>NC_064472.1:65934286-66544974 GCF_023343835.1 Lagopus muta
TTTTGGAGTTTCAAGAATCTTGGGTCTTAGTTTACTATGAAGCAAACAGACCACAACATCCAAAACAGTCTGTAGAATTAGAATGCTTCTCACATTAGTAGTTTAATACAGCTTAAATAAATCGTGAACATTTGGACTTATTTCTTGGGTGTTAAAATGATCTCAATGATGGTTCATGTGTGTCCATGTGTGACAGAAGGGAGAACTGATGTAGCTGTTACATGGGAAGGGCATCTTACAAGGTAGTAATCAATCATATTTATTTTCACAAAGTGGGAAGTATTGCTCTCTTCTGATGTTAGTTATGCTAACGTAAATCCGTAGCTATTTCACTGATGTCATTTAGAATAACCTCTGAAACCACTGAAAATATTTCAGACTCACATACTGGCATCTGAGATGATAATTCTGCTTGACTCATTCACATTATCTAGTGGAAGCCTTTTGGATAGGCTACTAGGCAGCTAGGCAGCCTGCCCATAAGTACTGCATAAGCCTGTTGTTGCCCAGCTTTTCCTAGTAGTATTCAGTATGATGCCTGCTGGCTGGTTTTAACTGCTTACCCACATCTCCTTGCATGGCAGCTCTGCCCAGAGCTTCTCACCATGCCGTCCGCTTAGGTGTGCTCAGACTGCTAAGGGTCCATTTTGTACCACTGGCTGGGTTGTTGATAAAGAAGTTAAATATTTCGTGAGATAGTTTTGATCCCAAAGGGTGCTACTCTGAACTGGCTGCCAGTTCTATTTCAGATCACTGACCACTGTCCAGTCAGCCCAAATGCTCAGTCAGACTTTTTTTGTCCATATTTTCTTGCTATTAACTGAATGACTTTTATGTTCACTATTTGCCCATAACTGAAGTAAGGCTGACCAGCCCATACTTTCAGATCTTACTTCATGCATTTTTTAGAATACGTGCCAAACATTTGCCTTCTTCTGGACATTGAGCCCAAACCTCCACAACCTTCCAAGGAACATGAGCTCACAGTGACATCATTCAGCTCTTTCAGCATCTTTAGACACATCATTTTAGGCTATCAGCCTGTTTACATTCAAATTGCTTAGGCAGTTCCTTATGCAATTCTCCTTCAGTGCAGGTAGTAGCTCTCTGAAGTATGCTGCTCACTATTGAAAACTGGGGGACCTGAGAGCAGACACTGCAAGTTAGACTGAGGCAAATGAGATATCTCTTCAACAAATAAAGATGTTTCCTCGACATGAGTCAAGCAAGGTACAGACAGGCATGTTTTCTTCTACTGTTATTTCTACTATTTATCTAAATTAACCTAGGTGAAAGATACAGGAAATATAATCAAGTCTATTACACAGGCATAATTAAATGAGGATAGTAATAGGAATCACATCCTGCTTTGGGAGGATACTTCAGAGACAGTCACAACACTCTAGGACAAGTCATGTGTTTGCTCTCTTTCTGTGTTAAAATGAACAAGTGGCTGAGCTGACTAGATCTGTACATAGCTGAATTTGTTTCAAAGTTGTGGTAATTAACAGGGAGATAAATTACACAAATCAGTACTTCTTACCTAAAGTGCAGGCCTGATACTCATTTAATTATTATTTATTTCACTGTCTGTACACCAATGCATAGTAATGCAAGTCTTAGACTATGTTTGATAGCTACCATACCACTATAATTTGTCTCAAAATTTCTTCTTGTCAGAGCTGAGCAAATAGCAAGTCTGAGAAACATGGTGAGCCAGAGACAATTTCTAGAAGTAAATGGTCATAAGTGTCCTACTAATTATACTATGTAAGATCTATGGGAAACTTTTCTCTTAACAGGACTATCTCCTGATGCACAGCTTACTCAAGAACAATTCTCCTCAGGTTGTAATTAAATCTCCTGGAGGAACAGGGAATAAATTTATAAAAGAGTAATTCCCCACATTTCTACTGACAAGGTCTTCTCTTTTCTGCCTCAGTACTTTCAGCCATGCATTACAGAACATATCAAATATAATAGAAATTTAAAAATAGCATATATTTCCATATTTATTTTTTATTTTGTAAGCAGCTTGAATCTAAAGCGTGAGGGATTTCTCATTCTGAACATGGCAGACTTTTTCCATTTTTTAAAAAAGTAGTTTCTCTTATGCAAAATGATGTAGAAATGGCATTGTAAGAATCAAGTAAACATCTATGAAAATGATGGACAAACAACAATTTTGTCGTTTAGACGACTATATCAAAGTCTTCTCTGTATTCAGGTAGCTGCAATACAACAATATTGTGATGAAAAAATGGAATCACAAGCAAGGAACTGTCCAGTAGTTCTTGACACTGATAGACTAAATAACCAATGAAAGCTCCAAGTGGTGGAGCAGTTTTTATCTGCAAAACTTGGAGACAGGAAGAAAGATGAGGAAATTATAAACAGTGATAGACATGCCCCTGAAAGCAAAAGCCCAGAAGGATATACTTTTTGAAAAGCATATTGTCCCACCAAGTCCACATCCTGTTATTAGATTCTTCACGTGTTAAAGTAAGCAGGACTAATTGTTGTCTATGATTAGAGAAGATTACAGCAAAAAGAAGTTCAATTTCTTCTTCAAGTTCCTCTCTAACAGAAACAGTTTTCCAAGTATAGAAAATGTAGTATATTTACAAAATACTACAAATATAAAAAATGAAAAATTCTATTGTGACTGTTTTCTAGAGAGGAACAGATCCTTTTTTTTTCTTTTTCTGACTGTGAATGCATTTAAGCATTGCAACATAGACTTGTGTTTATGAGTGTTTGTGTGTTTGCATATTCATGAGAGAGAAACTACTTATATATAATATGTGGTGAATAATTCATAACAAATATTACAATTATTTGTGATACAATGATACCATTATTTACTTTTATTGATGTTTCTGTAATTCAGAAGGTGTTCAGGTTACAAATTGTTGAAGAATACAAAGTAGACTAGGAATGTGTGTTCCTGTACTCTACACAGATTGCCTGTTGAAGGCAGGAGACAGCTACAAAAGGGCAGTTCACAGGTGTTCCACTGCATGAGTGCTCCTAATTGTTTGTAGATGAAATTAATCAGCTTAGAATCAACAGGTCTGACTGCTTTGGGGGTTAGAATAAGTAATACTGCTTTGACCAACCAAGCAAACTGATTAAATTAAAGGAGCAGTTTTATACAGTACATTTCTGATATGTCTCTCTTACACACAGCGAACAAGATTTCTTGTATCAGTGACTGGAAACCCTGACCACTTTTTTCACTTTGACTCATTCTTTTCATACTTCTCAGAGATTCTTTATCAAGACTGTAATCAGAGAGGGTTACTGCCTATATTTTTTACAGAAGTTTCAGTGCTTCTCTGTGGTCTGAACATAAAATCTCTGTGGGACTGTGAAGGATTTTTTCAAAGGACTTCTTCCACCAATCCAGAATGAACACATTTTTCTCTCCATTGGATTGAGAACTTTTCACAACCTTCATAGAAGTTTTTAACTCTTATAAAATACATAAACGGGAAAGGCTCAGTAAACATCTTTAATTTTAGCTCTATCTTTCCTAACTACAGAGAAAATATGGTTCATAAAAAAGTTGCTGTGACTGTAAAAAGCTAGGTTTACTGTCACAGAGTTAACTACAAATTACTGGCCAGTGTTCAATACAAAAAGTCATACTCAGCATCATGCTAAGCAACAATCTGAACTCAAGTTGAAAAGAATTAGTGTAACTTGGCTGTTTCTGTCAGTGCATAGCTGAAACTTCTGTAAAGCACTCGTATACAGAACTCTATGCATAACTCTGTACATATACATAAGTCTATTGTATAACAGCCTATACTGTATAAATGAAATGTATAAATGAAATAAATGGAGATATGAGATGCAGATAGATCTTTGTCTTTTGTGCTTCTTCATTTTGTATCTTGCTTGACAGTCTTCTCTATAGTAAATGTAAGAAAACCATAAGATTTTTCTCAAGTGAATATAATAAAATTTTATGAACCAAAATAAATTTTTCTTTTAAAATATTTAATATTTGTAACAAATAAGAAACAACAAAACAACATAGTTACAAAACTATACTATTTCTGGGAATAGTTCAATTGTATTGGAACCACTGTCATTTCCAAGCAAGTGGAAAAAAAGAAGGTTATCAGGAGTAGTCAGTATGGATTTACCAAAGGAAAATCATTCTTGATCAACCTGGTAGCCTTCTATGATGTCATCACTGGCTGGGTAGATGCGGGGAGAGCAGTTGATGTTGTGTATATTGAATTCAGCAAGGCATTTCACACTGACTCCCTCAACATCTTCATAGGTAAGCTTAGGAAGTATGGAATAGATGAGCAGACAGTGAGATGGACTGAGAACTGACTAACTGATAGAACTCAGAATCAGTAATCAGCAGCAGGTGGGCTGGAGGCCTTTAGCTAATGGTGTTTCCCCAATGTCAGTACTGTCTTGTTAAAAGTTTTCATCATTGACCTGGATAAAGGAATAGAGTCTATCCTCAAAAAGTCTGCTGATAAAAAGCTGGGAGGAATATCTGACCAGAAAGCTATGGTGCTATTCACAGAGACCTGAAGAGGCTGGGGAGTTGGGTAGAGGAAAACCTAATGATGCTCAACAAAAGCAAATGTGGACTCTTTCACCTGGGGTAGAATAAACACAATATAGAAGAAGACCTGCTGGAAAGAAGCTCTTCCAAGAGAGACCGAACCTAGGTGTCCTGGTGGATGGGAGATTGGTCAGGAGCCAGCAGTGTGCCCTTGTGGCCAACAACACCAATGGTGTCCTGCAGTACATCAAGAAGAATGTGGCCAGCAGGGCAAGGGTGATCTTTCCCCTCTGCCCTAGTGGAGCTACATCTGGAGCTGTGTATCCAGTGTTGGGCTCCTCAGTTCAAGGCAGACTGGGAACTTTCAGAGAGAGTCCAGTACTGGACTCAAATATAGCTACAAATATGATTAGGTTACTGGAACATTTCCTGTATGAGAAAAGGCTTAAAGACTAGAGATTGTTTGGCTTGCAGAAAAGAGAGGTGGGATCTTATCAATATTTATAAATATCTAAATAGTGGGTATCAACTGGATTTATCAGGCCCTTTTCAGTGATGCTCAGTGACAGAACAAGAGTCAGTGAGCACAAACTGGAACCTAAAAAGTTCCATGTAAACACTAGAAGAGTCTGCCCAGAGAGGCTGTGAAGACTCTGTGGAGATATTCAAAACCTGCCTGGACATTTTGTTGTGTAATCTACTGAAGAAAACCTGCTTCTTGTTCAGCCTGGAGAAAAGAAGGCTGGGGGATGATATAATTCCAGCCTTTCAGTACCTAAAGGGAGCCTCTAGACAGGAGGGGAGTCAACTCTGAAAGGGTAGATAACAACAGGATAAGAGGAAATGGTTTTTGAAGGAGGGAAGATTTAGGTTGGATGTCAGGGGGAAGTTCTTTAAAGAGAGAGTGGTGAGGTGCTGGAACAGGCTGCCCAGAGAGGCTGTGGATGCCCCATCCCTGGAGGTGTTCAAGGCCAGGTTGGACGGGGCCCTGGGCAGCCTGGTCCAGTATTAAATGGGGAGGTTTGTGGTCCTACCTGTGGCAGGGGGGGTTGGAGATTCATGATCTTTGAGGTCCCTTCCAACTTGGGCCATTCTGTGATTCTGTGATTAATTTGGAATACTCTGTTGAAATACGTCAAATTTGGGATAGTATTTGAATATAACGTAGAGATAATATGATTCCTGCTTCCTGCTGAATTCCAGTTTTAAGAAATGTGTTCCTACCTGAGATGTATTTCTGTTTTCAGGAATTACAGTCTTGGAGTTAAGCTGAAAGTATACTCTGTAAGTTATAAATGAAAACAATTTGATAGGCATTTCCCCTCATAATACTTTATGTGTGCTTGTGGAAAAATTTAAAAAAAAAAAAACAACACAACTTTAAAACCTAAAATGAACACAAGATCATATACTAGGAAGGTCCTTTGAGAGAGTGGATTGTATTAATAAAAACAAATGTACAAATTTTTGGTTGATCTACTGCCACAGAAGGTCTGTAACTGTGACAAAACTCCACAGTAGATCTTGCTGGAATCTAATGTCCCCAATTAATACAGTCTTGAGGTAGCACTAAAGACCAAAGACCAAACCATCATTAACATAGAATCAGACTTGTCAATATTAAAGGGACTTTTGCATGCATATTTGGGGGTCATTTTTAGTTTATAGAGCTCTGTTCCTAATAGCTCTTCCCCTGGATGTAAGAAGACTCCCACTAATTCCTTCAGTCATTACTGCAATTAGACTTGTAAGACTGATTGGCAGCTCAATTAACAACTGTGATGAAAAGTCCTTTGTCATCAAATGAACAGGAAACTAGTGACTTTTGAGGATTAAGTTTTATATTCTCCTTTTACCCACTGCCAATACCAAGTTGAAGAGGTCTATTTTTTTTTTTTTTTTTTTTTTTAACCAAATTATACCGCAAAGTTGTAGACTGGGCTACAGTAAGTAGGCACCATGACTGTGCTTAGGGTTCCTGATGAAACTAGAATATTGGATCTTATATTTTTACAAGTATGACAATTTTAAACTACATTACTAAAAAATAAATAAATGTGCCAGTAAGAATAAAGAGCGCAAGAACAAGCTGCTTATGGCAGGTACATCTCACCCTGTTTATGCAGTGCTTTAAGATACATGCATTACTCTTGCACAGTTCCTAAAGTCTAATTACTACAAAGGAATGGATTTTTTGATGTATAAGTGACATTGATAAATATTGTTTTTCAAAGACAGGACATCTTTCTGTCACCATTTCCGCAGATATTCCACAGTGTTCTCAGAGTTGGTTTCCATTTTCAAGTACACTGTGCAGCTTCCTTTTCATTAAGCCCATCCGTATAGCTATTGGTAGTGACACTCTTACTGCTAGATGGCAAATGTGCTTTAATGATCTCTGCATTCAATGTTGCTTTTGTCAAGCATGAGAAAATGGTCTGTTTCATTCCATCAGCTCAGTGCTAACTTCCCCAGACATTGAATGCTGAAGATATTTTGGCTAACTTCTCCTCCTGAGATTCCTGTGTGCTTTCCTACACCAGTACATTATGCCTCCTTTACTAGGGTTAACAATAAATTGTAACTCACCATTAAGACCATACACTCCACCTGTGACAAAGGCAAACTTTTATATTCTTCATTTTGGAAAGAAAGTCAAGAAGAAAACAGTTGTCAAAACACATAAAAGAGAAGTAGGCAGTCTGAAAATCAGCATTCCTCTACAAGTGTAAAAACTGTGAATCTCTGAGCAACATAAAAAAGATGGATTGGTAGAAATGATTGTTTACATAATTTTGCTTCTTAGGACTGGATTTCATGTCATCATTATTGAGAACACAAGCTCTTGCTCCCTCCATATTCACATAGGACAAAATGGAATGCCTGTGTGGCTGAACTCATTTATTCAGTGAATAATCTTGGCAAACTCAAGCTCTGAATGCAAGTTTTAAGTGAGATGAGAAGGAAATTACTAAACAAATCATATACACATAAACTGGGCAATTTTCACTTGAATCAGAGAAGAGAGAAAAAGTATTTCTCAGGCCTCCTTAGTCTTGTCCTGTTTGAAGTAGTTCAAATGACCACCCATAAGGTCCTGTATATCTTTGTAGCGATTATGGAAAGGGTATAGACAGCAGATTTGGATACATCTGAACAGCAGAGATTTAAGTTAGAGGATCTGAATGTTACTCACCTGGATAGGTACTTAAAGGTAAAGTAACTTAGGCATGAGAAATCACGTTTCAGAACAACTGAGGTGCCCACATGTGCATCAACTGGTACAGTCAAGTAAAGAGTTAAATTAACATGGGAGATAGGTGCTGATAGGCAGGAGGGGAGATTCATACCTAAAAAGTCTCCTTGCCATGCTGCTTCCCTGAAGGCTAGAACTTAGTTAATCTCTTTACACTCTTAGTGGTGAGGGTCAAGACCCTACCCTCTTCAGCTCTAAGGCTCCAGAAAAAAAAAAAAAAAAAAAAAAAAAAAAAAAAAACTATTACAAAATTATGTACTGTGCTCTTATGAATTATGTCTACATCTTCTGTGATCATAGGCCAATCACACTTATTAAAAGATCCACTGTTTCTGTTTTGAGAAAAGGGGTTTTTGCCTTTTACATATTGCCACAAAGGATGTGAAAAAGATTGAATGCCAGTGACCCAAACTCTTTACTACCATATTGCACTGAAGTACATAATGTTACCAGGATTAATGTAGTTCAATGTATTTATAACAGTTAGCACTTGCTGCTGGGACTCATACTCAGTCTGCAAAGAGACAGTCTTTCTTCTTTGTTTCTGGAAAGCAATTGTTATTTAAAAAAAAAATACAAGCTTATGTGGATAATCAAAAGTCATCCTTCCTTGTCACAGAAAATAATGAAACCTGAGATTTCATTGAATGTCAGTGAAAACAATTTTAAGTAGCCCTGAGCCCAAAATGAACACTACATTTAAAGTCACAGGCTGACAAACAAGAAAGAATGGCAAAAAAAAAAAAAAAAAAAAAAAAAAAAAAAAACAGCTGAAAAACAGCTGGTTAAAATAAAGCTAATAACAGATTGGAAATTCCGTGTTAGGAAGCTGATTTTGACCTGCACAAATGATAAATAAATAAATAAGTCCACAACAAACAAAACAAACAAACTGAAACAAATGAATTTAAATAACAGGTTTTTTAATTTGTTCTTGTCTTTTGTTCTCACTTTTCAAAACCAAAGTTGTAATAAAATCAATATTATAATGAAAGTAAGTTAAATATCACTGTCTTCCTAAGTAAATATTTAACTCCTGGCAGATTTAATGAAGACTCATGGGATTAACTTAAGAAAATGCCCAGGATTGGAGTGATTATTAGAGTTAGACCCATTCATGTCAATGTTCTATGGTTCTATTACATAGTTTTACTAAAGCTAGTGCAATTAATGCAAAAGAAATGCCCAAATTTGAGGTCATTATTGCAATTAGACTTGTACGTGTCGACATTTCGTGGTTTTATTAGAGAACGATTAATGCTTTTGTGCTGGAGCAGGGAGTTTATTGACTGCTCTAGGCCACATTGTCATCAAATCAGACTTTAGATGTAATACAGTAATATTCCCATAATTGATGCCATCAGTTGTGCTAAAACAGTTCTTACCACCTTAAAGTGTGGAGGTTTGCTTCCTATACAAAGGTGTGAGTTTCCATCTTGCCAAAATATTAACTAACAAGCAGCATCAGCCAGGCATGACAAATGTACGTGAAGCATTAAGACACAAAATCCAGAATGAATACAGGTAGATATATTTTGACTTGTCGGTCCACTCCTTTACACATAATGAGAGGGAAGGAAAAGACATTGACTCCCTTGAGTGGTCTCCATTACTAGGTTGCTTATAACAAGATAAAGAAAAGTGGTCGAAGCTCTAGAATTGATCCAACTGTTTAGCTGTATAATCATCTCTACCATGCTACTGAGAACAACAACAACAAAAAAAACAAAAACCAAAAGGAGTATTTGTGTAAAATAAATAAATAGACAAAACCAGTCAGATTCCCAGGCTTGAGGCTTGTTTTGTGTATTCTAACAGAAAGATTGTGATTTCAGCTCAAGTGAAAAGGCTCCAAAAGAGCCATTTCAGTTCATGAATGCTCTCAAAAGCCAGCTGATTGACAATAATTACTCCTTCTTGCCAGCTTTCTCTTTATAAACAAATGTGAAACACAGTCAGAGAAAAACTTTTTTGTATCTGCAACTTGTTATATTTGTGCTGGAGGGAGTCCCCGTTCCATTTCTTCAGGCTGCAAGTGTCTGTGCCATCTCACACATTCAAGTACTTACATAAAACTTTTAATCTGCTTTCGTAGCTTTTCTCTCTTCTGTTCATGTTCTTCTAGGCGTTAAGTAAAAGATATTCTCAGATTAGTAACATGAAGACTGAGTAGATCTTGCACAAAGTCAAAACACTAGATAGCAAACTATCTGAGTCTGAGCTTTGAGTTTAAATCTCCTGAACTAACATTAGCTATAATAAAATACTTAGACAAAAGAAAAGGCAACCAAGTAGAATTTCAATAACTGCTTACTTTAAGCTGACTTCTATGAAATTCTGACTTTGCATAAATAATAAAAATATTATACCACTCAATTATATATTTATTACAGATGTAGCATTAAAGAAAGTGGTTTTTTTTTCTTTTATCAAGAAAAACGTTGCTGTACAATATAATGGAATTATTGAGAACAGATCATTTCTTCTAGGATTGTTCACAATGAGGCTGAAATTTTACATGATCAAGGACATAGAAACAGTTTTTAAATTATAGAACTAAAACTGTAGGAATAAAACTCCAAACCTATTGTACCCAAAATTGACTTTTTCCTTCCAAGTGGATTTTGCTATGTACCTGGGCAAATGAGTCCATTCCAACTGGTCAAATGAAATCTTTTCATTTCTTTTTGTGGGCACACATAGAAATTACTTCTACATGCTCTTTGTATCCTTTCTTTCAGCATTCATCCAATGAAACTCTACGTAGCGTAAAAGCAATCCCAGGTGCAATCAGACTTTATCTAAAACATCTAAAGAAATACATCTCACTGGAGTAATTTTTGATGTTAAAGGCCATAAGCTTCAGCACCCTGGAAAGCATGTTCTAAAATACGCAGCCTGAATTATCACATAAAGATAAATTGGAAATGAAGTGGACTCATATTGTTGTTACAAACAGGACTTGTCAGCACCAGATGCAATGCATAGTTCCAACACAGATTGATTTCTAATGGACATTTGTGATGATAATTAATTAATTAATTAATTGTTATTACTTTTTGGACTTTTTTCTTGGGTAGGGTGGTGTTTTTTTTGTTTTATTTCATTTCACTTTCATCTATCTATCTGTCTATCTATCTATCTATTTATTTATTTATTGAGGTGGTATAGGGGTAGAGAAAAAAAGAGAGAAAAAGAGAAAGTAAGGGAGGGAGAGGAAGGAAAGTTTGCAAAGCACTGATTTGGTCAGGTACCACAGCTAATAAGTTATGATTAGCCAGATTATATTAATTTTTTCTCAATTCATACTATGGGACATGAGTTGACATTGCTCCATATTGTGAAATGCATGTAGAAGAGAGTATATTATGTAGTATTGGGAATGAAAATAGCTTTCTGAAAAATGAACTCTGGCATTGTCCACTTCATGTTTTAGGCAAACTTCCACTGACTTATGCTTGCCAAAATCTCTTTATTCAGCTTTGTTAAATTACAAGAATTGCACTTATCTTAGAAAGGAAAAAAAAAAGTTATGTTGTTTTCTATTTATTTATTATTATTCTGCGATTTCATGATTCATTATCCAACTGCAACTTAAACACTGACAGGTATGGAGCATCCACCACTTCTAAAGGAAGCCGGTTCCAGAGTTTGCCCAACTTCATGGAAAAAAAAAAAAAGTTTCCTAAGGTCCAATCTGAACTTTCCTTGACATAGATTTGTACAACTCCCATGCAACCTGTGACATGTTACCATGGAGCAGAGTCCAGTGGCTCCCTCTGCTTCCCCTTCTCAGAAAACTGCAGAGAGCAGTGAAATTGCCTCTTGAGCCGCTCATTTCCAGACTGGACAGTCCCCAGCTTCTCCTCACAGGACGTTTCCTAGCCCTTTTATCATCATCTTTGTTGCCTTCTTCCAGCTGAATTGGAGGACCTTAATACTTTACTTTGTGGAGCTTAATAATTTACTTGTGGAGCAACATTCAAGATGAGTCTGCCCCAGTTGTAAATATAGAGGGAGAACCAACACTTTTTTTTGGCTGGCTATGCTGTATTTAATGAGGTTTGCACTTTTGAATCCAAAGGCACTCTGCTGGCTCATGTTGAGCCTACTATCCCAGGTCCCTTTCTGCTCTGCTGCTTTCTGGCCGTTTGTCTTCTAATCTGTGCCTTCATTACTCTGATTCAGGTACATAATGAATTTTCTTTTTCTAAACTTAATTCTATTGATGACTGCCTAGTTCTCCAAAGTATCTAGATTCCTCCGCAGAGCCTCTCCAGGAACTCAATGACACTTCCCAGTCTGTGATGTAATAAGCAAACTTGTTGAGGATGCATTGTACTCCTGATAAAGATAGTTGATAAAAATACTGAACAAAATTGGCCCTAGAATTGAGCACTGGGAAAACCACTGGTGATTGGTTACCAGACAGGTAAAAAGTGATTCACTAGGACTCTGTGAGCCCTGCTGTTCAGCCTGTTCATGAGCCAGCGTAGCATGAACCTCTTTGTCCCTCAGTTGGACCATTTGTCAATAAGAATGCTGTGATGGATGGTATCAAACACCTTACTAAAATTCTGAAAGATTACATTTACATACCAGAAAAGGTTTCCACTCCCTTTTTGATCAACTAAGCCCGTAATCTTATCATAGATCAAGGTGGTGAGCTAGGAATTTCACTCCCTGAAGCCATGGTGATTATGCCTGATAAATGATTATTCTTTAAGTGCCTGTCAACAGCACTAATGATAACCTTCTCCATAGCTTTTCAGTGTACTGAGGTTAGACCAAGAGGTCTGTAGTTTTCTGTTTGTTTGTTTGTTTATTTGTTTGTTTTCTCTCATACTTGTCTTGTAGGTCTGTGTAATGTTGGCTAGCTTCAAGTCAGTGTGGATCTCTCTGGACTCCCAACATTTTTGGTAAATTATTGAGAAGAATCCAGCTATAAAATTTGCTAACTTCTTGAATGAATGGCTTCAAGGATGGTGTCACATTCAGGGGTTTGGACACTATGACTTGGGACATAGCTCTGAGAAATGGGGAATGCTCATGTCCAATGGGATGCAACTGAATAGAAAGACCAAGGGAGCAAGCTGACTCTGCTGGTAAGCAGGGCTATAAACTAGATATGATGGGGGAATGGGATGGACCCTGGGGTGAAGTCCGTGAGGCCCCTTGGACTTATGGATATTCAACAAATGTAACAGATCCCTTACAGTTACTGCAAGCACACTTTCTTTCCAGTCATGGTCCTCCATCTTAGAGGACAGAGCAGCCAAACATCACGAATCAATATTAAAAACTGAAGCAAAAAAGGGATTATGTCTGTGACTTTTCCTCATCCTTATAAGATATTCCTTGTGGAACAAGAGAAAGGATTTTGGACTTTAGCTATTTGCTTCCCTTCTCACCAGCTGTCAAATGCAAGCTGTATGGATTTCCTTGCTTTCTTTTTCATCTTCCCAGTCAACAATTATGTGATTCAACTTCAGAAATCTTGAAGTGTGAAAGTGGAACAGATTTGGAAAATAAACTCTCCACAAAATGTTATTTTCTCCTTCACATGTGAATTTTCCTGCAAAAGCTATCTCTAGCTGTCTGACCACACAGAAGAAAATGGTACCACGTCCACCTCTATAGTGTGATAAAAACCTAGCATAGAGTTTACACTCTGTGAACCACTTCATGGACATGTTTACATAAGTTTTCTGGGGGTGTGTTTTTCTTTAGCTTTAATTCCTTCTCAAAAGCTTAAATTTAACCGAAAATGTAATGGATATATATAAAATTTGCATATAAAATATGGAAAGAATGTACAATATGTACTTGTAAACTTGATTTATTAATTTCATGATTTACCACACAACAGAGAAAATTATCTGAGATGGTGAAAAACAAGATTACATACATTTCATGAAATCATTAGTAAGGATCTTCTTAATAGAGATTACAGCGGACACATCAAACAATTCTGACCTTTTTGAATTTCAAATGCTTTAAGAAGCCAAAACAGTGAGCACTGCAGTAATGCAGGCTTTGTACAAATGTCAACAGTTCCTGCCTGCAAGTTGTTAGCTACCATTAACCCAGTAACAGTGTAATTTTGAAGAGAACAAATTTAGTAAATTCCAATACAGGATGAGAAAATGGTTTAAGAATGTGGAAAATCCATGGATCATACACATCCAACCCACTATTTTTATGGTTTTGATTCTCTCTTTTTTATGTTTTAATTTAAAAAAAGAAGTTTTGTTACATATATATACATTAATTATGTTACATATTCTGTATGTGATCTGAAACAATTCTTATTCACTCAATGTGTCCCAGACAAGCCAAAATCCTGGGCACCCATTCCATAGATGACCACAGTCGGTTGCTATTTCTGCCAGATGTATTACTATCACAGCCATTACATGCGCAGACCTTTTACCTTTGGTGTAAAGTCCTGAGGCAAATTGCAAAACTCAAGGGACTGTGGCATTAAACCAGCACTGCAGAATTTGCACAGACCTGCTGAGCTGTGAGTGCTTTTCTTGGACTTCTGGGTTTTCTGGGGGAGTAGAAGTGTGAAGCAAGAGAGTTGAAATACAGCCTCAGGGGTAATGTCAACAATTCCTTAAACTGTTCTAGTTAATTCTGTCAGGCCTGGTAAGGTCTCATAGGAATGAACACAATGTAAGAGTTAAACTGTTGGATTTTTTTCTCAACACATGGGAGTGCTTTTATTGAGATGAGGTTATATAAACACTGTTCTCAATGCTAGTGGCAAATGCACAAGTTGCACTAGTGCAGTGCTGTGCAAGACTGGTGGCAATGCCACATATCTACCTACTAGAGATCTAATTGGTGATGTGTAGCTCTAATATGTCATGGATACAGAATGGGAAATGGTTTTCAAATTCAAACAGTTAAAATTCTTCTTGTCTTCATTATGCCAATTTGTCTTGCCAAAGCAGTTAACACCTTTCTGCAAATGCAGGAATAAAATCAAATAAAAGCTACTCTTGCTGACAAACTGACATCTGTCAAATGTAATTTTCCGTAATAAGGAACCTCATCCTTTGGAACATTTTTACTCTTATTATTTTTTACATCAGAGCTTTTTATCAGCTCTTTTCCCCTCCCTTTAATAGCAGCTCACAGATGGCTCTTTGTTTATATTAGTTTCAGTTTGAAAGATAACATTTTACAGTGTAACATGCCAGAAGGGTTAGAATAGGTTCTGTCAAAAAAGTCAGAGAACTTCAGGACTTGCCATGGGGGGGTGGAGCAGCCATAGGGCCTGTGTCAAGTATTGCAGAAGTGATTGCAGCAATCAGAGTGCTAAATAAATCTTTAAATGTTGGATTGCTCTCATCCATCCCTTTCTTCCATTGCCCTGCTAGACAATTGCTAGGCCATGAAAATTATTTATTTAAGGGGATTCGTGGTCCCTCATGTCTGCTGGACTGTTGCTGTAGCTTCTAGAGCAAACAAAGCACACATTTTCCTATAGATTTACCTGTCATCACCATAACTAAATAGAAGCTTTGGAAGAATCTCTTCATATGGATGCTTACAGACTTTAAGTCTGAATCTAGATGTCAGCAAATGACAGTCTTTAGGACTGTATTACACACAGCTTGGTTATAGAGCATGCTTCACCACTGGCTTTGTTCACTTAAAGGGTAAAAGTATTTTGTAGTTATTTTATTTCCAATTTTCATGCTCGATTTCACAGTCTCAGTGGTATGTTATGAAGCATGGATCTCACAGAATAATCTTTGATCATTCTCTGAGTTTGTGTTGAAAATTCTCTGTGTCATCACAGATGGGCAGTTAAGTGCAAAAATTGCTATGATAAATTTTCCTTGATGATGGACTTTATTTAATCAGTATTTTATTCAATGTAAAACAAATACTACACAGAAAAAGTGTCCAAAACATAAAGAAAACCAATAAAAACTCAAAGCTAGCAAAAGCTCTTGTAAATGCATTCAAGATAGTAAACTTTTCTGCAAATTTCAGTAAATTTAGATAAAATTCTTGTATCTCAGAACTTAACAATAAAAATTCCACAGGATCTTAAGATGCTGCATAAGGATACTGATGGCAAACTTAAAGAAAGAAAGGAACTATACCATAGCCCATATCTGTTTCTGACATGATGCAAGACCTGGATTATTCCAGATATTCTTCCTTCAATCTATTTTTAACATTGACTCTGATCAGTAAGTGAAAATAAATAACACAATATAAATATTCTTTTATTTTAATATGTGTGTTTGATAACTTTTCTAATTCAGTCATAGCTTTATAAATTGTCTAAAAAGGATCTCAAAAGTGTTAGCATGACAATACATAAAAATATGGGCTTTCTATCCTACCACTGCTAAGGCCTTGCGTTTAACAGAACATCATCTAGTGCAGTGGATAAAATAGCTCAGCTATTGGAGTGTGTTTAATTCTATGATTCTAGGAAAGCCATCACCCTCACGTTTAAGTACAGGCAGAAAGCAGAAGATTGGAGTTGGACTGAGGGCAGGCAATAAATAGATAGATAGATAGATAGATTCATTTCCATTACGTTTAGTCATGTAGTGTGCACTCAACTTCTACCTGGCTAAATTATCTTTCAAAAGCTGAATGTTTTGGCTTAGTTGCACTTGAGCAGGAAAATCATTAACTTAATTAGGCAATGCTGAGAGATGTAAAGAACCCTAAATGTCCAGCAGCCAACTCCCTGTTGAATTACACAGAGGAAACAGAGGTTGGATATCACACAGAATCACAGAATCACAGAATCACAAGGTTGGAAACGACCTGCAAGATCATCTAGTCCAACCACCCTCCCATTCCTATCAGTGCCACAAGCTACTAAACCATCTCTCGTAGCTCCTCATCCAGGCGCCTCTTGAACACTGCCAGGGATGGCGACTCCACCACCTCCCTGGGCAGCCATTCCAGTGCCTGACCACCCTCTGAGAGAAAAAGTTTCTCCTAATATCCAACCTAAACCTCCTCTGGTATAACTTCTTGCCATTTCCTCGGGTCCTACTATTTGCCTGGGAGAAGAGGCCAGACCCTTTTGCACCACAACCTCCCTTCAGGAAGCTGTCGAGTGCAATGAGGTCTCCCCTGAGCCTCCTCTTCTCCAGACTGAACAATCCCAGCTCCTTCAGCCTCTCCTCATAAGACTTGTAAGACATGTGGCTCTGGGCAGTCTGGTACAGTGGTTGGCAACCCTGCCTGCGGTAGAGGGGTTTAAAACTGGATGATGTTTGAGGTCCTTTTCAATCCAGGCCATTTTATAATTCTGTGATTCTATGAAATAATAAACTTTTTTTGAGCTACACCAGAAATGATCAGAACGACAGAATTTGTTTATGTAGCAGTTTCATTAAAAGAAAGGAAAAAAGGAAGAAAAAAGGAAAAAGAATAATAATAATAAGAAGAAGAAATGCCACCTCTTTAATTATTCCTTTGATTTGCAATTTTGGGAATTAATGTGTATTTCCTGGAATTTCCATTGCTGTGGATTAGACAGTTGTTTCGAAGAATGACCCTCATAATCATTTAGCTGCCATAGAACTAAGCCACGTTGAGATATAAACATGTTCACTTTATAAATTGTGCCCACGAAGTTGTGATTGAGGAATATTCAGATCAGAAGTCATCTTCGACCACTGGTTCTGCATGCAGCCAGCCAGTTATTCTTTGTCACTGGGAGAGAATGACAATCCTATGTTGATACAGATATTTAAAAATTTTAAAAGAGAAGAAAATCACCTTGACTTAGTACAGAATGATCTTTTACGCTTGATTTTAAGAAAAAAATGAGATCAAATGTACTCATAGGTTCCAATGAATGTAACGAGTGTAATAGTACACAGTGTAAAACTGCAATAATAAAGTGTAGACACCACAAGGTGCAAGGGGGTTGAGTGTTGTAAAACCCAACATGAGGAAAGGAGGAAACCATTCTATGATTCTAGGAATGTTGTCTTCCTTGAATGTTTAAATATGAACTGAGTAAGCTCTTAGCACACAAAAAAGTAATTATCTGTTTTATGTTCTATTCCCCCAAGCCAACTTTGCTTTATCTTTCAGAGTAGTTGGCAAGTTTTCTCTTTATTTTGATCCTTGAATCTTCTCAATGGTATTCTTCCCGTCTTCCCCCACATCCCATATGCTTGCAGTAGGGTTGAATATGAGACATGCCACTGCTTAACTGTCAAGTGGGGGTACCCTATCAAATACACAAGCAATCTCACAAAAAATCAATGTCAAAGAGTAGAAGATATGAATATAAACATCAGCCTTTGTCAATTATGCATTTTTGATTCAAATTCTTCAAATTTGTTTTCCTTTATCACAACTCATATCTTCACACATCATCCTTAGATTGCAATGATACTTGTAAGAGTCCAAATTCATCAAGTATAGTTTATGTACTAAGTAAAATTGTGCTTCGCTCCTTAAGAGCATTATCCCTCAAGAACAAATATATTGTTATAAGCCCTTCTAATAGTTTTATGTTCTTTTTAATACAAAACATAGAGAAGTGATGCTAACATCTTTTATCTCCAGCTGCAGTTTTGCAGCTGATAGTACTCAAGACCTGCGATGTACTCTAAAGAAAAGTCATTGAACTTAATGAATGTCTAATACACACAATTCTATGAAGGCCAACCATTGAAAAAATAGAAACATGAGCACTTTTTTATTTTCTTAAGATTGTTGCAAGAAGGATTTTAACAATGATATTTTCCAGTATTGGGCTTGCTACAAGTCACTGAACAGTAAATGGACATTAGGGCATTTTTTTAATGAACAGACAGGGCCTAAATTCACAACATACTTATTCAGCAGTTTTAAAACTTCATTGGTTTTGTTGTTGATAGTGCCAACTTTTTAAATACAAGTTTGTTAACAGAATGTTTATAGAGAACTGGAAGCAGATCCAAATTTTCGTATTTGTAAAATCCAGACAAGTTTCCAAATCATATTGCGTTGTACAAACAATAACAAGAAAAGCAAGTCGCTTTATAATCTCAACATTTTAAGTGTAAGAAACAAGAATTATCACTACTTTGATCAGTAATAAATTTCATTTCTTTTTTTTTTTTTTTAATCTTTAAAGAAAAGTTCTCCGTTTCTTTCTTTTCTTTCTTTCTTTCCCCTCTCCACCCCTAATGGTCACATTTATTTCCTTTCATAATTGAACAGGAAATTATTTCCCAAATTTGAACATCCGCCTTTATTTCACATGTGATTTGGAAAGGACTTTCAATACCCCTATTGTAGTAAGGCATACGTGTTACTACGGACTTTAAGCTTGGCTATAATATGATGTATAAAAATAATAGTGAACAGAAGACACACTCATGTTACTCTGTTCTTATAGTAAGTCTCTGAAGAGCACAGTAAGCCCGTTCAGGCACTCTATGGCACTTCCAGACTTTATCTCCCTGCCAGCACACTGTAATTAAAGAAAAGAGACATCAACATGAAATCAGACATGAGATGCTGTCCAGTTGAAAAGGTTACTGCAGCAAATGAGCAATTAGTGCACCCTGCTGCAATGACTGCTTCAGCTTTGGAAAGGACTCAGACAAAATACAATAGCTGAATAAACTGGCTTTGTAGTCTGTTTGTCGTAAGTTGTGCGGTCAGTGCTACACAATAAGTTGGCAGGGTGTAAGCTTCAAGGATGGCATGAATCCTGTTCCACACAAGACCATGAGGCTCATTCTACAATGATTTTACCAACAGAAGGCAAGAATAGCATTTTCATCAACACAGATCAAACCCTTCACTCAAAAAAGAGAATTCATTCTACTTACTACGAGTCATCTACTAATATAAAAAGTCATGAAAATCAGTTCCTTAACCAACATTACTCATCAAATAAGATTTATGGTTTAAATAATAACTAAAAAAAAATCCTGAACAACTACAGGTACAAATTTTTCAGCTCAAACTCTGATCTGTACCTTGTTTAGGAAAGCATGATTTGGATTTGTTATGTTACACAGATCTAAAGGATCCTGATTGATTCAAGCACAGCTATTCCAATTCAGCATTACCCAAAAACTTTCTCTTGCCTAGATTTTTCAATTATACACAGATTACAGCAATTATAATAACAATAATAAAATAAAATGAATATTTCAAAACAGGCCATTTGGAAGTCCTTAGGATAGAGCAGATTATTCTGAACGTCCAGGATTCAAGACAGCATAATGGACAATTCTTTTTTGTTGAAATCCTGTTTGTATATGTAGAAGTACTGGAGCATGTCCTCATTTTTAGTGCTTTTCTGCAACTCTCTTTAGAGACACTTACACACGCCTGTCCATGTTTGAGAGACATAAGCTGACAGCACATCTTCCCCAACAGCTAACCCAGATACGGAGTCTAAACTTCCACACAGTTATGAGATAGGTGCCTGAGAGAGTGGCATCCACATGAATCCCACTCTAAAATTCCTGGAATACATCAGAAGGAGTAGGACTTACTATGGCTGACAGCTCCATCAGAGTAATACACTCATAAGCCTTTTCAGACCCTTATTTCCTGAACTATTATTTGTTTCAAAATGAGGTTGCTAGGAACTGATTTCTGCACCAATGCTAGGCTTATTTTGGTTTAACATCTTGTTTTCAGGCATCAGTTTGACAGCATCATATTAGTATCACTCTATCAACAAAAACTAAGTTTAAAAGCTCATAATTACTGTTTAATGTTTAATATTTATATAGTGCTTTACAAATCTCAAAGCACTCTAAGGGAAAAATAACACAAAGCAGCAGCAGTCAAGAGGAGGGGGAAAATAATGTGATGGAAGAATGACATACAGTCAGAAGAAATGTGAAGAAAAGAGGGATGAAACATTTAAGTGAGATTTACAATGGCCTTTCCTTTACAAAGAAAATCTGCAAACTGGAATTTGCAGTTCTTCATAGCGAGTCATTAATCTGTAGCGAATGTGTATTTTCCTCAGTGTGAAATATACTGTAAAAGCCAAATAAATATATTTCTCTGTGATAAGCAAACAAAGACATCTGGATTCTGGAAAGGGAGCAGACAATGTGGGTGGAACCCTTCCTCTGACACACACAAAGGGAGAGCTGACAATGAAACAGATTGTTGCCTTCATGAAGAAAAGGCTTAATTGTTCAAACCCCAGCACTAACTTCCTCCTTCCCCCTCCTCCTCATCCCTCTCACTCCCTCCTCATGAAAGCTTTGGCAAACAGTGAAGGGTGGGAGGAAAAGTCTTTCAAGTATTGAGAGACAAAATGTTTAAAGGAACAAGGCAAGAGGATAGCTGTAAGTGTGCAGGTTCACAGATGGCTTAGGCTAGTCTAAGACAGAGATGCTGCTGCATGGTATGCTGCTCACCTCAGCGTATTCTCACTGCTTTCCTCTTGCCCAAATCCCACAACATGTGGGTGCAACGTGATTAGTTTATTTTCTTTCTATCTCTTTATCTGTCTGCCTGTCTACCAATCTATCTGTCTATCCAAGCTTTCAGTCAGGACAGCAGATCAGTGGAGAACATGTGGAAGAAGTATAGTTAAGATTTGTGTTTCAGCACAACAGATGAGGATATTGATGGGCAGCTCTAAGCTGAGAGGCCTTTTTGACAGTAAGGTGGATATAGCATAGACTGTAGAGGATCCCATGGACAGAATATGCAGTGTTGTTCGGTTGTTTGGTTGGTTGTTTTCTCAGAAGATACATTTTTGTCTTTTGGATTTCAACAAAATTGCTTTCATGGAAACGTTTGACAAAGTACTTGTGTATAGATAGATGTGCTTAGGACAAAAATGATGAAGAATTTTTCTTAAAATGTCTGCTTGGCGTTTGTCCCTCTTTGCTAAGTATCAGTGCCACTGAGGGAACTACACACAAAATTGGGGAGAGGTGAAATGAGTCACTGTGGAGCAATGCTTGGTTGTCAAAATCTCAGTCTTGCAGTTGGTTGTACACGTCTCACAGCACTTTCTAGTGAAAGAAATTTTTGCACAGCATTCTGCAGACTGGAAATGTCTCTAACAACGTGTTAAGCTTTAGATTTTCCTGTTCTGCCTTTCCTTGCTCTTGTTCTAGGATCATTGCCTCAATCTCTACTATTTCCTTCAAGGAAATATCTTCAATATCTTCACACAACACGTTCAAAAGTCATGTATTTTCCCCCAAGGTGCTAACAAAAAGTAGTTGTTGGAGTCATGACAATAGTATCTTAAAAAATAATTCAATCTAGAGGAAAAAAAATATATTTCTTGCTTGTGCTTTGTAATAAGCACAAAGTTGCAATTAATTGTAACAGGCAAGACACAATTACAACTCAGCCCCAATTGTCTGGAGCAGCTTTCATATCTTGAAAAGAGCTCTTAGAAAAATGAGGTTAAATATTTATCCACCAGCTTCTATCCCCATATTTGTAGTACTATTTACACTGCTAGGGGAGATTAGTTTGGTGGCAGAAGTGACTAAACAAATCCTGAATGGTGTCAGTAAAGGAAGATCCCCTCAGACAATTCCCTTACATGCTGTTTAAAGAAACTGAATCAAAGCAAATCCCAAAAAACCCTCAGAAACAGTTTTTTGCATTTATTTTTTGATGTCACCAAGTATAGGACAAAAGTAGTTCTGTGCTATCAAAGGATAGAAAGATATGAGAGCTGCTCCTAATGTAATGTCTCCTATTTTGTTAGATTGGCCCATAACATCAGAGATAGATGTTGGTGATATGGCAGTAGAGGTTGAACCTTCCCACCAATATCCCATTACATGTTGTTGCCATGTAACACGTGGCAACAGAGGGGCAGACTGTCAGAGAGGCAGTGTCTGACATGGAAGTACAAATGAAGTAACGCTGTGGAACTGAATTCCATGTGGAAAAAATTGCACCCACTGGCATTCACTGATTCATACCGAGTGTTTATGGAGACCAAACAGTGGATGCTACCAAAGTGAAGCAATGAATGATCCATGAAAGACAAGGCATGATCCAGATAGCTAAGCAAAATTGTCACACCACAAAATGAAGAGCATCTTGATCAGTGCATCCTCATGTTTTGGCAGCTTATGACAAGGGAATTGTATTTTCAGTATGGAGCTGAAAATCCAATTCAATGTGTTGAAAATGAGGATGGAGAAATTGAAACACTACAAAGTTTCTGCCAAGTGATTTCCATGATTGCTCTCACAGGAACAGAAAGAACATCGTATGCAATTTTGTTAGTACCTTTTGAACCACTATGAGACTGAAAGTAATAGTTTCCTGAAGCCCATCATTACCAGTAGTCAGATGTAGTGTTAATACCATGTTGGAGTTAAAAACGCAGCCCATGGAGTGGTAATGTGCAAACTCCCCATTGATGAAAATGTTCAAGACATGGCCCTCAGCTGGTAAAGCTGGTGCACTGCCTTCCGGATAGGAAAGGGAAGACCTTTCTGGATTTTCTGGAACAATAACAAACCATCAGCCTGACCACTACACAGCGATGCTAGGCTGGAGGCTTGAACTTTCAGAGAAAGGCCAGAGAAAAAGACAGCCTTCCGCAAGCAATGCAAACTGTGGAGCACATTGCTAGACTGTTTTACCATACCCATCATGCAGTTCAGATTTGGCACCATCTGACCCCCATCTGTTCAGGTCAATGAAAGATGAACTGCATGGACAGCATTTTCCTAGCAACAAAGCCATCAATAGCAGCTGTGATACTGTGGGTTATCTCCACTGGTGCAGATTGTATGAGTGCAGCATTCAGGCCCTTGTTGATCGCTGGTGAAAACACATGGATAATGGTGGTGACTATGATGAAAAAAAGTGTTTTGCATTTGAGAGTTTTCTCCATCAAACTGTTATTGCACTCTTTGTTGTAGTTTGCAAGGAAATACATAGGATGCATTACTTTCTGAGCTACATTTGTAGCATAGAAGTCATTTAATTTAAGGTTATGTGTTAGTTCTGGTCAATTGTTGGCATTTGTATGACATGTATGACTGGTGGATCTCAAAGAGTAGTGATTGTAGTTCAGGAATCAAAAGCAGAAGAAACTTTTATCCTGGGCTTGGGGAGTGCTATTAATAACTGTTGTCAATGACATTTTAGGTACATTTATATAACAAGAAACTGGGAAAACTCAAGAGCAGTGCAAAGTAGAATAACAAACCTACATCAGGAGTTATTACAACAATTGTCTGGTCCCTGTTTCAGACTGTGTTAATACAAACATATTTTTTTTCAGAATGCAAAAAAAATTACTAACGTTCCCCAGAAGAAAGTCTATATAATTTAAATTTTTTTTTTTTTTTTTTGCTTATACATTTACATTTAGTTTATCAAAAGTGACAAAACTGCCATCAATCCATTGGACAAAAACAGAGATTATGCTTAAGGATAAATTTTGTTTATTTAGATACTGCAAACCATTTTTTCAAAGAAGCAGATCTTAGTGTGATTTAGATTTTTCATGCTTCCTTGTTGTTTCTTCTCTTATTGCTACTGTTCAATATTATTGGCCTGAACTTGCATTTTAGATGCTGTATCAGTCAAGCATGTGGACTTCAGGCATATTTCATAAACAGCCTTGTATAACTTGCAGTACAATCACAAAGCTTTAACATTAACAAAAAAATGAAAAAAAGTAAAAAAAAAAAAAAAAAAAAAAAAGGAAAAAAAATAAGATGTCCACACAAGCTACTCATTATGGTTTCTTTAAGACAAAGAATAGTGTTTCTATAAAGAATTCGAAGAGCATTCAAATGTACAATTTTAAGCAACAGCAGTAGAGCTGAATCTAAGCGAGCAGGGGAATGATACCCATCTACAAAGAAATCCAAGGTTCGGACCAAGTAACAATGAAAGAGCCAGCTGAAGCACCTGCAGTCCTCTAGGGAAAGGTTTCTCACTTAGTTCTGTTGTCCCTTGTGGCCTCATAAAAATTTTATGGTCAGAGACTGTTCACTGGTTGACAGACTGGTCCTGCAGTATGAAAATTATAGTTTTATTAAAACTTCCTTTCTTATCGCCTGCTCACACTTTTATTCTTCTCAAAAACTGAAAAACTACATGAAGGCAGATGGTTTGTGTCCACATATTGTTCTGCAGAAGCTTTTTATGCAGCAACATGGACAGAAGTGGCTCTAAGATACTTTTTCACTATAAAAGTCAGATTTAAGTTTGCAAAACACCCCTTTTCACATAATAGCAATATCTAGTGGCTAGAAATCAGATTTGCATTGTTACACAAATTAAGGCTGTTTTATAACGCAAGCATGGAGTGAAAGAGCGTTACTGGAATGAACATAATTTCTCATCATGTTCCATTTGTATCAGCACATCTCTCATGCTGCTAGTTCTCTATTTGCCAGCAGCCGTTCAAACTGTCTTTTCCCTTAGCATTTCATCTGTTTCTCTACAGTTGTGGATTTATGGATTCTTTGCTCCACATCTCTCTCTCAGAGCTCCCCATATGTGATTGACCCAGTGTTAAAACCTTCCTATCTGTCAGAAATGAGTGATGAACATAGGCAAAAGACTGGACTAGATTAATGGAGAAAATGCACCAAAACTATTGTTTTATTTAAAAAACCCTAAGAAGAAAAGAATGCAGCAACAGTTGTGAGGGCTTTTTCTTTGTTTGTTTGCTTGCTTGCGTGTATTAAAAATAAACTCACAAATATTTCAGTAATTTTTCACTGGAACTCTAATAGTTGTACTGATTTCATCCAAAGCTGAAGGTTGACCACCATGAGAGGAACAGTGCTGGCTCGGATCCAGCCCCGAGTGGTAATTCCAGTTATTCTGCTGAGAAGACATACTTGGCAAATACATGTATATCCAAAGTAAAATTACTAACTGTCAAGTTTATGGTGCTAGAGAAATTCCCCAAAGAGAAACAAGGTCTTAACCAGACATTCCAGCTGTGACCTGCATCCTGACCTAATACTCATGTAAAATATAATCAGTTGCTACACATAGTCTCTCCACTCAGATTATCACATTGAAAATAGGCTTTACCTTTAGAGCCAATGAAACCTTTGCCCAGAAATCTTTCAAATCTGCAACATTCCCACTGTCTGTTGGCACTTCATAAAATCAAAAATTAGATCCTCCATCTATTAATTATTTCATGTGAGAACAGAGAAAAATTCTTATCAAAAGCAATCAGTCACAATCCAACCAGTTTTTCTCTTTCTTTTTTTCTTCTTCTCACTCCTACAATTAATAACAGTTGTTTTTTCAACCCTGCAGAGACCCAATTTTTCACATAAGTCTCTTTCATGGTGCTGAGCCTGTACTAGTTACCTTGAAGTCCATATCAGTATAAACAGGAACGCTTTTAAGTTTCAGTGACAACACTCTTTAATGCTGGAAGATCTTCAGAAAAAGACACCACTTGTAACTTACACAATGTACAGTCTGCAAGGACCAGAACATGAGAAGAAGAGAGAGAATTTGAACAAGCCTGTAGTGGGAACAGGAAAGAACTGAGACAGATGTGATAAGGGAGCAGCTTATATGATGACGTTTTAATTTCTAAAATTTATCATTGAACTTTAGTAATGAAGTGGCCTGGAAAGGCCTCAAAAGTAACAAAAAAGGAGCTTTCAGCTCATTGTAACACAGCTAAAAAGAAGTAAATCTGTAAAACAACATAAAAAAAAAGCATTGTTAGCCACTACTCTACCATCCAGCGCATAAGACTCTGTACTGAATTCAATAAAGCCAAACTGCATACAGTGCACACAATAAGAGCATAAAATTTACACATTTTACTGTAAAGTACTTCTCACATCAGCATTAAAAATCTTTAAAAGCAAAGTTCCATGAGTATGCAGTGAGTATTTTACAGGAATGACAGTAGGATAGATAGTATTCATAAAATACATTTTATCTAAATTGCTACTGTCTTTGGCAATAGCAATGTCTGGAATAAATGTTTACAAGTGGAGATTATATTAAAAACCCCTATGATTTTGACATATTTATGGCTATACTAGTGTAATTTCAATATCCTATTGTATTTTTGCCACTAAACAAAGTAGATTTGCCCCAAATTATGATTTTATATAGCAACTCTTACCTCTTATTTTATCCCTTTCTGACTTCAGTGGAATTTCACCTCAAGAAAGATTGAGGGACGAGACATACAGCCAGCAAAGTGCAAAATTTCTCAGTGCCATCAGTGCCATCAGTGCTAAATGCTTGCACACAAAAATAGGCAACACTACATTTGTAGAGTAATGACCTCAATCCCCAGTTTCTCAGTCCTCCTCCATCATAGTATTTTACTTTTTTATTTGTACTTTCTTCCAGGTTCTGTTTAAAACATCCTTACATGGACAATCTTACTACCAATGCCATATTATTCCTAATCATTATTTTTGTCTCCCTGGGTTCTTAACTTATTTTAAGATAATCACCTGCTTTCCAGTCAGGCTGTTTTCTCCTTCATCTGGGCTGGGACCAGTATAGAAGAGGTCCAAACAAGCCATGTGGAAGGTAACTGCCGTAAGAACATGCTTTTCAACCTTGAGTAATAGCTTTCCATTTTGGAGGCTCAAATCTGAAACAGACTTTATTAACTTTATGAAACTCCAATTCTCAACATACTTATAGTGTGTATAAATTTAGGAATATTCTTACAAAGACAGCAAAATATATAGCTATGAAACAAGAACTAGTCCTCAGCTCTATTAGAATCTGCTCCAAATTTCTCACTTAGAAAGGAAAACTATAAGAAAAGGTTTAAACACTCCCTAATCCCATTCCTAGAAATGAAAAATCCATCTCACTACAAACACTTGGAAAATTGATACAGAATGGAGAAAAGGGCTTTGAAAGTCATTAAAATTGACAAGAAAACTCTATAGCAAAAACATATTGTAAAGCGGGACCACAAGATTTCTTTATCAACATTCCCTCCTGCCAGTGAAGCCCAGATTGCTTAGTAGTGTTTATATTGTTTTCAGGGCATTTTCATATCAGCTTCGGGTTAACATCTCTAGAGTCCAAGGAGAATCACAGAACAGAAATGCAGGGATAACTCCTGTGGCATGTCCTTCTGCCATGCCCCATGAGGACCTAGCTCCCTAGCACCAGAGTGCTGGTTGGTGTTGACAGCACTGCCCCTTCCACAGATTTTACATCTGTCTTTGTTCAATTTTGTAAGTTCTTCTTGGCCCATTTCTTCGTCTTGTTGAGGTCTCTCTGGTGTATTTTCAAAAGTTTTCTGTACACTTTCACCAGTTTTAAGAACAATTGTGCTTTTCATGAACAATTAGAAGCAAATTGCATTGGAAAGACAATTTAAAATCGATAATGATTTTTATGGCAGCATATGGTGATGGTGGACACAGTGATCAAACCAAGGAAAAGGAGGCAGCATGACATGTTGCCGTTTGCACTGTTATCCGTCTCACCTGCGTTATATGTTAGTTTTTTAAGTGAAAAGTTCAGATGTCTGAGTATGATGGGATTTGTTGCCAGACTACCAAAGCAAGGCGACAAGTCAACAGCATTTCTTTCTCCTGCTGATTTACAGTGGGTACTTCAGTGAAAGGACTCGGGTTTAATGACCAGTAATAACCAGGAGGTGTGCAGGCAGAAAGCTTCTAGTCTCTGGAGGGACCCTGGAAGCTGAGGCATGCACTCCTCTTAGAAGTGTTTGGTTATCCCAGCCTTGTACCTAGGCTACCTTGAATGGTAGGCATGGAGTTGTCCACAAATAGGCATTACCACGACAAACAAAATTCTGGAATTCTTCAGAGAACTCAGTCAACTGCTTTTCCTCAGGAATCTTGAAGAGGCGTGACTGAAAGATTGGTGTGAACGTTGATTACATGACAGTAATTAGGGATGTTGACATGATGCTGTTTAGACCCCTTCCCTTCCAAAACATTTCAAAACGTGGTCAAAGCTATGTCTGGAAACTCTAGTTACTGCATTATATAAACCAACCTGGGCTATTTTTAATAGCTCATTCAGCTGTGTTGACCAACAAGTACTATACACTTTTTTTAAGATGTCTCAACTATTTTTAGTTTTATTGAGAAGAAGTATTAAAAATGAACTTTGAATGACTAGCCAGTGTGGATTATTTTGCATAGAATTGACTCATTTGGAAAAAAATATTTACAAATTTTTGCATAACAGGGGAGAATATAAGTGAGAGCCAGGAGTAAATGCATGCCTTTTGGATTCAGCCAGCTCCTCTTTCTACAACTACAGGAACAGTGGTAAGCTAGTGATTGCCAGTTTCCAGACTCAAAATTAGAAGACAGAAGAGCATGTACTAGAGTAGTATTGAAAATAAAAAGGATGTGGTCCTGCTCTCTGATAAGTTAATTGCTGTTACTTTGATCATTTTCACCAGATAGACCCACATTTAGAGATCTCAAACATAACTGTGAACCATGCTGTATAAGTGTAACTGTTTCATGTGTTCATCCAGACAGTGGTTAATCTTACTCTTCTGGGTGTGGGCACTATATGAGTGTAGTATTAATTGTTGTAATGTATGTACATTATTTCCTTCTGTTAATACAAGCATAAATATCCCATGAAGAAGGAAAGGTAATGAGAGAGACACAGATGTCTCTATGTCTGGTGGTCTACAGAAATTTTGTTTGAGGCCATGCATAGCTCTGAGAAGCCTAAGGAAGCATTCCTGGGCATTCTAGAGTGAAGTAGTGCAGAAGCAATCTGCCCTTATGTGGCCTTAACAGTTGCTAAACACAGTTCATAGCCTAAACAAAAGCCACACCAGTGTTTCACGTTTTATTTTATTTTTTTAAGAAACTATTAATTAGTATGAATCACTTTTTACTAACACATGTACCATATAAGCCTAAGAGAAAAATAATTCTTATATTTAATAGAAGCTTCCCTTGCTTTAAAAATCAGTATGAGAAGGTAATTCTGATTAATAGAAACTATGGCTTGTGTAAGAAAGCATACAGCATTTTGCAAATTGAAACTATCTTGGAAAAGACAAATATTTAACAGAAGTGGACCAGCCTTCTTTGTAGCAGCAGTCAATTTCTGTTTGATTTTAGACAGAGAAAAACATAATCCTATTACTGGGGCTCAATTTTCAACTTTACCCTACTTACTACCCAGTGGGTTGGCACCGCCACCTTTAAGAGCTCTGTCAGTACCTCCACTCTGTGCACTCCTTCCCCACTTCCCCACAAAACAATCTTCAGTCTGGTTGTCAAACACGATTATTTATCTGGGTAACAATATGAAAGGCAGCTGCAGCAAGCATGGAGGTCAGGCAAAGCAGGCCATGGATGCAGCAGCACCTGCCTCTTTCATGCAAAGATGGAGCAAATTACAGCATTTGTCGCCAAGGAACTGAGCAGCAGTACCACGTGCAATGGCCTCATAAGCACCATTTTGATCATGTGCAGGGATGTATCTTTTCAAATCTAGAGCGAGGAGCAGATGTTCCATCAAAAGACACATTTAAAGTAAAGATAATTATGCAGTAAGAAGCTTAATTACATAGGATTATTCAGGTCCACTTAATTGCCTGACAGGCTGAGAGCCTCCCACATATTTGTGACAGAGGCACCCTTCTCTGTCTGGGCTACCAAACTCTCAGGGATCCAGGACAAGGGGCTGTTTTAGTAACTCAACTAATATCAGTTTCTGATTTTCAGCCAGAAGGAGAACATGTATGCAATCTTATCAAGAAATAATGCATATTTTTTTTATTCTGATAAGCATTGTGATTTTTCTGTATATCGATAGTGTGATCTGCAGAAATGAGAGGAAAACTTAGTAAACCCAGAAGAACATGAATGGTACTTAGGCATCTCACAGAGGTCAAAGAATAGAATTTCCTCTGGTTAGGCTGCCCATGGAATCCTGCACATCTCTGGCTTTCTTAAGTTTGTTGTGACTTCTCCGTGGAACATATAAGAATATTCTTTCACCTTCCCCCTCAATGGGTCACTTGATTTATTCACAAGCAAAAATTCTAATATTCAAACAAACATACTTTTTTTCTAAAAGAAACAGATTGTTTTCTTTGCCTTTGCTTAAACAATGCAGTGTGGTTGATGCGGCTGCAGCACAACTGTACTGAGATTGCTTAATCATGGGAAGTCATTGAACTGCTTATACTAACACATTTCACAGCAGAATATCCATTTCTGAGACATGATGACAAGATTCCTGTGTGACTCTGTTGAATCCTGGGAGCTTACCAGCTGCAGAACTAGATTTCAGCATGGCTCCAAAATATAAAATTATCTAGATAGCTTTGTCATGTGAATCATGCTGAAGGGGAGATGTCTGCACTTCTGGGGGTGGAGCGGCTATCCTGCAGACAAGGAGTTTATAGAGCAGCATCACTCTATATAGGTTCCAGGAAATGGTTAAAAGGATTTTATGTAGAGACATTTTCCATTAAATTGCATCCCTCCCTCCAGCCCTACCTGCTTTAGTTTCCCATGCTCAACACATTTTTTGATGAAGTACTGCAGGGCACTAGCAAGATCAAGCATAGAATTTATATTTAAAGGTGTAGAAATGATATAGAAATCCTAAGCACTGAAATGATCTACTATTATTCATCAAAAGAAGCATTACAACATTCACATTTGTCAACCAACACGAACTTTTCTAGGAAACTGGAAATGATTTCATAGTACATTACTGAAAAAAAAATACCTGCAGAAGAATTAACTTTATAAGAAATTAAAGCTTGCCATTTGGAAAAAAACCTTAGTTAAGACTAAGCCGCTAAATGTAACTTAAAGCTGGGAAAGATGATTACTCTATAATGGCTCCATTCACATTCACAAAGTTGGGGTCATTTTAAACTGCTGCTATGCTTTGGAAGGCTGCCCAGAAAACTTTGGTGTGAAAAATTTGCCGAATGCCTTTGCGCTACATTAGCTAACAGTATTTAAGGTCAGTAATGCAGGTGCAGGTTTTCTCCTGTTTAAGTTGCATTGTGAAAACTTAAAAAATCTATGCAGAACTCTTCCTAAAACTCTGCAGAAAAATGGCTTTTTCTCAAACATTTCAAAAGAGAAATTACTGGGTCAGGTTGCTGAGGGATGAGGGCTGGTAGGGAGACGGAGGAGAATGGCATTTTTTTGATGTCAGAAGAAAACAGAGAGAGCTGTTCATACAACATAAAACAAGAAAATATTTTTTGCATTAGTTTCAGTGGAAAAGTTTAACTTTTATAAAGATATTCTAGCACAAAATGCAACTTGCCAAGCGAATCACTTACACTCCTTTCCTCGCTAATGGTGGCAGGATGCACTTAATGTTTCCCCTTTAGTGTTTGAGAGTAGCATTAGAGGCTTTTGGGGAAGCATATGCTCAAGCTCTTAGCTCTGCAGCAGTAATCGTATGCTAGTTTGACACTATGACTGATCACATTCAGGCACTGCTTCTGTCTCTGTAAATGGGCTTTCAGTTTTAATGGAAATGTTCAGTTCAAAGCAGCGTATACATTACATGTGTTATTAATGGTTGAAACAGATGCTTCCTTCTAGTGAAAGGGTTTGTTTTTATATAAAGCAAATCCCTCTGTAAATCTGGATCTTTTATTTGGTTGCATATAAATTTGAAGGATAATAAGATGAAAAGCTCCTTTCACTTTGTCTTACATTACAGGAGTATTTAAATTTTTAATTTGTGTTTCATATAAACAAATTTATATACATGAACACATATATGGGTCTGTTCATTTCTATTGTAAATTGCACAGTTTCTTAATCACTGCTATGCATAAAATACCCTATCAGTAAATTATTCCTACAATAAAATACATGATGTGATCTACAAATGATGGTTATTAAATTCAAGACAAAAAATGCTGCATTTATATCGTGGTTTATGTTCAATTAACACATGGCTGCATTAATCCAAAGTGTCAGCATAGAACTGCAGACTAAATGAAAATGAAGTACCTTGAAAAGGAATTATTGTCTGTGCTAAACAGAGTAAAAGCCAATTTATTTGGGAGCTTGCCTGAGCAATTCTACCTGAGACTCTCATGAGCAATTCTATGAGCATGGATCATGTTTCCAAAAGGAAATTATTTGATTGCTTTACTTTTTTATGTGCTTTCTGTGGAAAGGACTGTGCTTGTGACAGATTAATGATTCTAAAGCTGGAGCAGCTGCAGTTCATGAAAAACAGATTATTAGCAAGGGGAAGACATCTTTAGAAATAAGTCATCCTTTTCTTCTATTAATTATAAACAAGCCTGTTTCCTAGGGCATTGACTGCTCAGGAGAGCATAGGGAGGCCATGGTGGAAACAGTAATTATTGTCTTTTAGATGAAAAATGCAACAGTAGCTTTATTTACCAGATGCAATTCTGCTAGAAGTGAAAAACTCTGTAAGTGATGAGGGGTAGAATAACTCTCCCTTCATGGGTGACTGGAATGTAGAATTAGCCTCTTCTATGAACAGCAAGGCACTGTAGGACAGTACACCCTGTATATTTTGAAAGTGAGTGATACAGAGGTTAAAACTACCCTTGACTGCAAATCATGTGGACCAGAATGCTTCTATTGGGTAGAGCTACATTTCACTTTTGACTTCCGCTCTCTCAACCTGTATGAATTTTCTGTCCTTGAATAAATATCTGAATGGATGTGTTTGCATTACCAAATGGGTACTGAAACGTGGCATAACTAAAATCTACTGAATATCAGGAGAAAGCACTCTGAATTCATTCTTTTATTAGCACATAAAGCTGTGCAAGCTTAGGAGTAACCCCACAGATGTTGGTTGAAAAACAAAGTCTTTTCATGTGAATTTTACATTAGAACACCATTATTTGTACTTGAAAAGTCTTAAAAAGGAACTTAAAGAGTCCAGCTGGCATAAAAACTCCTTGTAAAACTGGCACCACTGTCCTGAATGAAATGTATAAGCTTCCTCTGAGATTTATGTTTCATTAATGTGGATTACATTTGCTTAATCACATTGCCCCAAAGCACACCGTCCTTGAGCTCTCCCCACCATCAAGCTTGCTCTGGAGGATAAAGCCATGAGGTTTCCTCTTCCTTTTTCCTATTTTGCCCACACTAGAAGCAAGGTGAGAGGCAGTTTTCAACACAGGTTACAGGACACAGTTTCTTTAGCTGGGTGGCCAGCTCTGCAAAGCTCACTTCTGGGCTACCGTTGTTTGCCCATCCTTCACTCATTTCTTTCGGTTTTGCTGTGCCACTAATTCTGACTGGACAACAGATTCAAGCCTCTATATAAGAGTCAGCTGTTTGGATGTAAGATTTTGTGAGCCTGTGTCTTTACTCAGGACATACTTCTTAGGATGAATCACGCATCTGTAGACTGTGGTTCTTATAAATAAATGTCCTGCTTGAGAATTCATTGGTTTGGCAAAATTCCTAAAGAATGCATCTCAGTTAAAGAACTTAGAATTCCTCTTTAAAGAAAAAGAAAAATAAATAAAGTCATTTTTCATGTTCCTAGACAACAGAACAAGTTCTTATCAAGTAAAAGTTTTTGCCTTCAAATGCAGTGAATAATTTAGACATATCTGCAAGTTAAAAATAGCAATGAAAGTACAACAGGAAATGCCATCAAATTCCTCATCCAGACAGGACACCTAATGTGTGGATAGCACCTTCTAAAATGAATTTGTCTTGACATGGATCTGCAAATGATTTATTATTAAAATAAAAATTACCCATGCATATTAATCTGAGAAAACATAACATTATTTGGGAATTTGGATTGCTAATGGCTAATAATACTGTGATATATCTAAGGAAAACAAGAACATTAGAATCTATGGATGTCCAAACTTTTGTCTTGCCTGGGCCACAACAAATGAAGAGGAAAGTTCTTGGGCCACATATAAGATATATTATAAACTTTGTATATGTAAGGAACAAAACTTCTTTTATTGTTTGAATGTTTTTCAATTAGAACACACACAAAAAAAAAAAAGCAAGAAAAAACAGAACTAGTGGGATGTTTGACCTTGTTTTTTTTTGAAACTAAGACATCAGCCTGCTTTTACAGCTGTCGTTGCATTTCTTATTGCATTCTCAAGATGTTCATCAGATATTTTTGATGAAATTTTATTCTTCCTGTCCTTCATCCTTGAAAACAGCACAAAGTTATGCACAAATGATGACATGAATAAGGCATGACTGTGAAGGGAGGGCTATTTTTCTCTGGTAGGACAGATCTTACAGTACTCTAGTAGAGAGATGTGATCAATTATTTTTCGTTCAATATCAGAGTGTAAATCTATGCATTCCATTTGGAAATACGAAGGTAATTTACACTGATTAAAATAAATGTTTTTTTCAGCAATCTTGAAAATTATTCTTCAGTTCCTTTAAAGCAAGGCTGCATATCTTTCATTGTTCACAGGACTGTGTTTAGGCGCTGTATCAAAATATGTATAATTGTTCGCCATAGCTTGAATTGTCACTGTGCTGCACCCTCCCCATATCCCGGATCCAGCTCAGACAGTGCCAATTGCTCACCAGTATGTGATTATTGCTGAGCCATGTGTGTGCACTTGGGGCTGGGCCAAGTGCTTGATGAAGAGCTGCCACCAAGACAGTATGGGGCTGTCCTATCCTGAGCTGCTTGCAGGCTACATATTGAATATACCTGGTCTATATATTCTACAACTATATGAGAACAATTTTCCTTCCTCTGAGACCAACTGTCCAATGAATATGAAGAGCTTTGTCAAATTTCCTTAAATTTATCATGCTTAATTTGATTTCATCTAGGCTAGGCTATTTTGTTACATAGAGCATCTTTATTATGGTATTTGTTTGGAGGTTTACCTACTGAATAAGTAACTGATACACAGATCTCTGGTGAATGGGTTAAACATTATTCTTTGGGGCAAAGATATGTTCTAAGACTAATTTATAGAAAAATAGCCATGTTCAGAGATCATATAGTACAAACGGTACTTCCAAATTCCTGTATTGTAGATATTTATATGTCTGTAGTACAACAGTTGTAGTGATCTACATCAATTCCATGCAATTGTGCACAGTTTAGGACTAGTGTTGAATTAAGATTTATTCTCTCTTTTCTTCTTACTGTACTGATAATACAGATCAAGGAAATAGCACCCCTCGTGAGTTACACTTGCCTTGAAGGGCAATCTGCTTTCATGTGGCAGATTATAAAATTTATTTGGACAAAAACTGACCAGACACAACAAGGAAGGAGGAAGTATGAAGATAAGCTTTCAAAAGAGAGACAAAGATGAGCCCTTGCTCATGAATTCCATGTAAAAGACTTTTTTTTTTTCAGATTACTTCATTATATGAAGAGTATGGTCATTTCTGGCAGCCAACAGGCAGAAAACAAGCTCACTGAAATAGCCAATTTGTTTATAGACAGTCCTCAAGGAGCAGGCTGCAAAATAATTTTGTTTTCCAGAGACAGCTAACAGCTACCTGAGGGTATTACACTTGAAAAATATGACTTCACATTTAGTGCTTGAATGTCATGCTATTCAGTATTCAGCAGTAGCTCAAAAATTGCTCAACTGGCAGAAGAAAGCAAAACAAAACATCTCAGATATACACTTGATGCAGGGTGATTTAAGGGGAAGTGGCTTTCTCTTGCTATTATTACTCTCTAAATGCACTGCATAGCCTCATTTTGAAAGTTTTTTCTCCTCCACCTAAACTCAGAGGCCTCAGTCTCATGATGGCTGCTACTCTTCTTTCTTCAGATAATACATGAATATAGATAATAGCCTCTAAGTGTCACAGATTCAGCACAATATCATGCTTACATGACAGGAAATGTACTCTTTCTTCAGATATGTTTTCAGTTACAAATGCCTTGCAGTTGCTTTTTCATGCTGAGCACTTCATCCAATGTTGGATCTCATCCAGCCCTCAACATAGGCAGTGGAAAGAGTCCTGTTGGATTGAGTAGGGATAGAGTGAAGCTCTGTGGTTATTATCCTTGTTTGTATGGCTCCAGTCCTAAGCACAGCACTTAAACAGACTCTTAAATTCGAGTATTTGAGTAGTCTTATTCAAATCAATGGCACCATTCACATGCTTATAATTAAGAAAATGCAGAAATGCTTTTATGACCTTGTATACAATTATTTGTGGGAGTACTTTGATATGCGATTAAATTATTGAGAGACACACAGCTTATGAAAGAACAGTATTTGTCATCTTAAACATTAAAGTTGTTTGAATGTTTCTGTTTTTTCTCTTAACTTAGAACTTAACACTTTACTTGCAATGAGCAACTGGAGTGAAAGCATTGTTCCTTGAGTAAAAATGTATTGAAAATAAAGCAAAACTGAAAATAGAGATTCATAATTATTCCAAAATAAAGACCTGTTTTACATGGATAAAGCAAGGTTTTTGTAAAACAGTGTTATCACACAGATAAGAATTCCTTTCACAGAAGAGCTCAGACTGAAGACAAATAGATTAATAGATATTGGAATTCTGACTCCTATACAAACCTGTAAATCATCCATTACAGATACATGCTACACGAGCCTTGATGTACTGTCAATCACCCCTTGGGTGAGACACTATTACTGCACAAAACCTCAAAGTAAAAATGAAGAATACCAGTCCTAGATAAAAAGATGCAATACTATTAAGTATGTAAAAACAGCTAATAAAAAATCTATCTACGGTGTGGCATTTTCCAACTTAAAATGCAAACCTATGTGTAGATTTGGAGACTATTACTCAAATACAAGTGATATTTACAAAAAAATACAGTTCTGGATCAACTGAAACATATTTGGTATTCAAAAACATACTTGTGAATTTTGATGAAATTTTGAAAATTGTATTGGCCAGGGAAAAATAAAAAGGAAATATGAAAACTTCATGTTAACAGTATGAATATTTTCAGTTTTCCTTTCTTTTGGGAAGTGCAGCTAATGTTATATTAAAATATGTATATATAATGAAAAAAAAAATCATAACACATAAATGTTTTGGATTCTTTCCATTGGTTTAAAACACAGATTTTAACAGCATACAAACAGGAAAGAAATAACACCCCCAAACCTACCCCTCCCTTTATCAAGGCGTTTTAGATCAAAAAGCAGAAAAGCACTAATGCAGACCTCCTTGAGAAAAAGTCAGTTATTCTTACAACCTTACCCATAAACAGCAATCATCTCACATAAAGCTATTGTATTTTGAATGCAGTGGAACTTTGTATAAACAAATTAAGGGATTTGTCACCTTGGAGCCTGCCTATTTTTTTAGGCACGAGGTAAAAGAATTTAGTAATAACAGCTTGTAAATATGGCTTTCAACACTGACAAGGTTTTTCAGGGATGAGAGAACTGATAAATCTAATCCTTTCTGACAAGGTTTGGATGAGTCATTCTTCACAGATAAATGAGCTGAAGAATTCAGGCCTTTATCTTACCCAAATTTGTTGTGACACAGGCCTGTTTTTTATGCTTGCCTTATTTGTAAGAATCTGATGAATAGTTTGGGTGGAGTATTTTAAGCCAATGGATTATTTAGACAACACTCATTTTACCTGCTGTTCATTACTTGTAACCTCTAATTAGTTACCTGAGTGTTGTTTCTGTATCCTGATTGGATGCCTGAAACTTCCGGGCGCAAGGAGAGAATGAGTCAGAAGCAGTAATTAATAATTGAAGTGAATACTCTTGTTCACACACGAATAACTTGGTATTAATATTAAAACTGACGTTAATGTGAAAAAAAAAATCTCAACAATTAGTGCAATTCAAAATTCCCTGTGTAAAATCCTTGAAACAGTGTTTTTTTTTACCATATTTAACCCACTCTAGCTGTACTCCACCAAAACTGTTTTACAATTAGTGGAAATAATAGAAATGCTACACAAATTAAAAGGAAAACCTCCATTTTTTCCAATGATATGGGTTACTGATTGTTTTATGGAGTAGGCTTAGCAAAGAAGTGTGTGTGCTTAGGCTGTAGTTAGTACAGAGTACTTCACTGAACATTTCTCAAAGTTATACTCTGTTATAGTTACAACTGTGTTGGCCATTAAAGAGAGTTGTAATGAGAATATTCTAGATGAAATAAAACTCTGATTCATATCAATTCAGGTGGTGAGGAATAGCAAGAAATATAAAACTAGGGCAGTAATAACAGCAACTATAATGACTAACCACTCTTAAAATACAAATACTGAAAAAATTAGCACTGTCTAGAGTGAGGAGAATAGCTACATGAGGCATGGGTGTGCAACGGGCACCTAGGCATGAGGGCAGCAAAGCATTCAGGATTGCTCACAGCTTCGCTTCGTTTTGATAATCACAAGACAAAAAAGAGCCAAAGGGGTGAAAGAAATGCTTCAGATAGAAGAGAACAAGATATATGATAAAAAGCCCTGCAAACAACAGACTTGTGACTGAGAAGACGTGTCTGCACCTGTTTTTCACTTGAAGTCTGTTACACACCCCCGTTTGAAGCAGTTTGCTGGCTGCTGGCCACTTCCTGGGGAAAATAGCCCACACTGTGGTCTTTCATCTCTGCACAGAGAAGTATTATTTTGACTATCTTTGTCTCAAGGGGATGTCACCAGGGTGAACATTGGCATCTGCTCCCCTCGTGTCTGCTCCAGAAAGGAGAAGAAAAAGCATAAATGTCAAATTTTACGACCACTTTAATATTTGAGGCCAAACAAATTTCATCACATTCCTTCTCCTGATATCTTCTGAATTTCAGAATTACTTGAAACAGTCAAGAGAGTGGCTGACAATTTCCTGTGCCCATCACACATGGTTTCAGCTGTCTCCCGCACTGTCACAGCTGTATCATCACCTCCCTAAGCTGTAACTTTTATGCCATGGTTCTCATCAATCTAAGGATCTGGCCATGAGGGAAGGAAATACTGGGAGACCTGTTGCTGGAGGCACGCTGCTCGAAGGGCAGCTGGAGACGTGCTTTAGGAAGGGTTGCCAAGGAAGGACTGAGACCTTGGTGTATCCACACTGTGGTGTGCTCACCCTGAGCCTGTGGATGTCTGTGCTGGACCAGGGGAAAATCAATTCAAAAGGAGAGATCTGCAGAAGATGCCCAGCATGCTGAGAGGTGCTCCAGGAAGCATTTTGCACTGACTTCATCCTGCAAGGATACTTCAGAGATCTTGTTGCTTCTCTGGAGGAATGGGGATATGGGGGGCTGTTTGTTTCAGGTCAGCACCTTTCAGCCCCGTTCCCTGCAGACCACCTAAGTGCTTGTTTATTTGTTCATGTTTTCTTTTTCTCAGTGCCCAGGGCAGATATTAGAAATGTATGTTAGTGAACATTAAATTAAATAAAGTAAAAACTCTCAAAGCTGAAAATATTTTACCCAAGAAAGGAGTGGAGCATATATAATGTCAAAATCCTGAGGTCTGATGCTCTTACTGGTTGACCCACTTGTTCAATGACATCAGTGGACTGAGAACACAAGCCCTTCAGTACGTGCTTCACATCTGTTCAGAAGATTAAAAAGCTGTTTCTTCAGATGCCTAGACTGAAGTTCTGATTTAGGTAAGCATATTTTTGCAATCTTTTCTAATAAAAAAGAGAGAGGAAATTGTAAATAACACTCTCTTAAGCATCCACTTGGGGCATTTATATGTACATATGACTACATAGCAACAAATACAGCAGTAGAACTAGACACAGAATTTTTATATCATTTTTACTGTTTCCACTAATAGGAGTTCACGCCAGTATTTGTTGTACTACCATAAAGAGGTCCCTCTGCTTCTGTATGTCAAGTCACATTATGTTATGACCCATAACAAAGCCTCTCCTATTCAACAGGGAGAGGTTTAGTCCTAGTCTGTATGTTAGGCAAAAAAATTGAAATATGTGGGCTCTGCAGCTGAAAATCAAGAATGAAATAGAGGTCAGCCCTCACAGTGAGAATATTTTAGGAGGAAAGCATTCCTAAGTATTGTGTGTCTAACCAAATGTATTAGTTTTAGCTGAGACAGAATTCTTCTTCACAGCACCTGGTGTGGTGCTATGTGTTGGTTTAAAGGGAAAAACAATATTGATAGCACATTGATATTTTTATTTGTTGCTTAGCAGCACTGTGCACCATCAAGGCCAATCCAGTTTCTCAGTTCCTTGTAATGAGGAGCTGGGAGGGGAGAGTATTGGGACCACTGAGTTAAACTGGCCAAAGTGGTATTCTGTAGCATATGCATGAAATGGAAGGACTTTTTCAAATGAAAAGGATGGCAGTTCATTTCTCACTTTCCTACTGCTCAGGGACTAGCTGGGCATTGACCAGGAAGTGGTGAGCAAATGCTTGTGCATCACTTGTTATATACATTCATATACACGTATAAATTGTAATAATGATTATTCTTTTCCTTATCTCTATCTTAGTAAGTAGTTTTATCTCAACCCATGAGTTTTACTTTGTTTACTTTTTTTCTTATGATTCTCTTCCCCACTCCACTGGGAAGGGGAGGAGTGAGCGGACAACTGTATGGTGCTGAGCCACCTGCCAGGTTAAACCACAACATAAAATCAATGAATCTGCTCATGTTTCTCATATTCAAAGGAAGGCTGAACCAGACAGTTCTTGACAATTCAGGTATTTGGGAATGTTTGAAAAAAAAATAATCAAAAAAACACAAAAAACAGAGATATGAAGATGTAAAGTATTCTGGTGTTTTAACAGTCTCAGAGATAATCTTTCACTTGGCAAGAGAGCAAAGTGCAATGGCAATCACATCAGTAAATTTTCTTTCACATGTCTGCAACTGACAAAGCCAGAGAATATTCAGATTTTTTATGGCTGAACAATTATGCTCAAGAAACACTTGTAGATTGGAAGGAAACTGAACAATCTTACTACCTTTAGTCCTGTGTGAATTTCTTGTAATTTTTACAGAAGGCCATGTAAACAAGAATGCATATAATGTTGACATTTCTCATGTTGATAAAATCTGTAAAAGACTCTGTACTGGAAAGAGAGTTGCACTGCTACAGTTCATGATTATGGTCAGAATTAAGAATCACGTATACTGGCAACAACTCTAACTCTGGTTAGAACATAAAGGAGAATCTGAAACTGTAATTTGCAGTTGGAGTTCTGTGTGTTTTGTAGAGATTCATTCTGTCTAAAGGTAGCTTTTAAGAGTAGGATCAGGGGCAAATATTCCTATAGTTGGTGAAGAATTAAAATTTTTAAAGTTAGACATTAGATCTAATTAAAAAATATCTATATATTTGAAACAATGTAATACACTCAGAGAAAACATGTAAAATATAATAAATGGTAATGAGTAAAGAGAAAAAAGCCTTCATTTTTATATCCAAATATATGTCTTAGAATAGTATTTAGCAGACATGACTTGCAGACAACACGTCACTGTGCTTAAAAAAAAAGAAAACAGAAAAAAAATTGGAGCTTAGTTGATGTAATATTGTGGCATTTGGGTTGTTTAGAAGGTTTTGTATAGAAATTGGAAGCAAGAAATCACTTGAAATGGTCTGTATGTTTAATGAAAGCTCACTTGAGTAACGAGCTTGATAAGAAACTCAAGTTCCCCTGGAAATCAAAATTAAATAATCATTTTGAATCTTTTAGTATGACAAAGTTTTGCCATTTAGTTCCTTGCTCTGTAATCTTAGATTCACAGAATTGTTTGGGTTGGCAGGGACCTTTAAGATCACCTACTCACTACCCCCTGCTATAGGCAGGGGCACCTCCCACCAGCCCGAGTTGCTCACAGTTCCATCCAGCCTGCCCTTGAGTGCTTCCAAGGACTGGGCATTCACAGCTTTACTGCACAACCTGTTCCAGTGTCTCACCATCCTCACAGTGAAGAATTTCTTCTTAATTTCTAGTCTAAATCTACCCTTTTCCAGTTTAAAGCCATTTCTTCTCATCCTGTTGCTACGTGCATTATAAAAAGGAATGTAGTCTTATATGCATTTGAATTTTTGGGAGGTTTTGTCATAATTAATGCATTCTGTTTCCTGTAGGACTATTTTCAGATATCTAGTGGAGAAGAAGCCCATGGACAATCATGATATTTATCACAGCTAGCCTGTCTTGGACTTTATTTTGGAGTTCTAGCATACCCTGAAAATTTTCTGCCATGCATTACAGAGCAGGATTTCAACTATGATTGCATGGTATACAGGTAAGCCTCATTTACATTTTACAATTCAGTTTCACTTACATTTTACTCTGACTTTTGCATGCATCAAATACTATATTTCCCAACTTTATTACATTCACAAGCCATGAATTGAGGCATCAAATATTTTTGACATGTTAGTCCACATGCTGAGTGTCAGAAGTTTAAACATGGTTGAACAAAAGCTGGGAATTACACAAGTGAGCCCAAATTGAAATGAAATTACTCTTAAATCTAACAGCTGAGCTAAATCATTTACAACAGTTTCGTAAGAAGCTGAGAGATGAAATGAAAATTCTCTCTGGCATAAAATAAAATATGTTTAAACCATGCCATGTATTATAGAAGTCTCTGCTGTTAGAATCTTGAAAGACTGTCATTTTATTAGTGCACAGATGATATCCATCAATATGAAATCAATATACAATGCTTGATTCTAATTTCATATAGATGGATAAATGCAGGTGGTAAATAAATAGGAGATTTCACAGTTATACCCTCGGCCAGAAATGGGATCATTTTAATCATACAGAATATGGTAATGTTCCTTTTTATTTAATTGTATTCTAAGATTCAAATAGTTAAATGACAATCTATTGAAAAATTACTGTCATATATTTTCCTTCTGAATTCTAGAAAACAATGCTCTGTAGAATATATATCAAGCCTTTATTGCTCCCAAGTAAGATTTTTCCTTGTTCAGCTTATTTTGTTTTTGTAGTCGCCTTACACAAAGCACTGCAGCTGCAGTATATTTATTGCTCGTCTCATTATAAAACTTTTCAACTATTCTATTCACAGTATTTTCATGTTATCAAATCTCTGATTCTTTTATTTCTAAAAATGAAAATAATGCTCACCTGAAAATGACACTTCTATGCAATACAATAATGTGAGAATTCATACAGTGAAAATGACCTTTTAGGTACAACGTTGCATGCAGACTTGTGATGTAGTAATGGGGTCCTTGGCAATGTGGTTTTGTTCCATGAGTTCCTGTATATCAGATACATATGACCTTAGGGAGAGCCAGTAATGGGAACTTCTCTTATTTGTGGCACTGTGAAATGTCAGGAAAATCACTATATTTTTTTAGTCTAGTCTTCTCTTTTTCAAAAAGGCAATATAGAATCAGAGAATTATAGAATAATAGAAAGGTTTGTATTGGAAGAAACCTTAGAGATCTTTGAGCTGCAACCCCCTTGCATCTGGTTCACACTCACCAGATCAAGCTCCAGGACCCCAATCAGCCTGGCTTTGAATACTTCCAGGGTTGAGACATGCAATACTTTTACAGGTTCACAGAATCACAGAATGGCCAGGATTGGAAGGGACCTCAAGGATCATGAAACTCCAACCCCCCTGCCACATGCAGGACCACCAACCTCCACATTTAATACTGGACCAGGCTGCCCAGGGCCCCGTCCAATCTGGCCTTGAACAGCTCTAGGGATGGGACATCTACAACCTCTCTGGGCTGCCTGTTCCAGCACCTCCCCACTCCCATAGTAGAGAACTTCCCCCTGACGTGCAACCTAATCTTCCCTCCCTCAACTTAAAATCATTTCCCCTTGTCCTGCTGTTATCTACCCTTTCAAAGAGTTGATTCCCCTCCTGTTTGTAGGCTCCCATTAGGCACTGAAAGGCTGCAGTGAAGTCCCCCCACAGCCTTCTTTTCTCCAATGAAATGAGTTCTCTCATTCTGTACACATATTGTGCGTGATTGCCCTGACCCAGTGCAACACCTTGCACTTGGCCTTGTTAACTGTCATTGAGTTCTCACAGGCCCATTTCTCAAGCCTGTCCGGGTTCCATTGAATGGCATCCCTTCCTTCTGTGGTGTCTACTGCACTGTTCACTTTGATGTTGTCAGCAAACTTGCTGAGAGTGTATTTGATCCCATCATCTATGCCACTGATAAAGATATTGAACAATACCAGTCTCAAGATAGACCTTCATGAGGGTCCCTCATGAGACACCACTCACAGTGAGCCTCCATCTGAACACAGAGCTGTCAGTAACAACCTTCTGGCTACGACCATCCAATCAATTCTTTATCCACTGAACAGTCCACTATTCATATCCATACTTTCCGACTCGGAAATGAGATTGTGGTGTGGGACTATGTCAAAGGCCTTGCACAAGTCCATGTGGATGATATCATCTGAACTTCCATTGTCCACCGATGTCATCACTCCATAATAGAAGGACATGCCAGACTGGTCAGGCACAGTCTGCCCTTTGTGAAGCTGTGCATATCTTACATGTGCCTCAACATGTCTTCCAGGAGGATCTGTTCCATGACCTTTCCAGGCACTGAGGTGAGGCTTATTGGCATGTAGTTTCCTGGGTCATTCTTTCTTACTTTCTTGTAAATGGGAGTGATATTTCCCTTTCTCCAGTCACCAGGGACCTCACGTAGCTGCTATGATTTTTCAAATGTGATGGTGAGCAGCTTGACACTTATAAATGTAATGGCAAAATTAACTTCATCTTGCCAGAAGATGAAACACTGCACAGCTTCATCTCAACCATCATTTATTTTCACTTGAACAACTGTCTTAATTCTGATCTCACATGTGAATATAAGCTAGGAATAATTTCATTGAAGTCAGTGGAGACATACCAGTGTGGCAAACTCAGAGGCAAACCTTGCTGAGAATCAGTTCACCACTAGTACCAAAAGTAGCTAGGTGTATTACAATTAGAACTTGGCACAATGTTGCAAATAAAGAGCTGAAAGATAGATATTTTGTGTCATTATCAGACACTCTTCCTAAAAAAAAAAAAAAAAATGTTTATCTAATTGACTTAAAAATACCTTTCAGAGAAAGCTGTCAAGCTCTCTGTAATGGCCAACGTGGAAGAAATTTACCTTCTCCTAATAGACAGACAATCAGAGAAGTAACCAGTTTTTTTAACGGCTTTTTCTTCCACTCCAGTGTACTTATTTAAAATACATGCTAGTAATACTGAAGAGGCATTTTACTCCAGAGAGAATTTCATGTTTCATATATATTAATTTACCAGCCTTTTTCCGATTTGTTCTGAAACTTTCCTGGGTTTTTAAAGTAAGTGACAATATAGAAAAACATCTCAATCTGGGAAAGTAAATACTCGGTTTCTCCTAGTATCTATCCATCATGACCTGGAGATTAAATAGGTAACTGCCTAATCTCAGCTGGAAAATCTCAGCACCTTCGTTGCCTCAACGCAACAAAGGGTAACCAGATTGTTAAAACACCATCAAGGGACAAAATGGGTGCATGATCCCATTCTCATTTCAGGCATTTCCATTGACAAAGAGATTTTGCTGTTTACCTGGGACAGAATAGTATGGCTAGAAGTGCTCACTGCCACTTATGTGAACTACTTATGTGTGCAAATGATGGGTTGAAAGCTCCAAAATTTGTGAGACCACAAAGAGAAGAAAAAAAATGGTCTTTTTGTAGCTAACTGATGAAGACAGATTCTCATACCAGAGGAGCTTTACCTTTACCTCTCATATGAAAAGCTGTTGTAACACTGATCCAGAACAAAGCCTTAATTTGCAACAGCATTGCCAAGTGAGCCAAAGCACATCACATCTTTCTGAGCATCAGTTGCCCAGATGTAGAATACAGAAAATGGTACGTCAGTCTTGCTCCTGCTAGCGAGATGAAAGTAACAGTCACAGCCGGCATGGAGCACTCACGTTGTCTGGCAATAGGGACACTTTGGAGTGAACCTTCATGATTTAAAAGCCATAGAGTATCCTACACAAAGAAGAGAAAACCCTTATTGCACGGTTTCATCTGCCATTTTTCATCCTACAATAATGGATGCTACTTTTACTATACTTTGGCATGCGTACCTGTTAATACTTAGTCACAAAGTGGAATTTTCATTTTAAATGTACACTAGCATTCCTGGTAATCAAAACCAAAGGAAAAATAGTTTGAAGCTTTGTATACAAATTAAAAATTGCAGATAAATTTGTATCAAATCTCATGTCATGGATTTGAGGCAGTCATCTTGTTAAAGTCTTGATAACATAGAGCTGAAGAGAACTGCAGCTGTAGGGAGGGTTATTCTTTCCATTGGAATTAAATAACTAATTAAATGGAACTGCTTGATTTTTCATTTTACCACAAACCTTCATTCTGCAGGCATGGACAAAAAGTGAGAGCTTTTACCACAATTGTCCCTTGTGCAGGATGCTCAAAAAAACAGAAAGCTTTATATTTCACCTAATCAACAACTCGCGTTCATAAGTCCTATTCACCAGGAAATCCAGTTGAAAATACATAGTTCTGGTTGATAAACTGGAATAATTTAGTATCAATTGCTGCTAATGTTTTAGTCCACCTGAGGTTCTATTCTAAAATCAGCACAATTCTTTTCAGTACAAAACATACTCTTGTATTCCAGGGAGCTCTCAAGTCTTTACATATAAAGTGTCTTTCCTGCAGTGCAGATTTCCAACGGTGATTTTCTTTATCTGTTGCAAATGTTCAACAATTTACAGGAGAAATTTTATTTTATGTATTTATTTATTTATTTACTAAGCTCCAAACATACAAAGATTAAAGAATGAATGTGCAATCAGTATATAGAGAAACAAGCTTTTGCGAGAATGAACTAGGTTGTTCAACCTCTTAAACCCCAGAGAGGAATTCATAAAGTCTACATTCACTTCTGCCTCTTTTTGCGTGCTTCCTTCCATGAAGTATTTTGTTCCCTAGAGAAATGGTTTGGGAAACTAGTAAGTGCAGTGGCAAAATATTATTCTCCTTTCTAGCATGATATGGGTAACGTCCATGTCCTTGTCTCCAAGAGCGTATTTAACACATTATGTTATGGCTCATTTACTCTCCTTGTTGTTGGTAAAGAAATAAAGTATTACCTTTTGTCCAGATCAGGAGTCATTACAGAGGAATCCCATCTGGACAGACTCTTCATGGTACTCACAGAGACTGTGCTGGACTAGAAGCCATGGAAAGGGCATTTCCAAGTTTCTGACACCCTCTGCATTTATAGCAAAAGTCTCCCTCTAGCCTCTAACATACAGTGAATGAAAGGAGGCTACATACAGAAGTGCAGGCATTTTTTCTTATCTGTCTAAATTCACAGGGACAGAGAATTAGTGCTTTCAGGAGATGCTTGAAGGCTTGTCCACTACTGTATTTGTATATAGGCTGTATATGGCAGTGCAACAATGTTGAGTCCCACAGAACTGTGTTCCTCCATAAGCAGTATCTAGGATGCAGAAGTTACTTGTCCAAGACTTACATCCTTATCCCAGCAGCTCTCATTAAATCTAAGGCTTGTGACTTTGCAAATGCACAACTCACTTGCCTTTCTGGAACTGCTGACATTGAATATGCTTGATGCCTTTGGTGCATACGTGTGTCCTGTATTTATACAGCAGTCTAATTACTGTAGTGTACTTTAATTACACAAAAAATATAAGTTGTTCATTAGGAGTGCTATGGAAACTACCTGTTTGTAAGCTTTGATGCAAGCAGACACTATAATATTAAAATGAGGAGAAAGTGCTAACCTTTGTCTTCAAATCTCAAATTACAAAATATGTTAGAACATTTTAAATTTTCCATAAGCATTATTATGTGTAGTTTTATTTATTATGCTCTTTCCTCCAGTTTTATGACACAGAATTTATACAAATATTTTTTATAAATAAAAATAAAATTAAAAATTATTTTAAATAAATAAATATTATTTAATATTTTTAATCAAACAAAAAAAAATATGTTCTTTGTTCAGTGTAATTAATTCAGATTATATTAAAACTTAAAAAACTGATGTGAATTACAGCTCTAAATCTACATGCTTGCTTCCTCTGCTCTTTATGCATTTTACTCAAAGCGATACATTCTATGAAGTAACTTCACAGTAGCAAAAAAAATGTCATGTAAAGCTATTGTTGGATTAAAAAATATATTCTTTAATGTCAGATATCATAAGTGGTTAAGCCATTTAAAAGATTACTATCCTGTCAGTCTTTCTGAAATTTTATTATGCTAGAGAAGCAGAATTAAAAGGATCAATTGTCTTATAAAAGGATGTGAAAGATTTCAGAAAATAAAACTATATATGAATATATAAAAAATATAAGTTGTTAATTTTTGTCACTAGTACAGATACTGAGTGAGAGCTCTAATTACATGTGACCCACTATTAACTTTTTTATGAGGGTAGGATTTTCTTACAATAACAAATTTTAGAATGTAATGCTGCATGAGTATGAGGCCACTTGATTCCAAAGGACAGGGAAATAGTAGATAAATATAAATAAGATCAGAGTTGGTGACAATATCTTATGAAGTCTAGAATTCAGTCAGGAAATACAGGTTTTCCTGCTATGTTCTTGTGCTTTTGGCTAACTGAATTATAAAGCATGTTCAAACATAAGATGAAAGAATGTGGAGAACTGGATCACCAAATCATTACAAAGCAGGCCTTTCTGTCTAGAACATATATACATGCACTGCAGTGTGTCTCGTCAGAGAACCAATTTCATCCAAAAGCCTTTTGTAAGAGAGATGTAGGAACATGTTTGCTCCTACTGGGGAATGATATGAGCTGTTATTTTTGAATGATTAATTAAAATGAATCAATCTTCATTGCACTGCCACTGACATGAAAAGCACCATAGCTGTGCAATAATCGCATGCAATTATTCAACTACCCCTTCGGCAAGGACAATGTAATTAGTCCTGGTAGTGTCAAGAGATTTTCTTTATACCTGAAAAATTGTCCACTTTAACCAAGCATTACTGAAAATTTATCGTAATGCAGAGAAAACAACAGGTGAAAGTACAAGTCCCCAGTGTGTGACTCCTATCTATAACAGTAAAAAGTCTACAATACTAACAACTGATAAATACAACCAATCACATCTTATTATAAGTGTGCATCTGTATCAGGCACAGTAGTACTTACTGGTTTAGCATTAAGGACACAGTACTTCTCATATCTTGTTATAACTTTAAGCCATTAGCCAGCAACTCAAGCCCTTTTTTGCTGCTGTCTCCTAATTCCTTTGCCTTCATACCATGGTTACCACAAGTGACCTCAAAGGAAGTCACTCCCTGCTTTTCAGGGAGCTGCAGAGCTGTCAAGAAACACAGTATATGTCCAGGCCTCAGGCTGGTTTGAGCAAGCAGGGATGGATGGGTCATCACCAAGCTCTGAATTGACAGTTTTCAGAAGCCCTGTAAGAACAGCAGGATATGAGCAGCTCCAGGAGCACAGTCATGCAAAATCTGCCTGTGTCAAGTCCAGCCACCCATGAGGTGTGTTTGGTACCCACACATTCTGCAGGAGTGTAAAGGTGGGACAGTCTCTTGATCCACCCCACACCATGATGCTTTTCATCAGATTGCCTTGCTTCTTGCTGATGCTTGTATTCACATCCAACAGTCTGTTCCTGGCTCCTCTAGCAGCTACAGGATAATATCAGCACCAAATTTAGCCACCAGTACACATGCCTTTCATTAGTGAAGCTGGAGGAAGCACCATCTACACTGTCACAGGAACAGTGTGCAGATGTGTGTTGCATGCGCAGTGTGTTGAGATGACAGAAATCAGACTTATCCAGGTAGAATTTTTGACACCACATTTTAGAACTCCTGTACATCTGGAATAGTACTTGCAAGCACTTGCAGATTCAGCTGTATCTCACATACTGTTGAATGCTAACCCCTTTGCTAATTATTTAATAGATTGCACTTCTTTATGTTATACGTATTTCACTGGTAGGAATTAATCTGCTGGAAAAACAAGCATTATGGACAATCACCCCAGTGAATTTGAAGAATATAGGATAGTTTTAATTGTTATTTATCACTTGCACAGTAGCTATTTGAATAATAACTGCTTAATGTGACAAGTGAAAGAAATCACTGTTAGAGTACTGTCTTGTACAGTCTGATTTAGCAAGTCCAGATCTAGAAAGACAATACTGAAACAACAGTTTTTCACTTTTCTTGGAAATGAGCATTCACTTTAAGCAGGAACTCTTAGTAAGGACCCTTCTCTCATGAACAGATTTGGAGAGCTGTTATTTCAGGACATATAAGTTTGTTTCAGTCAGGCCCTGAAAAAGAAGAGGAGAAATGTTTTTTTCCCCCGATAACTGTGCTCTGGTAGAAAGAGGAGAAAAAGCAGCTTATTCAGCTCTCCATTCATTTGTTTATTTGTTTTTTAGCAGCTCTAAACACAGCTATAATAAATGCTACTGGCCTGAACTGCAAGGCAGAGAAATCATTAAGATAATAGCAGTAACATACCTCTCTCTGTTTTAACATGCCTATTCTTTCTAGACAGATTCCTCAGTGACTTCGCGCTTTCTACTCTCGCTTGTCTTTTTCTATGGGAAGAAGTATGTTGTCTTTTTAATATTCACTGTCCCTAAGATTTTGATCTTAAAATGCAAAGCTTTTCTTTGGACTCCATTTTTGTTTTTAGTGTTTTATAACCCCATGAGTGGTACTGCTTTGAAAAGAAGGCAGAAACGTCTCGTACTTACAGGAACATGTTGGCTTGCTGCATTATTTCACATTTAATTGACAGAACATTTATTTCCCAGTCCTCCATTCCTCCCCATCTAATCCACAGAGCAAAAAAACAAGCAACAACAAAAACAAGCAAGCAAACAAAAAGGGAAGTGATAAAAAGGAAAGGGAGGAGATAGAGAAGAAAGAAGAAAAAAAAAATCTTGCTACACGTACACAAAAGGTTTTGAGTGTAATCCCAATAACTCCTACCCCTTTAGAGGTCTCTTATCTCAATGACTTTGCTAAAGAAGTTGTCAAACATATTTAAAAGATTTTGCTTCATATGAATAAGCTACAAATGGAAGCAATTTGGCACCAGCACAGCACAAGATAAAGAAACTCCTTGGTACAGCAGAAGACCGCAACTGGTGAACAAATGTAAAGTTAACAACAATAAAAAATTGTGATTCTTCAGCACTGCATTTTTTAGAGAGCAATCAATTCCAGTGAGCACTGCAAAAGTGATAGAACTAATACATCCTAATGAGGTTTTGTGCTATTCTTTTCCATATTTACATGTAATACAAATACCACAGAAGCCATAGTCCAAACAAAATTGTATTGTATTGCACAGGTTAATAGAAAATGTTGAGATTAAAAATGCATTGACTGCTTTGTTTTGTTCAAACATGCTGCTTCCATCAAGTTTTTCTTTCTTTTTCTTTCTTTTTCTTCTTTTTTTTTTTTTTCCTCTTTTTTTTTTTTCTTTTTTTTTTTTTTTTCTTCTGAGTGAGCATTTTGAGAAGATGAGTGATCTCAAGAAGCAGGGAGCAGAGATGAATGTTAAGTAATTGAGGGTTTTGGAAGAAAGGGAAATAGGAGTTGAAGGAGAAAAGATGTGATGAGATACAGAAATTTGAGAAAAGGAGGGAGGAAATGCTCTGGAAGAACTGAGAGACAGACGCAGACTGCATTTTGCAGCTGTATTCTGTCCTAACCCTAGCCAATGGTCTCAATGGCATTAAATGAGTGCAATATGATTTTTTTTTATTATGAACAGAAAACAGTGCCAGAAAAAGGACAGGAAATATCAGAATGCAAAGGAGGAGAAAAAAAACATCAGTGAGAAGGCAGGAAATTATGAAAAACAGAAAAAAAAGTGGGTGAAAAAGCCAATAGTTTCAAAAGATCAGAGTTATATCATCTAAGTCTGTGTGGGGGTTGAAAATTAAGGGAGCACAGAATCCTACAAAGTTTGGTTAGTAATGTCGTAGCAATGAAAGATGATGAGGGAAAAAGGAAAATAGATAAATCCTGAAGTACACAAATGATAGAACTGGTGTAATGCCAAGACGAAAAATCACATTAGAATATGGGATGTTTGGGTTATATTTTGCTAATTTTACTTTTTCTTTTTCAAATTATTATAATTATTATGCATGAGACCCTAAGTAGAAAATTTTAAATTAATGTATCTGTTATGAATGCAGAAGGAGTATTTACCCATGAACTTTGTCAGACAAGCAAAAACACAGATGCTGAAAATGCCTATCTGTCCATTCTGTGTTTAGGATGGCCAATTACTCATCAGCAATATGACAAGGGAAAATTGAAAGTGAAGTTTGCTAGGCAGCCAATATATCAGGCTTATATCTTCCTCTCTCCTTGGACTTCAAGGAGCCCACGTATTTTAAAAGTTTCAAGAAACCAGCCAACAGGAAGACATGAGAAGACTATCTTAAATCTGTTATGCTTTCTTTGCTTGAATAATTTTAATGCTTCTCTACCTCTGTCTAGTGCTCCTAGTCCTCTGCTTGGGAGAAGAAAACCCCAGTGACTTCTGGAATTCTCTCCCTTTTCAAAGGATTTTAAAGACCATTGCACAAAAATGGGGTAACTAAGCAGTGAAGCAAATGAGACACTCAAAAGCATCCTATATATGAGCAGTTAACCACTCTCTTTTATAGGTATAAAAGCATGGACCATCAATAAATTATGAAAAGTAGGCAGATAAATAAAAAGTAAGATTTGCTTTCAACTGCTACTCTGAAGTGAGAAGTAGGATAGAGAAAAGGATAACTTTGAAATGAGAGTCATGAGGTCCTGAATTAGATTTGTAAATGCTTGGATCACTTTCAGAAGTTGCTCTCTGGCTTTTGAGCCATTGAAGCCTTCTGAAGAAAAAAAAATTATCTCTTCACCATACCTAATAAATTATGTTGAGTGATTTAGTCAACTCCAGAGATGAGTGAAAGAGTAGTGCAAGAAGAGAGATTAAAGACCACAGGTGCATTTCTGAATTGAGGTCAGGAGAGGAAGAAGTATATATAGGAATTCAGGTTGGATTTACAGCTCCTTATGGGATCTCTCTATCTCACCTCCCATATAATATGGAAAGTTGATTAGGAATTTGCTGGATGGATGCAGCCATAGGGTTGCTGTCAAAATTGCTGTGTTCTTGTGGATGCTGGTGATGAGAGGTGTCCTTCAGGAGTTCACTTTCAACATCTTTATCAGCAGCATAAACAGGATTATGTACACCCTCAGCAATTTTGCTAATGATACTAAGCTGAATGGTGCACTTGATACAACAGAAGGATGGGATGCCGTCCCTCACTGTCTTGGAAAAGACAAGGACCAAAGAAGACCTCACAGTGGCCTCAAAGGAGTTTACAAAAAGGAGGCAGTCCAACATTTTACTGAGTCTGATTATAATAGAAGATGAAGTGGTCTGAACATAGAGGGGAGATTTAGGTTAGGAATTAGGAAGAAATTATTTACTCACACTATAGTGCAGAGACAGGATGAGTAAAGCCAAAGCATAGATGGAAGTGAACTTGGTGAGAGATGCTGAAAATAACAAGAAGGGATTGTACAAGTACATAGGCCAGAAGAGTAAGGCCAATGGAAGCATACCTCCTTTGCTAAATGAGCATGGAGAACTGGCTACAACAGACATGGAGAACGCTGACATACTCAATGAGTTCTTTGCCTTACTCTTCACTAGCAGCCAGGATTCTCTCATCCTTGAATCTTACATCTCTGAACCCGAACCTCTATGCAGGAACTGGGAGAGCAAACTCCCCCACAATTTAAGGGCAGAGCAAGTTTGAGACCAACTCATGAGAATGAATGCATACAGTGAGACCACGACACATATCATAAGGTTCTAAGGGAACTGGATGAGGTAGTTGCTAAGCCGTTCTCCGTCACATTTGGAAAATTGTGGCTGTCAGAAGAAGTCCTACAAAAGGGGAAACATCACTCCCATTTATAAGAAAGGGAGAAAAGAGGACTGGGGTACTACAGGCCGGTGAGTGTCACCTCTGTGCCCGGGAAGATCATGGAACAGATTTTCCTGGAAGACATGTTAAGGCACTTGGGGGGCAAGCAGGTGATCAAAGACAGCTTTCACCAGGGGAAGGTCATGCCTACCCAATTTGGTGGCCTTCTGATGTGATGGCATTGGTGGACAAAGTAACTGCAGGTGATGTCTAAATAGAAGAGAGACGGATTTGAAGGACGGATTGTTCAGTGGATAAAGAATTAGTTGGGAGATCACAGCCAAAGGATTGTGGTCAATGGCCCTACATCCAAGTGGAGGCCAGTAGTGAGCAGTGACCAGGGGTATGTCTTGATCCAGTACTCTTTAATGTCTTCATCAATGACATTGATAAGGGAATTGAGTGCACACACAGCAAGTTTGCTGATGACACCAAACTGATTGGTGTTGTTGACACAGCATAAGGAAGGGATGACATCCAGAGGGGTCTTGATAAACTCAAAATGTGGGCCGTTGTGCACCTAATGAGGTTCACCAAAGCAAAATGCAATGTTTTGCACTTTGGATCGAGGTAATTGCAGATAAGTATACAAGCTGGGAGAAAAAATTCATGGCAGGAGCTCTGCTGAAGGGGACTTAGGGATTTGGTTAACAAAATCTTAACATGAGCCAGCAGAGAGTGCTTGCAGCCCAGAAGGTCAATGGTATTCTGGGTTCCTTCAGAAGAGAGGTGGCCAACAGGCTGAGTGACGTGACCCCCTCTATTCTGCCATCATGAGGCCCCAGCTGAAGTAGTTAAGATTGGTGCTCCTAACTCTGGAAAGATGTGAAGCTTTTGGAGAGGTTTCAGAAGAGGATGATCAGAAGGATGGAGCACCTCTCCTATCTGATGGAACTGCACTTATTCAGTCTGGAGGACTGAACTGTGAGGAGACCTCATTACAGCCTTCTATATTTAAAGGGAGTTTATAAATATAAGGGAAATCAATTTTTTACATGAGTAGATAATGACAGTACAAGGGGAAATGATTTTAAACTAAAGGAATGTAGATTTAGATTACTTATTGGGGGAAGTTCTTTTCTGAGAGAGTGGTGAGATTCTGAAACACGTTGCCTAGAGAGGTTGTAGATGCCCCGTCCCTGAAGGTGTTTAAGGCCAGGCTGAATGGGGACCTATGCAATCTGATCTAGTACTTGGTCTAACTGCTCTCTGCCCTGCCTGTGACAGGTAAGTTGGAACTTGTTGATCCTTTAGGTCTTTTCCAACACTACAACATTCTATGATTCTATGTTTCTATGACAGTTATGCTTCAGCATTTGTTGTCCACAGAATCTGTGGATGTTCCATCCCTGGAGGCATTCAAAGCCCGGTTGGATAGGCCTTGAGCAGCCTGACTTGATGGATGGCAACCACCAGTGGACTCTTGGTGAGGGAATTGAAACTGGATGGGCTTTTAATGTCCGTTCCAGCCCAAGCCATCCTATGATTATCTGATACAAATATGTGGTTTGAAATTCTTACTGTTAATATGACAGCTCTAACATTAAAGTGTTGAACTTAGAGTATCAAACAAATAAAGGGACATATTCACACTCTCCTTTTCTCACATCCCATAGCAGAGTAAAGAAGTGAAGTTAATAACAAAAGACAAATGAAACTACCTTATCCACAGTTGCAGCATTATCCTTATTGCTGGAATTCAACGTCACTTTACTGAACTTTGTCCCATTTAGTTATTCTGGGGCTAGTTGCTGGATCCCAAGCAATGCAGTATGAAGAGATAAACACTACAGCTTGAGGTTTTACAGTTTACATAAGAGCATAAATTAAGTCCATTGGGAAACACTGAAATTTTATGGTTATTCTTGCATAAAAATGGAAAAACTGTAGCGTGGTCCAGTCTTGCTCATTGTAAAAGTAATCAGAAGTTTTGCAACAACATAAGCTGGAACAGGTTTACATCCTTTTTAAAGATTATTCCCAGATGTTTTATCACCAGTGGTTTATCCATCACCTCACTGCTAATTCTGCAAACAAATATTCAGAAAGTCAGGATTCGTATTTGTCATTTTATCATGCACTGTGGGGTTTATTATTATGTATCAAAGTTATAAACAAATGCTTCTAGGAAAAATAAAATCTCATCTTCTCTCAAGATATTAACATTTACAAATATTTGCTTCAGTCCCTCAGAGATAATAATATTCTTCAACTGTTGTCTTTTGACAAGTTGCAGATATTGGAAGAGCACTCATGCAATGATCTCTCCTTGCTTACATTGCTACGAATTAGGAGTAACTCCAAGAAGTCAAAGTATTTACATCATAGTAAAGCTGATTAACAATAGCAGAACTGGTTCCAGATTTATAATGTGACACATATAAGAAACATCTGCAACTAAGAATAAGTGTATTTAATGTAAACTTCACAAGTCATCACTACAGATTCTTTTTGTTTTATTTTCCGTTCATTCATATTACAAAACATCTTCATTTAAAAATTTAACTGGCTTAGTTTAATGAAAATTCACATCAATAATGTAAACCCCAATAAGTCAGTTGATACATTATACCTGTAAAAGAGAAACATTGAAATAAATTGCACTGGATGGCCAAATTCAAGTGCTTGTTGTCCGCAGCAGGAAGAGGAAGCACATGCTACGTATTTTTATTTAGACATTTTTCATTTACCTCCCTAATTTCTATTCTCTTTTTCTTTTTTTTTTTTTTTTTCTTTTTCACAGTCTGCAAAATACTTCATTTGCAGTTTACTTTCCCACAGAGTCTGAAGCAAATTTGAGGAAGACAAGATAACTATCTAGGCGGATTATTTTGAATGATATTTCTTCTAGAAATGATAAATTAGGGCTTGGTATTTATGACTTTTTATCACCTATTTTATTATCTATTTACTTGTCTTGACCCAAGGAACTTGAAAGTAAATAGCTATTCATTACACTCATCATTCTATTGATCTAAGTAAGGAACAGACTCTGATTAAAAGAGCCTCTTGCCTAAAACGTGAAGACAGGTAAAAGAAATAAACTGGTTTGCCTATTCAAGGTTATTGCTTTTAGCTAGAAATGTGTAGCAGTGCTCTAGAGATGAGATATTGTCCCTAAATTTCTTCAGATATTGTGTGGCAGTGTCTGGAGCTGCAGCCGATGCTGCTAGTCCTCCACCCACTGCACATCACTGATTAGACAGAACTATGCCCACCTTCCCCGAGATCCCATATAATTCTCACAAATTTGCAGTCAGTCTAAGAAAAGAAAAAGATTCTTACAAATATTCAACTTGCCTCTTTGTCTGGTTAGACATTATTGATCTAGGTAACTAAAGGATAAACTAACTCTCGCCATAGCTATTGGGCCCAAAAATTTGATCCTACTAGCTCCAATTAAAAGTGAACTTGAAAACATTTTTTCTTCGTAATATCCCATCAGCTGGTAACTGGTCAAAAATGGTGGTCCCCAGGGGTCAGTACTGGGGCCTCACTTGTTTAATATCCTTATTGATGATCTGGATGAGGGCATTGAGTGCACCCTCAGTAACTCAGCAGATGACACCAAGTTGGGAGGTAGTGTTGATCTGTGACACAATAGGATGGCCTTGCAGAGGGGTCTGGGCAGGCTGGATAGCTGGGCTGAGGTCAATGGAATGAAGTTCAACAGGACCAAGTGCCGGGTCCTGTACTTTGGCCACAACAACCCCAGGAAATGCTACAGGCTTGAGGCAGAGTAGCTGGCAGGCTGCACAGAGGTAAAGAATGTGGGAGTTTTGATTGATGTTCAGCTGAACAGGAGTCAGCAGTATGCCCTGGTGGCCTGGATGGCCAAGAGCATCCAGGCTTGTATCAGAAATGCTGTTGTCGAAAGGAGCAGGCAAGTGATCACATCCCTGTACTCAGCGGGAGACTGAACCTTGAATACTGTGTTCAGTTTTGGGCCCGACTACAGGAAAGACATTGAGGCTTTGGAGTGTGCCCAGAGAAGGGCAGTGGAGCTCTGAGGAGCAGAAGTCTAATGGGGAGTGGCTGAGGGAACTGGATTTGTTTCCTCTGAAGAAAAAGAGGCGCAGGGGAGACATCATCGCTCTCTACAACTACCTGAAGGTAGATTGTGACAAAGTGGGGACAACCTTGTCTCCCATGTAGTAGTAATAGAACAAGGCAGAATGGCCTCAAGTTGTGCCAGGGGAGGTTCAGTTTGGACATTAGGAAAAATTTCCTCTCTGAAATTGGTCAGGCACTGGAATGGGCTGCCCAGGGAAGTGATGGACTCCCCATCCTTGGAGGTGTTCAAGAGATGTTTAGATGTTGTACAAAGGGACACAGTTCAACTAGATGATCTTGGAGGTATTTTCCAACCTTAGTGATTCTATGATTGTATGACTATATGATTCACTTTGATTATTGGTTATATGGAAGGTACTTATGCTCAGGTTTCTCAGAAAGTTAAAATATGTAAACTTGCATTTGAAATTGGACACTAGGCTTAAACAAAACTTATAATTAACTATCGTTATCTCCATATAGGTATGTCTTTTGACCAGTTTAGATTATTCCAAAAAACAAATAAAATTAACAAACAAGCAAAACACCTTTATCAGTGCCCTCTAAAGTAATCTGGTGACAATTTTTTTATTTTGAAGATTCTATATAAAGCCAAAAATAGGTGCTTTCACACTCTTTATCACATCCAGTTGCAGTTCCAAGGTCTGATATTCAGTGGACTGTTATTATATTACACATCATTATTCATTATTTAAAATTAATAGAATCATTTGCTTTAATATGCTACAAATTAGCTTTATAAATGGTATTGTACTAGGCAGCTAGTTTCTCATTCTCAACTTGCAGCCTAAAAAAGGCAAGGGATTTTCATGGTATTTGTCATTAACATAACGCAGTGGGAAAGAAGAACAGCAGACTGTGCTTGCTGTCTGTACCTTAGGTAACTACCACCAGCAGTTAGGTTAACTTCATTCACATTTGAACTGGATCATAATAGAGATGTTTTTTCTGTTGAGAAAAAGAGAAAGGTCTTCCCTAAGTTTACATCAAAAGTCTTTAGTAGAGCCAAATGAAGGATCTAGGATTATTACAACTCACCAGCAACCTTCATTTCTACTATCTAAGCTTGTTAAAAATGCCCTAACCGTGTATCACTGCAGAAATGACATTTTGGGGAATATTGTAGTGGTTTTTTGTTTATTTATTTGTTTCTTTCTTTCTTTAAAGCTAATCATCGGTATTCTTTTACTAGCACAACAAAGTATATTTCCAAGGGAGTCCATGTAAATGAGAAAAATTCTATGAATTCTAAATATAAATCCCTTTTAATGACAGTCAGATGGCTTCAACCATCTTAAAAGAAAATGATCTTAGAAGAAAACTTGAACTCTCTCTTCCCTTACAGTGTAAGAAATGAAGTCTTGTCTGCCCACTAAATCATATACAAATGATGACATAATCAATCCCCTTAATTTCAGTATAAATCTATTGGCAGTATATTCTTTGCTCCTGTGAAGTTCTAAAAATTAAAATTTGAGCACTGATAAAGTGCCCCCATACTAAAAGCAAGCTAGCTGGTTTAATAAATGAAAAGCATATGCCTAGGCAGTAGGAAGCTGTCTTCAAAGACTGTATATTTTTAGAGCATTGTCTGCTTGATCTGTAAGAAAAGTAAGCCCTTTCCATCTGATTCTTGTTCAGATCTCTAGCTGGATGGCAGTATTGTTATTTAAGAATCTCGCATAGGGCACGGATTCCTGAAACCAGAACAGGTGTAGTCCCACTTTATCTACAAACAAAGATCTTTTGTTTTGAATAAGAGAATGAGAGAAGAAATGGATATATTAGCAGCTAAATTGTATCTTTATAAATAGTGGAATAGCTATCAGTTCTATGTGACAGTACTCATTCTAATCAATTTTATCCAAATGCAAGATTATAAGCAAACCACATCAGGGAGCTAAGGAGACCACACATAAGCAATCAGCCATTCAACAGCACTATAATTGCTTCACAGTGGGAAGTTTGTTCTGCTCAGCCACTGTTATTCTTTTAGTATGAATTGTTGTTGCACTACAACTATCTCAAATTAAATGCTGCTAATGCAGATAAGCTTGCTTGGAGAAACTCCCTTTGTTTCACAAGCCCTTTGAGATAATTCACTGCAGGAATTGTTGCAGTGCCTCTGAATATCACAGATGCTTCACATGCTCTTTGCCAGGGCTGAGGCAGAGGCAGGCAACCTTAAGATCATGGTTATCCAGCCTTCAAAACAGGAACCAGGACAAAAGGGATAAATATACACCCAATAAACTCCTAGGATGTTGATAGAGCCTGCTTGGGCACCTTTCCCCAAGAAAGAATTCCTGCTGAGAATAGTCACTGAGAGTCTAAGATGTGTAAGTGGCTGAAGCTGTACTAACAGCTCTTGTGCCCAGGGAAACAGCTCTGGAAGGAAGTGGTTCCATGTATAATCAGGTTACACAGGTATACATAGCCATGTGTTTGCAAAGAACGTGCATGTAGAGAAGATACAGTAAGGAAAAAGACATTTAGAAGGTTTATTAGGTCATGCCACAATTATCATTCAACTTCATGCATCTATATACTTCATGCATATATACAAAAGTGTACAGACAATTGTTCTAGTTGGAAAGCTGGCAAGAAAGCTGGCAGATCTCTTGCCAGCTTGACCATAGATGACAAGTGACCATATGTGGTAAAAAAGAGAAAGGAGAGCATCCTCTGTATGACCCCTGAGCAACCCTCGGCAAGTAGACAGCTGGGAAACTAGCCAAAAGGGGATGGAGTATTGTGATTGCTTAACCTTATGAATATGTTAGGTGGTGGGTGTTTCTTCTGTATTAGCTAGGTGGAGCACATGGGAATATAATGTATAAACCCAGTGAAGAAACTTGGATTATTGTGCTTGATTTGAAACTTCCACAAGCACCTCGGCCTGAATAAAAAGGGATATTTTTCCTGAGATTGTGGGAGCTGGCTTATTGCACACTGCGTAACAAATCCACCTTTTGCACAGCACATGCAGACACACTTCATAGCAGCTAAATTTTCCACCTACCTCCACCAATCACATATACAAACACTTTCCTCCTCTCCTACGACACTCCAATGCTTATTTGATAAGTTTTTGAAGTATATTTCAGGAAGAAGATTAAAAAACTATTCACTGTCTCTAACCAAGTAAAAATAAAAAACTCCTTCCAGTTGGCAGGGTTTTTTATTCTCTGCTTTCTATCATATTTTCGGGATATTTAATTCCAGAGAAATAATTCTCGTCATTGACTTTGTTACTCTTTCACTTGTGGCTCTAAGTGATAAAAAATAGTCTGTCCCAACTTGTTGTCTGTTGCTGCTATTTAAGGATGACTTTCAGATTGTCCTTTTTCACTGTAGTTATACTGGTGAAATTATATGAGTAAATGAACAGTTCTGAAAGGCAAGAAAATAGTATAAACTGAAAATCGTTATCAAAGTAAGGGAAGACTAAACAAAGCTTTGAAAATTCTGATTATTGAAGAAAAGAGTATATAAAAATGTCACCAAATCTGTGAGTGGAAAGAAGTATTAATTAAAATTCAGCTGATAATTAGGAACTGTATATGTCAATGTGCAATACATGTTTTTTGTTTTATTTTGTTTTGTGTTTAAAAAGGAGAATAAGTTGAGAACCATTTGAGGTAATGTTTAAACAAGTAACAATGTCAAATCTAGGCATAGCATGAAGTGGTAATTTATAAATCTGCACTCAATATGAAATGGAAAACAGTTAATAAAAAAACCAACACCTGATTTCCCACTGTCAGAATTATTATTTCAGTAATCAAGGATGCAAATAAACAGTGAATACTCATTTTGCCTAGGTCACTAAACTTTTTGTCATCTGTTCCATGAGACTTGTGTTCATGCTCTGTTGCTGCATGTAGTACGTCTAACTTGGCAAGGAATGATGCTCCTTCAAAGCGGATTTGTACAAAACCTAGATGGTTCTGGGGATGTAAAAGGAAAAGAGTATATTCTATATCCAGTTCAAGATGGCTTCCTCCAGTCTGACTCAATGTATTTAATGTTCACAAAAAAATGGTTGCCAAGTCTGATGGAACTCACAGGAGTTGGACTTAGATGATTTTAAGGTCCATTCCAGCCTAACCCATTCTAGGATTTTGTGAACGGGAGTGCATTAAATGCACAGTTCATATCTACCTCAAGTATTTAACACTATGGGAGTCATAATCTGGTAAGTGACAAGAATCAGATTTGCTTTGAAAAAGCTATTCTGAAACAAAATAAAATACTAATATAAGTGCACCTCTGATCACCATGATTCAGATCAACAGTTAGAATATTTTCATGGTAAAGATTCTCTACAAAACATGTGGATTGTATATTAAATAGCATTTTATCTTAAGGGTTACAAAAATAAAGTTACTCAATTTCCCCCAATAGGCATTTTAATGGTTTTATCAGATAAGTGTGATTAATTAAGACTCACAGAGAGATTTTGACAGATTAGAAGACTGAACAGTTATCATCTCTGTGAAATTTAACGGTTGCAAATGCCTAACACTGCAGGTGGGACAGTGAAGCCCTGGATGTATATGCAGAGGGTCAAAAGACTGGAGTGCAGCCTTGCAGAATGGGGTATGAGTTTTTCTGACACTAAACTCAATATGAGTCAACAAATCTGTGTCTAAAAGGTGCTGGGACACTGCTGGGACACAGGGTGCAGGTTAGGGTGCTGCTCCGTGGTGTCATTGGTTGAGATTACTAATGCTCGTGGCAGATAATGATTTAGAATGCCTCTAATCTAGACTATCCTTTGCATTTCCATTCCCAGTCTTTCCAGATGAACCATTAAGTTCTGTTTGGTTTAGGATAAACAAGGCTCTTTTGTTCAAAACGCTTCACAGTTAAGACTAGAAATGTCAAATATGGATTGGGGTTATTTGGTTCTCTTATGTAAGTGCTACTAGAACAAAAGCATTACAAGGTAATTTTAATCTCTTAAGACTTTAGGGCAGGTAATATTTCTGCAATTTTAACAGTGCAAATAGCTGCATGAAAAACTATTTCCTAGAACTGTATGGCAGTGAGTTTTATCTTGTGAATTTTTCACCACTACTGTAGAACAGAGGCAAGGAAATATTTAGAATTGCTACAAGGACAAAACCAACCAAAACCACAAAACAACAGCAACAACAAAAAACAAGAACCAAAACCAAAAACCAACTATCACTGCCAGGAAAAACAAAACAAAACAAAAGATAAAAATCAAAAAACACACCCCACAGAAGAAAGAGTCTTGTTTCTTAATTGAAAAAAAAAGCCAGATTCAGTGATGGTGATCTCAGAAATACTCCTCCAGTCAGCATAGTGAGACAGTACCTGCACAGAACTCCCTCAGCATTATGGTACACAAACGCTATGTATCTAAGAACATATAAAATGTGCACAAAGCTGCTTTCTTTCCACATACTATTCAGGCAAAATTGTTTGATAAAATATTTCAGAATCACGCTGAGCACACTCCTCTTTTTCTTTTCTTTCTTATCTTTCCTCTGGTTTTCTCGTGGCTCACAGAGTAAAAGAAAAGTGCAGGGAGTTCAGTCTCTTCAAAAGGAATCACTGTAACTGGCAGGAAGCCGCGCATTGATGTAGATGTGCTCCTTATAGTTGGAGCCTAGCAAAGATGTTTGCTTGTGGATGACAGACTTCTTACAGCTCCCATTTTGATATCAAGACAAAATATAAAGTTTTTTCTCATTAGAGGTTTTTTTTTTAAAAAAAAAAAAAAAAAGAAAAATACAAGAAAATAAACAAGTATTTCTCTTCATTTCTGAGTCTGCTGGAAGAATTTGCTCTAGTTTCAAGGACAAGAAGAGTTTTAAGTGCATGAGTTCAATTTTGACTAGTAATTAATCAAACTTACAGAAAATCCAGGCTCAGTAGAGGTATATGCATCTAAGATGCCAGAGCACATTCACAATATAAAAACATAGTTTGCAATATACAGCTTCATCTTTGAAGAGAGAGCGATTTAGTCACCTAACAATATGTTATGGGCTAGGATTCTTCCTGCCTTTTGGGTTCTGATGCAAAAAAGAAGGCTAATCAACAGTTTTATAACCACATTTGGTTTTCCAAAAGCTCCGGCAAACTCTTTCTTCCCTACTGGGAATACTTGGATTGCTCAGGCTAAAAGGCAGCATAAGGACATGTGAAATTTAGGCAGCAGCACTGAATTGTCAGTGCCCACTGGAGTTCTTTATGCTGTATTAACTGCTATATTACATGCAGCTGTCTTGGGCTGGTTACAGCCAATGAGCTATACAATCAAAACCTGTGACCTTCTGTGTAGGGCTTTGTTAAAGACTAACAAAATGTCCTCATTTGATTGATACATTACAGGAACATGCAGTGTTGTAACACCCATGAGCAGCTCTATCTAATCCTTCTTGCCAGTTTTCCATCCTTTTTGCTGTTCTTTATATCTGAGATGGAAAATCAGAAATTTTAGCATCTAGCAGCATCTGACAGGAGATAAATGAGATGAAGGTACTGCCAATATTAGGGCACTTTACACAGACAGGGAAATAAGTAAGAAATGGAAATGACAAGTAGCTTGTACTTTGTTCTGTTCTGGAACATTTTTTTTTCAGATTGTACTGTGTCTTTTGCAGTCTTCACATTATCTCACTGCAAATGGATTGTAATCAAAGACCCACATTCTGACCTCAGCACTGAAGAAAAGCAGTACAAAAAGCAGATTCTTTTCTTGTGTAGGTGAGTGTAGGACCTGGATAGCTTTTGTTAGCATATTAGGATAAGAACTATTCAGAGAATTTTTCATACTTGACAGGGTGAAGCAGCAATATATTGTTTAATTATTTTGAAACTATTTACAGTGGAACTGTTCCATTTTTATTTTATTTTTTTCTAAACAAAGTTCAACTGGCTATCTATTTTATCATCAGAAAAAAAAAGTCTGCTCCTGTGTAGTGGCCATGTCACTCCTTTACTGCTGAACCATTAAAACAAAAGATGACTATTTTTACATCAGAGTTTCACAGATATTATATGCACACATGTACATCTTATGTACAAGTTTTTCAAGAACTTAAAAAAAAAAACAAAAAAACCCCACATCAGAAATGCTGAAAGGATATTAGCCAACATGACATGTTGAGGGGAATGAGTAGAAGCCCAGGTCCAAACAGGATCCTGAGGACAAAAGGCTATCTTGAAACTTCCAACCCTGTGTTTCCTCATAAATTCAGGGCATGGTGAGAGCACAGGGTTGATTCTTTTGAGCTTTCTGACATCTGACTAGTCATCTGTCTTTTTCAAACCTTCTTCTCACGGATATAACACAAAGAGAGCATCTGAAATATCTGCAGTTCTTTCTTCTACCCAAGATAGTCTGGCTTCAAACCTGCTGAAGTTCAGGAGCAGTATGTGCAGGTTAATACTCTCTTGGCCTGAAGGAAGATTAGGTATTCACTGTGGGTTTTTTTTGTTTGTTTGTTTGTTTTAAGACTTATCATCTGCTTTCAGTACTGTTGATGATGAAGTATAAAATCAATAGCATTAGACCGAGATGAACTTAGCCTACTTTCTTGAGTGTAATGATATCCAGACTGAGTTTCAGTTCTGGTACAGCTAAGTTTCCTGTAATTTGTCAGTTTTGCTTATCAGCAATTTGAATTGTGGTAAATTGCTTTTCACTTCTTTGATGTAGAAGCTTTGCTGGGCTGGAGAGTCACTCTCATGAGCACTGCAAGAATATTTGAGTGGTCTCTGTGGACACCACTGACTGAGAGAGGATCCGGTAAAGATCTGCAGAGATAATGAAAAGGTTTGTTTATTGCACTGAATCTGTGTTTTGCTGAAGGATGCTGCATGTAATGTTCTGTGTAAGATCTCTCTCTGAACTCTCAAAATGTGTTCATGCAAAGACAAAGACAAATCTGTCTTACAAAAATATGACCGCTGAGGAAGAAGTGAAGTAAAATATTTTCCTTGAATCATACTTTGCATGGAGGAAGGCTGATAGAAATAAACAAGCTGAAGCTACAGATTCTTCTTAAGCTGAATACAACCATCCCCTCTAGGATACTTGGATTGTTTTGTGTTGTTTTTCCTTTAATAAAGATACATAAATCTCATAAATGTAAATAATAATGTAAAACAAGTTCTGATTCCTTCAAACAACATCAAATGAAAAAGTTATGTTACATTTGCTTTGAATTTTAATATGCTGTCTAGATATTTCCCAGATGTATGCGTATAATGTTAGAATTGCATTTAGTTTAATACTGTATTTGGCATCCAATTACAGAGAACGGGGATTCTTTCAAGCTGAATAAGTGCTGATCACATGTTCTGAACAAACAGTGAGAAGGCAAAGCCTTTTCAGACATGGCCAGAAATGGTGGGTTAGCCCTTTGTTTTTAGGCACATGACCTTTGTCTCATTAGGTGTACCTTTAACAGTGATAAACATCCGTTTAAGTGAATATAATTTCGTTATAATTACAGGAGGGTCATACATAATACACTAAGTTCCCCTGACAGCATATATGTTAGTCATGAATATTTCATGAGCAGTTTTATTCCCCCAGTGAGCTCCAAGCAATGCTCAAGCTTATGGCCTTGGCATGTAGGAAATGAAGCTCTACTATATAAAAAGATTCTGAGTCAATAACTTTAACTCTGTACTTTATCGAGAAGAGCAACCAGATGAACTCCTTGTAACATCTGAAGGGTACTAGTATCAATTTTCTTTGCAATATGCCTTGATTTCTGTTATTTGTCAGTTTTTGTGGAAAATGCATAATTCCCCTCACCCATAGGCTTGAATGCAGAAATAATGAATGATGTCTATTATTGGGGGTTTGTTAAAAATGTTGTAAAAGAAACTGAGTAAGCATGCAAAAAAAAAAAAAAAAAAAAAAAAAGAAAGAAAGAAAAAAAAGAAAAAAAAAAAAGAAAGAAAAGCAGGGGCTTAATAAATAAGTAGAGCATGCTACACACTAAGCATCTGTAGAACAGGTTGCAAAAATACATTGTGATGCAATATCTAATGTGGTAGGTAGAAAAATCTGCTTGTACATTGTAATGTCTTTTCCTGATGTGAAAGCCAGAAAAAGAAGAAAATAAATGACTGGACTGATATTAAATATAAGAAAATGTCTGCAGTGATGAAACACAAAACTCCTCAGAAATTCTCAGTACCAGCAACAGCAATTTCCCCTTTGTCTTTCCAGGAAAATTAATTTTATCTGTTTGATATTTTTGACCATCATAAAGACAGTGCTTGGAAGCATGTCAGTCACAGATGTCAGCTCATGAAGACATTCTGCTCCTGCAACAGGACAGCTTGGTCTAAAGTTGAAAGGAAAGGTTACTCTCACATAATCCCTAAAACAGTATATGGCCAGGCAAAACTAAATCCAGAAGTCCTCCTGTGACTGTTGCTCAGAGATTGGAGATACCAGGTTTGATGCCCTGTATTTTGGGCAGATTTTTGTTTGAGATATTGCAATGAAGAAAGAATGTTCTCCTTGATGTGCTAAATTAATATTTATGTTGATAAAATATCACAGAGGCCACCGAAAAAATATTAATATAAATAGGTTATAATTATCTTTAAAAATGTGGCATCAATTGAAATGTAAATCCTAGTGAGCTGGGAGAGAGACTTGTTTGCATTGTGCCTGGGGCATCCTGCCTGCCTGCCACAGCTGCCATTGATCATCTCAAATCAAAGGAAGTTAGAGATGTCTCTGGTGGCTTGAGTGTGAAAAAAAAAAAAAAAAAAAAAAAACCAAGTAGAGAAAGATGCTCTGTTCTGCAGGACTGTTATCAAAAACACAAGCTCGAATGTGTTTCCAATCTTGTCTCTGTTGAATTTGGAGCCCTTCAAAGCTTTGCCACAATAAATAAAGTTTTCAAAACACATAGCATCTAAAAGATACATTTAAAATTCCTCTGAACTAAGCATTTTCTCCTTTCTTGTCATTATTAGAAAACAACAGCATGAAACAAATGTGCATGTAATGATGAAATCAGAAGACTATGTGCACATTCAGAAACCATTTTAAAGTGGATCTCCTTGTTTCACATTCCTTTAGGGAGAAAATGTTGTTTTCAGAATAAAAAGGCACAGGAAAGATGAAATGCAAACCTGTATTACTCTTATTTCCAACTGTAAAGTCCTTGTACATACTGGGCAACCATAAGAAATATAACTCCAGCTGTCTATGCTTTAGAAATAGGAAATAAAATGCATCTTCAATAAACCCCTGGATATTAGTGACTATGTAGACAATTCTTGAAGTCCATTAAATTCTATTTGACATGCATTAAAAAGATTTAATGACAGATGCCAGTCAGCTAACCAACCCATTAATCTAGCTGTTTTTCCTATGAAAATTTTATTTGAAAAGGTCTTTTTTCCTCTTCAATTTAATTTAGTCATCCATTTACATTTTGCGTATTTATCATGTAAATGTGCTTTATTTGCAAAAGAAAAGCCCAGGATTCAGTGAAATAAATAGTTATTTCATTAAAATGGATACAAAAAACCCTGTGATTAGGGTAATTAATTTGCACACTAAAAGCTATCTTCCTAGTTCAGATCATTAATATTGATGGTGTTCAATTTTGTTCTCAGCAATGTTCCTTGAAAAACACTTGGAACTGGCAGGCAAGGATGAAGATGCAGCAGCTTAAACTAGAAAAGAGGATTCAGTAAGCACTTGGCTACTTTCCCTCTTCCACCATTCAGAATTAATAACATGCAATCATGAAACCTGTGTCCCAAAATGAACTGGACTTCTTGGATTGCATGGATCTACGTGGTTCATCACAAGTGCACCTTATTTGCAAGTGTCTCGCTGCACTTCTCTGATTTCATAATTTTTAATTGCAAAGTAACATCAGAAGAGATTATTTCTAGGTACCCCATGCTGCCACATACACTATTGCCAGATAACGAGGCAGAGTTTGCCAATACACTCTTTTGTCGTTAGGTTTTCATCTGCATAATATGCAAATTGTGTTGAACCATTTCCCAGCTTCAATCCGTTCTACCTCAAGATTCAGCTAAGACTCATATTTTGTTTTCCCACTGTAGAGCAGATGTATTCTACAGAAGACCTTGAAGGAAGATGTCAGATCATTGTGGTGCACTATAATCACAGCTGTGTGGGAAGTGCTCTGGAAAGCACATTCTGGAAGAAATTCAGATTATGCTGGCTATGCTTACGCATCGAGACATACTTTGTTGTGGAGAAGCCAGATTTAAACATTACTATGGCTGCTTTCTTCTTTAATTATACAGACAAACTGTATGAATGCATAGCATATGGTAGGGTCATATCTGTGTGAAATATTTTCTTACATTTCCACTTGACCACACAGTCCTCTCTCTGTTCACTTTCCTTCTCTGGCATTTATTTGAAAAGTCTAATAAACATCAGAATGTTTCCTTTTTCAGATTTTATTTTTGTTCATTTTTATTTTTAAACCAGATAGCAAATCTATTCTTTTCCTTATTTTTTTTTCCCAAATATAGAACTTTTTGTAGCCTCTTATCTACCTGCATGATAAACTTTGTATAACATTTGTCTTAGGTCAAAGGAGATTTCCTGCTGACAGCTTAACTATCAACATTTCCCACTCTCGAAGCACTAAAATACCCACCTTATCCTGTTAGAAACAGGATTTGACTCAAATATTGTAACTTTAAAAAGACTCTAGAAGACAAACTTGTAATTATTATATTGATATATATAACTGTAAAGGACTATACACACACATCTATTCTGTATAAATATAAACATATATGTGATGTTTACATGAAAAATCATGTTTGTTTTTACATTTGTTAATTCACACCATAATTTAATAATTTCCTCTCTCTCAGTTCTTTTTTGGGCATCATTTTAGACTACTGCTTTTGCAGGCTATCAGATACAAAATCCCTTAAGATAAGCAGTGGTCTTAATGCATAAGGATAGGCAGTTTCTGCAGTGTAAATGTCATAGATAAACATTAGAATATCAAAGGGTTTAGAAGCATTACACTGTTCACATTTTGCAAATTCAGACAGTGCCTCACCACTAATGAGTAAAAGTGGTTCTGCAGCTAACACATTAGTGTCCTTCGTTTATTTCTGTATGTTTGAGCAAGGTATCTGAGAGCAATACAGGATCTGGTGACGTGAATGTTGCAGTGAGTGATCAGAATTGTACCACCTGAAAATCCAACTGCTTCAGAATGTAATGTGTGGAATTATTACTTCCCTTTAAAAGAAATCCGTATGTCTGGATGCACACAGCTGTTATATAAATATAAGACACAACCACATTTTCAAAACAATGCGAAATCTAATGTGCCATCATATTCATTAATTCATATGTCTCAAGGAAGCATTATGGCAGCTTAGGCTTCTTATATTTTCCGAAAGATTCTTAATTTCCATTAGAAGCATGTGCCAAGGTAGGCTTTTGCCTTACTAATCATTCCATCCCACAGAGGGGATATTTTTCTGAATCACTGGAAGCCTCCATTAAAAGTACATCTGTGATCAAGAAAAACGTATTCCTTTTTGAAAAGCCCATTGTTTGTTTTATCTTATTTTGTTTTGCTTTGCTTTGTTTTGCTTTGTTATGCTTTTTCTTTCATTGCCTGAAACACCTCACATAATATAAGCACTTCATATTTAAATTCTGTTTTTCACGAAATAGCTGGGAGAATATTGGTAACCTTTTAAAACACTGGATCAGATAAACTTATCAAAAATATGATTTTTTAAAAATTCTCTTTTTCATCTTATTCAATGATGAAACTATACGTACTATATATTTCCTTAAAGGATATAGAAGTGGTTTGTAACAACGGAACTGAATCCAGTGATCTTCTTCATTATTATTTTTTTTTTATTTTATTAAACACTGTATTTTTTATTTTTAGTTTGTTAAAAACACTATATTTTCATACATATATTCTATATCTCTCCCAACAAAAATCTATTTTAAAGTTATCCTTATGCAATATAATACCTACAAGTGGGTTTGCTTTCATCCATAACAGCCAATTCTTCCCACAAAGTAGGGAGTAAAACTGAAGAATTTTGTACTAATCCCAAGAATACTTTATAGCATTGTTTTTCTAACTTGCTTTATGAACTGCTTCAAGTGGCAAACTCTAGATACATGGTAATAAGACAGTGCTCATCCATACAGCAAAAGCAGCAGTCAATTTAAAGCAATGTGCTAATTAAAAAGAGGAACATACTACAAATCTACTCATTACTATTCATGGCAAATGTACAGCAAATCACTGCTTTTAAAATAAAAGCTTTTGTCTTTCTTGTTTGGAAAGACATTTCTGGGCTAAAAAGACTTTTACTGAAGCATGACATTGGAAAGACATTGCCTATTGCCTTAAGGTTTGATAGAGTAAAAGGCTGAAACATCTATATCTGTTAATGCTAAACATTATTTTTTCCTCCATATTATTAACCTACCACAGTGTATCCTTTAATACACCACAGAACAACAGCAGTGGTGAAGCAAGGAATCTTCCAGGTTGCATTTTTTTTTCTGAGTGAAACAACAGAAAAAGCACCCTTGTTAATTAAAATAAAGAGATCTCCAACGACTGGCAGTTCAACATTCTTTATCTTTATTAAGGCACTAGGACAACAGCATTGCAAGTAGTCAAGAACATCATTATACTCTTCTTTTTAACTGTAAATAGCTGATTCACAAAATTAATACATTATGTGAGGAATAGGTGATCATTTTTCCTAGAAGAACATAATATAGTTTTAAAAGAAAAAAAAAATATGTAATTGCACAATGATATCCCTTTCTTTAAGAGTAGTTACGTGACTTCTGCAAGGTTTGCGAAAGTATGATGCACCAAATACTCCAATAATCAACATTTAATGTTAAAAATAATAGCAAGAAAAGGAGGCAGTAATATTATTTCCCTATTATTTTCAATAGGGAAAACATTAATAGCAAACATTATTATTCTAATAGGACAAAAGGGTAAAGGTAAGATTTTCACAAGTCTCAGAGAAATCTGAATTCTTAGTACTGTCAGAAAAAGAAATTTTACCACCATCTTTGATGGCAGCAGATTTTAGACAACTTCAGTTTTGCCTGAAAATCTCATTCCAACTTTATATGGACAATGTGGTGGACACTTGTGAGTTGAAACAGAGGATGAAAGTCTCTGTGGTTTTTTTTGTGATGATCTTCTGTATTACGTATCTTTTTCCTTAGCAGAAATTACAGCTTTTATAGTCTTCTGTTTGCAGCCCAGTGTAATTTTACAGCTAAAAATGCTTGAGCCTCTCCATTCATTCTTCTCTTCCATTCCCACAAAGGCAGTGGCTGGTATCATTTACATTTTTCTGGGACACCAATCACATTAATATCATGGAAGAGACCAGTAGGAAAAAGTTAATGTCTTTCTTCATGAGTACAATGAGCTTAGGGACCACAGGTACCCATAGGTTCTCCTCTATGCTCAGTGGGATGTCTGGTGCTGAAAAGTCCGCAGAATTCAGCTCTTTTTCAGGTTGAAGAAAGCATTTCTGTGTTACATCCATTAGTGAGGGGCTGGGCTCCGTCTTCTAGTTTCTCATTAAGATTGTACCTTCTCATGTATATACCCTAATTAAACATCCCTTTCAGCTTTAAAATCTGTATTTTACCATGTAGAATGCAAATAATGCCCTTTACTTACAGAGACGTTCATTAAAAGCCATCAGAAGATAAGAGCAGCAGAGATAAGATGTGGAAATAGCTGAATAATGGACATATTCAGGGTACAGAAAATGTTCTTAGGTGAATAAGACACACTTAAAGGGATCAGATGGATTGTTCTGCAGTGACTCAGAGAGCAAGAGCAAAGAATTTTAGAATAGCCATCAGTAGTGATGTGAATCATTTAATGATGGGTAGAAAAATTCAACTACAATTAACTAAATACTGCTTTCTATTCCATCTTGATTCTTGAGGAGAAACTGGTGGAAGCAGAGCGAATGTTGAGTGAAAAACATTACTAATTCTGTAGGATGGCAACTTAACAACAATTGGCACAGCAGGGGAAAGGGTAATGGTTGTACCATTAGTGGCACAGGACTGTGCACCTTTGAACCAACCAGCACATGTTACTATGCACATCTTCTTTTTGTTTTAGCACCATCACAAAAGGTTTAAACTAAGGACAGACCAATGCAGAGGAGGGGGCTGCAACTCTTTGCAGCAGCAGGAAAGCATCTGGAAGATGGCAGAGATAAGGCAGTGCCTTCAGCAACTTTTTGCAGTGTTTCTGTTAGAGAAAGGTTTGAACTAAGAAAGATGAAAGGGCAGAACACAGAGAATTCTACCACCCTAATATTTAATGCTTTCTACAGAACATTCGAATAATGAACATCAAAGAAAGGTTCTCTCATTATATTAGTGATTCATAGAATAACTAGAATTGGAATGGACCCTAGAGATTATCTAGTTTTAACCCCCCAGCGAAAGACATGGTTGCCAGCCACTACATCAGGCTGCCCAGGAACCCACAAAGTCTGGCGTTGAATACCAGCAAGGATGGGGCATCCATAATTTCTATGGGCAGACTGTTCTAGTGCCTCACCATCCACTGAGTGAAGAATTTCTTCTTAGCATCTAGCTTAAACATTCTCTCTTTCAGTTTAGGTCCATTCCCCCTTGTCCTATCACTATCTTTACCTGTGTAAAAAGTCATTCCCCCTCTTGTTAGCTGCTTTCAATTGATAGAAGATTGCAATGAGGTCTCCCCGGAGCCACCTCTTCTCTAAGCAAAACAATCCCAACTCCCTCAACCTTTCATCATAGGAGAGGTGCTCCAGCCCTTTGGTCACCTTCATGTCCCTTCATTGGACCTGATACAACAACTCCACATTCTCTTCATGCTGGGGCCCCAGTCTTGGGTGCAATACCTGAGATGAAGAATCACGAGGGCAGAGTAGAAGGTGACAATCTCCTCCTTAAGCTGCTGCAATCCCTCTGTTGGTGCAGCCCAGGATACCATTGGCCTTCTGGGCTGCAAGCACACACAGATGGCTCATGTCCAGCTTTTTGTCCACCTGTATCACAAGTCTTTCTTGGCAGAGCTGCTTTCCAGTTTTCTCAGTCTGAAGTGTTTCACTTACTGTACCCAGGATCTGTTCTACACCAAACACCAGCCATCAGCAGAAGTGCTACAGCATGTAGTAATAAATATGAACAGAAATAAACGTGTTGGCTGCCTGCCTCCTTTCTACATATCACTGTAAATAAAACAAGATGCCTGGTGCTCACATTTCTGACCATGTCTCTGAACATGCTTAAAGGTTTTGATATACACAACAATATAGATTCATAGTTATAGCTGCTTCACAAGGTACATCTCTGTGTTTTGATGAGGAGGAACAACTACGAACTTAGAAATAAAAAGAAAATTTAGAATGGGTAGAATTTGTCAAGGATGTTGATACTGCCACCACATTTGGTATAAGTTTCATAAGCTTCTAACTGAATGAGAATGCTTCAATTAATTTTTAGAAATGCTACCAGGTCTCATTTGTATCTCTGATGATTAATATGAACAGAAGAACTCTTATAGTAAGGAGTAATAAAAAAATAACAAAAAAAGCAAGCTAGCAAACTGTGCCTTACATTAGAAGATATTTATAAGGAGTGATTAAATGAAATGTACTTACCCGGTTCTCCACAAAGAAGAAGACAAGTAGGTTTCATATCACACAGAAACACAAAGAAATAATTAGGGTAAAACTGGCAATACCCAGGTGATCAATAGGTGGGTAGTTTCACAGGCTGAGGAAACACTGGATAATAAATCAGTATTTCCCAGCAAACACAAGCTGCGGAACGATGCTGGGAGAAATACTTTTCACCACTGTTCTTAACAGATGTATCAGAAAGACACCACATTAATTTTCATTTCTGTGCAAAAAAAAACCCTCTATGAATGTTATAGATAATGAAGGATATTTTGAATAATTTATATTTTTCCCAGTTTGTCTTTATACTGATCTGAACCAGCGCACATTCAAAAGAGGAGTGGGTAGTCACTATCTACGTATGAAGAAATGTAAAAGAATAAAACCTTAAAGAGCTGTGATAGAGATTTTTAAACCTATCTAGGTCCCTGTATACAGGAATTGTTATACAGTTATCAACATACATAGAGATATAACATAATTTTCAAAAATATTCATTTTTTAGTAGTCTGTGATTTGAAGCTGCTGGAAAGTTAACTGTTATGAGAAACTGCCTAACTGGAATGGCAAAATAAGCAGAAATAATCCTAAATCAAAGCAAAACTTTGACAGTTGAAGGCATTTTTGTTCTATGTGGAAAAATTAACAGCATGCAACATCAAATGTTCCTTTCTGTAAATTTTTACTCCTGCAATTATTTTACACTCTTCTATTCTAAGTTAATCTACTTGCTTAATAAGGATCATTGACTACAACCTTCACACAGTCTCTCCAAATTTCCCATAAAAATGAATTATATTGACTTCACTGCAAAACCACAACTGTAAGTTAAGAAACAGATGATGTAAAGGCTACAGGTCTTATTATCACTCCCAACAGGACACTTCACACCAGCATTTTGCTTAAACAGAGCACATGTTCCAGGTGACAGTACATTTGTCATGTCAGAAGATTAAATTGTAAAAACAGAGTGAAGCTTTAGAAATGGGATTAATTTTGTGTTGTTGTGTTTATTCAGGACACATGCTCTCCTAACACCCAGAGGAGTAGGAGAGTCAATCTAGAGTGCAACAAGAGAGTGTACTGCTGAGAACTTACTTCCCAAAGTGTATTTGAAACTGACTTCAAGAACAGTAATACACTAGGTTGCAGTATTTTACCTGAATACAAGAAAAACAGTCATATCTTTTTTTTTTTTTTTTTTGTCCTGCAGGTTGTGTCTTATATACAACATATTCTAGATGAAAAAAGAACAGTTTTATGAAGTCAGTGCAGTCAAATGCAGGCACAACTACTTTAGAACATGCATTGTCTCATGCTCAAGTATTTTTAATTTTGCACTTTCCCTATCATTCTATTCCTACTTATTCTATACTTATTCTATTCCATACCTGGCTGTCTTTACTGGCTTGTTTCATGCAAAGTGAGTGGAAGATTACAGTGTTCCCTCTAACTTATATAAATTTTATATTGTTGTTGCAAACAAAAAGGGAACTTCAAGAAATTCTACAAGCTTAAATGTTGTGGAATAAAGGTTTGGATGGACTGAGATTTCTGAAATTGCATATGGCTGACTTAGATATCTTGAACCACCAGATTTTATATTTTGATGGCAACAAATGAAAAAAGTCTTGAAATAACCACAGGAATACACGCAATTAGTATAATTTTTTTTTTCTTTTAAGTAAATTAGGAAGTAAGGAAGGCAAGGAGTCAAGGAAGCATTAGTCCTAGACTATTTGTTTTTATAGAATAGCTGAACAACTTGTTTATGAATGGGAAAAAAAGAAAAAACAACAACAACAAAAACGGCAAAACACTGAAAAAAGACCCCAAACCCCTATCATTATAAAATACCCAGAATATCTAAAACAACATGGTTAGAAATGCCTCAAGAATAAAACAGAAAATCTGTGCAACAAAAAATTCTACTCCATGGACTTGGAACAAACTGTAGAACCTAAAGGCAGCAATCACCTAAAACTAATAAACAGAAACTGAAAAGATTACATGTATGAACTTCAGGGATGGCTGCCAATTTCTTCTCTGAGCGGTTGTTGTACCATCCACTTCACTGTATTGAAACTTCTTACACGTCCTTTACCTTGCTATTTTGTGGTTCAATGAAGGTAGACAAATTTCTACACATTGTATGAAGTTTTATAATGAATTAATAGCTCTGTAGATTTGTTCTTCGTTTTCTCAGGAGATCTGTCTCCCAGTAGTTAAGCTACAGTCCAAAACCATCACTACCTATAAGGCATAAAGTTGCCATGTCTTTACAAATTATAGAAAACCCCAAACTAAAATTCTGGAAACTACAAGAGGGGGAAGAATTTAGCAATACACAAAAATCACGTATTCTGTCTTTCCCAGTGTTGTGCATTATCTTGGCAAGGAGCACAGCACCACACAGTTGTTCACTCGGTCCCCTCATCAATGGAAGAAAATTGTAAACAAAACAGAACTTGTGGTTTGAGATCAGAACTACTTACTAATGCAGAAAAAAAGAAGGAAAAATAATGACAATAAATCTGATAACTATGACAACTATAATAGTAACTAAAGCAAATGATACGCAAGTAATTGATCACCACCCACTGACTGATGCCCTAGTCATAGCAACAGTAGTCATAGCAGCAGTAGCCTTCTGACCAAGTCCCCCTTTTTTTCAAGCTTTCCTTCTGTATTATATCATAGGATATGGAATATTCCTTTGGCCAGCTTAGGTGAGATGTTCTAATTATGCCCTCTCCCCATATAAGGGAGTTCCCTAGCAAGTCTTAGTTCCCTAGCAAGACTTTGCTGGCAGAACAGTACGAGAAGTTGAGAAAGCTAAAAGATTATTGAAATTTTGCTTCTAGAGAGAAACAATGTCTACTACGTACATAGCAAGCTGTATTTAACTTGATGAAAACCTAAAAGAATTTTCTTGCATTTGCCCCTCATAATATAACCAAGTTAATAAAGATAAGATTAGTGAGTAAATTATTTTTGACAAGACAGCTAGAACATAAGACTGTTTGCTTCACAATTCTTTTTATACAACTGACAAATGTCTAAGACTTCCAGCATAGCTTGGTGTTTAACATCCATAATCTGTTCCCAACTAATTAATATCTTAAGATTTTCATCATTTTATAGAGTATAACTCTTCCTAATAGAGCTGTCACTGTGTATGTATTTTCACATGGGAATGTGGGAATGTGGCCCATGAACTAAGTTTTTGCACAGCCCTTCAGCTTACACACAACAGTACAGACTAGCATGCCCGGGCTGCTTCACCCATAGTGTGTTGGATGCCTGGGTCCATTAAGAGAACAGGGGAAAGTGCAGCAAGTCAACCTGCAGGCTCACCATCAGGATGCTGGTCTCATCTGCTCCCTTGACAAGTCTCATCCCAAATGCTTCTTAGTGTAACTCCCTATAAAATCCTGCCTGTGCTGGCTTTCAGCAAGGGAGAATGAGCTGCCACACACTGAGTCATAGGAACTGAATGACAGAGAGAGCATCCTGTGGGGAGAAAAACACAAAGGCAGTCAGGATAAGGCACTGCTTGTTCCACCTTTGTGAATCCACAGAAGACTTCAAACAGGAGGAGAATGCTGAGGAAACTTTATGGCAAATGGCAAGATGTTTCATGGGGTTATGAAAATAGGCTATTGGTTGGATACAGTCCTGACTTGGTTCAATGTCAACAAAGCCATCAGAGAAGTTTTTTGACTGAATACTGTGACCATAGTCTTGTCATTGACAACTGTTTTGTACTGAGATGGGGACAGGTAAGAATCTTTGTACATTACATCAGAAGTTGCAAAGCTTTGGTCATTAGAGCTTTTTACATACATTGACGTGCCTGCACGGAAGACACTATCAAACCACATATTATGGAGTAAACAACAGTTTGTGAAAATTCAATTAGTCTGGGCATGGTTTCTTGAAATGCCAAGGAGTTTAATGAAAGGACAGCAAATGTCACAAAGTGATGATGAACACCATGATGGCATTTTCTCAGACTAGACTTATTTGACTTTCCCCTCTCAATTCCGCATAGCATATCAGATATTTAACTAATAATTAGAAGAGAAAAAAAAATGTGAAAATCTGCCTGAACCTACAAATAACACCTTGCATTTGTTATGCTCCATGAACAAGAAAGTGAAAGTCACATAGTGTACTGCATAACAACCTCATGAATTATTAACATGCAGTCTCTAAATCTCTAACTTGCAGTAGCTTGTCAGCTGTGGACAATTCCAGGCCACTGTTGCAAGGTTTGCAATTTTTGTTTGTTTGTTTGGCTCCAATTGGAGCATAACTATCCAAGCAAACCTGTCAGCAAATTTTTTCACCAGCTGCCCAACTGCAACAACTGCAGGCAAAATTTCTTATACTTGAATTGTGCTCAATTTTCTGGCTCTTGCGCTTAGAAAGACAAAAAAAGTCTGAATTATTCCATGCACAATATATCCGGTGATTTTATCATTTCAGAGCATGATCAAGCAAGCTAAAGAATCATGCAACACAGCAAGCTTACAATTCCATGAACTGAAATTGTGATTCTGAATCAAATTTCTAAAGAAAAAAAAAAAACAAAAACAAAAAAAACACCAAGAGAAGACAAATACAAGACGGAGCAAAATGTCAGTGTATTTGATCTTTCTTAAGGCACTCAAAGAATTTGTAACTGAAAAACTGTTTGTCTTTACAGAGACACAGCTTTCAAACATCTTATCAGGCAAGGTTAAGAATAAATATAATTCCAAATAAAAGCCTTCCTGAACCCTGAGAAATCCTTTTTTGTTCTAAATTTCTTATTTTATGCACAGCAGTAAAATACTTCGTCAAATTCTCTGCTTTCCCTTTAGCTATCTCAAAAGTTGTATTTGGTACAGACCTACTTGATTTCTGCTATATAAGCAAAAATTTACTCTGTCAAATTATATTCTTCAAAACAGTCTTATAGCTGTCTTAACTATCCATTTTGTGTGAAACAATGACCATGAATCAGCTTCCAGTGTTACTTAGCCTATCAAATGGTAGCAAAATGTCAGGTGAAATGAAAAGACACGCAGCCGTGGGCTTATCAGAGAAAGTGCAGACGATTCATGTAATATTGTAAATAAATAACACAGACTTTGTGCTAAGGTAGGTTTAGCAGTGGTGGCTCTCTTTTCTTCCATCAGTTCATTTCAGCGTATCCATAATAGAAGTTTTATTTGGCGACAGTGACATGCAGCAAATCTTGCAGTATCTTCCCCTTCATGCTCGTATTTCCAGGTCACCAAGTGTTACTTTTTAAGAGAACAAGTATAAAGCTTGATCAGGATCAGATAGGGCCCACATTAATGAATCATCAAAATATTGATAGTAGGTTCCCTTCGCAGCAAGTAGGGAATACTTAGCCTGGTTGGTAATTAAGCAGGGCAGAGGAGAGATAGAACAGAAAGATGCATCAGTCATGATTTCATGATTTGTCAACATATACTGTAGGAGTTATGGACAGTTTGTGGACTTTTAGGCAAGTAGAAGATTTTACTGACTGATCTCAGAGATCTGTTCTATTAGTTTACACTACCAGAGGTGTGACATGGACGTGCAATATTGTCACTAACAGTACCCATATTTTTTACCTAACAGGTATAAACTCCTGATCCACTTGCTCTCTTTTCAAACATGGTACTAAGCCTCAGATTTTAATCACAAGTATATGTTCAGTGCTCAGAAGTGCAAACTGATCAAAGCAGGAGTTAGAGATGGAATACAAAGAGAAATAAAAACTTGATGGTAAAAATCCTGTAAGAAACACTGTAAGAAACAGATATTATTATCAGCCTAAGGATACTTCTGCTTCCCAAGTTCAGTACTATTCTAGAAGCCAATGACTACATGAATAGATCTTTTGCTGATCCTTTGATGACCTTTTTACCAGGACAGCTCCTGGTACTTTATATTTAGGATGTGACACAGCCAGGGGGGAGAATACAAAAGGTAGAAAGAAAACATCAGAAACATAAGGAAACAAAGTTTCTACTTATGCAATTTATGCTCACAAATAAGGACATGTCGTATAACAGTATATTAACAATATTTACAATCTACTAACATCCATTATTCTCTGAAAATCAGAGTTTATCTTTCAGTAAATATAAAAGAAGTGCTTACTAACTTAGGCCCTTCTGTTTGGCTAATATTAATGAAATATTTTACTTTAACAATAGTAAGACCATGGGAAATTAAAAAGAAAAAGAATATAGGTTTAGTGAGACTCCGTTACCCTTCATCTCATTTCAATTATTCCCAGCATGTATAAAAATCCTGAAGTCACTGCAGGTTCAGAAGAAACATTTGATCATCAGGTATTTAACTTTTCCACTATTCTTCACAGTCTGGTGAGGACCTTTATGTAACCTTGCCATCCCTTAGACACAGCTATTCGGAGAGCTGGATTCTGGCCATCATTAAGATTGCAAAACGCAAAACCAACAAGCGCTCTCCAGGTCATGATTTCCTCTTATGCTTCTTGAAATATCTCAGCTATATAAAGCCAAAAGACTTCAGAATCTTTGCTTTGTGACATAGAAGAGCATAGTAAGTGGGCTTTTATTCATTGTTCTGAACATTTTGAATCCTATTTAAATTCAAACCAGGAAAACAGGTTAAACTATGGAAAATATCTAAAATCCTTAGATGATTGTTGATGCCTGTTTTAAGTGAAATTTTCCTTTCTTCCTAAAATCATAACTTCCATCAGCAATAAAATATTCATTGAAACTACTTTTTCCAATTAGGATAATGTCACAAACTGACTCTCAATTCAACACTGCTTGTCCAGTGATAATCTCTTTTAATTCTGTCATGACAATGAATAATGCACTGGGATATTAAATTCCAAAGTTTACCATTACAACTTCTATATTCTTGTATTAGGACCTTACAGAAATTTCATTTTATATGAGACTGTCTCCAAATTTCCAGTTGCCAAATGCTTTGCATCAAAAAGTAAAACTTTCCCTAAAAATTTGGAATCCCTAAAAATATTGAATGACTATCCTGAAAGTCTGTCTGTTTTGTGACCTCAGTTTTAGACTTTTTTGAGGATTGTGTTGCAAGAAGCTTAAATATTTGCAATCTGACATGAGATTAGAAATATGCAGATGATCACTGGAGCATTGTTGTCTAACATTAACACAGCTTGCCTGATGTGAGAAACAAATTGCAGCAGACCAGAGACGCTCAAGAGAATTATGGAAGTTTAATAATAAAATTACAATTGAAACAAGAATGTTGTGCTTTGGACTTAATCGCAGAACAAAAACAAGACTGCAATGTCATGACTGCTGGAGACAGAATTATCGAAAGACATATCTCAAAATCTGTAACGCAGGGAAAAGTGAAAACAGGAGTAAATTGACAGCAGAGACACCTGGAACCAGAATCTCAAGGACAGAACTGTAAGTACAGTTGGACTGTGAGGAAAATCAGTCCTGAAAGAAAGATCTTATAAATGCAGTAGAAAGATAAGGAAAGCGTATAAAATAGTAATGGAAAAGCCATATTAAAACAGTTACTCTGTACTCTTAGACAAAAGTGATGTGACATGGAAAGCCTATGATCTGATACTATCTCAGGTAGATCTTTTGTGCCTTTCACCAAATTCACTCAAAGTTATTGACATATCGCAGGTATGGAATCAAACTCAGAAGTCATATTCAGTTTAGTATTGATTTAAATAGGACTTACTTGAATCATACAGCAGTAGATTCAGGTCATATTTAGCATCAAGTCTGAAAATAACAAGGTTCAAAAGGTCTTTTTCTTTTGTTTCGCTTTTCTGCACCATGCAAATAATTTAAATAAGCAGAAATTTGATTTCTTTCTGTTAAAAGTACACTTTTCACAGACACACAAATTAAATACTGCTTCATAGGCTGTCCAGCATATATAGACCTCTAGTACCAGAAACATATTCTTCTTTTCCTAAGCAATAGATGTGTAGATTGTAGATGGGCTCACCGGTTAATACAAATTCTTACATTTCCACAGTCTTCACTAGAAAAAAGATAAATTGTGTATGCAAATCACTCTGTAAGTAACGTCTCCTGTTTATTTCCATGAAAAATATGACAAATACAATGATTACAATAATAGCATTAGATGGAACAAATTCTCATCTAAAAAACACTGCTTTTCAACATAGTCACCAGAGTTAGCTATAGACTTTTGCCAGTGAACACAAGCCTGCATGACAAGCTTGTACAAATCCACACCAGCAAAGCTGACCCATTGTTTCTCAGCTGCTATGATGGCATTTTTGCTAGGAAAATGTTGCCCAAGCTATCCATCTTTCTTCAGCCTGAAATCAGGAGGAATTAAATATGGACTATACAGTGAGCATGGTAGAACTGTCCAGTCAGGTTTGGCAATACAGTCCATGGTCTTGAGGTTGGTTTGGAGCCTAGTGTTGCCATATTGCAAGAGAAATATTATCTTCTTCTCTGGCCTGAGTCTGGAATTTTGAGACTTAAGCATAGTCAGTCATTATATAGCTATCAGTTTGTCTGGAAGACTCATCCCTTTTCTATCCAAAAAGATAGTGCACATCATTTTACAGGCTGAGAGCTGTGTATTGAATTTTTCTCCGATGGAGAATTCATATGTGTTGCGAGCTGAAGAAGTTTGTGGTTCATTGTATTAAGCCCATTCCCTCCAAGTTAAGACTCAGGATGGAGTCAAGTTGTTGATCAAGCAAGAATGTGCCTTTATTTATTAAAAGAAAGGCAAATGAGAGGAAAAAGAAAACAGAAGTAAAGGAAAAAGAGAGAAGGAAAATAAAGGTAAGAAAAGCAAGTCCAGAGAGTCTATCCTCCTTCTCCCTCCAGTATGGTTGAGGACATGGTGGGACAAGCACTGCTGGCTGTACAGTTGGCAATGCCTTTTATGCCATACGATGGTTTCTTCCTGTTGGGCCTGGAGTACTTGCCAGGTGGACAGAATTCAATATCAGATACTGTGCACATGCTGTACTGGCCATGTTTCTCCCTTCACATGGTGGTCATGGAGCATTGTGGTTATGGGGGAGCACACAAGACCACATTAAGCAAGACTGCTAACACTTGCCTTTTCCATTATGCTTGCAGAGAAGTGCTTGTTCTGAAAATTGTTACCTCCATCCTCATATTGTTCCATAGGTCCAGACAAACTTTCAGGACCTTTCTGTTCTCATGTGAGCACTCGTGGAAACCACTTGGAACTATCTTTGTGATATTCCAACACTGCCGCCACCATTTCCAAGGCATTCACATAAATATTCAGCTCCATACATAACTCCATGTCCATAATCTGCCAAAACATGTGGGTGAGCTGATTGAGATGCTCTTCATTTTGTGGTGTGTCAGTTGTGCATTGCCTGGAATGTGGCTTGTCTTTCATATTGCTGTCGTTACTGCTGAAACGCACCAACCATCTCCTCACTGTGCTCATATGCAATGTCTGGTGTCCATAAACATTGAGCAAGCATCGACGAATGTCTGCATGGAGCAATTCAGTTCCACACCTTTGCTTTATCTGAGCTTCCATGTCAGATATCATTTTATCAGAGAGCTGACCTGCTGCCATCCTGTACCAACATAATAAAATAGAATAAAAGAATCACAGAATGGCCTGGGTTGAAAAGGATCACAATGATCATCTAGTTTCAACCCCCCTGCTATGTGCAGGGTTGCCAGCCACCAGACCAGGCTGCCCACAGCCACATCCAACCTGGCCTTGAATGCCTTCAGGGATGGGGCATCCTTGGGCAACCTGTTCCAGTGCATCACCAACCTCTGGATGAAAAAATTCCTCATAATATCCTAACCTAAACCTCCCCTGTCTCAGTTTAATACCATTTCCCCTTGTTCTATCTATCAGCCAATGTACACAGCCGTTCCCCCTCCTGTTTACATGCTTCCTTCAAGTACTGGAAGACCAAAATTAGGTATTCCCAGAGCCTTCTCTTCTCCAAGCTAAACAAGCACAGTTTCCTCAATGTTTCCTCATTGGAGAGATGCTCCAGCCCTCTGATCATCTTAGTGGCCCTCCTCTGGACCTGCTCCAATAGCTCCACATCCTTCCTGTTCTGGGGGCCTCAGGTCTGGATGCAGCACTGCAGATGGGGCCTCACAAGAGCCAAGCAGAGGGGACAATTACCTCCCTCTGCCTGCTGGCCACCTCCTTTTTAATGCAGCCCAAAACACAGTTGGCCTTCCAGGCTGCAAGCGCACACTGCTGGCTCATGTCCAGCTTCTCATCCACCAGGACACCCAAGTCCTACTCCAGAAGGCTGCTCTTGAGGGGTTCTTCTCCCAGTTTGTATAAATACCTAGGATTGCCCCAGCCCAAGAGCAGCACCCTGCACTTGGCCATACTGGACCTCATTAGGTTCTCATGGGCCCACTTCTCCAGCCTGTCCATGTCCCTCTGGATGCTTCCCCTCCTTCCAGTGTATCGACTGCATCACTCAGCTTGGTGTCATCTGCAGACTTGCTGAGGGTGCTCTTGATGCCATCGTCTGTCATTGATGAAGATGTTGAAGGTGTCCCATGAAGGACACCGCTTGTGACCGGCCTCACCATGACACAGAAAAACTGATTACAACCCTTTGGCTGCATTCAGCCAAGCAATTCCTAATCAACCAAACAGTCCATCCTTCAAATCCATACCTCTCCAATTTAGAGAGAAGGATGTGATGAGGGACCATGTCAAAGGCTTTGCAGAAGTCCAGGTGGATGACATCCATCACCCTTACCCTGTTCACTGATGCCCTCACTCCATCACTGAAAGCCACTGGATTGGAGGCATTACTTTTAAAGCAGCCCTCATATAATGAATATTAAGGTGTGTAGATTTCAAAAATAATCTGCCGTATCCAAACCAAAGCAAAAAACAAACAAAAAAAAACCTGAAAGCTAATGAAGATTTAAAGAATCCTGCAGAGAAAATCTTAGTCAAGTCAGCTATTTGTCATATAATACCACACACGTAATAGTCTGAAAGTTATCTTTGAAGTGTCAGCATAGATATACAAACAAAAATCAACTTATGAATTAAAATCAACAATGTGGAAAACATGGGAAAAAATTTGCAGTGAAATTCCAGATGATATCATGAATGCTCATGAACATACAGGATATAGGTGTGAAACTCATGGCTTCCATGTGTCCCTTCCAAAACGCTCACCACAGTCATGCAAACTCACTACTACTGACTGGCACAACACAATACCCCTTTTTTGTAGACATAATTTAAGCACATCTTTATCCTTTTCGTATTCCCATAACATCTTATAAATTCTCTTTTTGTCATCATTCTTGGCAATGGCAACTACAAGAGATTTATGACATTGCTTGCAATTATTATTAAATCCTTTAAAAATATTTGAGATACTTACAGCTAAGCACATCAAAGCTGAAAAACAATTCATTGTTCCCAGTTCTAAGTACAAACATGTTAAAGCTAAGCTCAAATCATACACCATGCACTTTTTTTTTTCAATCCCATTTCTTTATGGTTATGATTCAGTGCTTTGAAATATTCTCTCTGCCTTTTCACAGGAGATCTGACAATCAATAAGCATCATCATCAGCAACACTATTAAATGAGGAGAAAGGTTGTTGTGTGCAGTTTCATTCAAGACAGGTTACAGTACTTCAATCTTACTGATATTCACAATACAATCTGAGAACAGGAATAGGTTTTATTAGTGTTGTAGTCCATCAGATGGTAAAGCAATAAAGCTTGAAATACCTTGAAACAAAAAAAAAAATGACCTGCAGTTAGGATTTAATCTGAATGGCCACTTTTCAAATAAGCTCGATGAATAAAATATTCTTGAGCACAAGGTCAAGTAAACAAACAGAGTGAAAAAAAACCCTCTTCTTGTATTATCGTGCTGCCCTAATACATTCCAAATATCTAGCAATTGCAATCAGCATTTCTGAAATCCTTTCCCAGCTTCTGTATGCTTTTCACCAGAGAAATAAGAAATAAGAGTAAGGGCTTGTAAAAACAAAATGATTTCAATAATATTGATCTGCAGTAATAAGAAAGAAATGCTCTGAGGTAAAATGTGATTTCTTGGCAAAGAACACTTCTGGTTCACATTTCTGTTATAATGCTTCATTATGTTTCCTCTAGCTGAAACATTACATACACAGTAGGAAGGAAGAGACCTTGGGACTCAGACAATTTGCCTACATTTAGCTCTATTAATATCATTAAACAGGAGAAATACTGACACTGTGGCTAAGAGCTGGAGATGAACTAACTAGTGCTTTATCTTCTGTTGCCATGGACTACATGATGAACTCTGCAGTGACCTAAATTTATTATAGAATAGTGCTCATTGCTGCTGTACCCAGCACTCTGTTGCAATTACAGCACATTAGGTGGAGGAGTGAATCTCAAGGGGAAATGTCTAGTCTTTTAATCAAGAAGTGGAAAAGTGAGAGTGGACAAAAATTACACTGCTGTATATATCTGCAGTCAATCTGTACGTGTACATGTAGCAGCAATCTTAATTTTGCGCAGAGAACATTCTTATTTTATACAGGGGTCAAGACTGTACATTTCACTTACTTAATCTTTTCTGTATTTCAGCCCAATTTTTTTCCTGTATTAAATTCTCAACCCACCTGAACTTTGTTGGGAGCACTAGAGAGTTAAAATAATCAGTCTTCTGATTTCACCTTTATGTTGACCTATTTCAAATTAGGATAATCCTTTTTCTCTACTTTGTTGGTGCAGCTCACAAATAAGATCTAAGGACAGCATACTGTGAACTGAAGGCTTGAAGACAGGCACACAGATCTTGCGAACAGCTTTTGACATTTAATGGGGTCTGAAAAGTTCACCTTACAAGGATTCTGAAATCAGATACATCATTTTTTCAATGGATAACAAGAAATATTTTGTAAATAGAGTGTTACTAATGAGATTTCAAAAAATAAGAAAGTCTTATTTCTGTAGCAATAGCTCCAGTGGACCTGGAGTTTATTCCCATTAGATCTGAGGTTTAAAAATGTTTATCTGTATTGCAAAAACAGAGCTGTTCCTACTTTTATTCAAATGAACAGAAGGATTACTGATTTTTCCAGGAAAGGTAGGAAAAGACACATGAAGTGGTGACTCACACAGCTTAACCATAAACACCTGTCTGAGACACCAAGATCAAGAACATCACTCACTCTGGTATACCCTCAGTGTCAGTGCAGAGGGCTGGTCACCTCCAAAGAGCCTGGTGTAGCTCTGGGTAACAGCATGAGAATGCTTCCATATTTGCTCTTTCCTAAACAAGGTACTACTTACTTATGTGGGGCAATTTTGATCCTAACCTGAGTATATAATGTTAAATGTTGGAAGATGACTAGAACTAACACTAACAAAGAAAAGAAAAAAAAAAAAACAAAGCAAAGAAAAGGGCAAACAAAATAATGAGCACCTCTCATGTCAACATGAGAATATGATCTTGAAAATTCTATGGCAAATCAGTTTTTCTGGTCAGTTAGTAGACCTCAAAAATGAGTGTAACTCAATTGAGTAAAGATTGGAAGAGTTATAAAATCAAAGAAGTTGTCCTTGATTTTCTTCCTCTTCAGTTTCAGACGTCCAAGCCAGTAAAGTATATTTAGTGCCAAGCAATCTAGATGCAGACTCAAATGATTTATTTCCCAATACTTGTGTTATTTCTGCATTTGTTGTGATGTCAGAGTTGTAACACTGAACTAGGAGCAACCAAGCTGCTACTACTGCTACAACTCCGGGACTTCAAACTTCAGAAAATACTGAAGAACTGCAATAATAATGTACATTTGTAAATACAGCACAACTGTCAGTTGTGTTAGTAAAGTAGAAATTAATAGTGAGACACTGTATGCTTATGCCCACTCACTTATCATGGCTGCTAAATGCCTTATAATATTTCACAGAAAATGTTCCGTGGTACATTTTCTTAAATATATGGCTCACTAAACATCTTCTAACAGGCAAGAATAGCCATGTCAGATGCACTACAGTGAAGCATAGACAGTACAGGCTTATCCTCCTACTACACATTCTGTGTTTCAAGCACAAAACAAACCATATAGGACTTGTACAGAATATAAAAAAGTATGTATGAAAAACTCAGAAGTAATTGTCCCTGTATCTGCAGCCTTGATAATACGTTAATAGCAAGTCTTCACCAGAGAACAAATAACACAGCTTGAGACTCTCTATGTCTGAACTTTGGGCATTTTCACAGCGCCTTAGTGTAAATGCTATCTACCTTGGGTATTTTTAAAATGCAGCTGGCATATTGCACAAAGCTTCCATTTTGCCAGCACATAATTCCCATCTGTGTAGAATCAGAAGTGTGGAGAACTTGAGGAAATCAGCCAGATGTAAGACTGCAGGACAGTTGTCGGGTCAGAGATCTGGAGAAGTGGAATAGCCTTAGATACAAAGTGTTTCCTGAAGTGTGAGCAGAGTTTTGGAGAAAGGAACTTGGGTAGCCTGAAAAAGGAACATAAAATAAAATAAAATACTAGTTGTAACCAACAAGCTGAAACAGATATAAAAATAAATAGAATAGTGAAAAGGGATGATTATTGGAAAATGAGAGCTACAAACCAAGTTTCTTCAGAATAGAAATTGAGAATATGAAATGACGCTTCAGGAAGAGATTGACAAGCGCAGCTGCCTCTGCAAATAACAGTAGGAATCAAAGGCCAAAGGCAGGTAGTAATAACATCAGCACTGACATAACACTTGGCGTCTCTGGGTAATTTCCCTTCTTTAGAGTCAGAATTTTATTTTCATTCTCACTGTATTTCTATGTGCAGTGTAATCATATAACTGCACTTCAGAAATGGCTGCAACAAGGCTTAAAGCAGGAGGACAGTGTACTACACTAATTCAGCAAAGTGTAAACATCTTCTGCAGTGCTTAACATCCTCTGCTAAATTACAATGTTTGTACAATGAACTATGTTAACAGAAGCCATAAAAATAAAAGGCAAAGGCTAAAGTAGATGTCACTTTCTTGTTACATACCACATTTTTACCCTGGAACATAGCCAAAATCTTGAAGAGGAAGGAAAAAAAAATCACTGAAATATTTAAACCTTTTTTAAAAAATTATTTCACGGCTGTGCAACATGTACATGTATGCATGCAGCAACAGTGATGGTTATATATTCTTTTTTTTTCCTGGTACAATTTACTGATCCATATTTATCCTCCTTTACTCCACGGAGAAAAGCTTCAGTGATTTCAGAGGAGCTGAGCTAGCCAGTTTAACTACATTCCACTTCCCAAAATGATAATAATGATGACTACAGTCTAGCTGCTTGATGGGAACCTTTTGGCAGCATTGTAATTCCCCTGCTGATATTATTTGATGTGCTTTCTTGATTATTTGTATGAGGACAAAAGCACTATAAGAGAGTTAGAAATAAGAAGGCAGCTACATCAGCCTACACCAAATAAAAAAATCTAAGATGATAGTAAAAGAGAGGGAATATAAAAGCTTACACTAAACATTTTCCCCCCATCTTTATTGTGGCATGTAAATTAGCCATCTGGGGTGATATGGAGGCTAATGTATAGAAAATAATCAGATATTTGGCACACCTTTTCAAGTACTTCTAAATGTGTTGGACTCACTTTGAGTATACAATATTTCTGAGCTATCAGTGATATTTCTGAACTATATTGTAAGGAAACAGCTACTGCATATCAGTAATACTAAAAAGGATCAGATTCACTTCATGGATTCCTTCTCTCCAGCTTCCAATTTAGAGTCATTCACATTAGTCTGGCTCAAGGAAGTTAGATCACTTTAATCAGGTGAATGAAGTAAATGCTGGCATTTTCCTTCTTTCTGGCAGTTATACAGGAGTGTCTCGTTAACTGGAAATAAAACCAGTAGTGTTAGGAAAGAATCAGAGAAGAAGGTTAGGCAGCTGGAGAATAATCCTGAAAGTTTCAATTCCTGCCTATGCTGTCACATAAGACTGCCCAGTGCCATTTCAGCTAGGAGGTTTCAGATCATCCAGAGTTTACCAATCTGAGTTTACCAATCTGTATCTCCGAAAGAGGCATGAAAACACAGTATTACACCCTAAACCAGCAATATTTGGGAAATAAGATACCACACTATGCTGCTTTAAACACTACATCCGTCTAGTCAACAAAGTCTAGTTAAGGACTGCTGGATGTCAAGGCCCAGGGGGCACAGCACCAACAATGTCTGTGCCTCTGAGCTCTCCTGCATCTGGAGGAGAAAGTCAGAGCAAGCTGCCTCCTAAAGTGGTCCACAGGACAACCTATTTGCACAGAAGTTCTCTGGAGCTGTTTGGTAGGATACTATTTCCCATGGGTTAAAAAGATGACTGGAAGAAAGGGAATGGTTTTAAACTGAGACCTGGAAGGTTTAAGTTGGATATCAGGAGGATTTTTTTTTCCCAGAGAGTGGGACACACTGGAACAGGTTGCCCAAGGAAGCTGGGTATGCCCCATCCCTGCAGACATTCAAGGCCAGGTTGGATGTGGCTGTGGGCAGGCTTGTCTGGTGGTTGGCAACCCTGCACGTAGCAGGGGGATTGAAACTGGATGACCACTGGGGTCCTTTTCAACCCAGGCCATTCTAGGATTCTGTGATTGAGAGCCTTGTAACAGCTTAATGGTGTCAAACAGAATGCATCAGGACACAGCAACTCTCACGCGCCATTTGGAACACTTGTATACCACAACATAGAGCGTGGCTGTAGACTTGAGATTAGTGTTTGTGGGCACATAGTTAAAGGATGGATCACCTTGGCTACCTTTCTTATCAAGGACTTATCACTCACTTACCAAGGACCCTCATCAGACCTGACACCATAGAACACAAAGCATTCTCTTTCCAGCAGTTAACAGAATTTGATGCTTTGGAGACGACGCTTTTATATGTACTAAAATAGATTAAATAAAAAAGACAAGACAAAACTGAATCATAAAATAATTAAAGGGTTTCTACAAGGCTGCAGGACTAGGAATTAGGCCAAAGTTTCAAATGAAGTTGAATCCTTATCTAGAATCCTATCCACTAGTCTGTTCCTCATTCCCTCATGATTTACTTCTCTGTGGGAGTGTTGAAGAGGTAAATCCTGGAAGATATCTCACATCTGCACAGAAAATACTGCCAGAGATAATCTCTTGAAACTACTCTGTGTGTGGCAGGACCAGACCCTGAGAAATCTGACAATGCCTCTTCCCCCTTGACATTTTTAAATTTTGTGGATAATTCCCTACTTAAAAGATCACAGACTTTTTTCTGCCACACAGTTTTTCATATTAACTGGTCGGTACTCTATTTCTTACCTATAACTTTTATAGACTCCGTTCCTTAAGCAAAAAATTTGCTGTGGTTTCCAAAGCTGCATTCCTGTAACTGGTTTGAACTGAACTGGAAGGGCAAAAATTTGCTATTCAGACATTTACTGAAGTATCCAAACCATCAGTTTATCTTGAAACAGACTTTTTTTTTCTTTCTTTTTTTTTTTTTTTAACAGTGCTTCAAGTCAACTCTTCCTAGAGGTTTTGGGAACTCAGTCTGAACTGCGAAGTTTTGATTGCATTTTTTCTTCCCTTGGCACTGTATATTGTGGGTCCTAGCATTCTTCGCCATCTAAGCACGTTGAGGCCTCAGTATGCATGCATTATGACAGATAGTGCACTGAACACTACAGGTTTTTTTTTCAGAACACTTCTTCAGAAGAAGTGGAATACGTTTTTCAAGTAGGTAAAATGTACCAATAAATAGCACTCATCTCATACTACTGCACTTCCAGTGTACATTCATTAAACTAATATAAAACTCAAAAGGTTATAAATGTGGAAGAAAAAGGTATATTTGGTTCAAACTGAGAGACACTAGACTGATTAGGAATAATAGTGGCTGCTGATGGCGCAAGCACATTTAGTCATTTACTGTTACACTGAGAAATAGTTTCAGTATATGAATACTACTCCATGATTTGTTCAGAGCACCTTTTCTTTCAAGGTCAGTGCTGTAATGAAGAAAATAGCACTCCTTTCTCTTTTTCATGCTTCCTATCTATTTTGAGAGGCTGGTGCATTTTCTAGCCACTTTGCAATGTGTTAGGTTTGCTTTCTAAATGAATCTCTAGCAGAGACATCATTCAGACTTGTCAGTCTGGAGTCTTTCAGAAGCAGCCTTGGAATTTTGAGCTATTGAAAAGATTCAATACTAATGGAGTTTCTATTTTACTATTTGATCACCTCTATCTCATGTATTATTTTGAATTATCTTCTCTTACCTACATACCCAAGTCATTTCAAAGACAGCACAGATGCCTGCTACCCTCCAACCAGTAAGATTCTCTGTGAACGTATTTCAAATAACCCTTCTCTGCAACTAACAGACTTGGTTATCTTCTTTCTTTGACAGTTGTATTAATAGTGGTGAGAAAAACTGCCACTATAGTTTTTTTCTCTATAATGTACCCAAAATACATAATTCACAGACAAAATCAAGCATGATCTTTCATTTTACATGACATGCACTGAACACTAGGTTTTGAAGTCCATTGTTCCCTTCTGTACTAGATAGATCAACAACTTCCAAATGCAATAGCAAGAATTGGACAGGAGCAAGGGCAAGATGAAATCTCCTTTCTGCTTTCTTATCACACCTTCATGCAGGGTGAATTGCTGCAGGTAGAGATTAAAAACCGAAGGATCTTTCCTCGGCTCATAGTACTTAAAGGTCTTGCTTTCATTTGATCATTTTGAAAGCAGAAATTCCCAATAAAGTCCTGCAAACATGATTCTAACGGGATGAAATGTAATTGCTATGGAAGAAGAATGGCCTTCTGATCATTCTGTTTTCTGTTTCTCCGATGAGAGATACCATCTCTTATCACAGAGGTCAGCACACTGTGTCAGCAGAGGTACTGCTGTTCTGAAACATGAATACTTGTCCACTGTGACTCTGATATACTTACTACATAGCTTGATCTTCTGCAAAAGAGGAGATGATCTCAGAGCTGCTGGCAGTAGGTAAATACAATGTATACAGCTTATTTCCTAATTTATGAAGAGGAATCCCAGTTACATCTCTTTATGGAACAATCATTAAAACTGTATGCTATTTAGCTGTAAATTATATCTAACCATCTTGTCATTTTTTTCGGAAGTAATATATTTCATAATGTGGTGTTAACAAGGCAAGCAATAGCAAAACTATCACTTTCCACGATGGACCAAACACACCACATACAAACAAAATGTGTTGACTGTGTTGAATCTACATATTATTTATTATAATTTAGATTCACAGTTGTATTCTCACTATTCATCTGTCAAGGCTCCTTATTCTCCAATCCCATTTCTCAAATATTTAGTTAGAAATGAAATTGATTAGCATAGAAGCAAGCAGCAGGAGACACCATTATGTAAATTCCTCTGTATGATGACACCAAGGTAGTTACTCATGGCTTGACACAGTGAAGACAGATCAACAAAATTCAAATATAGGTACCGAGTGCTTAACCACTACAAAAAGAGCACACCTCCCTTGTGCACCAGGGCACAAGGCACAGAGCACATCAGCTGTGCAGTACTGTACCAGGTAACGTTCTGAAACAAAGAGAGCATAGATCTAGCAAAGTCCTCTCAGTTTCAATGAAGAATTACACTGAAAAAAAAAAAAAACCAAACCCACAGTGCAGGGTGTTGTGGTGTCCTGGGACACAAACAGGATGTTTTATTACAGGAAGCCTGAGTGGCTGGGTGGACAGCAAAACTCGTGCACTTTAAACCTCTGTGTTTGTTAGCGATGTGTGGTTCTTCTCTTCTTCACATTTTACTATTTATTGGTAAGTCCATTAATCTTTGTTAATGAGGCAGAGCAAAGACAGAAGAGGTGCTTTAATTTTCAGTTTGCCTAGGTGTTACTTTCCGAAGAGATTTGGAGAAGAATGAGGTGCTCGGGTTTGGAAGGAGACAACATGACACCAACAAATCTTACAGTGTTACAGTTCACGCAAATAGCTTGTTCTATGTAGATAAATGTCCTGTTAAGCCAAGCTGCTATTTGATCTGATGTTCGTTGCTTTGCAAAGCAGAACTAATTTTGATCAGTTATTGACAAATTTCCTTATCAGACTTCCCCATGTTTTTGTTTTGTTTTTTCCCCTGCTGCAAGGCTGCATTGTGCATATGAGGGCATAAATGAAGGAGCTACATTAAAAAAAAAAAAAAGTAATGGAAGTCTGCAGCTTAAAGGAAAATAATTTGGTCTTTATGTGTGTTACAACACCTTAATTTGCCACATCTTAAGAGGGATGCCTTTCTACGTAGGTTTCAGTTCACAGATTCTTAGGGGACCAGTATTCAGTTTTCTGAGCCGCCAAGTGCTACTGGTAGCATGCAGGACATGTTCAGTATGCTTATTTAGTTTTTAGCAACTGTAGCAATTGGACAGATCAATGCAATGCGAAAGGCATTACAACAAACGTGTGATGACAGAACGGCCAGCACAACAGATGCAGCAAAGGAAAGAAAGAGGATTGCTCACCTATATCAAAAGATTCTAGGTTCACAGGGAAAAGGTTCACCAAGGAGAGCTCTCCAGAAAAAGATACTTCCCCAGTGGCAGACAGCCCTTAAATGAAGTCTAAGAGAGGTGCAACTGGGCTCCACACCTTCTGCTCACCCAGCTGAATTGCCTTCACCTGTGCTACCAGGGCTGAACAGGCCCAAGTGCTCAATCAGTGTTTCAGGCTGTGACTCAACGTTCCCATACAGCAATGTTCCACTGTAACAAGCACTTCTAATGCCATTTTTTCTTGTAAACTAAGTTTTCACACTGAGGGAAATAATATTCTTTGTTAACCACAATTTAATAATAAAGATGAAGTCCTTGAAAATAACTAGCATGTACAAAGAACCATGGAATCCTCAAGACATCATTTAGTTTTCTTTTTGCCTAAGGGTGGGATCAATTATATTATTGTCAGTCTTGACAGATGTTAGTCTAACTTGTTCCTAAAGACCTCCAGTGAGGGAGGCTTCTATGCACTTTTTCCCATGCTTCACTGTCTTTTGAAAATTTTCCTAATGTGACTTTTTCCACATGCAGCTCAGGGTCACTAGTTCTAGTTCCCCTGTCTCTTGCATGGGCATGAAGGGCAAGACTGACTTCTCCAAAATGAGGCTTTGTACCCTATAAGTTTCTTATGTAGTTCACATGCACATATCAGCACTTTAAGAGCTGCAGGAAAAATGCATTAGGAGGAAAATATATATAGTCCAATTTGCCAAGAATTATACATCATTATGACTGCTGAGTAAATAATAAGGCTACAGTTAAATACCCTGATTCAAACATGTCAGCACTGAAAGAGATCATAAAGCTCCTGGGGCCACAACACAGTAGAATGGAAAGAGGAGTATTAAGTGTGTTTAATTTTATTACAGATAAACATAAATGCAAAACCATCTATATCTTCTCCATTAGTAGGTTTGCATCATTACATAAACGATTAAATGTATTACTTTACACCAGCACCACCTACATTTCCACTGGTAACCTTATGTCACAAGCATCTCAAATATCATCTCTCCATCAAAAAAATCCCCAGCAGCTGAACACATAAGTCTTTGAGTCAGTGAAATAAAAAATAGATACTTTATTACTCCACAGCATTTCCCTTCACTTTCTCTGTGGTATCATTTGAAGCGTGCTTTCTAAAACAGAAGTTGAACAAATGAATACTTCTGTCCTCACTTTCAGTTGTCAGCAGTGCTTCAGCGTGAGATGAAATAAATTGCCAGACTCTTTCATCTTCCATAATCAGCTCTGCACAGCTGAGTACACCCACAGCCCTGCGAGCTGCCTCTGCCAGCACTAATTCTGTGAGGAATGGGAAGTCTTTGTTATTGCCACACTTCTAATGTTCCACCCAGGAATGGGTTATATTATTTTTATTTCTCCCTTTTTCTCCTGTGCACTCTTCTCCGACTGATAAGCTATTGTACAATCCATTTTCTGCAGGGGAGAAGCTTTTAGGTGGTAACATTATTTTCAAAATGTGCTTGATGTAGGGGATTTCTATTTCAACGGGTGCCACTGTCACTGATGGTATCAGTGCTTTTGCAATATAATACTTATAAATTGAAGTTCGTTCAAAGAAGCCTTCAATCAATCTAACAGCGGGTCAAAACATTTCATTTCTAGAAGTGCGAAAACTCTAAATTTATTGTTGTTGCATCAGAGCAAGGTATCATGGAAATATACTTTTCACAGGCTTGTTTTTGTCTTTCCACCACTCTCGTCTTGCTCAAGAACATTAAGTAAGCAATAACCAGAGTTTGTTAAGCCTCACTGGCAGCGCAGAATCCCAGGGTAACATCATGTAATGAGTTAATCCTTTGGGAAGTGAGAGTCAATCAGGTAACAATCTGGTACTTCATATAGTGGAGACTGGCTTTACTAATGCACAGCCTACTGGATAAAGTGATGGGTAGTACTGCTGTTGTACACCTAGCCTCCACTCAGGTTACCATCTCAAACCAATGGCAGGTCAATAGGGTGACGTGCTGTGGACATCCATGAAGGTCCCAGTTGGCCCAAATCCTACACAGCACTCTGACTAGCAGCCTCCGGGAGCTGGCAAAGACCAACTTTCCATAGAAAATAAATTGTGACAGTCTTCAGAGTTAGTCTTTGAAGGCTAAAACTACAAACTTTGACATTTTCAGGACTTTTTCTATAAAGGGCCAAGAACTGAGTTTTTCTGTATCTTGCCATATCATGGTAGGCATTCAATACTGCAAAATAAAAATGCCACCTTTTTCAATTCTGTAATCAGTGATTGAAACTGTACAGTAAGAAACATAAGGCAGAGAGGAAGATCAGCTTTCACTAGCTATTTTATTTCAAGAATGGAAAATCAAGACTTTTCTACATGTTTCTATTCAGCAGTAAAAGCTTAAGATCTGGCTACAGCCTTACTTCTCACAGTATGATAAGTTCTTTAGAAAAGATGCGTTAATTAAGCAATGCAACCTAGCAGGAGGTGCAGTTTTATGATAAAATAATCACAATCCCAGATAATTATGAAGCAGAAGCAAAACACCTCACTACCCCTGAGAATTTGATTATCCCAAGACATACAGAACCAACAGATTTGGTTTACTGAAGCTTTTATAATTAATTAGTGCTATTCTTGAGAAAATTAATATTGTAGAATCTAATTAAAAGACAGTTGACCATAAATAGTATTGTGTAACAGAGAAAGCCTTATCTATTCTTCTACCTTTTAAAAATGTTTTAACAGCCAATAAAGTTTCTCACTTTGCCAAGTAATTTTCAGTCTTGAATTTATAGCTCAAAGTTCTGTTAATTACTTTTCAATTACCACATATTCATTGTTGACCTCTAAATCAGCTAGTTAATCTTGTGGTGCAAGAAAAGGATGTTACACCTTTTTTCTATGTGTGTGCATACCCACTGCAACATACTGGGTTGCACTTTTGTTAGGGCTGAGGACTACAGCAGGTGATCTCTTGCTCTAAGATACAGTGGGAGATGGAAAGCAGACTTCTGGGAGGTTTAGTTCCCAGGCTGGTGATCACTGACAAATCCTATGATGAGGGCTTTCTGAAAAATACGGTACATCTCCTGGCCCTGCTTTTTATCAGATGTGCCCACTCACATCCAGCTATGTTGGAACAACAGAGAAATGGTATGATTACAATTACGCTCCCAGAGGAACTTCCTCTGCAAGGAAGCTGGAAGTTTGGATTTCAAAAGCTGACCTGCATGAAAACATGTTGGTTTTAACATAACCATGCACAAAGACTGATAAATATTTCTGGATGTCATATAAATGCAAAATGTAGATTGATTTGTTCCCTCCCATTGCACAATCACTTACAGATGAAAATAATAACACTCTGTAGAGAATATATTTTCTTAACTATGAAGCACCTTGGAAATCCAATCCCAGGATCTGGGCCAAAAGAAATATCTAATGAGTGGGTAATCAAAAATCAAAACCAGGCCTGATTTTTTTCTATATGGTCAAACAAACTCTATAAGAGACTTAGAGTTGTATTTCCTTGAATTTTGGGATGCTTCAAATCCAAATTCAAAATGGAAATTCTGAAGCCATTTCTAATATTGAATAAATAAATAAATAAAAGTAAAGAAAACCCTGTCATAATGAGGAGTAAGGAAATTAAAAATAAAATATAGTTGTGACTTTGGATCACTAAATAGATAATTTTAAAATTTTCCCCATGAATTTTCCCATGTTTTATTTTTTTTTAACTAGAGTATAAAGTTTAGAGAAATCTCTATCAGAGGCATAAGTATTCCTAGGAAAATAAAGCAGAGTAAGTATATCATAATTCACTTGCCTTGGAAAGTAAGTCTCGTCCAGTTTTAGAGATGCTAAAGTCAGAAGTTGGAGATTTAAACACCTAATTCAGGGCCATCCTGAAAAATAGGGCTGAAATGTTCAGATACAAATAAAGGAACAGGCCACACTTTTCTAGCAGGAGGTCTGGAAGTCTCTGGGCTCATCCCTGGCCTCTGTTGCTGCTAGGTTTGACAGCAAGATCCTCAAGGGTCAAGGAGACCCAATCAAGACACAGATGGACCTGTGCACAACATTTATCTTTTTCCCACCAGGCCACCTGGTTTAAGTGAGCCTGGTGTATGGCTATGATGGAGGGAATGTAACAGTGGGTATGCAATAATGGCGTTTACCTTCTCATCCCTGTTCAGATGAATAATAATGACCAACAATCTGTCTGATTTTGACAAAGCTAGAAACACAAAAACAGGTTCTAACATGTCAGTCATGGAAGAGGTAGGTATTACGTACATTATTTCTTTTTTTAGTTGAAACTTGTTTTCATCCAAAACAACATTGCACTCCAACAGGAAAAAGGACAGTGTAATGACCTGGAGCTGAATGAAATCAACCCCACTTTCCCAAAAGAGATTTTTTTTTTTTTTTAAGATATTAATACCAGCAGACTATTTTCTTTCTTGCTTACCAGCATCTGGGGACAATGGTAAACTTCTTTCCACACACACACACACAAAAAAAAAAAAAGATGCTTCAGGCTATCTACTGTAACAAATATGAAATCAAACCCATATGCATAAAAAGCATGCATACATGCATGCAGCTGTATTATTGCTAATGTTGAAATATTTAAGAAACCTGCTACAAAACGTTCCTTTAAGCTTCCCTGTAGAACTACATAGAACGTTTAAAGCAAAATTAAGAATCAGTGTGGTTGGCTGAAGTTCATAACAGCTAATATAATTCAGAACATTAAATATTATTGGAGAATATTGCCCAATGCTACCATAGTGCTTGGTATAATATTAATTAAATCTAAGAGCTTTTAAATTCACTTTAACATTTAAAATAAGCACTGGGAAGAGTCACGAACCAGTTATGGTTCAAATCTTTTTTTTCCTTCTTTCCAGATAGTGATTTCTGTCTGTCCTACAGGCCTGTTGTCTACAAAAAGATCTTTATAAAATGGGTAAACAGATCTTAGTTTTTCTCACTGTGATTTCCCAAAGAGTAAGCAGGATACACTCCACGTAAACAAAAGACCCAATGAATTGAATATAGAGCAGCTGAATCTGAACACGTTGAAATGAACCTGACAAGCAGGTATGCTCATGTTGTGGTTGGACCCAGCGGGTGGCTCAGCAGCACAGTCATTCACTCGCTCCCTTCATTCTCAGTGGGATGAGGTAGAGAATCAGAAAAAAAGAGAAATAGAACTTGTGGGTCGAGATAACACTATTTCCTAAGATAAAGAAAAGGAAAAGGACAGTAGTTATGACAAATATATGTATGTATGAATCTACCTATCTATATGAAGGTATAGAACAGTTGATGTACAAGCAATTGCTCACCACTCCCCTCTATGCTCAGCTAGTCCCCTGAGCAGAGGAAGACAAAAGGATGAACTCCCACCTCATTCACTCCTTCCATATGATGTCATAGATTACAAAATATTGCTTTGACCAGTTTAGTCAGCTGTCATTCTGTTCCCTCCCAGCTCCTTGTGCCCTTTGCTGTGAATGGCCTTGGCGCCATACAGCACTGCTTAGCTGTAAACTAACACCATAAACATTGATATGTTATCAACATTGCTCTTCTCCTAAAACTAAAACATAGCAACACACCAGACACTTTGAAGAAAACAATCCCATCCCAGCTGAAATTAAGCACAGTAATATCACTATGTATTACACATCAATAAATATGATACTTGCTTTTTGGTTTTTCTAGCTTGTTTATGCTCATAGAGGAGAGTTTATTCTTGCAAAACATGCTTCATAACCCTTCCAGTAGTAGACTGATTGTCAGAAGCTTCTTTCCTACCTTTTGTATAACAATCTATTAGATCTTTTTACTGTGTTTCCTGCATTTGACAATGGTTCTTCCCCCTTTGAAGTCAAAATAAACTTTCTCAGTAAATACAGCTGGCACAACGCTAAGACCACTGACACATAAATTTGTTTTCAATCATACTTTCCTATTACTAGTAATACACAGCATATGAGCAGAAAAGACACAAGAGGCAACAAACAGTTTCAGGCAACACCTAGTTTCAGACAACACCAACCTTGCCATTGCACACTGAATTTACATTACGCCCAGTAGTCAAGGAGAACATTAAATATTTTTATATTACAAGTTCATAATATCCTTCCTCCCCAAGGGCTGATACAATATTACAGAACAAGGATTTGTGCAATTTCAGGCAAACAGTAACTTTGTTTAGGGTCACGCATTAAATTTCTGAGCTTGCAAGTACTCTGCAAGGCAGAATTCATGGATTATGGGCAACTGTTGGCTCTAGAGGAAAGTTTCCAGAGCAAAGAGCACAACAGAATACTGCAGGCTGGATTTTCCACAAAGTACTTCTATGATCTTTTTTTGCCCTATGGGTCCTGGGTTGTCATCACTGGAGCATCCGGGAACCTTCTTATATTCAGCAGAGCATCCAGGGACCTTCTTTTATTCATAGGCTGCAGGTGACAGTAACAAGATTTTAAACACACTGATAAGTCTATATACTGAGAAAAACACTTCTGTAGGTCTAGCTTTCTTTTTCGGAGAATTAAGAGTGCACAAAGACAGATCTGAATGCCAAGATGAACTTCTTAAAAGTTTAAGCCTTTCTAGAATTAGCATTATGGCAACACTTATAACAGAAATGGGACCCAAGTGCATTATTTGGCTCCAGACCTATGCATGGATCCAAGTTCTGTTTGGTGTTTGATGTAACTTCTGTTGAAGCCACGGGGAGACTTCACTGACTTCACTCAAAATACATCAGGTTTTTGGCTAAGAAACAGGAATTCATCCCATCACCAATTTTCATGAACACGTTTTTAATTTTTTCAATTGAAGAGAAGAACTAACAATGCAGAATGCATTTTTGAATATGTTATCTGTCTGTCTGGGCAATATATTTGCCAAGTCTTTTCTGATGTTAAAATATTTGCTTGAAATATATAGGTTCATTAATTTCACACACACCCATGAGATTCACAAAATACATGTGGTTCAAAAACAGTAGAAAGAAAATTTGTCTTTTTCTATCTACACCTAAATATTTATGGAAAATAAAAACCAGTAACATTGGTACGGTTTAGGGAGAAACAGTTGACAAAACAATGAGGTTACAGTCCATAACAAGAGATTACAGCTCTATACAGTTCTCCGAGAATGCAAAACTTGTGTCAGTCCTTTACTGATTCTTCAAGAAAACTGGTCTATATAGCTAGGGATTTGTGCATGTAGCAGTACCTTGTTCTCACTAAGATACAGTGTACACTGTCTTAAGACATTAATGAAGAATAGAAAAGAAAAAAATATATAAAGAAAAAGAAAACTACTGTGAAAACAAACTAACCACAAGCACTGTCTCTCTAAACCTAACAGCTTTCAACTACTGTTAATTTGCCTGGGTTCTGGGTTGGAGGCTTATATTGCAAACATGCTCTCAGCTGTCCTACAACAGGACTCAAAGGTGGCATGACATCGATTCTCCTGTAACCAGGGACGTGTCTGTGGGTAGGAGGTTAAGAGGAAAGACATCAAAATAGGAATGATTCTTGCAGTACAGAGACTCTTCCTATCATAGCAGAAGGAGCTTATGATTTTATGCTTTGGTAAGGAAAACTGACATGAATTTGTTTGTGTCTGTTTGGGATCTGCCAGATGGAAAGGTTTGCTCACTTGAGGCAGTTGTTTCAGCAAATTACCTCACTAGGGCATAATGACAGAGTTATAACAGGCTATTGAAGAAAATCCTTTCATTTCCTAGTGAGATCATGGTAACTAGAAACAATTTCAATAAGAGTTTTTATTTATTTTGGATATGATTCAGTTGGAAACACTGGTGATACAATGATGTATTTCTTTTTTTCAGATTTTTGTATACCTATTAAAAATTTGTTTTTGCTGTGAACTAATGGATTTATTATTTTCTCTGTAGTGATATATTTCACTACTTAAAAGTATAGCTGCAACTACATTAGGAAGGAAGCTTCTCTATAAACAATACACCTCACTGAATAACCTATTCAAAAAATACAGAATGAACTAATTTGTTTGCTTTTTATATGCCTATCCTCCGCATTTTGTAACTAAAATAATCATAAGGGAAATTGTTAAGCAACATGGATAGCAGAAGCTGCAGGCAGCCTGTATCCTGGAGGCATATTTAAGGGAAAAACCTTTCCAGGAGCTCCAGTAAAGTTGGCCAAAAAATATAAAAACACAAAACAACATTTTCATCATTTCTATTCTATTGCTGTAGATTTTTCTGAATCAGAATTAGCGTGTGGAGAATACAGGAATTTTACATTGGCAGGAAGCCTGTCCCCTGGTCACAGAGGTGTCTGTGGAGGCCTGGTGAAAATTGCCTGTGATGAGCTCTGGCAGAAGCTGTGTTTCCTGTGGCTGCCGCAACTGCAGCTGCCTGGCACTTGTGTTTGTAGTCAGTTTTGTTAGCATTTTTTTCCACGCTCCATTTTGAGCTTGTCATAGGCTGTGCTCACAAAATGAGACTGGAGCTGCCTATACAACAGTCCTGCATCCGATCAGCCATAAATTTCACTCCACATCAGCCTTGCCCGCCCTCCCCCCCCCTCCATCACTGACAGTGTTCTCACCAGAGCCTGCCTTCACACCCCAGTAACTTAAAAAGCCAAATCTTTTTGGCTTTCTGTGTGATCTTACGCATCTTTCCTTTGGTTGTTATAGCATAGTTGTATAGGATGCAGTCTGTGACCATCTAGGTACCAATCCTTTATAAACATGAGCATCTTAAAAGGCAAATTCCCTGTGGACACAACTTGCTAGAAAAGCTTTTTTGCTTAGGACAATCTGTTCCCAGTGTTATGATGCTACGTGTTAAAGTGATCAGCAATAGCTTTCACCAGCAACAGAAACTTGATTGCAATACATTCTGACATAGTTTATGACATAAGGTCACAGGAAGGGTGTTCCTACACACCAAAGCATTACTCTAGACCATTCTGAAGGGGATGCAATGCTTCAGTTCAGTCAGCAATTTCTGTGGTTGCATAGTTCACTGGTCTCAGACAGCCTCTTTGGGCTAACACCCACAGCAGCAAATTTGGTCCAGACAGAGCTCTTATTCACTTTTGTTACCACAAGTGGGTACTATGAATAGACGTTTTCACTGAGCTGCTCAATGTGATACCCACATTTTTTTTTCAGAAGTAACAGCTAACTTAGAACCCATCAGAGGTTTAAAACACTCCTCCCACTGTACATGGTTCTCTTGCATTTCATCTGATGTCCAGTTTTGTTAGAGATTTATGAAGACCTTTGCAGTCCCCTTCTCTACTACTGAACTATTTCAGTATTTGTGTCATCTGCTATGTGTACTTACTTCTAGCACAGTACTCATCACCTCTGTCAGCTCATTGATAAACAGCTTGAGTGTTGCCATTGCTTTTTGCTAGTCCAAAATAAGTCAATTCTTCTTTTTACCTTCCTTTTCCAGGAACATCTACATGACAGGAGTTTAGCTGATATGTTCTGAATATGCAGTATAAGGTACACTCAATTAAAACTATGTGGCAGTGCATAATATTTATTATTTATTTATTATTACAGTCATATCTAAGTATCTAACTGTAAAGTCTGTGTTTCACTTAGTAAAATGCTACATAACTTGGTTACTAAGAAACCTGAAGACATTTTTTTTTAAATGGTGTATCTATTTGTCAATAGAACAGACCATAATCATATACAGCAGGAGTCCTACTTCTGCAGTATATTCAGTTTCCAAGTCATAGAAAACCTTCATGATTATCCCTAGTATACCTGTGAAATCAGCTCAATTTAATATATTTTGTTTTGTTTTGTTTTCCGCAAGCATACATTAGATTTATTAACCTGCAGCGTTCCTTCTTTATATCATCTGATATATTACTTGAGGAGAGATCTTTAGATAGCAGTATCACTTGGGAAACCTGCTGGAGACTCACTTTCCTCATAAACCTTGCCTTTTCTTGGCTCCCAGGAGAGGAGGAGGGTGAAAACAGGTTACATTAGGTTACAGAAACATGGGATGCTGATGGAGAAAGCTCCAGGAGTGGTAAAAACACAGCGGTCCCTGAGAAGGCCTCAAGGGAAATTCTTGGGAACCAGTCCTGAAGTGTGGGGCTCAAAGGGACACATGAGAAGCCACACTCAACCATCCGCAGAGGCAGGCAGCCGTGTCAGCAGCTGGCTATCCAGCTCTCACAGAGCTCTTGCCTCACATCCGCCACATGCTCCACAAGGCATAAAATCTTTCCAATATACCACAGCAATATTAAAATCTTTAGTACAAAACCAAAGCCACAGAAGCTATAAAGTGTCACAGGAAATGAAGCAGAAAAGAACAAGGACACTTTTAATGGTCTAATTCCATGAAGTAGCAGGAAATGTGGAAACTACCAGATGACTTTAGATGACAGATTATGCCACAGAGAGAGACAAAAGTAACTTCAACAGGCCTGCCAGTATGACCTTGGGATTTTTCTTTTCCTAAACTAGAGGATGTGTGAACTGATAACAAGAAATATCTGTTAGGTCAGTAGAAAATTTTGATTGTCATTGCATTCAAATTTGCTAACCTTCTTTCCCTTAGTGCATAAAATAAATGTTTCATGAAAGGATGAAAGAGTTCTTGCACTACTTTAAAATGTTCATGCACATGTTGTATCTGCTTGGAAAGTCCTGTTCAATTTTAGGATAAGGTCTGTCCAGTGAAAAAAAATAACAGATCATGAAAATAATTCTGCTGCTACAAGGTCTAATGTTCTTCATAGGAGTGGCAGAGTGTACTTTTCTCATCAAAAATCCATATTAGTTATGCTCAATCACATGTGGAGCAATGATTTTTCAGAGGGAAAACAATATATATTTTTTTCTTTCTTCATAAACAACAACAAAAAACACTAGTCAATATCCCACAGACCTAAAAGAAAGTCCACCCAAGAAAAACAAATTTTTTCACACTAAGCAGCTACAATTATTTGTCAATTTCTTAATCAATTGCCTGGCTTTATTAGAATTCTGCTTCACTTTTTTATTTTGGATTTTCTTTCCCCTCATGAGTGAAATATTCATGAAATTTTGAAAAATTTAAAAAGATAGATTAGATTGCTTGTAATAAAACTGAGAGCATAGAATAATAGAACTGTTTGAGTTGGAAGGGACCCTTAATGTCTGTCTAGTCTCTGCTATGAACAGGGACATCCACAGCTCAATTAGGTGCTCAGAGCCTTGTCCAGCCTGATGTTAAATGTATCCAAGGTTGGGCACCCACCAGCTTTCTGGGCAACCTTTGTCGGTTCCTCACCACCCTTATTGTAAAAACCTTCTTCCTTATACCCAACCTAATTCTTCCCTCCTTAAAGTTTGAAATCATTTGCTCTCGTCCTGTCAAAGCAGACCCTGCTTAAAAGTCTGTCCTCTTCTTTCTCATAGCCCTTCTTTAGATACTGATGGGCCACCACCAGGTCTCCTTGGAGCCCTCTCTTCTGCAAGCTGGACAGCCCTAGCTCTCTCAGCCCATCCTCCTAGGGAGGTTTTCCAACATCTGCAGAAAGGCATTCCAAAAGACAGAAGACTGAAACTTGATCTTGAAGCCTTACAGTAGTCAGAGATGTTTGGACCAACACACAAGAACTGAAATTCCCCCTTTCTTCAAAATACAAAGTAAAGAACTTGACACTGGACAAGAAGGAAAACCTTATCTGGGACACCTACTAAATTTACACCTTTCTATGTCTCTTTAATTTTGCAGAAAAATATAAGAAGCGTAATGAAAATAAGAATTGGATACAATTTGGCAGCATCATAAGGTATGACTTGGGAATTTCCTTATTATTTGATTACATTACCAGACATTATATAATCCATTTCTATTAGAAGTGAATTAAACAGACATTTTCAAGAATCCTACCATTAGCTAAGGATATGAAAAATGCATTTTTTGAGATGAAATTCTGAATTTATAGTTCTGTCTTGACTGATTCTCCTTGGAATCTGTTAATGAGTCTTGGTATGGCAGATGACAGTGATGTGATGGCATTTCATATCGGTCAGTTGAAAAGATCATACTGAACTTCAAGCTGCAGTGCACAAGCATGGATGACTCTTTACTTCACATCATCTACAGCCAGAGGGCCTGTTCATACATCATCTGCCATGGCAAATATCTACTACAATGACATCGGTTAAATCAAAGCTTTTCTGTCAGAAGTAGAGGAAATGGCAGAAACTGAGGTATCACTCGCTGCTGAAAGGAATGGTATCAGAGAGGCAGTTAATGAAGCATATTGGAAAGTGTCCCTTTCTTTAAAAAAAAAAAAAAGTTTCCAAGCCTTTTCCAACACAGAACCAATTTTTTTTTTTTTAGTCTTACCTGAATTTTGATAAACCTTTGATTTGGCCATCAATATATGATCAAAGCACACCTGGGTCCAGAGGGATCACTCCCTCTGTTACCAGTTAACATAGTTTCACTTATAGCAAGGAACAACTTCTGAGAAAAGTGGGAGTGGGGAGATAACAAGAAAACTATCAGAATGCTAGATCAAGAGATTTTCCAGCATGAAACTCCCTGTCTCACTTTATCAAGTAACAGTTGGATCCAATCCATCTCTATTTCAAAGATAAACAAGCACAGAAGACTATAGGTCTATCAACATTTTTTCTGAAAACTCAGAGAAAATAATTGCTTAACTCTGTGCTTGCATGTAGACAAAAACACGGGCTCTAACAGTCTCTGTTGGCCTCAGTTGAGGCACCTTCTGATGCTATATCTTGTGCTGACATATGGGTTCTGAACTGGGTCAGCTGACGTACCAGTTCATATTCACATCTGCCATGACTCTCTCAGGGCAGTCACTCTTTGGCAGCCAAAGAGAGAGATAACCTTGCAAATATGCCCGTTAGATGTGAAGTCATTCCTTTACATGAACATGTTGTATAAAAGATGATGGAAGGTTTGCAATGCATTTAACTCATGTCTCAAAATAGACCCTCTTCCTTCTTCAGTCTGTGTGGTTCCCTGCTCCCACAGGCACAACTTTCCTCATCATCTCATTCCTTTGCTACTGCAGCTAAATCACCTGAAGCAAAACCCTGCTAATTTTTTGTTGCTGATCCAGCTGATCAACACAATACAGTTGCATGGTTATTTTCCTTTTACTGAAGTACAGTTAACTGGATAAACCCTCTGCCAGCAGCATTGCAATTGACAGCCACTTCTCCTAGGCACTGCTCTCTCTCAGCGTGCTGAACCATTACACTAGCTAAACTCATCATGTGCAAGGGCCAGACCAAAAAATGAGCCCTAGGCTTCTTGAAGTGCAAGCCAATGCATTAAGCAGTTAAGCACTCAGCCTGCCTTGGCTGTGCTGTAGCTACAGCAACGCCTCATGGGGCTCCCTGTAAATGATCTGCTGCTTCTTAACTGAAATGCTCTAGTACAATACACTAATGAATCCATAACAATAGCTTTGTACATTATGTTACTATCCTAATAAAATATTTTATTGGCAGTAGTATACTTCTTAAAGCTAGCATTTCATTTGACTCTTTTGCCTTGTAGAAATCCTACTGCAGTGACAACAGATAGCTGTAAAGCTAATGGTCTTTCTTAAACTACCCCTTCTGAGAGAGAGGGAAAGAAAGAGAAATCACAGTCATCACCAGCTGTTTGTGTTAAAATACAAAAAAAAGAAAACAAGAATCATTCAAAAATGATGCGTTGGGCAGCCTGCATTAATATTTATGTTGGCATTAATATTGATAAGAATGTACCTTACGCTTTATTGTCTACCCCCAGCATCCTTTAGTTCCCCATTATTCAAGCTAGTAGACACTACCTTGCATCTTCCCCTGTACACAAAGCTTCAAAAAGCCTTGGCAGGTCTCCAGCTCACTTACGCTTAAATGGACACTCCAGCTTTGATGGACACACAGCTAAATAGAGGCCAATAATTCAATACAGTATGACTGTACTGGGGCTGCTAGTAAATCCATCAAGCAGTAAATATCATCTGAAGCCAATGCAAGCTTTTATCTTTCCAATTTTGTGTATGTCTGTGTGAAGCCTAGGCATTCAGCGAATCATGTAATTTATTCTGCAGTGCAGAGTCTGGGCTGTCTCAGACATCATATTGACATTTTTTCCATCTGTCAGGGGCAGCCACTGCTCCACATTTGTGCAAACGCATCACACTGCACTTATTTATTTATTTCATCCCACTCTAGCGTAATTGGCAAGGACACGTTTTTGCAGATCTACAAATATGAAGAGAAGTGTCTGAATATCATTAAAACAGCATGTTAAAAATTTGTCTCAACCACTTTGTTAAATCAACAAATGCACTTCCAGCAAATACTTGTAACAGCTTAGAAAGGATTCCCTATTGTAGCGTTTTACTAAGCCTCAAATATGCCTTGTTGTTTTCTTTCGCTACTTAGGTCAGTGAAGATGCCAGCATAATGTAAATAATACCAAACAGCTGGAGCTGGACTTATTGACTTGTTGTCTGTGTGTAAGTGGATATTGAGACACAGTAGATGATACATATATAAATATAGATGGCACAAGACTAGTCAAACATTCCCTCCTGGACCTGAAGGGGACAGAATTACCACTGCAGGGAAAAGAGATATGCACACCCTGCAAAAGCAGCTGGGCTTTCCTTCCATGGGTGGGCAGGTGGTATTGCTATTCACACCACCCTCAGGGCTTGCCAACACACACTGATAGGGGTGGCACAGAAACCTGAGCCAATGCATTTGCCAAGAGCCAGGGACAGGCCTATCAGGGGAAGTATAAGACAAAAATGCCTTTGACCAAAATGTACAAGTTCAAAGTTGTCCTCTGTTAGGGGCTTGGCAGAGCAGATTTCAGAAGTTGGACCAAATGCAGGTATTTCTGTTGCATCAGGGAAATGAGACTGGGTCAAGACATTCCTACTTCAATTCCTTGGCATGAAAAGAGCTACTTTTTGAAGAAAGAAAGGAAAGAGTTCATTAGAAATACAATTTAAAAAACAAGATCTTACGTTAAAAAAACTCAGACACATTTTTTTTTTTCCTTATATCACCTGTTCCAAACAACACTGAGTCCTATGTTCATATGCAAAGTTTGGCTTAGTGGTTCTCTAGGGCTGTATGTTAAAGGATCATGTGACTATGCGTATTCACCCAATTCAGACCCTGGCCCCTTCTTTTTCCATTGCCTTAGGCCTCTGTGTCTGATTTGAAGTTAAAGTTCATGTGATTTCAGACAGTTACTATTATCAGTTTGTCACAATTACCTTTGACTTTAGTTGTTGCAAACAAATTGCTAGACTGAACTCGGCTATGCTAGCTAGCTTATATGACCGCAACAAGAGATCTCAAGGCCAAATCAGATATTCCTGTTTTTCCATGCCTTTGTCACATGGACAGCCTTCCTCCATGCTATGCTGCTGGCTCTCTGCATATCTCACAGCATCCAGAAGCCTCTGTGGAAGGTCCATCTTCCTCCACTGGCCATAATGCTACTGGATTCCACAACAGCTGCATCACCTTGCATCTGCTGGTGCTGCTGCAGTGGACCTTTCTAAAAAATGAAGGGCTGGTTGGTGATGTGAAAGCTGGGAGAGGCTTGGGATGCCGTGACAATAAAATAGTGAAGATTCTGAGATCATTTGTGAAGGAAGCAAGGTGGTAACTAGGATTGAAACTCTGGGCTTTAAGAGAGAATATTTTGCCCTCTTTGCAAACCTATTTGATGGTATTTCATGGGCTAGAGTATTGGGAAGAAAGAAGGTCTGTGACTGCTGGTAGACATTTAAGTATCACTTCTTCCATGCTTGGAATTGGTATATCCCTAAGAGTAAGAAATCAAGGAAAAAAAGGTAGGAGACTTGCATGGATAAGCAAGGAGCTCATGGATAAACTCAAAGGGAAAAAAAAGGTTCAAAAAATGTGATCAAAGGACCTAGGTGTCAAAGGTCCTTCCTTGACACCTAGGAAGAAAATAGGAATATTGTCAGCAACTGCAGGGATGTCACAAAAAAGGTTAAGGCTCACTAAGAATTAAATCTCGCAAGGGAGAATAAGTATTAAAATAAAGATTTTTTTAAGTATGTCAACAACAAAAAGATGTCAAGAGAAAATGGGAGCGTGCACTGCTGAATGAGGTAGGTGCCCTGGTAACAGGGAATGCTGAAAAGGCAGATATGCCGAGCACCCTATTTGCTTCAGTCATTACTGCTAAGACTGCCTCTAGGAAATTGCAGATCCTGGAGGAAAATGAGAGAGTCTGGAAAAAGGAAAACTTCCCCTTAGTTGAGAAGGAACTTGTCAGAAATCATCTAAGAAACTCAATATATAAATCCATGGGCCCCAGTGGAATACACCCATAAGCACCGAGGAAGCTGGCAGAAGTTACTGCTGAACCACTCTCTATCATCCTTGAAAGGTTATGGAGGAGAGGTGCCTGAGGACTGGAAGAAAACCAGTGTCACTCCAGTCCTCAAAAAGGGCAAGAAGGAGGATCTGGGTAAGTAGAAGCAAGTTACTCTTACCTCTGTCCCCAGAAAGGTGATGGAGAGATGATGTCATCTCCAAGCAATTGGAAGAAAAAAGATTATCAGGAGTAGTCAACATGGATTCACCAGGAGGAAATCATGCTTGACCAACCTGGTAGCCTTCTATGTTGCCATCACCAGCTGGATAAGTGAGAGAACAGTAGATGTTGTGCACCTTGACTTTAATAAGGCATTTCACACTGTTCCCACAGTGAAGCTTAGTGTAGGACAGATGAGCAGACAGTGATGTGGACTGAGAAGTGACTGACCAGTGGAGCTCAGAGTTCTGAGTGAAGGAACAGAGTCCACCCTCAGCAAGTGTGCTGATAATATGAAGCTGGATGGATTGGCTGACACACCAGAAGGATGGGTTGCCAATCAGCAAGACCTGAACTTACAGATGAGTGGTGTGGAGAAGAACCTGATGAGGTTCACCAACAGCAAGTGTAGGGTTCTGAGACTGGGAAGGAATAACAATATGCACAGTTAAGGAATAGGAAGCAACCTACTGGAGATGAGCTCTGAGGAGGAGTTGAGGGTGTGTTCTGGTGGACAGTAGGCTAGCCGGCAGCATGTCCTTGTGACCAAGAAGGCCAGTAGTGTCCTAGGATGCATCAAGAAGACTGTGGTCAGCAGATTGAGGGAGATGATTCTCCCTATTTATTACACCCTGGGGAGGCTGTATCTGGAATGCTGCATTCTGTGCTGGGCTCCTCAGTTCAGAAAGGCAAGAATCTTCAAGAGAGAGTGCAGGAGATGACAAAGGTGACTGGGGATCTGGCACAAGTCCGGTATGAGGAAAGGCTGAGAGATCAGCCAGAGAGGATCTCACAATGACTTATAAATTTCTAAAGTGCTGGAGTCAAGTTCATGTGAGTGAACTCTTTTAGGTGTTGTGCAGCACTAGAACAAGGGGCAATGGGCAGAAACTGGAATGGTGAGTTCTAAACAAAGACAAGGAAGAACTTTTCTGTAAGAGTAATGAAGCATTGGAAGAGGTTGCACAGAGATGTTGTGGAGAGATATTAAAACCCCCCTGGATGCTTTCCTGTGCAATCTTCTGTAGAGAATCTGCTTTAGCAGGAGGTTGGACTTGATGATTTCTAATGGTCCCTTCCCCCACAGTATTGTGATTCCGTTCAGTAAGGTCCAACAGCAGCTAATGGCCACTGCAATTCCACAAGATGCAGAGAGCCAATGACCAGTGTGGCCTTCGTACTGCACTGTGCAGTAGGAAACATTGTCCTCAACCTGACAGAATGTTGCCTTCTTTATTTCATTGCTATGTTTGTCCAGGAAGACTCTCACGTTTCTGAGTCCCCATCACTCAGTGAGTAATCAAATAATTTGTTCTGGACCTCCGTGGTGAGCATGAGAGTTATGGCCTACCACATCAGGCATTTGCCTGACAGCTGAGATTTTTTAGCAAAGTGGGAGCTCAAAATGATACTCATACTTCCATGCAAGGGAAACTTCTGAAATTAGATACACAGAGATTGCTAGTGGATTATAAACAGGACATGGTGGGACAGCAGGGTTGACTTGCAAACATTAATATATATGTATGGCGTCTGACTCATCAGATATTTCAACCTGCTTTTCTTCGTCCAAGCTAGCATCCTTTTCTTAGCCACAGACAGGAATCTCAGAAGTAAAATCATGAAAGGCTCCTGGAAAGTATATAGATAAATAAACAAGAAATGGCAGGCAACTTAGAATCGTGAAATATATTTATTCCTTCAGGAAAACAGAAAGATACGGAAAATCACAGCATTCTGCAACAACACAGTAAGGAAACGGAAAGCCAGAAGATAAATTATTTGCCTCTACAGAAAAATAAAAACCTTAGGATGGCTCCAATTTGAACCACTAAAATCATGGAATACTTGCAAAGGTCACAAGCCAATAAGCTCTACCATAGATGAGCAGTTTCAGACAGTGCAGTCAATAGGCCTCAAGTGGGAGGGCTTACCTTGTCTTCACGCAATTCAGATAGATCTGAAAAGCACCCATGCAGACTGCCTGGAGAGATGGGGCTGGATTTCAAGCCACCCTAAACCCACATTTGAGTCTCACTGCTAGACAGAGCAGCCGGTTTATATCACTCTAGACTGCACTCAAAATGCAAGGACCTCTGGACGGACAGGAAGTTTAGATCCAGTGAAAGTTCAGGCCTCAGACAGTAACATAACATAGATGTAGTTGCTTTAATAGAATCATGACATATAATTCCACTCACAGACTCCAGAACATTTTGAACCTCACTGGTATGTCAGCTACAAAAGTCTATCTGCATTTAGAAAAGAAAGAAAGGAAAAATTAGTAGTAATGTTACTTTGTCTGATATACATTAAACAATTTTGGATGAGTTTCAAGTAACATGAGTTTGTGAATCTTATTTTTATCTAGCTTCTGTAGCAAAACAGGTAAACAACATAATGTAACTAGGCCTATTTCTTACAAAAACATCAAAACTACGTTACCTATAATACCGGTTATTGCAGAAATTGAATAACAACAGCTGTACTGGAATCAATAGCAGCTGAGTTCTTTGAATTTTTCTGAATCAGGGGCCTTAATCTGTACAGCCCTAAACATTAGAGCATCATGAATTACACATTGAAACAACAACACGGACACACACACACACAAAGGCAAGAGCACCCAAGCAGACAGACAGTGCACCCTTATTAACCTCCAGTTAGAAAGTACTGCCTGGAACACATTACTTTCAGTTTCCAAAGAGCAGCATGCTGCTTTTCTAAAGAAACAAATTAAAATGGAACTCACTGAGCAATTCTCCAGCACCTGAGAGCAATTAACGTAAGTAGAAACAGGAAACATCATCAATTATTGAAAACAAAATGAATATGTAACTTTGACCTTCTTCAGTACTCATCAGTTTTATACCTCCAGCTGAATAAACTCAAGAGAGACAAAAACCACCACACAGATTTTCATTAAAGATAATAAAAACACAGCAAACACAGAATGAGGGCTCTGTCTCTCAGCATTTCCAGTTCTACATGTGAGATGCAGCCTGTTGATCCTCTTGTTTTAATACGTACTTTCTTGCTTCTTGTATTTTGAAATTCTGTATTCTTCTTCATGTATTTCAGAATTCTCTTGTTAAAAGAAGCAGGACAGCCTTTTTGAGCACTAAGAGAATGATCAAAAAGCAGTTGGCATTTTCTGCGAGTTGTCATTCCCTGATTTTATTGAACAAAACAAAGAGGTATCCATTAGTCATGCTGACTGGAACAATGCAGAGAGGGAGGTTATAATGCTCCAAAAAAAGCTAGTTTCTACAGTTCCACATACTTTTTAAATGTAGCACTGAGATTCTTGGGGAAAACGTTGTAGTCCAAATTGCAGACTTCTGCCAGAGTACAGGGGTTTTCAAGGGAACGTGTTTATTAGCTAATGCAACTGCTGAACATAATGTATGTCAGAAGGAGAAGGATATTTGGCACAGTAATGGATAAAGAGTTTCAGAGAAAAGCCTATTAGACACCAAGTACAAAAAGTCCTTTGTGACTGCTCAAGCTAAACGAGGCTTGAAGTGCTAGCGACTGCGTTTTCCCCAGCTTCTATTACTAGTTTCAAGGAATCTCACAGAAGTGCTCCATGCAGAATAACACATGCTTGCACTAGGACATCTGCTTAAAATCCTTCTATAGACACCCAGAAATTTGACGAATTATCTCAAATGAAGTGCTCCATGTCATTACCACAGAGGCAAGGTACATTGCTAGTCCTCAAGACAAGATTCATGTTACTATTACTGCTTGGGTGTTATTAAGGACACTTCAGGAGACTTTCCATCATTAACTTTTTTTTTTCTTCCCATTTTGTGAAAATAGACCTATGAAAAGTGGCAGGAAGCCAAAAAAAAAAAAAAGGGAATAGAAGATGTCAGCATGGAAGCTATTAAAAAAAGAAGTGATGTGTTGACAGCTGAGTTTTAAAAGAGAAATAAATAAATGCCAAGTACTTCTGGGGATTTTACTTTTATATTTATTTACTATAGCTCTATAGCTCTTAATGATTTTTTTAATAAGAGATTTTGAAAATGAAATATCTTCAGTGTCACCTAATTACCCTGTGGAAGAGAAGGTATTCTGAACGATTTCTTTCTGAAGAAAGCTTTTACACGCAGTTAAACACTGTCACATAAGGCCAGTGGAGATCTTCCACAAAATGCCACAACAAGTGCACAGGAGTGCCCACAAAGAGATAGAGATGCCTGAGGAGAGAGCATCTCATTTCACTCAGAGGCTGATGGCACACTGGAACAGGTTGCCCAAGGAGGTTGTGGATGCCCCATCCCTGGAGACATTCAAGGCCAGGCTGGCAGCCTGGTCTGATGGTTGGTGACCCTGCACATAGCAGGGGGGGGCTGAAACAAGATGATCATTGTGGTCCTTTCCAACTGAGGCTGTTCTAGGATTCTGTGATCTCCAGTAAAGCTGGGAGGCAGACATGGAGAAGAAATCTTCAGAAGAAACAGCAACGACAGAAGCTGGTCTGGCTCAGTCTTGCTTGGATGAACTCTCCTCTTCCGACAGCTGAGGATTTGGGGTATTCAGCAGCCCTGTGACTGGTTCTGCAACACAGTGCACTTTGGGGATCAATGTGGGACAGTGAGCTCAGATGTAGTGCATGCCCAGTGATATATTCCTGATGCAGAATTAAAATCCTGTGTTGGCTGCACTGCAAAATCTTCAGTGAATATGAACCCTGATCTTTTCCATGGACCTGGCACGGCCAGAATCACACAGAGATAAAGAGAGCTTTCTGAAGGAAATATCTGGGAGTTTAGAGATATGTCCAGAAGATTAGTTCCCCTAAATTGTAGTGAGACTTAGGTATGTCTTACAAAATGTCCTCACCATCTTTTTATAAATATCTATAAATGACTTGACTCACTTCATATAACCTTTGGTAAAGATAAGAATCAAAGCAAATCTTTTCCATAGCTCTTCATACAGTGCTCTAATAGCTGAAGGTCATTTTCTAATGCAAAGCCAGTCCCTGGCACTTGCTGCCACAGCATTTCAATGAAGCAAAGACTTCAGTGGGATACAGAAGTTAGATATTAATAGATATATTAATGTATGCCAAGATGAGAAAGTAAGTAGTAACTTTGAAACCATTTGTAAGCGTATACAACCTCAAAATTCAGGGTTTAAGTCCCTCTGCCCGGCAGATAGAAATAGATAATGCCAATCAAGTTAATGAACAAATCTTCAATTCTACACAAACTAAATGCAAAGTACAACTTTAGCTCTATGTAGCATCACAATGGTTATGTGACATCAGTACATTACTGTTGTGTATAATAGAAAGTAGAAATTTTAGAAATACAAAACTTTAGAAATATGAGTTACCTTTTCTCAAAAATTTGAAACAGATATTGTTATTTGAGGACATTCCAGTTGTCCTATGGTTAACCTAAAAAAAGTGCAATTTTTTTTTTTTTTTTAATTTTGAAATTCAGTTTGGCTCAGATTTTAAAAAATCTTCATTACATAAAAAACACTCTGACTCCTGAGATTCTGTTCTGCCATTATGTCAGTAGGTGTTCTAAGGTAGGAAATTAATCAGTTCTGCCAAGGAAATCTTCAGAGAGCAATTCTGAGAGATTTTTTATTAGAGATGTCTTTTCTTAATCAGGATGGTAGGCTGATCTCCAGGTTGCTACATTTAACGGGATTCTCCTGCAATCAGAACCTGTGCATAGTATGCTGAAACTCAGAGGCAATAGCATAAGAAATTATTATGTATCAATGCTACGAAATATGACTCTAATAAGGGACTTAAATGTTCCCCCTTAAAAGACCTTTGTGAATCTAAAATTCTTGTCTCTCTGGCATTTGTCACTTTTTTTCTGACCTAATAATTCGCATTGTAACCTTTGCCCTAGATCCTTGAAATTAAACAAGGATGGCATTTATCAGCAAGTTTCTCAAGTTTGCTACCTCTCATTCAATGAGGTGTGATTTGAAGAAGTATATTTGACTTGTGAAAAGGTTATTTTTCTACTATGATGAGAACTTGATGGGGTTCTTTTTGTCTTGATCCAAATTCTGCTTGACTCTACAAAAATAGCTTGAACACACATACATATACATAGCATGAAAGTGTGTATGTGCATTTCAATAGTATCTGCTTGTAAAGGTCCATCATTGTATATTTCTCAAGTGTTCAAGAACATTTTAACCCAGCAAGCAGACATTATAGTCTAAGTTTGTCACCAATATAGAGTAATATATTTTCAATTTCTGCAATATGCCCATATTTATGTACCTGCTAGTCTGAAAAATTCCTTTCTTTTGAAATGTGCAGGCATTTTCCTGTTTCTCAGTAAATTCTTGAAAAAAGAAACAAACAAAAACAACAACAACAACAGCAAAAAGAGTACAGAGATACTAAAGAGACAGCTAACTTCTCAGTTTCTATATATTTAGGTTTAATCGGGACAAAAGGAGAACTCTTACATTGCAGAGAATGAAACAGGCAGCCAAAAACACTCCTACGCTATAGTCTGAAGCAATTGGATCTGGAGTCAATTTTATGAGTTTAAACTAATGATGGATAAGAGTGAAATAAAGTTCAATAAAGTTCATTCTTGATCCATCTCAGATGTAAAGTTGAAAGGGATCTGCCTAGCTATGTGTGTTATTTTAGACATCTGTCAGCTGTAACAGAGACCATAAGGTAAAATTTAGGATTTTTTACATCATGTGGACATGTGAAACTGCCTGCCCAAGTTTGTGGTCAAGCTCATGACACAGTATGGCAAGAAATATTTTCATCTACATCAGAAAGGAACTTTTTCTAACATTGTTTATGTTTTCTAAATAAAAAATATAAGTTACCACAAGCTAGCCACTACTAATTTAAAAAGGAAAAGAATTTTTTCAAAGCAGTAAGCAGAAAAAAAAATACCAAAGGAAAACTCCTTCCTTACCATTGTTTAAAGCTTTATTAGATTTCAGTTTCTCTTGTCAACTGCTCATGCAATGTTGAACTATTTACAAGCTTCTAAGGTTCTCTACAAGTGATGTCTCTGATGTTTTGTGGACAGCATCTGGGTGAATTTGTATAATGATAATAAGGTCATTGGCAATATGCTGATTTAAAGCAATCCATCTTTAGATTCCCCCACATCCTCTGACTTACTCAACATCTTCCCTGCTGCAACCGAATAGTATTTCAGTACATACAAAGGTTGCTCTGAAAATAATGCTTCCTATTTACTTCCATGGAAACTACAGCAAATACAAAGAGTACGATAATATTATTTGACAGAGCAAACTTTCAGCTACAAAACACAGTTTTTCATCACAGCCATCACCATTATCTGTGCATTTGCACAAGCAGTGAACAGCCTGCATGTTATGCTCGTAAGAATCTTCATGGCCATCTGGAGTGTGGCTTCTCTTTCATGCCACTGTTGGCATTGCTGAAGTGCACCAACCATCTCCTCACTTGTGCTGACATCCATTGTTTGCTTTCCATAAACATTCAGAAACACCTATGGATGCCATTTTTTTTCCCAGGGAGAAATTCAGTTGCACATCTTTGCTTCACATGCTCTTCCATGTCTCCAGGGACAGTGGGCACAGCCCCAAGCTGTCAGAGTTCAGGGACACTGCTTGGATACAGGGGATGGGTTTGGGTACTGCTGAGTGAGGCAGGGGGTTGGATTCCGTGGTCCTTGTGCATCCCTTCCACCTCAAGATACTCACTGATTCTATGATATGTGTACATAAATTTTGCAGTGATATTATTTAAAAACAAAACAAAACAAAAAAAAAGAAACAACAGTGATAAGAATGAGAACAAAACTAGTGGTGGAAATTGTAAATTATGTATTCATTTGAATTAATTACCTCTATTTGGGAACTGAACGTGTATACACACTATCCTACAACTTCCCTCAGGAGCCTATTACTTTACTTTTTCCATACAGAACTAAGTTAACCACTCCTTTGTGTGTCTACCATACCTTCAGAATCCATGTCCTCACACAGCTTCTCCAGCCACCCAGGCATCCATTTCACTGCACAGAGCTTCAGTATGTGGCTGCAAATAGCACGAGCTCATAGCTCTGCTGCTGTGGGAAAAGTCTTTGAAGCAGCAAATTCTCCATGCACCTCTCCTTGATAAATGTATGAGTTTACTAGACTCAGCCAGTGGATATCAGGTGTCTGCTGTCACTGGGACAAGCCCAGTGAATAGTTCTTTACAGCACACAAATACATTCGCTCCTTAGTGCCATCAGACATTTTCCTGGAGCAAGATTATGTTGGTAACAGCTGCTTGAATGTAGCTCTTTAAAAGTGCTTGTGTTTCACAAGGTGAAGAAAACTCTTTCTGGTCCAATGAAGAATTTCAACCAAGTGTATCATAAATGATTTTTTTTCTTTCTCTCTCTTTTATATCATGTAGAAATGTATAAGTAATGGCAATAGGTATTCCCCCCTTTGCTGATAATACAGGATGTCTCTGACAAGAAGGAAATTCAAACTGACACATTCCTGGCTCAGTTCAACCTTTCTGACTGATGTGATCTGGCTACTTTTTCCCCCTATTTTATTTTTAAACATATAATTGGGAAATCTGCACCTCAGCATGAGCCACGTATTTGTGTTACTAAGGTCAGTCCATTATATCATTTTACACGTGTCCAATACAAATCAATTCTGTTTGGCTCAAGTGCACTTAAAGGGGCACAGAGCACATTTGATCCAAATTATATCACATTATCCTTAATGAAATGCAATAGAATTAGAATGTTTCAGTGCACTAAAGATAAACAGTGTTAAAATCCTATTAAAAATTGGAGATAAAAAAATTTCTCTGTAAGTTGCCTGGAATATCCAGATCTATAAAGGAGAAAAACACAAAAGAAGCAGATGTGAGCCCTGAGTTCTGGCCAATCTGCAGAAAGGTGCTCATTGAAACAGTGGCTTCATGGAAGTTAATATTTGATCATTATTATACCAAGTTTCTGTCAATTCATCAGTCCAAGCATCCCTGCAGGAGAGCAACTTCCAACTCAGAGCAGCATGGCTGTGTCCCTCCAACCAAGGGCAGATTTACTTCTGCTGGCTGAGTTTCTCAGTTCAGTGTATTGAACTCAGTGGCACAGCCATGTTCTCTCCCAAAGTCCATCTTTGCTAATGGTTGTGTGTGCACATAGGAATATATCTTCCTATGTCTCTCCAGCCTCCCAGAAAGGACAGAACATCTGCTAGACTGAAAAGCACAATTGTTAGGAGACCAGCACTCATTAACAGGTATAAAATATTCAAGAATGAAACGTTCAAGTAATATTAACCTAAAAGTACCATCATTCATTTTTCTCCAAAGGCTGAAATTGCCTAGTTAGTATTCACATCTTACTACCTAAACAGAACTGATTGATGTTAACCAAGCAGGCTCTGAGAAAATTTTATCAGGATGCCTAAATTCTGCTGCTTCTTGCTTAATCAATCAACTAAACTGTATAGCATTTTGCTACAAAAATCCTAGCAGAGAAGCCAGGCTGTGGCAAAATGAATAATACATTTGCAGCGCTGCTAGACTAACGACCCCTAAGTGCCTTAGAAAAATGAGCAGCATGACTCCTTACTTTTACTGACAGACTGGGTCATACATCAAGAAGTAATAGAGTAATAATGTAGGAATAAAGCAGAGTATGTACAGTTTTCTTTATGACCACAACATGAGGTGACATGCCCTGTCCTTGTACAAATGCCACTCTGCCACATCCTCCTTCCTCCTGATGAAAATCTACACTGAATGGCACTTACCTGAACAATTCTTAAGTCTCTTTGAACAGGTCCCTAAAGGCAGAGAATAGTGGCTTAGATTTCCTTAGAGAAATGTCATCTTTATCTGTTGCATTAAATAGCAAAGGAAGAAAAATAAGTGCATTAGGTGTGCTTTAAAATAAGCTTATTCATTACAGAGAAATGCAAAGCCAGTGATTGACTAGTGGAGGATTGTTCATGTTTATTTCAAATTAGCTTATTTCAAATCTATCTAAAGAGTACTTGAAGTTAAAATGCAATCTCTACTGATTTCTTTTTTTAGTGTTGAAAGGGAGCAGAAGAGAGACCTCCAGTCTTGGGAATTGGGGAAGTGGTAAAGGGGGATTATTCCATTATATAGTGTAATTGGTGAGCAGCTGCTGAAAACAAAATGCTTCTTTAAAATCAGTGGTTTATAAACCAGCATAAGGTCATATAACTGCCTTATTCTCTTTACATTTTCCATTAGGTCAAATTATCAATACCTATCTTAGCTGCTTTCATGTTAGACAACATATGCCAATATTTTACTTTCAATTCTGGCTTTTTTATTCTTTGGAAGGATTACAATCTGTAACATCACCACTTCATTTTCAGTACATTACTATTCTGTCTTTTAGGGGAAATCAGTTTCATATTGTGGTATTCCCATACAACCTTGCAAGGTTTAGAAACAAAAAGAAAAGAGAAATCTTTTTAAATTAAAAAATCCAAATTAAAGAAGAAAAAAAAAAAAAAAGGAAGAAAAAGGAAAAGAAAGCTGTATTATCTGAGTGGTTTGCTTGAAAAGGACATGCAGCCCTGGAAGATTCAAGTCCCAACTGTCTAAGCTGAAGCCATTGAAGTGTATTATCTGCAGACTGTTATCACTAATAAGGCAGCTTTAAAAGGACATTTCTTAAAGCCTGGACAATTTCTTTGGGCTAAAAGTCTGAGGACGCCCTCTCTATCCTTTAGCTAAAAAAGAAATTCTCCAGTGTATGAACACATATAAAAAACCGCTGTCTTCTTGCCGGACTTTCACAATCTTTTTAAAAATTTCTTTTCTTGACTCATAATTATCTCTCTCTACAAGGCTAAGACCATTTCTGAGCATTACAACAGAATAATAATAGTGCCTTCCAGCTTATTAGTAGCACAACAACTGCTGCAAAGGCTTTCCTTCAAATCTTCGTTTAAGTTCTGTTCCTGCTGTCCTCTGCCACCTTCGAAGAAAGATTTAAAGTGAAAGTTTAATATATTCTGATGATTTCTTAATCAGTCAGTGTACTTTTAATGACCAATGTATTGTTTTGTTTTAAATAAGGTTCTCTGCATTTTCCCTCTCATCTCATCATTTTTGGAGGCAGGACAGGTTAGGACTTTTCCCTGGTTCTGATAAGTGGATAATGGATACAGGCATGTTCCAATTAAATAGCACTCTGTATTTAACTTCTGCTCTCTTTTGAATGTGCTTTCAGTTATAGGGAAGGAGTTGCCCTTCTGCAAGAATTTTTCATAGTAGAAATTGCAGATGATGTAATAAAAAGATTGAGATAAAGGCTATATTTATTTATGATTTTTCAGTTAGAGGAAATATGAAAACATTTTTATACATCTATTGAAATCTTATTTTCACTGACATTGCCAGATGCTACTTTGATTGCAGCTTTACTGGTATCTGACTGAGAAGTGATACGGCTTCAGAGAAAAGGAGATATACATATATTAAAGAGGAAACTACCACAAAAGTCAGATGAAACCTTTTTATTAAATCATTATAAAGAAGGATGGAATCTCTCAGCTTGTTCAATCACCAATGTAACCTGATACGCAAAAAATAAATAAATAAATAAATAAATAAAAATTCATTAAACATCAATGTACTCAAAGGAATAATGTCTCTGCCTTGTAATGGAATATGATATTTTTAAAGATATCCATATCACATTACTTCCATTTAGCTCTAATACGTTAGTTTTAAACATTTATTTTTAAAAATAAGTTACACCTGGACCAGAGATGCTTTCCATTTTCCAATACATGGTAGCAATTAAATAGCATAAACTACTGAAAAGATGTTGACGATATAATGGGAAGTACCCTCTATAGCAATGCTGTTGTTAAGCGTTGTATACAGTTTTAAGCAGCAAGTACTGAATGTAGAAAAGATCTAGATATTATATAAGAAGGCTGAATGCAGCTTCTAAGATCTAGAATAACCTCTCATTCTCTTCAATCTCTGCCACTGAATTTGGACATTAGGGAGATGTGGAGGCACAACATTACTACCTGGTTACCTGGTTCAGTCACGAGAAAGAGAACATAAGAAGCAGTTGGACAAAAGGAGAAATGCTGTCCAAAGCTCCCTTCAGAAATTAAGAGAAATTTGCTTATGCTTATTTGTTTTTGATTTCTTTGCATATTCTTACTTCTGTTATTATGTGTTGATGGAGTACGGAGGAACTTCTCGAAAAAAGATCAGTTTTGCAAAAATCTCAAGTGGTGAAAATAAAACGGAGGTTCCCATTTATCCCTGTCTGTAGTTCTGTTAATGAGATTTTTGTGCTGATTTTAAATTATTAAGACATTTGATTGTTTAAGAAGTGGTTTGAGTTAATATGTGAGATGAACTTCTGGACCTAGTCAGTGTCCAGGAGTAACAGCTTTCAGAAAGTCTATGCTTTCTGTCCAGTATTCAAAGATTCAGTGAACACAACCACACTGTGAATTTCACACAGACTGTGAGCAGCCAGCATGGTGGATTTACCAGTGTAAACCAAAGATAAATGCTCCTGAGATTGAAAAATTACAACAGTGTGAAAAACAAAATTAAGATCAGAATGAGCAACTAAAAGCATTGGGTGTGCTACCAGGTATTTGTGCTTTCAATCATACTGAAAAAGCATGTGGTTTGCAAAAGAAAGATTTGCCCTTCTTTGCACATAAAGAGCTCCACTTTATGATTACACTTCAAGCCTTAGAAATGAACAACTGATTCCCAACTGTTCCTTGAGGACTGGCATCACTTAAATTATAATTTAGGAAATAAATACTTAAGGAGACTGTTTTGATGTATTTTTGGCAGTAGGCCACTTCATTCCACATAAAAACATGTATGAAAGGCCCTGACATAGCTGGTGCATGATTGCAACATCTGCAAATCCCTTCAGGAGTGTTTTAAAAAGCGGACTGTTAAACCATTCTATGTAAATCAGCTTCTCAGTGTTCGTTACTTGAAAACAAATAAATAAACAAATAAATAAAAGAAGAAAAAAAACCAAGAATCTTGACAATATGTTTCATTCTCGTTTGTTACACTGCCTTTTATTAGCACTTTCCAAATGCACAGTGAAACATCTGACAGACCTGTACACGCTGAGGATGCCCCAAGTACATTTTCTCTGTCAAATTAAACTGTCAAAGACTTAAAGACATCCTACTAATTTTGTCTAGTCTCGGTTTCACTGTAGAATTGTTCTATTCCTTCCTCAAAGGATTAAAATAATGCCATTTGGATGCTTGTTAGTTGACCAGTAGCATTCAGAAAAAAAGTAAATGCAAGGGAGAAGGAAAGGAAATTAAGTTTTTATTAAAACAGATAACAGGATTGCTATCAGTACAGTGGTTTCCTATTCCCCGCTGAGCAGAGTAATGAGGACTGAGGATTCTGTAAATGATACACTGTCAGAAAAAGTCTCTGGATGCACGGCAAGAGATACATAGCAGCTTCATTTTCCTGCAGAATTTGATCTTATGAAACATTTATTTAAGAAACACCAAGCAATTAAAAATCTGTGCATGCACCTGTGTGGAGATGTCTTTTAAGACACCTTGCTTTTTAAGGCTGTATACTTTCACAAGCATCCCTAGAATTGAAAGAAAGTATTTTTGAAAATGGTAAGAACTATATTAGTATATCATCCAAAGAGAAGGCTGTGCTCAAAATAACAAAGTCTGTAAGTTCTGAGGTTAAATATATGTGCATAATATAATAAGCAGTAAAATTCACTGCTTGTCTCATTTAGCATGCTCAGCTTCTGCTCGGAGAGGGAACACTGACCAGGATTGTTGTAAGCTGGCTATATAATTAAAAAGAACTGCTGTGGGATTCACATCACAATGGAGACAGAGGGAATGCTCGCAGAAGGCATTAGTCCATCAAAAATCATCCTACACCTGACCTTCTTGTCTCTCCTACATACTCTGGCTTTCACAAAGTCCCTCCTACCTGAAGAGGAAAAGGAGACCCTACAGTTTTGTGATGTTCACATAAGATTTTACAGCTATGCATGACAAGTTGAGATTTGGAAGACATAGAAGCTGGGGACATGGAAGCCATGCTCATGCTGTCCATACCTGTTCGATGTCTGTCAGTTTGTTTCCCTCAAAATAAATCTGAAACAATTATGCAGCCTCCTTATTTTCTTTCCTCCTAAAAATACAGTAAGTGGATTTTAAACATTAAAACAGTCGCAATTTTAGTTCGTATCTTTCTTATCTGCTAAGTAATTACAATATGTTTCAAGAATAATTTTATCATATTTACAACATACATTTCTCATGCTATGCCCTTCCTGCAGCAGCTTTCATCCTTCACCCTTCTGATAAGCATGAAGCAGGGAAAGAGAACAGGGGGAGATCTGCCCTTCTTTTCAGCTTCTTCTGATTAGAGATAAAACCTTGTGCTTGGAAGGTTTTAGACCATCCAGTATACTGACACTGTGGACAGGAGAGGAAAGGTTGTGTTACTACGGACCAAGCATATCCAGGTTTATCCCTGACAGCAGCTAGTAGTTTAGGACCTACATTAATAATATATGTGCCTTCTTTCTTTGGAGCAGGCTGGTACAGATCTGCTGCAGGAACACAGATGGTGACTTTGCTGTAGTTGTAGAAGTGAAAAACAGGGGTACCCAATCTGGGCTTCATCTATCTGCAGCAAGAAGAGCACACAAATGACCTACCGATCCAGCAAAGGGCACTTCTATCTAAAGTCTTGATCTCCACACAGCAGGGACTCTGGGATTGCCAAAAGAACATCAGAAAAAGCAGAAAAATTCTGTGTTTTCTTAGTTTTCTAAACACAGCTTTGGCCTGTACTTTTTTGGTATTTCTGTCTTCTTCTAGGGACAAGCTTACAGTTTTTATAATTTGACACACTGTTACTTGCATTTTCCCATTCCCTTTTTGTGAGTCTGCTTACAGACATGCTGGGGGCTGCCTTTGGGTTACACAAGGGAAACTCTATCCTTTCTCTCAGTCATGTAACCAGAAAGATATTCTTCCATTTAATTTGTTCCCCCGTTCCTTCTTCTATTTAGGTAAGTCTACTCTTAGTTTTTCTCACCAAATCTCCCATTGCATCAGTACAAAAACACCAACAAAAATGCACATTATAAGAGGGCTGCTCTGGAAGTTATGCCTCCTATTTTATAACGTCAGCAGATGAGGTCAGAGGATATTGGTATGGCAGCAGGGACATATTCTATTACATGTTATTATTGCTATGCAACAGTTGGCACCAGAGGGGCAGACTGACAGAATGGTGTCTGACGTGGAAGTGCAGATGAAACATAAGTGTGTCACTGAATTCCTCCACATGAAAAAGATTGCATCAGTTTGTATCCACCGATGCTTGCTAAATGTTTATGGAGACCAAACAATGGGTATCAGCATAGTGAGGTGGTAGATGGTGCATTTCAGCAGCAGCGACAGCAACAGTGGGTCACCTCTGCTGGTGCAGGTTTGTATGAGCATGGCATGCAGGTCCTTGTTCATCAGTAGTGAAAACACACAGGTAATAGTGGTGACTGTGTTGAAAAATAAGTGTTTTGTAGCTGAGAATTTGCTCTATCAGGTAGTGTTATTGTGCTCTCAGTGGTAATTTCCATAAAAATAAGTAGGAGGCATTACTTTTGGAGCAATGTATACATTATGAAATCTGGTTTCTGCAAACCATCAAAAGCTGAGTTTGGATTCCTCTTTTCTGCTGGCAAAGGTTCACTGATTTGGCTTTGTAACAGGCCCCAAGTGAAGCAGAACAACTTTAAAGATTTTATTTAAAATTCAAAGCACTCAAACTATGACAGAGTCATGCATTCAGAATGAGACAAAGCAGTAACCATGAAGAATTTAAAACATATCAGTCTTCATTTAAAACCTGGGCCTGGGAAGTCACTATTTCTTTTTCGTATACTTGATCTGTAATTTTGTGTGTGTTAGTCTTGGAAAGTAATGTTTTCTATGAATAGATTTTGCCAATAAAATGTCACACTAAATAAGTGGAGGACAGTAAAATGTTTCAACCTACATTTTTCACACAAAATTGCAATGGATTCAATATTATTTAATTACAGAGACTGAGAGTAATACAGCATAATGAATGCTAATATGCTTCGTGCTGTAACCTTAAGTGGTATTAAACCCTTTATTTATTTCATTGCACTGAAAATGTGTTTATATAGGGCAGCACTTTCAAGGCACTAGCTGATAGGAGAGTGCAGAAAGGTTGGAATATGCAAGGATCAGCTGGTATGACCAAGCGTAGCAGTTTTCTATGTAAGCTATTATGAACTTGGAAGCAACAGCAAATATTCAAATATTCTTCTCTGCAAAATTGCTTGATTTGCTAGTGTTAACATAAAGTTTTATGGACAGAACAAGAGCACAGATGGCTGCTGGCCATGTCATAATCATTGCTACCAAGTAGTCTCTAGCCAGAATGAAGTCAGTATACCTTTGTGTATTGCTGCTTAAAAATTGGAGCCATTGCCTCCATTCACAATTACACAGTCTTGGAAATTTTTTAAATCCAGTAAATGTAGCAACACACACTGAATGTGAGAACAGTGTTAGTCCTGTCCAGTTCACAACATTCAAAGTTCATAATAACTCAACCCTATTATGACCTTTACGTCCCTCTGGATTCACTGAAGAAATTCTGTACATCTTTGATGACAAATATACCTTCCCACAATCACAGCTACAAATACACAACATGTTAGTATCTACAGAGAACTTTACTGATCACTTCAGTTTGCTAAAGCAAACAGAAGCTTTCTAGATCTGTCAAGGGAAGAGTCACAAGAAGAGTCTGCATTATGCACAGATGTAAGGTGTTTGCTGCTGCTTTGCAAGAACAGGCAATTGTTGTTTAGAACTTAGACAATTATTTTCCTTCCTTTCATCCTTTGTAGCATAGAGATGCTAGCTCCATTCCAGGAGTGCTTTTAGTTTGCAGTCCCAGGCCAGAAACCTACACAAGCATGTTATCATCTTAATTCAAGAAAACATAAATGAACTACATGTGCCTACATGCACAGCACTTGGGTCAAAGCTTACACAGTGTTTTTAAATATTTCAGGTAGAAAAGCAACACATACTAAGAATAGTTGCTTTTCTTTTTTTAACTTGTAGGGATAAATATGAAATTAGACATCAGGGAAAAATCTGTTGACTGTTATCTTTTGCAGATACTTGGAGAGGGAGACAATCTTCAATACATTTATATTAAAAAAACCTTGGAAAAATTTTATGTATATATACATATACGTATATATATATATATATATATATATCAAAAACTGATCTGCAGGCTCACACAAGCAACAGATTTAGGAAAAGTGGAAACAATTTGATGTTAAGTATAAAGTCAAAAAACTAATGATGGAAATTTATATTCCTCTTCGGAACAGGATCATAGAACTGTAGAATCGTAGAACAACTTGAGTTGAAAGAGACCTTAGAGATCAAGTTCCAACTCCCATGCCATGGGGATGGTTGCCATCCACTAGATCAGGGTGCCTAGGGCCCACACTACCTGACTGTGAAGGCCTTCAGGGATGGGGCACCCACAGTTTCTGTGGGCAGCCTGTGACAATGAACCATCACAGAACGGCTTGGGCTGAAAGAGACCTCAAAGATCATGAATTTCCAACTCCTCTGCCACATGCAGGGCCACCAACCTCCCCATTTAATACTAGACCAGGCTGCCCAGGGCCCCATCCAACCTGGCCTTGAACACCTCCAGGACGGGGCATCCACAACCTCTCTGGGCAGTTGTTCCAGCACCTCACCACTCTCTCTGTAAAGAACTTCCCCCTGACATCCAACTTAAGTCTTCCCTCCTTTAATGTAAAACCATTTCCCCTTGTCCTGCAGTTATCTACCCTTTCAAAGAGTTGATTCCCCTCCTGTTTGCAGGCTCCTTTTAGGTACTGAAAGGCTGCAAAGAGGTCACCCCGCGGCCTTCTTTTCTCCAGGCTGAACAAGCCCAGCTCCCTCATCCTGTCTTCATAGGGGAGGTGCTCCAGTCCCCTGATCATCTCTGTGGCTCTCCTCTGGACGCTCTCCAACAGCTCTCTGTCCTTCTTGTATCAGGGGCCCCAGACCTGGACACAAATGGGGCCTCACAAGAGCAGAGTAGAGAGGTACAATCACCTCTCTGTTCCTGCTGGCCACCCCTCTGCTGATGGAGTCCAGGATGCCATTTGCTTTCTGAGCTGCAAGAGCACACTGCTGGTTCATGTTGAGTTTTTCATCCACCAATACCTCTAGGTCCCTCTCTTCAGGGCTGCTCACAAGGACTGCTCCTTCCAGTCTGTATGGATGCCTGAGATTCCTCTGGCCCAAGTGCAAAACCTTGCACTTTGCTGTGTTGAACCTCATTAGATTCATCCAGGCCCACCTTTCAAGACTGTTGAAGTCCCTCTGAATGCCATCCCTTCTTTCCATTGTGTAAACATGCCTCACCATGCTCTGAGTGAGAATTTTCCCCTTTACCTCTTACCTAAGTATCTCCTCTTTTAGTTTAAAAGTTTTTCATCTTGTTCCCCAAAGCCAGAGAATACAGGCAGGGATTTGGGAGGCACATTAGAGAAATGGGCACCCCCGGTGTCACTGAATTTCACTCCTGAATACCTACAGAACTCTGAAAATTTAGACAGGTATTTAAGGGAGTATGGTTGCAGTCCTGGCAGACCTAAGGAGGCAGAAATTATTTGAGGACTGGCTTATGCCTATTTAGTTTTATTCTGCCCTATTCCTGAGAGGGAGAGTGTCTCCAAAACGGAGCTAGAAAGTCTCCAAGCTGAGAAAGAAAGCCTTCAAGCCAAAGGGGAAAGTCTTTGGGCTGAGGGAAAGTTCATACTGAGAAAGATAGTCACAAACCGAGACTGAGAATCTCCAGACTGAGGAGAGGTTCTCCAAGCCAAAAAAGAAAGCCTCCAAGCCAAAATAGAAAATCTCTGGGCTGAGGGAGAGAAAGTCCAAACTGAGATAGAAAGTCTCTGAGCTGAAAGAGAGTTTTCTAATTGAGAGAGAGTCTCTGATCTTATGACAGTGTCTCAACCAGCTCAGTTGCAGGGAAAATCAATGCCAATGCTTGTTGCTCCTGTAGAAGGAAAAAAATGGCAGCTAGGAATGAAAAGAAGAAGAAATAAGAGAAGATGGGAACAGCACCACCAACATTTGACCTCTAAAAATGGGTGAAATGACTATGCATGACAACTAGATGAGAACATTATCAGCTGGATGCTCTGGCGTAGGAATACTGGGGCCAGTAATGTGGATCAGAATGGTAAAGAAGCCTGCCAATTGGCAGGTATTGCTAGGGATCCAACCATTGACAGAGGAATTAGTAGAAAACACCCTCTGGAAGGGAATTTTAACTGCTGTAAAGGAAAGATATCCCTTCAAGGAAGATGAATGGACCACTATGGAAAAGGGTATCCATATCTAAAGGAATTAGCCATGGTAGAGTTGCTATACAACCCCATGTTTGATCCTGATAATCCAATCCAGACCATGATCCCAAGAGAATTAGTTGTACACCAGTTACGTGGCAGAAATTCACACAAACTGCATCAGCAATTTATGACAGTGCACTGGCAGGAATGCTATATAGAGAAGAAGGAAGACATATAGTACATGACTGGATTCATATCCTTCAAGAATTCAAAGACAACCCCACCACTCCTACACAAATTTGAGTCTCAGCCATCTCTGCAGTATCAGAAAGAACGGATAGATTGGAGGAAACACTGGTACAATTAACCAAAAATTACAAACTCTACTTCTCACCTGAACAATCCAGTATCTCCCCTATAAAGGCAGACATTCCCTTGTTCAAGTAAGGGATAATTCTGGGTTCACATAGCATACTATCCTGTGGTTTTAACTACGTGATCATGGAGAGGGTATGTGGAGGTGGGATAGAAAATCCACCTCAACACTATGAGCATGGTTAGAAGAGTTACAAGAGAAGTCAACTATGAATGAGGCCTCCTCTGAGAGAGTGGGTGCTCCAGTTGCTACTGAGCACCGCTAATGCTGTGTTATGATGTATACATTGGTTTTACCAATATTTCAAATCATAACATCATGCTTCAGGCTGTAGGATCCAGAAAACACAGTGCACTGTGGAGCTGTGTTTCCTGTTTATTTCTGTCAGTTTCACATGAGTACTGACTCTCCAAGGGGAAGATACTCTGGGATGTACTGCATTTCCCAGAGTCTCCACATGATTTCCATTTATGGGTGGTATCTCTGTTTTTTTTTTCTTTTTTTTTTTCTTCTTTTTTTTTTCTGGAAGGTGGAGGGCCTGCCAATAAAGAACTGGACAGACTCTCTCCTCCAGTTTCATTTTTGGTTTGTTTTGATTTATAACTCTTAATTATTTTGTACTATCTCACAGTGCTTTTAATAAATTAGTTTCTCCTATCTCACTTGGATTTTTCTATCTTCCTTTCCCTCTCCCTTTCTACTGAGGGGACAGAGAGGTGTTGCATCATTCACTCTTCAAATCATGACATCCTGTCACTATCAGACCATGCAAAAGCAAGTTTCCCTCCTGTTTATGAGTTTCTTTCTACGTACTGGAAAGCCATAATGAGGTCCCTGCAGAGCCTTCCCTTCTCCAGACTGGACAAGCCCAGCTCCTTCAGCTTTCCTCAGTATGAGACATGCTCAGCCCTCCAATCACCTTCGTAGCACTCCTATGGGCCCACTCCAACAGCTCCACATCCTTCTTGTTCTGGCGGCTCCAGGCCTGGATGCACTACTCCAGGTGGGACCTCACAAGAGCATTTCAGGTGCACTAGATGCCAAAAAAGCACCGAGCTGAAATGCATTTGAAAATGTCAGGAATTTTTCAAAAGACAGAGAAAACTGCATTTCCAAAGATTCTAACACATAGCTAGTCCTCCAAAGAGTCAAGATCCCTCTGTTTATCTCTTAGAACTTCAGAAGTTTTATATTTGGTTTTAGGTCACTGACATTGGACAATGGCTTCAGTTAATTTTGTAGGCAAATGCCTTTATGCCAAGAGCATGGTTTGGCAGCAGGAGCTGACACGTGTTTTAATTCCTCTGTAATAACATGTGTCTTTTATAAAGTGTGGCTGGAGACCATAATAAAGACCTACCTATTACAGCATGTTAATGAGGAAAAATACAGTCCCTGGCTTCAGGTCTGGAAAAAGATAGAGCCTTGGAGTTTTGTTTTTAATTCAGATGTCTTTTTAGGTAGCATATTTCACTCAGTTTTTTGCAAACTTTAATTGAAATGTTTGAATATAAATATTTATTACATTTGTATGATATATTTTAGATAACGTCATTTTCTCTGGTTGTGTCACACAATTGGACAAAGTTCTCAGACCACAGGCATAATTTCTGGGTAAAACAAGCAAGGAAGAGGATTCCCAGCTGTTATAAAGCCATCTACCATTTGGTGATATGAGCATTCGTGAAGGACCTGGGACAACCCTCCTGCTGTGAACAAATTTCTTAGTTATTAATTTTATTTATTTATTTATTTATTTATTTTGTATCTCCAGTTGTGATTTAGTGGTGAATTTATATTTCCTATTTAGAACTGAATGTTCAGTACTGCTATTTTTTAGGCAAGGCAGAAATGAAATCCAATCTTTCAATATACCTTAAAATTTTCATACAATGAAGTCAAACCACTGATTTCCCAGTGGAGTCATCAAATGAAAGTGTTCTTCAGGAGACTGACAAAATCCATTCTGTGTTACTCTAAAAACTGCTTTGAATAGTAAAAGATTTGGGGTTTTACTCCTAAAGAAATCCACCTCTAGTAGCAAGTTATCTGAACAAGGTGTCTAAACAGATTCCATGTTTCATAGTATATTTGTAATAGTAATAGCATTTTGTACATAATATTAGTTGCCAGCAAGTAAAACAATTTCATTTCGCTGATAATGAAATAATCTTTAGCACAATACCAAAGCATCCTAAATGGCTAAGGGTTAATGACTTTTCTTTAGATCTGCCTGCTGGCAGTCTTTCCCCTTGGGACAAAAAGTGATTTGTTTTTATTAAATGCAAATCATTGTTTAGATAAACACTAATCGGATGAAGAACCACTCTGACAGCCTTCAGGCTTGGAAAATATTAGTGCACATAGCCGCAGTGTCAAGAGTAGTACATTTAACTCAGGTAACCTTTGTGAATGTCTAGCATTTCTAATTCCATCTGTAACTAAGGGGAAAGTACATATCTACAGTGTGGATGTGCAAGCACACGTGGATGTATCTTCTATTTTAATGGGAGCAAACTCTGTGCACCACTGATCACCAGAAAAGTGTTCTGGTCTTCCAAGAAAAACAAGTGGGAGGACCGTATCAGCTTGGGCAGATATTTCAAGAAGAGAGCAAGGATTCCTCTCCAAGAAGGCTGCTATGGGAAAGCTGGCATTTGCCAGTTCCAATCCAGAGACAGTCAGGTGATTTATGGTGAGAGATGCAGCTGTGGCTTACAATGAAATTGAAATGTCTCAAGCACTTGTAGAGATGTGATTTGCTCAGTGCCTGCCTCTCCTCAGGCAGTTCAGGCTGTCCCATGGCCATGCTGTTTTCCTCCATTTTTTCTCCTTGTAGGATTTTCCCGCCCCAAGATAAAGCATAGTATCAGAAGTATTTTAAAAATGACATAATTATTACACAAAATACTGCCAAGCTAATAGGTAAAATACACTGACCTCTCCTAAATGCAGAATTAGAACCTAATTCTTCAGGTTTTTTTCTTTGGGCACTTCAACAACATTTTGTACCAATTTTTGGAGATAAAAACTCCTACCTCACTGTCAGTAACCAGATTCACAACCAATAGGATTCATCATTAGAAAACATTATGCTGTACTTACCATTTAAAAAATATTGGCTTGAGAGATCAGTAAATTTTTTTTATAAAGTTGTTATTTCTGAATAGAAACAATTACAACAAAATTACTGATGCAGCTGAACAATCCTGTCATTCTCATGACTTATTCTCACTGTTATCTTTTCCACAGGGTTGGAGAGATTTTGGGCAATGACAGCTAAATGTTCTTAGCCTCCATTACCTACAGACCCCTCCACTGCAATAGTGCTGCACATATTCAAATCCGATGCACACACAGCATTTATGTAGAATTCAATTAGCATCAAGAAAATGAGTCTTTTTCTGAGAGTATTGTATTTAATGAGGGTAGAGAAAAAGGCAGTGCAGAAAGATGCAGTAGGTCCAGTGCTTTTTGGCATGTGCCTCTTAGTACTTGAGATTAAGCATAAGACTGAGAAAATCCATCATTTTTAGGAAATGCTGTAATGGAGAAAGATCTGTGGCATGTCACCTTCCCTTCATGATGGAAACAAAGCAAATAACTTGATTTAAAAAATAATTTGGATAGTGTTCATTATAGCAAATACATAGCTTTCATTCTGTAAATAAATTAATACTTGTTTTAGAAACAACCAAGTTTCTAACTTTTAAAAATCATTTATCTATCTATCTATCTATCTATCTATCTATCTATCTATCTATCTATCTATCTATCTATCTATCTATTTAATTTCCTGAACCAGTAATCACAGATTTTTAGTTGATTTTGTCCAGAAGATTTTTGGCATTTCTGACAAGCCTCGAAGGCTATTCCTTGTTCCATCCAAAGCCTCTATCAAGCATCCTAGGTTTTTCTCACATGCTTTGCAAACCTTAAATTGCCTTCTGTATATTCTCAATCCTGCCTCTGAGCAATAGAAGCACTGGGGCTGGAAAGAGGGGATGGGAGTTGGAAAGGTTCAAAGCTAGGAATGGACAACCACACTGAGTTGGTCCTATGAAGGAACAACATTAGAACCAGCGCTACTGAAAATAGTTGGAGAGTCTTAACTATCTGGCATGCTTTGCAGACGGACACTGAGGCCCTCATTTGTTTTTCAGATAATCTCTGCACAGAAGTTTGCTATGTTGGGAGCCCACATTTGTGACATCAAGAAAAGGCTATGGTATTTGATAAAGCAAGACAACTCTGTGCTTTTATTCATTCATGTTGAGTCACAGGAAGATTTAACATCTCTCTGAAGGAGGTTGAAATGATCAGGAGTGGAAGCAATGTTTTCCTGTCCTCCCTTTTGGAGGCTGGAACCTGGGAAGAAGTAGAACTGGACAGCTGAACGATTGGCTTTGTGGATTATACGCTGCTCAGGGCTTTGGATTCTGTGTTCTTGGACAGGTATTTGAAAAATTTGCCATGTTGACATTGGGCGAGACACAACTGACCAGGAGGGGCAAGAACATTCTGAGCAGCAAGCTGGCTGGAATGATCAGCAGAAATTTAAACTAGATTTGATCTGGGATGGGGATGGACTTCCAAATGACAAAGGAGGGCCGAGAAATGTTGTCAAATTAGGTAGCAGTAGAGAAAAACCTCCTCAGAGAAAGCAACCCAGCCAATAGCCTTGCTGAAGTGCCTGTACACCAATAGCACAGACAGATACGCCTATCTAATTCTGAAAAATGAGCAAGAGCAGTTATCCCAGGAGGTACTCACATTCTTGACTCTTCCATTTGCATCACTAGTGACACAAGTAGCATTTGTTGCAAAAGGAAAATCTTCCCCTATCTCTGATACAGTTTCTCATTCCTTTGCCTTAAAATTTCCAATGCTCAGCCTTTCATTTTTCTCTCCTTGTTTTGGCTCGTTACTCTGTCCCAGAATGTACTTCTGATGGACCATACCTTTCCCTTGGAATGCACTCTGATGGGTGAGGTTGAGCCCTTCTGATGAGATGGTCCTGAATTATTGATAATTCAAGCTAAAAGTGTTATAAAGTCAACAGTCTCAGGCAAAGGCAGGAATGGCCGACTCTCAGACTGCTGCTTCTATCATAAGTGAGATCAGGTATCCTCAGGTCTCACAGAATCACAGAATGGCCAGGCTTGGAAGGGACCTCAAGGATCATGAATTTCCAATCTCCCTGCCACATGCAGGGCTACCAACCTCCACATTTAATACCAGACCAGTCTGCCCAGGGCCCCATCCAACCTCATATAAAGATGAGACGATTGTCAATAACCAGCATGGCTTCACCAATCACAAATTATGCCTGACAAACCTTGTGGACTTTTATAATGGAGTTACAGCATCAGTGGACTAACGAAGACTATCTGACACCACCAACCTAGACTTGTGCAAAGCTTTTGACACTGTCCCACATGACATTCTGGTCTCCGAATTGGACAAAAATGGATTTGATGGATGAACCACTCACTGGATAAGGAATTGGCTGGATGGTTGCACTCAGAGAGTTGTGGCCAATGGCTCAATGTCCATGTGGAGACCAGTGATGAGAGGTGTTCCCCAGGGATCAGTGCAGGGACAGGTGCTACGTAACATCTTAGTAGGCAACATGGACAGTGTGTCCTCAACAAGTTTGTAAATGACACTAAGCTGAGTTGGCATGCAAGAGGGAAGCGGTGCTATCCAGAGGGATCTGGACAGGCTTGAGAGGTCCACGCCAACCTCATGAAGTTGAAAAAGGCCAAGTGCAGAGTACAGCAATCCCAAACAAATACAGGCTGGATGGTGAATGACTTGAGAGCAGCCCTGAGGAAAAGGATTTGGGGATGTCAGATGATAAAAGTCTCAACATGAGATGGCAGTGTGTGCAGCCTAGAAAGCCAAAGGTATCCTGGGTTGCATCAAGAGAAGTGTGATCAGAATGTTGAAGGAAGTGATTCTACCCCTCTGCTCTGCTTTCATCAGACCCCACCTGAAGTACTGTGTAAATTCTGTGTCCTCCAACACAAGAAGGACATTATGCTGTTGGAGCAGGTTCAAAGGAGAGTTACAAAGATGATCTACAAAGAGGACTGGAGTGTCTCTCCTACTGGGACAGGTTGAGAGAGATGGGGCTCTTCAGCCTGAAGATGAGAAGGATCCAGGCGTCCCTGTAGCCTTCCAGTACATGAAGGGGACTTACAGGAAAGCTGGGGAGGGGCTTTTTATAAAGATACGGAGCTACAGGGTGATTCTATGATAACAACAAATTACATGCTCTATATGCAGCTTATACTTAAAACTGTGAAACATTACTTACATACAGGGATTAACTTTTCCAAGAACACATTCATTAAACTCTATACAAATGAGGGCGACTTTGAAAGTAATTCTTCCTTTTTCACATTGGTCACAGAATCACAGAATCACAGAATGGCCAGGGTTGGAAGGGACCTCAAAAATCATGAATCTCCAACTCCTCTGCCACATGCAGGGCCACCAACCTCCCCATTTAATACTAGACCAGGCTGCCCAGGGCCCCATCCAACCTGGCCTTGAACACCTCCAAGGACAGGGCATCCACAACCTCTCTGGGCAGCTGTTCCAGCACCTCACCACTCTCTCTGTAAAGAACTTCCCCCTGACATCCAACCTAAATCTTCCCTCCGTTAACTTAAAACCATTTCCCCTTGTTCTGCAGTTATCTACCCTTTCAAAGAGTTGATTCCCCTCCTGTTTGCAGGCTCCTTTTAGGTACTGAGAGGCTGCAAAGAGGTCACCCCGCGGCCTTCTTTTCTCCAGGCTGAACAAGCCCAGCTCCCTCAGCCTGTCTTCATAGGGGAGGTGCTCCAGTCCCCTGATCATCCTAGTGGCCCTCCTCTGGACCCTCTCCAACAGCTCCTTGTCTTTTCTTTACTGTGGGCTTCACACTTGGATGCAGTATTCCAGATGTGGCCTCACAAGAGCAGAGTAGAGGGGTCAATCACCTCCCTGTCCCTGCTGGCCACCCCTCTTTTGATGGACCCGAGGATACTATTTGCAAATGGTCCACAACATCAGAGATGGATGTTGGTGTTATGGCAATAGAAATTGAGCCTGCCACCAATATCCCACCACATTTTGTTGTTGTGTGACAGATGGCAGCAAAGGGGAAGTCTGACAGGATGGGTCTGATGTGGAAGAGCATTTGAAGCAAAGGTGTGGAACTGAAGTCCTCTGTGAGGAAAAAATGGCACCCAGTGACATTCATCAGTGCTTGTTGAACATTCACTGAGACTAAACAGTGAATGTGGTAGGATGTATAGGATATATTTGGATAGTGACAGGACAAGGGGGAATGGTTTTAAAGTAAGACAGGGAGATTTAGGTTAGATATTAGTAGGAAGTTTTTCTCCCAGAGGATGGTGAGGCACTGGAACAGGTTGCCCAAGGAGGTTGTGGATGCCCCATCCCTGGAGGCATTCAAGTCTAGGCTGGATGTGGCTCTGGGCAGGTGGCTGGCAACCCTGCAGGGGGTTGAAACAAGATGATCATTGTAGTCCTTTTCAACCCAGATCATTCTATGATTCTATGGTGTGTGCACAGTGAGGCAGTGGGTGATGTATTGCAGCAGTGACAACAGCAATGTGAAAGACATGTCACATTCTGGATGGCCATACAGATTTTTAGAGGCACAACATGCAGACATGCATCACTGATTAAAATACATAGCTAATGCTGATGACTGTGGTGAAAAGTAGTGTTTTGCAGCTGAGAATTTGCTGTATCAAGCATTGTCGTTGTGATCTTTATACCTGTTGTAGTTTTCATTGAAAATAAACAGAAGGCATTACTTTCAGGGAGACCTGCATATTTTCTACATGACAAGTCTTCAGTAAAAGTCTGAGGAGGCAGTGTTATATTTGTGCCACATATGTACAGTTCAGTCTCATTTTTCATTCCCAGAGACAGAAGTTTCAAAAAGAAAGCCTACAGTTCGAATGTTTATGGGATTTTTCACATGTGTTTCTCTGATTCTATATATTTGAAGACATTTTGAAACAACATTCCACCTTGATAGGTTAAACACTTTCTGGGTTATTGATGTATTACTGTACTTAAAAGGTCTTTGTTGTAAGAAAAGCACCACACAGGTATGAAGGTTAAAGAAGATATTTTTCATGAAGGACTTGGCAAACAATAAAATACTTTAGAAGAGTATAAAGAAAGAGAAGTGAGCAGACATGAAAAAAGTATATATATTACAGAAAAACAATCTTTCAAGTGGGAACTATGAAAGTGGAAAAACTGTAAATAGGAAAGCATGGAGATCAAGCACATGGGGAAATTTTTCATCATAACATTAATGGCATTATCTAATAAATAATAGGAATTATCTATTATCTTCCTGCTCGTGGTGATTCTGTGTAATTCTTCCTGTTCTGAGTAGAACTGCTGTTGAGCACAAATAGTAACATGCTGAATCACAAATAGGTTTCTTTAATTCAATCAGGTTTATACTCTAGGGAGTTAATAGCAAATCTGTAAATCTTTCTAGCAATTCTCTTCATTTGGGAAATGATTGAAAGTATAGTTCCTAGTCAAATCAGTGGTGACATTCTCATTCACTCTAAAGGACCTTGGAGCAAAAGCCATACTGGTTGTTTGGACAAAATAGCCCCAAAATATACACACTTAAAGGTTTACAACATTATTATCATCAACATTGTCATTATCATTGTCATTATTAATTGTAATAATATTTTATAGAAAGGAAAGACCGGACGTGGTCTTCAAAACAAAAAAAAAATAATGGTTTAATGACTTCCTAAGTCTGCGGTAGTAAGAACAATGGAAACATTTATGCAGTCATCCACTGCTGTTCATAACAGTTCATTGTTCATTACAATGTTGTTTCGTCCACAAAAAGGGGAAAAACCCACTAGACAACTATAAGCAAAAAGGCTTAATGTAAATGAATTTATGTCTTGACACAGTAAGCTCTGTGCCTACCTGAAAATGGTGTCCTGTAAACGCAGACAACAGATGGTGCTGGGTCCATCTGCTGCAGTGGTAAAGCCAGACATTCATTCAAACGTGGGCTCATACTGCAGACCAGACTGGAGACTTGGCCTGAGTGACTCTGTAAAGTAATCTTAAACTAAAGACAACTTTCTAATCCAGGTCAGCAATTTACCTGCTTGCAAAGGGATTTGGAGCTGTCTCAGGATGTTGGACAAATGCCAGAAGAAATGCTTATCAAAGGACATTTCAAGGTTTGTTCAGTATAATGTGCCAACAAAATCTTAGCAAAGACAGAAGGAATTGCTTAAGTGAGTGAGCTGAGGAATTTGGGAAACTACAAATTTCTACTTTCTGGGTGACAGAGATTCTCATGGCTTATATGAAGTCTTTCATGGCACTTTGTCTCCAGGACCTGTAGTATAATGTAAGTTTAGCAATGATGAAACCATCACTTCCACGTAAACTTGAAGACTGTATCATCATGTGGGTAATTTGTAAACATATGTGAGACAATTTGCAGTTATAGATAGAAATAAAAAGGGAAATATACATCTAATTTATTCAGTGAAGTCAGAAAGTAGACTTTTAGTAATCCCAGCAGCAGAGGAAAGTAGAAGCAGAAAGTGGGCTGGCCATAAATGCTATTCCTTTGACTTGGTACAACTGCCTTGAAAATGAGATGCGCACTAAGCTAAGCAATATGACTGCCATCTTTGATCAGAATAATGGATCTCATTTATCTGGCATATATTTCATCTGCCATTTTTTGAAAGTAGAGTTCTCTCTCTCTTTAACAGATACCCAGAAATACTCAGTTACTATCAATACAGTGAAAACTCATGTTCTTCAAAAGGAAATGCTCCTCTTTACCACTGGTTTGTTGCAGTACTGTCAGCTAAATTGTATTTATTATATGAAAAAGTAAAACACTAAGAGCCATTTCATGAAATTTTAACTCAGAATACTGTACAGTCATGGCAGCTTCAGACCAGAGGGGTCCTCAGCAGATCAACCTGCCCTAAGGCAAGTATGCACATTCCCCTGTCGTTCCCTAGCACAGCCACGCTGAGCACCTCAGCAAACAGACTGGGAACTAACACTGGATCAGAATAACTGGGAGCAGCTCAGTCACACTTCTCAGGAATCTGAATAAAAATTGCTTGCTTTTTAGGGTGGCATAGGAGAGGGTTTAACACTTTATTTTCAAGATAAAAACTAACAACTGCATTTTGTACAGTGCTTCCTGTGCTATGGTGATGAAAGACAGCTGTGCAGTTTGAAACCCACACATCTCAGAAAATGATTGCCTAGTCAGTTTTTCCTAGTATTAGCTAGTGACCAGAATCCAAGAAAACCAAAGAACCAGCTAGCCTGCAAGTTACAACACATGTTGATAGCAGGAAATTCAGTATAATTTGAAAAATAAGACTAAGATCTCAGAACAGGAAGGTTTTCAGAATTTTCCTATCCAGCACTACTCTGGAGTTTCCTTCTTCAGATTAGTCAGAGGTATACTCTTCTCTTTACTTTCCTTGTGTTTTTAAAATATCGTTGAGCTGCTGTAAGTTACTCTCTCTCCTGTCCCACATGCAAAACCACAGAAACCTAAAACTCAGTTGTCAATAAAATAAAATAAGATAGGATACTTCTGAAGGAAAAACAGAAGCAACTTTTTTTTTCCTTGAAAGGAGATGACTGCAAAGTAGAATTTTAAGTTAGCAAATTCATTTATTCAGTTGGTTGAACAATTCAAAATGACAGAGAGTGAGAGCATGTTTAATATGAATTTAGAGGTATCGTTTGTCACACTTCATTTTGGGTCAAGGTTGCCTTTTATAAAGTCTAAGATAGATATAATCTCAATCTTGCTTAACTAAGGGATAATGAAATATTGAAAAACAATGCATATGTTTATAAAGGCATAAAATTTTTTATCAAGAATTTGATTCCATTTAAAATTCTAAACAGGGAAGGGGGGAGAGAGGCAAACAGTCCTGCAGTGATTCACATCTTGATTTCATGGCTTATTCACCTCTGTATCAATAGTGTCCACAGAAGAGGTGCAGTGTTATTGCACACAAGGGAGGGGACAGCTAAATGACTGGCTTCATTGCACACTGCAGCTAAATGGCATTTGTAAAAACGTCCAAATGCAAAGGGATAAATAATTCACAGTTTTGCTGAGAGACAGCACTTAAAGATTTTTATAGGTTGAAAAAGAAGAATGCAGCTGTAGAATTCTGGCACATCTAAGATGTAAGGAATTCGTATAAGTTTACCCTGTCCTCACTTTCCAAGAGAACCATTAAACTAACAATCCCTAGACTGGATTGCTCTTTTTCAACTGCAGTAAACCCTATGCTAAAGCATGGGAAGAATCAAGACATACAAATAATTTCTTTAAAATAATAAAGTGGATCTGTAAAGGAAGCTTAATGAATGAACACAGGACAAAATGGTAGTTATTTTCCTATTTTCTTTAAAAACAGATTCTTAAATGGGAAAGAGAATTATGACAACTGCCTCTGTTGCTTGACAAATCAACAATTTGTCCATTGTAAAAGTAATACTGTGTTTCGTTTATTTTCACTAGTTCTTTCAATTGAATATTTTATTCTTAAAATTGCAAGGACAGCCGAAAAGCTTTAAGACAGCAGCACTGCATACATTACAGGAACATCTGTGAAGCCTAATTCTGTTAACAATGACTGTAAGGGCTTTATTTGTTTATATTCATATTCTCTGCATTCCAAACACTTGAGGATGCTTAAGTAAACCTATAACTGTTTTTAAGCCTGAGCACCCCTTGTACAGGCTGTATCCCTCCCAGTCAGAAATGGAATGCATTTCAAAACCAGTCTTCATCAGATAGTTGGAAAACTACTGAAAAATAAAAGCACAGTCAATTATATTCAAATCACAATTTTTCTACTTTAAGTAATTTATCACGTGAAGTGGCAGTAAGTCTAAGGAATAATTATCCACTCTCTCAGATATGATATGGCATATAGGTCCTGAAGAGATCTTGGTTCAGGATTATTAAGCCTAAGATCCCATATGACAACCATCCTGCTTGCTAGTAGGTCTTTCCTCAAGGAAAAGGCCTTTAACAGCCTTTTTAGTCCTGCTGTTCCTTTTTTTGTGTGTATTTTCCCATTCTGGAAGCATGTTTTCACCCATGCCTGACACTGTCAGCTCAATCAGAAGATTATTTTCAATTGTTTTCCCCAGTGTTTCCTGGCACATAGAAGTCATAAATAGGCTTCTGACGTGAACAGACTTCACAGTTCAGACTTCTTTCTTCTATGTCAAACCCTGGGTTCTCTTTTCATTCCTTCTGCATTGGATTTTCAAAGACTTTTCAAATTTCCTATTTTTAGCTCTGTGTTTCCCAAAGCTCCAATCTCCCACCTCTCAGACCTTCAGATTCACTACATTTCTTGCAAATTCATTTGCTATTTCTGTCTGTGAAGCCACAAATCTTCCCTTTTATTCCAGACATGATTCCAAAGTAAACACTCAGCATGTCTCTTTGACCTCCTGTGGATAACTTCACATGAAGCTCAAAATAATGACACCTTCCTGAGGCATTTCTGCTACTTTCTTATCCAATTACTGTGGACGATGTTATCATATTCGTATCACAAAGATGTCATCTATGAGTTGGATTTCTTCTTTGGCTTCAAACACCAAGAGTATGCCTGTTTGTTTCAGAATCCTGAAGCATCTCCAAATTCTCTCTTCCACACCTCCACACAACTTCCTTTTTTTTTTTACATTTTTTTTCCAGGTGATCATTTAATGTCTTCATGATTGTAGCTCTTATTTGTTTATAATTGACAAAAGAATTCTCAAGATGTTGGTGTGGTCAAAATGCTGCTGCTTGCAAAGCTGATTTCTCTATCTCAGTGAGGGAAACCAGGAATGCTTCACCTTGCAGCAGAGCCTCTCCCTCCTCTGCACATATGCAAGTGACTTTCTGTAAGAGTTCACACATTTTCCTTGTTCTGCTTAATTATTATCTTTCATTCAGCTTTGAGAAGTTGCACTCCATCTCCAGTTTGTTATTACTTTCATCATAATTCAGCTGCTGAATTTTTGAGCAAGAAACTTCAATTGTTCACTCAAGGCTCTCTTCATGTCTGAGAGAAATTTCTAGTGACAGCTGCAAAACTAATCCATAATTTTTCAAGCAATTCCACAAGTGTTTTTTCTCTAGTGGAATCTGAATAATTCCCAGCCCAGTTGTGCATCTACTCCATTAGCTGCTTTTTTAAACTGTGTCATTTCCCTCTTGCCTTGTGTTCACAGTCTTCTTTCTAGACCAAGTGACAAGGTGAAGAGAGAACAAATTTGTATCTTGCGTCTATACTGAAAACTCAGTAAGGAAACCTTCGCTCAAGTGTAGGCCTATGATAACACAAACTCATTGAATCCTAGTTGTAGCACGTATCATATATAATAATGACCATAAAGTCTTCTAAGTGAAAACCACACTACTTTTCATACCATTAGCATCTTTCTTATATCACTGAACTTTGTCACTGGAAATCCTGTCACATTTGGCATAAGTAGAACACGTAAGGCTGGCATTCATGTCAATTCTCTCCAGACCATTCCAGCATAGAAATCTCCACCCACATTAGTGGTCTAGACTACTCCCAGCACTAGAGGAGTGAATATCTTGGGGTTTCTTCTCATCCTACACAAGCATCCATGACTGACATTAATTTTGGCATTTTTTTGTATTTACTTCCTGCTATGGGTTATGAGGATAATTGGAGGTGCAGTGCAGAAGCACAGCTGAGTTTTGCTGTTGTCTACACTTAGGTGATGTAAATCTCTGTTCTTCTATAATATCTGGAGTCACAAAGCAAGGTGCTTTTCTCAGAGCATGTTGAGTTTCTCCGTGTATTGTAAGTGCAAAACAGTACCAAGGATTTACATGCAGGGAAAGTTTTTCTCTTATCCTTGCCTACAGCATGGGGGTTGGAATGAGATGATCTTAAAGGTCCCTTCCAACCCAAACCATTCTATGGTTCTATGATTCTGTGGCAGCAGGAGTATAATAGTTATTTCTGATCCGTAAAAGGAATAGCAGCTGCTTGTTTCTGATATTAGAATATGCACTGAACTTTAGTTTTAGTTGGCACAAGAACAATGAAACCTTAAATGGAAACCTGAGCCTTAATTCATTTTAAAATTTATTCACCATCATCTCCTTTGCCAGAATTCATGTACTTGACCTTAAACTAACCTTTAGACACATGGAAAAACAAAGAGAGTTCTGAAATACTATTTCTAAGTTCTTTTGTCTTGGGAAATGTAAATCAGGCCATTGGGTGAACAGTACTGCTTGGGCTTGTGTCATCAAGTGTAATTGTGGGGCTATGATAGGGTCAAGATTTATGAAGCTATCAGGACTGGAGTGGGCAGGCTGCTAGCTTACACCTGTAGTGCTGTATTTGTTGTTTTCTAGATAAGTGACTGTGGAGTAATGAACACTGGTTTCTAAGTTGACATTATTTAGCAGAACAACAGGCATCCCTCTGAGATGGGCAAATAATGTGCATGCTGTAGAGGAAACACTGAAAATAAAAACAGGAACTGCAAATGTGACCTTATGAATAACTCAGAGTCTGTGCAATTTCAGTAGAAAATATCTTTGTATAACAAGGCCAGTGAGATACATGATGAAAAAGTAACTGTTTAGACATGAATGGAGGAAAAAAGTAATTATGATAAGGAAAGAAAATAAAGTATTTATGTTTCCACAGCATGGTCATTTATCAATAAAGGATCATATTTAGCATAAGGAACTGACTAGCTCAAAGAAGTACAATACCTTTTTACTGCTATCTATTACTGTCTGTTTAAAATATTCCCAAATAAATATTGGCATCAACATATTCAAGTGCCTCTGTCTCAATGCTCAGGCTCCTGTCAGAGCCCATCATACTAATCTTCTTTCTTGTTCACAGTTCACCAACTGGGTTACAGAACCAGTAGTTTCTAAGACTACTAGGGAAAGAACAATGACTTTCATTTGAAACAAATGCAGAAAATGAAGGAATATGGTGAAAAGGTTCAGCAGTTCTTGGATAAGCTCAGCACTATCTTTCCACTAGTTAAAAGGAAGTAGCCTTACCATTCCAGAAGTCGGACAAACCATTTGCATCATTCTTCTTCAGTCTCAAAATACAAAAGGAACTGTGCAAATGGTCAAAGAAAACATTAGGAAATAAACACATTAATTTGTGGAGTTTTTGTTTGTTTGTTTGTTTTGATTCTTTGTTTTGTAGAAGTAAAAATTTAACAAAATGTGAATTTCTATATTAGGAAAGTTATCTAAGCTACTAACTACCTTGGGTTATTTCTGGTCTATAAGGGATGAGCACTGATGTTGTGTAAACTTACAACACAAAGGAACATGGGCTCCTTATTACAAAGTGAATAAACCTACAATGAATCATAATCACATAATAGTGCCAGTTCTTATGCGCTTACACCAATTGGATATGCCAGATTATCTCCTGTTTAGGAAGTGAGGAATCCAAGTCCATTCCTCTAACCTTCTCAAACATACTTTTGTTCATAATAGACAGCTGTCAGATGACCACTCAGCTAGAACAAATTAGATTAATATCATTAATCAAAGCCAGTGAGATTTCTCATATATCACAGGATCATAGAATCATAGAATCACAAGGTTGGAAATGACCTATAAAATCATCTAGTCCAACTGTTTTCTTATTACCACTGCTACCACAAGCTACTAAATCAGATCTCGCAGCTCCTCATCCAGGTGCCTCTTGAACACTCCACACTTGGTGACTCCACCACCTCCCTGGGCAGCCATTCCAGTGCCTGACCACTCTCTGAGAGAAAAAGTTTTTTGGACTTTTTTTTTTCCTTTTTTAACACAGTTAACTTGGCTTCCAAATGGTAAGATTAGTATTCATCAAAAAGATCTTTCACTGTCTCAACCATTTGAGAGCAAATTTTTAATAAGATTTAAACAGAAAAGCAGCACAGAAATGGTCATTAAAATGTTTCCATTTGAAATAAAATGAAGTATTTAATGTGTTAGTTCCATCTGGCAGAGATTAAGTTTCTTTTGGCTTGTAGCAAATTCAGTGTGCCAGTCCTGGCATTGCATTTCCCATTGGAAACTTCCACTGCACTACAAACTACCACAAGAGGCTGCATAATTGGATGAAAATTATCTCATTATTTATGTTTTTTGAAAGTCAGAGCTTTACCACCTCATAGTACTCAGAAAGAAGGGTGAGAATTTAGTAGGGATACATGTTTCAAGTCTGGACTTTGAGATAAATAGGAGAGTGTACCAAGACTCTGGGAACTAGATTACTGCTATGCAATTTCATTGCTTGCAGTATTAACTAAACAACAGTTATGAAAATAGCAATTAAGTTGTAAAGCCTTACTACTTACCACATAAGAATATGAATTTCATTCTTTTCCTGCCTATTTATATCTAAATTTTAAATGAATACAAGAACATTTTTTCATCTAGTGCTTGATGAATCCTATCACGATTTCTCCCTCCTCTTTAGCGTACCTCTTAGCTGTGCATAAAGCAGAAAAGGGCAAGGAATTAATCAGAATGCCAAAAGAGTTGAGTTACACAGTATGTAAAAAGCACTTCAGCTACATTATTTGCACAATTTCTGTAGGGAGTTGTGAAACAGAGGTCTTAAATCTAATGTGTCTGGCCTACTTCCACCTGGATTCAGTTCAAACCCATTGCCTGCAGCTTACTGAATACAGAGTGGGAAATCAGTCTTTATATTAAGGACTGATGGCAAATAATTCCAATTCACATTTTTTTAGCTGGTATGTTTTTTAACCTGGAGCAATGCTGAATTGAAAAATTCTGCAGTTCTGCAAGCTGAGCATAAAAGCCACCTTGCAAACTAAATACATTTCCAGTTCTGTGAAGCCAACAGCAGGATTTTTTTCTATTTCTCTAGTTGCTATGCCACCCACTGAACTTACAAGGTGTACTTTATCATCAATCTCTATCCTGTTCTTTTTCTCCCAGTTACCAACCAGTGTCAAAGCTACTCAGCTGCTATGATCTACAGATTAGTGCTGACCCAATTTCAATACATTTATAAATGCCTGATGTAGTCTAAAAGACTATTTGCCACAAAGATAAGAATGTACCTGTGAAATTAACCTGCTGCACTTTCTGATGTGAAGCATGCATTTTGGTGCTATGGCATAGCATTACATCTTTCTATGCTCTGTCAAAAATTGAGTGTTTACTCAAATACCTTTCAACAGCATGGACATTATCTTATTCTATAAAGCAGTGATTCTCACATTTCTCACTTAATTTCTTGAGTAAATTCTGGCATTTTGAGAGCTTACAGACATGAATGAAAATGTTATTGTCAGGACTTCCATAGGACTGCAATAAAATCTGTCAGACCTGTACTGTACTGCTGGTGTCACTTTAAACCTGAGAACTGCAGTGGACATATAACATCAGATGTGCTGAAATGTACACTGATTTTGTGATACTGACAAACATAGAAATGTTCTTCTTTTTGTATCAAGTTCCCACAATTATTATATATTGGAAATACTATTTTGAGTATGTTGTCTTGTGATGTGATTAATCTCTGATTATTTCTTATGTGTAGTGCACTTTGATACAAAAACAAACAAACAAAAAAAAACAAAAAACAAAAAACAACTATAATTTCTATAAGAATTTAATGCCTACGGTACATTTAGTAATTTTAAATTATTTGTCAGAGGAAATGTAACCTAAAAAATATACCAAAACAAACACATTCTTGCAATATCACCACCCAGATCAAAGACATTTTGCCTGTATGGCTTAATGAGATTATTCAAATATCATGTCTGGCAGACTAGGCTAGTAGTTTGTGTTACTATTTTTTTTTTTATTATTTGCATTTCTTCAGAAGATAAAAATGCTGAGTGAATTTTGGTAAAACAAAATGGGGCCACTGGTCAATGTAACAGTTTTTATCAGTTGATCTCAATATGTGAAAAGAAATCTTAGATTCATGTGGAAAACTGGGAAAGAGAAAGAGGAAAGTAAAGTTAATAAGTTGACTGAGTGTCAAAGCTAGCAAAAAAAAAAAACAGAAACACATTGAAAACTGAGAAGGAGAACTGCCTTGAACAGACTGTCATAGCTCTGTGTTGAATTGAAAGGTTTTCCCAGATATTCCATTGCAAAATAACCACCAAAAGAAATTTGATGAAGGAGAGCAGAGAGTCAGCATTCTTGTCATGCTTTCTACAATGTCCCTTTTTTGAGATAAATCTCCATCTGTCTGAGTGAAACAAGGATGTGTTTTGGCATAGCAAGATACTTTTCCAGTGAAGGAAAGGCAAAGGGATTCAGGGGATGAATTTTAACAGTGAGAGAGAGAAAGACAAAAACATACCTCAGTATTCACTTCATTGGAAATATCTCAAAACAACAAGGATTTCAGCACAAAATACTTTAGCAATTATGTGTTTCTACACATAATATTCAGTTGGAATTTGGCATGGAAAATTGTAAGGGGGAAGGTGATTTTTCAGCCATTCGTTACTTAGAACAATGCATGTGTCAGTGAGGCAGCATGGAGAGCTCAATTATTATGTCAGAGATGGATGGGGAATTCAAATCCAGCTGCAGTGCACACTTCAGGATGAAGAGTTCTCAGTGAAAAGTTAAGATTTGATTCAGAGCCAAAACCAGAACGTTCTATTTCTAAATTTGATCCAGATGTAGCCTGAGAGGTTGTAAGTCTTGTGATAAAAGCTGCTATTGTGAGAAAATCACATATGAGATTACTTTGTTAACCTAAACCTTAAATTTGCCTTGGTGGGGTGAACAGGGAAGCAGAAATGTCTGTCAAAATACCACAAGGAAAAGGACCATGTCATGTGTAAGTTAAACCAATAAACAATACAAGAATTGGCTGCAGTTCTAACACCTCATTCAGCCAAGCTGGATCCAGCAAGCTTCGAGCACAGCCTAGCCTTAAAGCAATTTGAAAGACATGTCTTCAGACTGTCATTACAGAGTAATGAAAGGAAGGAGAATCTGTCATTACTGATGCCCTCAAATCATTTCTATTTCCATGGAAGGAAGATAATCCATATTCAAGATCAAGACACGTTTTTCTAGAGTTGCATGTCATAAAGCAGTTCTGTACATTATTAGTTCATTTTGCTCCATGATTTTTGCTTACGTAGCAGATCCAGAATTCAAACTCAGGCAGTGCTATCGTTCCTTCTCCTGTAATGCCTGATTGAAGCTGTGTCAGATCAAAGCCTGTCACATAATATAAAGCATTAAAAGTAAATGAAAATTCCAGATGTTCCTCTGAAAAAGTAACTTTGACACCACAAATTCTGTATTTGCTAAAAATATTTTTAATTTATGATAACATGCTTGCTTTATAAGTTGAAATTTAAAAGTTATCCTAAAAAACTATATCAAACTTTGTTGGAGTGCACAAAGAAACCATAACCTTTGAAACATGTTTTATCCCATTTTCTCTACACAGGTTCATGAAAGTGGTTAAGATACAGGGTTTGTGATTTAGAGCTCTGTTCTCAATTCTGCACATATTTATTTTGAAATTCCACTAGAAATTCTACTTAAAATGGAAGTTTCCAAATACTGGAAGCACACACCAAAGTTTTTTCCAGGGCAGTGTCGAGAAGGTGAGACAATATTGGAAATGAAGAGGATTTCTTAATTTTGTATGCTCACTTCTCTCAAGTCATTTAAACTTGGCACATTTCTGTGACAATGAGAGGGCTGGAACACCTCTCCTATGAAGAAAGGCTGAAAAACTTGCCTGGAGAAGAGAAGGCTCTGAAGAGACCTCGTTGTTTTGTTCTTCAGAGGGCCTGGTTGTCTCAGCTGCAGAGACTTCCACAAGTCCACTTTGGGGGCTGGATGAGATTCACCTAAGAGTGCTGAGTGAACTGGCAGAGGTGATAGCTGAGTCACTCTCCATCATCTATCAGTGCTCCTTGTTGACTGGTAAGGTCCAAGAAGACCAGAGGCTTGCCATTGTGACTCCCATCTACAAGAATGGTTGTAAGGAGGATCCGGGGAGCCACAGACCTGTCAGCCTGACCTCGGTACAAGGGAGGGTAATGGAGCAGATTGTCTTGAGGGAGGTCACACAGCATGTGCAGGACAACCGGGTGATCAGACCTAGCAGCATGGGTTCACAAAAGGCAGATCCTGCTTGACCAACCTGATCTCCTTCTATGATCTAGTGACCTATGTGGTGGATGAGGGAAAGGCTGTTGATGTGGTCTACCTTGACTTCAGCAAAGCCTTTGACACTGTCTTCCACAGTATTCTCCCGCCGAAGCTGGCAGCCCGAGGCTTGGATGGGTACACTCTTGGATGGATAAGCAACTGGCTGTAGGGCCGGGCACAGAGAGTGGTGGTGAATGGAGCTGAATCCAGCTGGCAACTGGTCATGTGTGGTGTTCCTCAGGGGTCGGTGCTGGGGCCTGTCCTCTTCAGTATCTTTATTGATGATCTGGATGGGGGCATTGAGTGCACCCTCAGTAAATCCGCAGATGACACCAAGTTGGCTGGAAGTGTTGATTTCCTGGGGGTAGCAAGGCCCTACAGAGGGATCTGGACAGGCTGGATCACTGGGCTGAAGCCAATGGGATGAGGTTCAACAAGGCCAAATGCCAGGTCCTGCACTTTGGCCACAACAACCCCAGGCGACGCTACAGGCTTGGAGCAGAGTGGCTGGAAGACTGTGTAGAGGAAATGGACCTGGGGGTATTGATTGATGCTCGGCTGAACATGAGCCGACAGTGTGCCCAGGTGGCATCAGAAGCAGTGTTGCCAGCAGGAACAGGGAAGTGATTGTCCCCCTGTTCTCAGCACTGGTGAGGCTGCACCTCGAGTACTGTGTCCAGTTTTTGGCTCCTCACTGCAAGAAAGACATTGATGCCCTGGAACGTGTTCAAAGAAGGGCAACAACGCTGGTGAGGGGTCTGGAGCACAGGTCTTATGAGGAGCTGCTGAAGGAGTTGGGATTGCTCAGTCTGAAGAAGAGGAGACTCAGGGGTCCATTATTCTAGCCTAGGAGTTGACATTTACTGGGAAATGTAGACAACTATTTTGTAACTTTCTTTCTGTTAGCCAAATAAGGCTTTCAGGAGGGCTGATGAAATCCCAAAGTTTACGAAACTCATCCTCAAGATTTTTGTACTGTTTAACATTTATGCTTTAAAAAGTAACTCTGCATCTCTAGTTACTAATTCATTTTATGTTTCAGTAATCAATCTGGAATAACATGAGGACCAGTTAATTCCTAAAGTAATTCCATTCACTAAAGTTGACTTATAATGTAACAAGGCATCTAGGAAATAGCTATTAAACAAAGTTTATGAAATTTGCCAATGGAATAACTATTTCTATTTTTTTGTTGTTTTTTAAATGTGGTCTAAACATTTCAGTCTCAATCATCAGACTTGACCATACATCACAAAAATGCAAAAATCCTCTCAGGAATCATTCTGTTTTAACTGTCCATGTAGATGAAGACCTATGCATTAATTCACCAATTCGAGACACCCAGCATGTCTTTACCAAGGGATGTCATGCCTGACCTATCTGGTGGTCTTCTGTGATGGAGTGAACAGCATCAGTGGACAAAAGAAAGATGACAGATGTCATCTACCTGGACATGCGCAAGGCCTTTGACATGGTCATCACCACATCTCTAAATTGGAGAGATATGATTTTGAGGGGTGACTTTTTGGTGGATAAGGAACATGTTGGAAGGCTGTAGATAGAGGGTTGTGGTGAATGGCACTATGTCCAGGTGGAGGCTGGTGACTCCATCTAAACTACTGCATCTAGTCTGGAGCCCCCAATACAGGAAAGATGTGGAATGCTGGAGAGGATCCAGAGGAGGGCCACGAAGGTCAGAGGTCTGGAGCATCTGCCCTACAAAGATAGACAGAGGAAGCTGGACTTTTTCAGCCTGGAGAAAAGAAGGCTGCAAGGACACCTCATTGCAACCTTCCAATTTTTAGAGGGGGGTTATAAACAGGAAGGAGATCAGCTTTTTACAAGGGTAGAGAGTGATAGGACAAGGGGAGATGGTTTTAAGTGTAAGGAGGGAAGGTTTAGATTGGATGTCAGTGGGAAGTGCTTTACAGAGAGAGTGGTGAGGTGCTGGGACAGGCTGCCCAGAAAGGCTGTGAATGTTCTGTTCTTGGAAGTGTTCAAGGCCAGGTTGGATGGGGTCCTGGGCAGACTGGTCTAGTACCAGATCTGAGTGTTGGTGATCCTGCCTGTGACAGGGGGTTTAGAATGTAATGATCACTGAGATCTCTTACAATCCAAGCCATTCCATGATTGCTCAATTCAGAAGGTATCTGAATTGCCCTTGTGATTAAAATACGTGTAATCTCTACCTATTTACACTGTTTCTTTCCACTACTGCTAATTTTGTTATGTTAATATGAATCATTGAGGTTTTTATAGGTTGCTCTTAATCTGGGAGAAAAAAAAATAGTTAAAATAGTAAATCCAATATTATGTCCAATAGGAATTTTTCTTTGTTTTGACTTTGGCATAATTGTAGCATCTTATTTGGATCATACTGGACGCAGAATCAAGAACTACCAATGCTTTCTAACTCCTATCAGTCAAGTGATGTGTAAACAGCTCTTGCAAGCATTGTGGTGTTTTAAATTTTCAGACAAATACTTGATTCAAATAAACATTTGGAGCTATAGAACTAACAGAAACTGATAACCTTGGAATGGCAAACTTGCTGGGTGACATACCAAAAGCATGTATCTTGATACTGTAGTGTGGAGTTTTGAGTGCCCAGAGCTGTGAAGGACTTGAAAACCAATATGCCCTGGCATTTCCTTCACGCTTTTTCTTATAAAACAATACTTAATTTTCTATTTGTATTTAATATCATGTGATCTATACCTAAATGAAATGCTTTATTTCTCTTTCTAATACAAATGAAGTTAACATTGAATTTGTATTTTGCCATTCTTTTGTTGTATTCAGTCATTAAAGTGCCAGTTTTCTGGTTTTCATTGATTTAATTGAAGAGTTGCCAAAGTTGAAATGGTGCATGATCATACCTTTTCAGTATGATGTAGTATATACACACATCTGGGTCACATTAAACTTCTTTTTACTGTAACTTATCCTTGCTGATGAAAGCCATGTAAGTCTTTAACTAATCACTACAAGCAAAGATCATGAAGGTGTAAAGATTTACTGCTTACAGGAAAGATGCCACAAGCAGTGATCCACTGGGCTCAGTGGTAAGATCAGTTTTGTTTAACATTTTTATCAGTGATCTCAGTGAGTGGATCAAATGCATCCACAGTAAGTTTGCAAATGACATCAAGCTGGGCAGCAATGTCAATCTGCCTGAGAATAGGAAGGCTTTGCAGACAGATCTGCAGTGAGTCACATCTGTTGGTGTGGCAACCAACAAAGCTAAACGCCGGGTGTTGCACTTGGGTGAAAACAACTCCATGCCAAACCACCAGACTGGAGAAGCATGACTGGAAAGCTGCTAGCAGGAAAGGGCTTTCCTACACACACTTTTTATTCATAAAGAATTTCTTCAATACAGTCACTGAAAAATCCAACACCCAAAAAGTTTTTGTCCCTGATTTTTGTCACAGGACTTTTTTCTGCCCTGTAGAAGAGAATATCCAGAGCATATTCCTCACAGTCCTGTCCGTCCAGGCACATTCATTGGTCCAACTTTCTTCCACAGGAGCAGCCATTTCATTAAAACACCGAAAGCTGAAAATAGCAGAAAAGTGAGACTCAATTTCTAAGGAAAAAAAAATCCCACTGTTGTCAAAAATTCTTCTCTTTTTCATCTTTGATAAAGTTGACTGAGAAAAACATAGGGATCTTTAATTGACCGAGGAAGCGTTTAACACCCAGTGACACCAATTAGTGCAGATTTCTAACTCTAGGGCTTGCTGAAACCACCGGAGCAGCTAAGTGGAATTGCTGCATTAAGCCATTATGATCATGTAAACAAAAATTTGCTGAGTAAATATTGAAAAGATAACTGTCTCATTGTCTTGTTCCATTTATGAACATTTTTGCACACAGTATGTTCTGAGAAGTACCTTGACAGATTTAACTGTTAGAAGGAAGTGCTTATTTTTGGAATAGCAGGTCTAAATCATGAGATACAGATTTCCTTTCAAATCAACTGATGAATTCATTTCTGACTCTGTATAGAGAATTCATATGAATAGCTTATTCAAACACTGAGAAAGAAAAAAAAAAAGCAGAATACTGGAAGCAAAGGTAGGCATACAGATGTAAACATAGAATATTTTATTAGAAAAAACAATCAAACAAAAGAACCCGTAAAATCTCAAATTTAATGGTACTGTTTTCATATTGTTTTCTCCATTGGCATCAGAAAAGCAGTAATACCGGAAAACTGATCTTCTAAAATGAATAGTAGTATTTTTATTTTTTTTTTAATGAAGAGGAGAACAAAGCTAGAAAAGTAATTATCTTATTTCCCATAGAAAGATTAAAAGGGACATAACAGAAAACAATGTAAACTTCTTGTCACAATAAAGAATTATATACAGCATCCAGCTTGCTAACACAAAGCATCAAATTTTGTTTAAGAACTACACAAATCTTGTTATAAAATACTATGTTAAATATAATTTTACAAAGAATAGAGGATTATTTTTTATGATAAAACATCTGCATTAATAATGACATTAGGGCACACTCTTAAACAACAGCTATGACTGCATAGCTAAAAATAAATCCTCTTCTGAAGTAGGAGGGCAGAACAAACAAATGCAATATCAAAACATTGAAATAAGAGCAGTGTTTACTCTGGCTGTATGCTGTGCACACAAGAAGTCTCCGTGGCTTCTGAATGACCTGTTCTAGCTCTTAGATGGAAAGAAAAACTGAATTTCTGGGAATGCAAAATTGTTACCTAGAGGAAGCTCTGTCTGACAGAGAACAGAGCTTGAATTTGTCTTTCAGTTTGAACTTTCTCTCCTAACTCACTAGTCACTGACAAGATGTTGGGTTTTTTTGTTTTGTTTTGTTTGCTTTGTTTTGTTTTCTTAAAAGAAGCGTACACATATATACACATATATACGTAGTGTGTATGCATATTTATAACACAGATGTAAGTATATACACATATAGTATTTTCACCCTGAAGGGGGATTTCAACATTTCATACCTTTAAAAACTTTGGTTGGACCAGACAGAATCTCTCCCCTTCCTCCTAGATGAGACAAACCAACCCACCTGCTTGGAGCCTTGTGCATCCCCCTGGCATGGTTGTGAAAATTCCACTTCCCACCTCAGCATCTGCTCCAGCTCCTGATCACACTGCTGTAAATTTGCAGTATACTACGTTGCTACAGTTCCAGCCTGTGTCTGAAAAGTCTCACTGAAGACTAGTAAATGACTTCTGTTACAGAAGAATAATTATTACTTATTAGCAGTCATAAATCTCTACGTGCTGCAGGTGTGCAGTAGACTGACAGGCAGAGAATCTGTGTCTTGTGGATGACATCAGCACAAAGCAGCGGAGGCTATAATTACACTGAAAGGCCAAGGTGTGCTAAGAGCCCTGCCCTGGTACCTCCAAACTATATGCTGAGTGGTGTTTGGCTCACAGAAATTCCTGACCCATCCTCTGAGTTTGAAATGGAGGAGGGTTGTTTGGTTGACTGGGGACCGTCTGGTGGTGCAGTGGTAGGTGAGGCTGTCCCAGGGCAGAAGAGCATTGCTACCTGACAGAAATCCCAAAACATTGGAGGGAAGACCAGGCCAAATTCCCTTTCTCCCTTCACCCCAGGCCTGTATTTCTCAGCAGCCCTGCTTGCTCCTACAAATTGATTGGAGAGGGAGAATGATGGAGATGTCTGCACACTGCCTGCTGCAGCAGCAGGACCCAAGGATTAAAGCACAAATAGCTTTCCCTGGCCTTCAGAAGATCTCCAGTTGCCAGTTGAGAGGTAAAACCCATCTTGCATGAGCTTTGGTCGTCTACAGTTGGCTCTTTCTGACTGGTTGTCAATCTTAAACAGGCTGCTTGAGAAAGCACAACAGTGGCTGCAGCAGAGAAAGATTAATCATTAGTTCTGATTAATGAAGACATTGCCAGTATTGTAAATCAAATAGGTATAATATCATTAGACACTGATATTTCCATTAAAATAAAAAAGCCTTCATTCACAAAAGTATACAAATTTCAGTATATTTGTCTTGCTAATGAAGAAATTGATTTCCCTTCCTTTATAGCTGCAGGCCTACATGTACAAAGCATCAACAAGCTTTGCACATTTTATGATAAGACAAACAAGGGTATAAAATGAGAAGATAAAACAGATACAATTATGAATGGTAAGTTATTCCAATATTTAAATTAATTAGATGATTGAAGACTGATTATGTCTTCTTATCTTCTACTATCTACAAACAAGAAAAAGATCAAGAAACAGAGATGGGGATATTTAAATTATATTCTTCCTCCTATAATTTAACTTTAATCACTTTTGAAGAATATTTGGGTTCTGTCCAGTACAAGTGCCACGTTTAATATAGGAATTAAAGAATAAAATGTACATGTACTGCATATAGGAGGGGGTGGGGAGATTTGTTCTTTAAAAGAAAAATGCTTTGCATCAAAAGGAAAAAAGTTTTATAAAAAAAAGTTTTAAAAAAATTAGTGGTAATTCATATTTCAGCAAATAGGGAAGATATATTATTTTCGGAAGAAAAAATCTGTGAAAAGTTATTTAAATACTGTACCTAAAATTAGTAGCTTTTATAATCAAGCATCAGATTTTTCTAACATAAGCCCATCAAATTATAGACTCATAGAACCAATTAAGTTGAATGGGACCTTTAAGATCATCCAGTTCCAACCCTCTGTCATTTGCTTGTTGTCCCCCACCAGTAGACCAGGATGCCCTGAGCCCATCCAGCATGGTCTCGAGCACCTCCAGGGATGGGGCATCCACAACTTCTCTGGGCAGCCTGTGCCAAGGCCTCACCTCCCTCTGTGTAAGGAATTTCCTAATATTTAACTTAGATTTCCTGTCTTTTATTTTAAAGTCATTCTCCTCTGTCTTGCTACTATTCGACTATGTAAAATGTCAGTTTCCCTCCTGATCTGAAAGCTCCTCTCAAGCACTGTAGGGCTGCAGTGAGGTCTTCCTGGAGCCTTCCCTTCTCCACGCTGAACGAATTGTTGAACCCCATGAAGCCCTCATTTGCCCACCCTTTCTAAGTGTTTCCAGATTCCTCCGGATGGCATCCCTTTCATCTGTTGTGTCAACTGCACCACTCAGCTTGGTGTTATCTGCAAATTTGCAGTGGGTTCACTAGATTCTATCATCTGTTTCACTGACAAAGGCGTTTAAGAGTGCTGGTCCCAACACAAACCCCTGGAGAATGCCATTTGTGACCAGGCTTCATCTGAATACAGAGTCGTCATATACCCTGAAGTGTGATCAGTCATAAATAGCCTTTAAAAACCTTAAAGCTGATGTAAAATTTATAATTAAAACAAAGACTTCAATAACAAATAACAGGGTTTAAAATCCAAATATTTATTAAAACTATTACTACTAAAATTTTAATAACATTTATTAAAAGTTCTAAACCCTTTCTTCTCAGAATGTAGAAGTGTCGCAGACTTGGAAAGCAGCAGTACTGTCCCATTCCCTCCCATCCCTGAAGACAAAGTATCTGATGGCAGTGGTCACAAAGCTAATTCTTTGCCGTGGGCTAGGACAGAAAGTCTTGTCTGGCTTATGCTGTAACTAAAATGCAGTCTAGATAGGAAGCATTTGCAATCACACTGCTGCAAAACATCAATATCTGCCAGACTACAAGAAGCTGCTGCTGCCTTGGACGCAAATTAGATCAATTGACCATCTGGGGTGGACACATGGAATAACATAGAGAACAGTGAGCAACAATTAAAAGCATCCTAATGTTTCAGGAAAGCAATTAATCAGTAACTCCAAGATCTCATCTCTAACAGTACTGCAGTTTGAGAAGAACTTTTGCCCTCAGTGAGATCTGAAGGCCCCAGACAAAGGCAATACTCTCTAACAAGACAGCTGTCTATCTGTTCCTCATTTTGCAGAGGGAGAACTGCCTCCACACTGCTGGATGCAGAAAAAGATAGTCAGGACCTGAACAGCCTATGGGGATACAGGGAATGGAGCCTCAGTTTAGGTCAGCTTGTCTTGACTCAGGCTGCTGGTCACCTTTGTTTCAGCTGTCTCTTTCATGCCAGTGTGGGTCAAGAGACAGACAGGTCCTGTCTCGTCTCGGGATATTTTCAGACATGCAACAACTTCAAGAGTCCTCCCAGATCCCTGCAGCTATCTGCAGAGGCAGATAGCATCTGCCCCCAGCTTAGTATATAAGCACTTCCTCACCTATAGAAGGGGTAAGATAGGAGCTCATGACTTCTGGCACAAAGAGCCTGTCTTTTGCCTCCTGCTCCATCTGAGGGATTCCAACTACAAAGAGGGTTCAATGCCCTCAAGGCTGAGGAGATGCCATATGTGCTTTCAAATGGTATGTCTGGACTAATTGAGACTGAGTTATTCAAGATGAAAAGGATGAGGCTGAAAATGGTAATAGTGGGCAAGTCTGTTCAGCAGGGGTTATAGGCATCCACCTACCAGACTGACCTGTCATCTATAGAAGCTCTCTGCTTGCTTGAGTCCTGGATCTGGACTGTTGTGGAGAGATTGCTAAGACTTGTCTGACTATAAATATTAACCTTGATATTCCTCCATGTAGGCACCGATGATCCTACCAGGGATGACCTGTAGAGATTATCAAAGATGTCTGCAGTGTTCTGGGGGCAACAGTCTTGGGCTTGAGGACCAGGTGATGTTCTCATCAGTATTATCAGCAAGGGAAAGGGAGGACAGCACTGATGATGCATGTCAATGGTTGTTTGCAGAGATGATGTCAGCAATCTGGTTTTGATTGCTATGGCCTTGGGACATTGTTTGAGAGTCATTGTCTGCTTAAACAGGGAGGTTGATTCAGATGAGGTCTGGTTCAAACCAGAGGGTTCTTCTCACCTTACCCACACTGATTCTGTGCATCCAAAGAAGTTCAGTGTATATCAATCCAATCCCAGCTAAAGGATGTGCATATTCTGCATTTTTTTGGCTAAAGCTGCAAATTATGGCAAATTATAAAACCTAGATTACAGCCCTCCAGCAGCATATAGCCAAAGGAATATTTAAATTGCAACATTGTATTTGAATTAGAGAAGATACAGAAAAAAAATGAAAACAGACTCTGCAGACAGCAATTACAGCGAAGGCTAAATGGTATTAGCAGATTCCAATTCCTGGAGCAGTGCACAGCTCTGCCCAAGGCACAGTCATAGCTTGCTCTATGACAGATGAAAGACCAAATGCTCCTTCTCCCTCCCCTAGAGTACTCCACCCCAAACTCTACTGCATCTCTCCTTTGCTGGGAAAGTTTCTGCCATTCAAGGGAGAACAGCTGAGCAGAAACTGGCAAAATTCCGCTTTCTTCAGGCACTGTCTCTATAGATAACTTACGGATTCACAAACTGGCCTGAGGATGTGTGGTAGTCACTGAACTACTGACAGTGAATAAGAGCTGAGCACTTGTGCAGAGAGCAAGAAAGTTGAGCTAGGATAAACAGCCCTAGCTTCCCACATGCTTGTTCCTGAAGGGAATAAAAAAAAAAAAAAAAAAAGAAAACACAAGCATTAATTCTCCTCTCTCACCAGCTTGGTGCAGGCACTGTCAAGAAACCTCTCCTAGTAGTAAGAATTTGAGGGCACCAGACTTTTTTTTTTTTTTTTTTCTTTATCAGAAATTTTTATGTGGCAATGAAACAACAAAATGCCTTCTCTCTTCAGGTAGAAGGTATTCACTTATTAAGTTATTTAATATTATTTTTCAGTGATCTGGTAGAAAATAGTTGAACATAGCAAGACAGCAACTTGCACCCCCTATTTAAAAAAAAAAAATTGTTTTCTCTCAGTGTTTTTCTTTCATTGCCACATAAATTAGTATCTGACATTCAGCATCAAACTGTTAGTTTAACATGGTGTCGCATATTGTCTATCAAACCATTGAGGGCTGCTTTTTTCACCCACTTTGGGTAAGTATACAGCTCCCTTTGGAATTGTAAGATTAATTTGATTCACTTTACAGTTAGAATATGAATGGTTCACAGACCGTAGGACCTAGCTCTACTTTTTGTAAATAATTTCCTTTTTATGGTGCAGTTAGGATGCTGTGTGTTTTTGCAATGCACCTGAGGTAAGCATGACAAATGGGAGACATTAAAAATTCTGTTTCTTCTCTTATACAAGAAGAACCAGAATAATCCAGCATGAGAATTGTAATGCTCCTTCTGAAGGTATTCAGTTCACAGTTTCTATGGTGAATCATACACTTTGTGCTGATGCATCACTGTGTTTCTGCATTTGTGCTTTGTATTGACCTCTGTCTAGAGGCATCTCTTATTGATCTATTTATATATGGCAGCACAGATCAATACAGATATTTGCAAGGCATGTGAAGTTATTTTTATGCATGTTAACAGGCACATACAAAAAATAAATACAGCTATTGATGATGCTTCCAAATCACTACCAAAACTGATGACAGCGAATTCTAAGAACAGCAGAGTGCTTGGAGCTTATAATGTCTACATAACACGTTGAGATATTGTGTGCTTTTTAGTGGGCAGTTACATCTCTACCAAGTCTAGTGGGTAATTTTATTATTCTGCCGATATGAAAACTGAGATACCCTCAAGGCATTTGTAAGACATTTCACCAAATAATTTATTTTTAACGTACAGCTAGAAAAAAAAAATCATCACCTCATTTACCTTAGGAATATACCAACATATCAAGAAGTTGCTTTGTCGAGTAATGATTGAAATGCATATGAAAGGTCTTTGCACCTATTTTTAAAGCTGGAGAAGAATACAGATCTAGAGGAAGAGACCATTTGTTGCATCCCTGTATAGCATCCTTTTGTAAAATCTGCAGATTATTTCTGTCATTACTCTTTCAGTTCACGTTCTTATTGAGGTCTCTTATTGACATATATTCCCATGACCATACTGAATTTTATGGTTATCAACAATTTATGGGCTGGTTTGGCACAGTTCCATGACCAGCAGGGCGGAGGGATCCGCGGATCCACACCTCTGGAAAAGGGAAACGGGGGACCCCAAAATAATTGAAAACAGCAGCAACTGTTCTGAGGTGGAACAAACTAATTTATTAAATATAGTATCAGAATGCAAGATAACAGATATAATGGAATTGAAGCTAATAAATCAAAATATAATAAGAGAGAGAAAGTGTGTCTGAAAGGTGGATAGGCCTCACCACAATGCTGAGGTGAGAAGTACAGTTCAGTTGAGCCGATGAAGAAAAGCAGAGGACAAGAGCAGACGAAGGAGAGCAGGCAAAGAAGAGCAGGCAAAGAAGAGAACATCAGGTGACCTTGCCAGGAGTTATATCTCCTCGCTGACTGCAAAGCCCCCTGGGGAATGTAGTTCTTCTTCTCCTCTGGACAGGCACCTGGAACTCGAGCATCAACAGTCAGACCCCCAGTGCACTGCATGATGTTATGGTGTGGAATACTGATAATCAAAAACTATAAAACCATGACAATGGTCTCCCTCTTCTGTCTTATGAAAACTGTATTCACAGGAACACAGTATAGAAAGCATCACATGATATAGATAAGCAATCTGATATCATACATATGTTTTCTGATAATCCTTTTCTCACGCATTTTTCCTTTAAATGAATAAAGTGCTTAAACAATTTAAATAGCAGTCAAAATGTATTTTAATCCATCTTCATGCTGTTAACAGTGTGCAAACAGAAATATGAGCTATGATCAATGAATACATCATTTGTAACAAGTACTTGCTCAGCTCCAGCATGTTGTTAGAAATGATGGGTATGTGGTAGCCGTAAAAACATGAGTCAGACCCAGGGAATTAAAATCTCCACTAATACTAAATCTACACAGAAAATTGGACTTAGTCAATACCATCTGTAACACAAAATAAATGTATGCTCAACTCATGAAGGAGCAGGAATGCAAGAATGCTGGTGTATACCTGGTTCCATTACAACCTTGTCTCCAGCTTATACTCCAGATGGGTACAGGAAAATGCACAAGTAAAGCAAACAAAAGTTTTGGGGTCAGGATTTCTTTGACATGAGGTGGGAAGTTAATAATAGTAATGTGGCACATTACTGGATTCTCACTCTCCCCATAAGAAGCATTTGTCTCATCCAAGAAAGGCCTTCAAGTTTATAATGCTTATCATAAAAATTTTGTTAGATATCTTGCTTGGTTAAATAGCTCAGCATGGGGATCAGGCTTTCCAAAGCTGCAGGTTCTCAAGATGAAATCTCATTTTGTCTCATAAATCTCATAAATATATCACAAAGAAACAAAAATCTTAACACCAGGTTCAGTATCTCTAAAATGCTATAGTTACTCAAAAACATCAATACCAGGAGCAGAATATCCAGGATTCTGGAAAAACTTTCCTACTAGGCTTCTCATCCTCTGTGTCAAGGCTACATCATTCCATTGCTTCAACCACTGTTAGGTTATGCAGAAGGTGAGAATAACAACGATTTATCAAAGGAATGGTGCTGTGATATGGAAGACTTTTTCGTATGTGGTTTCATAGTCATGAGGACTAGAGCCCTTGAAATCTAACTTATTCTCTTCAGTGTCAGACAGTGAGTAGGTGCAACAACATCTGGTAAACACTGTGATGAAAACTTGATTTGGGGAGGAAAGAAAAGACTTGAGAGAGTCCACAGTTAACCTTGCATGAGGAGCCAGGCTGAGCTGGCTCCTAATCAACTGTTACTGTGTGAGGAGTCTGATTCTACCCGTTGAGCAATCCCCGAAGCTCAATATAAAGAAAAGCCTTTATGTTTCTATTGTACCCACATGCTTTGAGAATGCATATCCTCATAATATCTTTTCTTATTTTATTTTTCTCACTAGTTGTTCTAGTACATATTTATGCCATGCAGGTATGTTCCTTACCGTATTAGCAGAAGTCTATGGATTCCACAAACAGTTTCCAATTTCTTTTTATTATCCATTTTCCATTTTACTTGCATAAGTGCGGAAAGAAAAATAACGGGGGAAAAATGCCCGAGAACTCAGTATTATACAGTGAGAGGAAGACCTGGAAATGTAAGGCTTGCTAACAGAGTATGCACTCTCTACTAATACACTCAGTTAAATATTAAGACTGAAGCCACAGTAGCTAATACTGACCAAAACAATTAGTATAGATTGCTTTTTGTTTGAAAACAAAATACCCTTCAGGTTCAAAGGCTGCTGTAAATGCAAATATCTCTACTGAAAACAAGAACATTTATTTGTTTTTAAAGGTTTGTTGTTGTTGTTGTTTGTTTGTTTTTTAAAGAACTTATCTCCATGCACAAAATCTCTTTTGGGTTTGTATGTGCACAACTGACAGCTCCAGTGATAACAAAATATAGATTTTTTTGCTTGTTAGTTTAAATAGGAATCTGTGGTCTACATGCACTTATGTGGACAGCTGTATACCTCAAACCTATGGCTGCTATTGAGGACAGCATGAAAATAAAGAGGAAAGATTTGAGGCAACAAGTGAAATTGCTGTGCGTGTGTACACATACATGCACTACTATATCAAAACAAATCCTTTTCTTTGGTTTCACAGTGTTATGTCTCTTGCTCTTTTATATTTTCTAATAAATTCTTCATAGCAGAGAGTGCTTTCAGTTGAAATCTTTTCATTACTGAACACATCCTCAGAGCTCCATAAGTAGTGTGTGATGCTGTGGGGATTTTTGGCTCACTGAGTGGTAAGTTCAGAATGGAAGTTTACAGAGGAATATGAAAAACTGTTCAGACACAGAAAAGGCTGCAGGATGGGGATGTGGGCAGGATTGTACTCTTCATTTAGGTTTAGGGGATGCAGTAGCTTCTGATTTGAAGGCGTGCAGCATATGCACCTGTTGAACAACAAAGTTTACAAATAGCTTTCTGGGAATATGTAGAAAATATCAATGATTTCTTCGTGTACTGAGAAATGTTAAAATGCTGAAATGGAAGCTTAATGAGTATAAGTTAGATAACAATTCTTACCAGATTATTTCTAATACTGTGCATTGGTAAATTTTGTACCAAAGTGGCAAACAAAACAAAGCAGTTTTTTCCCTACTATTGCAGCATTGGAAACACAGGTTTGGTTTTTGATTTTTTTTTTGTGAGATTGCTATTTGCATGAGAAGGACAGGTGCAATCCCTTTCCCTTGCTAAACAGAATACTTTTCCCATATATTTCTAGCTTTTCAGTGGGGATTTGTCCCCATATCTCTTGTCTTCAAAGGACCGTAGTCAAAAACTTCATACTGGGAAATAATGGCAACAGAGTTGTAAAATTAGACAAGTTCAACTCCCCAAAACAAAAAGCAGAACAGATTCTGTCTGAATGTGTTTTAATTTTGAAGATATCAGTCAATCTCTGCATGTACAGCCCTCCTAAAGGAAAACTAGTGAGAAACATCAAAGAAGCAAAGCATATTTTGTTCCTCTGTCAACCTTAAGACAGGAAAGAAAAAACAGAACAGAGCAAAAAAAAAATACATTTCGAGAAGAAAATTGGAACCAGCTGCAAAGATGTAAAACATTCCTTTTGTGTGTTTTTAGTTCATTCAGACTTGAACTATGTCATCCAGCTTGGCAGCTTTGCACAAATGAAAATAGAGTATTTCTCTTCATCCCTCATGCCTCAATCTGATCTAAAAAGTTCTTTGCACACAAATCAAAACCAAGATCAAACAAAACAAAACCTCCCAGGAAGGATGCTTGGAGAGATCATCCAGTGATTGATGGTGCTGTATAACTTTATTATGATATCATTATCACAATAAGCATGGAAGTAAAGGCACAATCAGGGACCGGCACTGTGAAATCAGGGTTATCTCTTATCTACACTCTCCTCTGCACATGTAGTAACTGGCTGAGGTTGATACTTCAGAAGGCAGGAATCTCTGCAGTTCACTCCTGATGTCACTGTCTCACCTGACTTCAAATACTGTCAGTCGCCAGCCTTCAGAATTCAATATATAAGTAGATGGCTGATGTAGAAATGCAAAGAATAAATATGTGACTGGATGGACAGAAGTTTAAGGTGGGAGCTCTCAGGTTTGGTGTAGTAGTTCTCTGCTTTGTTACTGGAGAGAAAGCGGGACAGGACTGGTGTGCTGAGAAAAGTAATTTGAGATATAAAAGTTGCTCAGTTCATTTGAACACCAGCATTATAAATTTAACAATACTTTTATAGTTAGAGTGATATGAATCCTTCAGAAGTGAATCTGTCACACACCTTTAGTGTTCTTAATTTCATGTTCACTGCTTGGAGAAAGCACTGTCTTTTTCTTATCTGATTCAAGAGAGCCTCAGCGTTTACAAACTCTCTATAATGCAGGCACATCAATGTATTTCAGATATGCCTACGTTTTATAATTGCTGTGTTCAGTAACAGTTGCAATGGGAATTTCTGAGGAACACAATGGTCATTACGGTAGTTGAGAAAGCGTTTGCAGATAGGTGTGAGATTAGCATTTTCCATGCCAATCAGAGAGCTGTTTCATATTTGAAGGATAAATATTCTTTTTGCCTCTACCTCAGGGCTTCGAAGCATATCATAAAAGTATAATGTCCTGTCAATGTCTAGTTATTCTGAACTGGATGGTAAACACACATTTTACATCTAACACTGTCTGATGAGAATTCAGCAAAGCATCTATGTTGTTTCAGAAAGTGAAAGGGGAGAGGGAAGAGAAAGGGAAAGGGAAAGGGAACAGGACGGGGAGGGGGAGCGGAAGGTGAAGGGAACAGGAGAGGAGGAGAGGGGAAGAAGGGGAAGCACTGCTGATACCTGATAGACATTCAGTGCCCTTATCTGGCCTGGATATATGAAACTGTGTTTTGCCTCCTGATTTTATTTTCTCAAGTCTGTCATTTTCTCCACTGTTACTATATATGATATGACATGCTGTGCACTGATAGATATTGGCAGATCCTGATTAAAATTCACTTTACATTGCCTGCATTCTTCAAAGAAACAAAAGCCCTTTTTTTTTTTTTAATTTCTAAGAATAGAAAACCGAGGTTTTCTTTGAGATGCTGAGTGTAAAGACTATGTTTTCATTTTATAAGCAACATCTGATGACTTGTCTCTTTTCAACTCAACAACTGGTCACTATAGAGAACCTGAAAATACTAGGTTTTGGTGTTCTCAACTCCAGGTGTTGCTGACAGCTTACAAGCTGCTATTTGACAAGTCCTTATCTTCACCAGTTTCTTAAGGTGAAAGACACAGTGAGATACCACAGCTTGAGACACAGAATTTTTCCAGCTGGCTCTTAATGGAATCTGCTTCATTTGAATGCAGTTCTGTTCAAATCAAGGCCATAAATTGGTGGTTAAATCCTGTTCCCATTCCACTCTGCTCACAAGTAACATCTTCCTTTCCCTGTCTCTAAATAAGTTTAAGCCAATGTTGTGTTACATGTCACCTAAATGAAGGTAAATTAGTAAAAATCTGAAACTGGACATTGTGCCACATAAACCTAAATCAAACACTTTGCTTGCAATTATTCTGTGATTTCAATAAATTTTCCTTGATTTCCAAGTAGAAAAATCCTAACTCCTGTCACCAGGATGATCTCATGGGTTTATTCACCATGGACATACGCAACCTAAGAGTTTAGACTCTTAGATCTTGCCTTTCCCTTTAACTAGTGCTCTATGACTGAATGCTGGCACTGAGGATACAGTGTAATTGAAAACTAAGAAAGACTTATTTAAATAATATAGTGAGTTTAGAAGAGATTTGAATCCCATATTTAAAGGTCTGTCAAGGAATTGTAGTGGACTTCCAACACATTATTTTGCTTTAATAAATGTATTCCTTTGGCCACACTGAAAGCATTCAGCAAGCTGGTTGAAAATCTGAAATCTGAGCAACAGAACCTCGGCTTAATAGCTGAGACCTGCCTTCAGCAAAAAGTCCTCCGGGCTGCCAATCTTTCCTGGCACTCAGCCACTGAAGACAACTGTTTTTGGCACAAAAGCTTATGGGGAACAAAGCAGTCTTCCATTACTATCCCCTAGTCACTATTTAGATGGACTGTGAAGGCTGCTTGCTGTACCCTACAGCACAAGAGGCATCTGCCAGGATGCTCTCCCCTATAAAAATGGTGCTTCCTCTTGCAATGAGATTCAGGGAAGCCCAGGTCCCAGAAAGTGTTATGTTTCCCATTAGGGAAAACATTAAAAAAAAAGTTGTCTGCACTTCGGATCCATCAGTAGGCTGGGTCGGATCCTCAGTGCTTAGTGAAGGCTGGAACATGCCACTAATGATATTGTAGGGAGGTGAAAAAAAAAACAAAAAACAACAACACAGCCCTAGGTGAACTCATAATTAAGGCCTATTAGGAAAACAAACAGTCAAAAAACCACAGTCAAGTCTAGTTTAAAGCCCTGGTGATGAGCCACACCAGTTTGCTGCCTGGTATATTCATAAGGTACAGCAGGTTGAGGGCCCCTGTTAGCACCTTGTCCCTCTAACTTATCTATTCTATCCTACATATCCTCGTCATGAGCATGCTCATTGTCACCCTCTTTCCTCTTCAAAACTAATTTAAAGCCATGTCAATGAGCCCACACAGCTCCTGGGCTGCAATTATTTCCCCCCTATGTGGAATCTAATAATTTTCCCCCTAAGTGGACCCCATCAGCAGCCACTAGGACAGCTCCTAAACAGGTAGCAATTAAAAAGGCATGATTTCATAGGGCTAACTTTAATAAACAGTCAGCATTTCCTTTGTCTTCATAAAAGAGTGGAATCACCACTCTTGTGGTGTAGTTTTTAGAATAACATTGATTATCTAGGAGAGATTTAGCCTGCAAATATCTTAATCATGCCACCATAATTACCAAGGAAATGCTGCAGTCCTCCTGTACTTACTACCATTCTAGTGCATGCATACAGAGGTATACTGGCAAAGGCCCCAAACTCGTGACACCTTAGTTCAGTAGAAGACAACAAGGCAGAAAGAGATTGTGTAGAAGCACAATAGTGGCTGCAAATTTACTGTTCTGTTACTACAAAATTTGCCCTTTATGAAATATTGAATATCTCACAAAGCAATCTTGAACTTTTTTCCAACACATTCAGTATCCAGCAACAAATCCTCTTCAGTCACTGGTTTCCAGATTACAGGTTATTCCTTGTCCCACAGTGTTACAGTTATCACAGAAAGGCTTAGGCTGGAAGGGAACTTAAAGCCCATCCAGATCTGAACCCCTGCCATGGTGTGGTTGCGACCCACCAGATCAGGCTGCAGAAGGCCCCATCCAAGTCTGGCCCATGAGATCAGCTTGCACAGATGACAGCCATCTCTGCTGTCTTTCCTATCATTGTAAGTCGTTTTCTTTTGCCCTCAACTTGTACAAGACCATTAGAGTGTCCTGTAGACAAAAGACTCTTTACCTCTTGCAGGAGATAAACACCTACCCTATAACCCCACTTCATCTTAATTCTAATAACACTACTTATCAGAAGCAGGCTCCAAGCAAATGCCATCAAAGTGATAACAACAAGGCACACTGGGAGACCAGCAGCAGGCATGGCAGATCAGGGAAAAGAGGGATCAAGAGGAAAAAGACAGGGTATTAATGGTTAAGATCTGCCAGTTGACCAGATCCTGTTGCTGAGTAGCAAATATTCTACTAATCAGCAGCCAGGGTAAGAGTCATTTGAGGTGGCTTTGTTTCATGTATTTTATTTGCCAGAGTAACCACATTAACAAGGGTCAATAGTCACAACACCTCTAATGTCCAGCACATAAACCATTATCTAACTGCCTGACTTACTTATCACCATCTGTCCCTTGAAGAGATCTTATTTGAACTCGACTGCTGCCAGTTTCTCATAAACGTATTTTTATAATTATATCCTTAAATTGCATGGAAAAAAAAAAAAAAAAAAAAGATTTCTGCAGGATTTTTAGTTTGGTAATGATTCACAAAAAGGTGGTACTTTTGCTGGCTGCTTTAGTGTAACCCATTTAATCATCAAAAACAAAGTTAAAAAAGGAAAATCTATGCTAATATCTACGCTAACAGCTTTGAACAAAATGCTGATTATTGTAGTTGTATTTGCATCTCAGTGCCTCACAATCTGTGTAATACTTGAAACCAAAAACCTACATATAAAATAAATAACAGCATGCACTTAAACATGCTTACAGAATTATGAGGCTCTGAAAAATGACACGGCATTCTGTTAGAAGCTATAAAAAATCCCAGCTGTTTGATACTGTGAGTGAAATATATTGGTTTTACATTTTATAATTTCAAACCCTGTTGTCAGCAGGCAACTTATGTTACTTTATATTCCACTCACCGCAACCAACCATAATTCTTTCTGGCACAGCCAAGTAAAATATATCCCTGTGTGCTGACACTACTTATTGTTTCTTGTCTCCTATAAATGATTTGTGGCTGTATTTTGAATTTTTGTAAGAGAATTTCCAGAAGATTTTAAAAGAAACAGTATATTCAGCAGAGCAGACATACCAATATTTCAATAAATGGGGGAAATCCTTCAGTTCGTTGTATGTCCCTGCTTCATTTTCTTCCTTCTGCCTCTTGCCAGAGTCCCTCTGGCCCTTCTTTTGTGCTCAGACTCATCAAGTAGTCATGGAATCTATTAAACTGATTGCTTCAGGCTATATGAGCATGTTAGTGCTGCTCACTCCAGCCCATAAGTCATATATTGAAATGAATCGAGAATCACTTTTTCTTTTTCTGTATAATGAAGTACTGGTTAGGTGCACCTATGTTCCATCCACAGGGGAAGGAAATACTACACACAATGAAAACAGACAGACATATGAACAGGGCTGCCTTTCATCTTGGCACCTTTAGCTAATTAAGAGAATACTAGCAGTTCCTAGTTTCAATCATTTTCAAGCACGTTGTTACTAAAACATTCATCCTAAATTTCAGACCCCCACTTGGGTTTGGCAAATCTGGCAGACAGATAAAATGTCTTTTTACTCATCAACAAGGCCTGTGGGCCTGGAGATTTAAAGCCTGGAAATATATTTTTTCAATGGCTTCTGAGACTACATTACTTTTTAATTTTTTTTTTATTTTTTATTTTTCTCAAATGCCCTCATTTTCGTGCTTCCATTGTTCCTGTGATGAAAGCACAGCATCCATTTTGTACCTCCTGCACTAAAAAAGAGTTGCACAGTTTTCTTGATTTTTCCATGCCAAGATATTGGAAACGAGAAGTCAGAACAATATCCACAACAAAAACAAATATCTTCAGTTATCCCAGGAGTTTTATTTTCATTAGTTTTAACATAAGACATAGTGGAGATGGGACGATTGGCTGATTTAAACACCGTCAATATCTGTAAAATTAGACTAATATTTACAGAACTAATATTTCAATATTAGCAGAAGGTTTCACTACCAAAGTGGAAAAAAAAAAAAAAAAAAAAAAAAAAGTATTACCTCCACAGCTGATAGATTCAAGCAACTATTTTACCAACCACACTAGACATATTACCAGTGTTATGATCTTTAGCCTTTGATACTTTCAGGGCTTGTCCCTCGGGAAATCTTCTGGAATGTTAATCTGTTGCTTCTCTGACCTACTACACATGTACCACATTATTATTACATCCCACATGCTTCCCTTTTCATGCTGTCATTCTGACAATGGGGTCAATGAGCAATTCATCTCCAGACCAGATATTTGGAACAAAGTGCTTACCAGTAAATCAGACTGGAAAAAGATATTTTTTAAATCACAGTAAAACTCCTTTTCTGACAGAGACCCAGCTTTCTAATTACATATTAAGCTAGGTAATAGTTAAGTGGCACATACATAACAATGATTCAAAGACAATTCATGGAATTGTCACAGGTCTAGCATTTCTTTCAAGCTTTTCACAGAGTTTTCTTAAAACACAAATTTCCCTCTGACTTTTTTCCTCTGTGGGAATACGTATCACCAGAATTTTCCTAGCCCACATCATAATTTTCCCACTTGTCAGGTATTCGTTTCATCCTCCAAGTTTAGCAGAAGAATGCCTACATCTTGATGGGCCTTAAAAATAAAAACAACAATAAGAAGGTAATAGCAACAATAACAGCAATAAGAGTTACTGATGACCAGAGAGTTGTTTTTTAATTTATTTTATTTGTGCTTGCAGCGACAATATGCTGTTAGAACTTCTTTGTGATGATCCCTTGTACAGAAGCATACATTCTCCAGTGTAGTGGGAGAATAAAACATACAGTTTTTACCACATACCCATCAACCCTCAGAGGAGGAAAGAGGAACAGGGGAAACTTTTTTATCACTTTGAAGTCCCTGTGAAAATTATTCTGAGCTCCTCTGACCCCAAATTTCCTTGCTCCTTGAATTTCACCTTTGCCCATGATTTGCTATATCAGTCACTATAGTGACTAATGACAGAAATATAGTTGGAAGGGACAATTGGAGGCCATCAAGTCTAACCCCCTGCTAAAGCAGAGTCCTTACAGCAAGTTGCATGGATAATAATCAAGGAGAAACTTGAATATATCTCTAGAGGAGACTCCACTGCCTCTCTGGGCGGCCTTGTTTCAGTGCTCTGTCACTCTCACAGTAAAGAATCTCTTCTTTGTGTTATCGTGGAACTTCCTGCATTCCAGTTTCCACCTGCTGCCTCTGCGCACTCCCTATCCACTTTACTCCCATCTTTTAGATATTAATAAACAGTGATGAGATCACCTCTCAGCTTTCTCCAGGCTGAACAAACCCAATTACTTAGTCTTTCCTCATACAGGAGATGCTCCAGGCTCCTTTGTGGCCCTCCACTGGACTCAATAGATGTTCTTCCCTGGACACTTTTTTGAACTGGGGAGCCCAGGAATGGAAACAGTATTCTAAATGTGGACTTACCAGGGCAGAGCAGAATGGGGGATAGCTTCACTCACTCTGCTGGCTGTGCTCTTCTTGATACACCTCAGGAAATCATTGGCCTTCTTGGCCACAAGGGCACACTGCTGGATAATGGCCGAAAATACCCAAATATTTTTGTGTTTAGATCTATTAACCTCATGCTGGTTGGGAGACTAAATATTTTGATTCTATTTTATCCAACAGATATCCACTTCAAAAATCTTTCCTTATACTACCAATTCTTGAAAAACTGTATGAAAATATCCTTTATAGCATAATCAAATTATGTAGATTATTCTGAATTTATGCATTCTTATTTTGAATTGTAGATTGCTAACCCAAATTAAAGGGTTTCTTTCAGTATGTTTTCTTTCTCCTCTCACGCCTAAGGGAGGCTTAGGGGTTTAGTCCTCAAAGCTGTATAGCTGTTTTTTGGGGTTTTTTTGTAATCATCATGATAATTTTATTCAGCACATATAATATTCATGTTAGATTCACCTTCTGTTAAACAGACAAAAACTTTACACAATAAAAAAAATCAAAATAAAGTTCATATCTTGGCTGCCTAGAGCGACATGAGCATTATAAATAATTTCCTGGCATTCTTTTCCCTCCAAAATAGAAACTAAGATGTTTCCTAAGTCCTAACTAAAATAATCTTTTGAGGCTTTTTATTTTGAGATCACAGAGGTGAAGAAAAAAGGCTTCTCAAGAAAAAAAATGGAGGATTAAAGGGTAACAGAAGACAGAGTTCAAATTACATAGCATGGACAAAAAAAAAAAAAAAAAAAGGTGTTGCAGGAGAATGACAAAAATTCCAGGCTTTTGTCCCACTTTCTAAGAAAAATTTCAAATAAATGCACTTCTATTATAGCTCTAATACATTTGGATGACCTTCTAAATTATTAAGAATGTAGTCTTAAGTTTGGGGGCCTGAACTTACAAACCAACATTTCAGCACTTTTGAAAATTTCTCTAATCTTCCTTTTAGGGAGAGTAATAGCAAATCTTGTTGTCTCATCCCACTCAGTGGGTTGTGAGGAGGGTGAATATTTTGAATCCCCTGATAAGGGCATTCCCTGGTCAGCAGAGGTTTTGGAGTAATGGAGTCAGGCAGTGACACAGAAGAACAAACCAAAAATATATTGAGCTTTCCACCACAACTGGTCAACTGCCTTGAGGTAAAATTAGGCAACTTTCTAACAACCTACATTGTGGGTGATAGATACTTTAGCATAGATATTACTCCACTAGAAGAGCCACTAAAGAAAATGACTGAAAAAGATCATGAAGAAAAAGGAGAAGAGGATGGAAAGAAAGAGAAAATGAAAGAGAAAGAGATTTTTAACCTCATCCTCAAATCCAGCAATGTCTTGAGCTGGGGTCTTGGTCTGCTGGTGGCAGGTTGACTCAAAGCCAAAATGTATGTGTTCAGTTAATCTATTGGTTTGGACCATCCTCAAAGTGGCAATTCCCCCACATCTCTGCAGCTAGCAGTCCAGAAGGTTCAGGAGTTTTTCCTGAGGGTCTCTGGTGGTTGTGCACACTCTCATCAGTAAGTTGCCATCAGAGGAAGTGGCAAAATGGCTCACTGCTCTATTTCTGCAGGACCTGGTCCACTTCCACCACTTTCTCTCTTGAACTTAAATTGCTGAATCAAGTTTTCCATTGGTCCCCCAGACTTTGTAAATAGTCAAAGATGTATATCTATCTGGTACAAAATTGGTGGCAAAGCTCCAGATCGAATTTAATAATGTTTTGTCACTGATTAGGGGATGAAATCTTTTGGCTGAGTTAGCATGAAATTGTAAAAAGAGCATAAAAGTAAGAAATGTTCTTCTAACACTGTTCCATGAAATTGAATGAAACCACAGGAAACATTTACAAAGATTGCTCCAAAAGTAATGCCTCCTATTTTGTTATGTTGGCCCATGACATCAGAGGTGGATGTTGTGGTATGGAGGTAGAGGCTGAACTTTCCACCAATTCTCAATTACATTTTGTTGCCATGCAACTGTAAAGTTGTGGCTTTACTGCCTTTACATGGCAGTAAAGGAGCAGTCTGACAGAACGATGTCTGACAGAGATGCAGATGAAGTAAAGGTGTGGAATTGAATTCTTGTATGTCAAACACAAGGAACCTACTGACATTCATTGATGCTTGCTGAACATTTGTGGGGACCAAACAGTGGCTGTGAGCACAGTGAGGCAGTGGGTGGGCATTTCAGCAGCGGTGACAGCAGCAGATGCTAACCTCTTCTGGTACAGATTTTTATGAGCATGGCACTCAGGCTGATGAAAACACACAGTTAATGGTGGTGACCTTGTTGAAAAAGAGTGTTCTGTAGCTGAGAATTTGCTGTATCAAACAGTGTTATTGTGCTCCTTGTATATATTGTAGCTCCCATTGAAATGAATAGGAGGCACTGCTTTCAGGGCAATCTGCACTAATGAGAACATTAGAATTGCAAAATGACCCTGCAAATGGTGACAGATAGTGAAAAATGGAAAATTAAATAGAAACTGTTTGAGAAATACATTTGGAAAGAGGAAGTTTTAAAGCTGTTGGTCTTCTAGGTCAGAAATTACAAGTAGAAGAATTTGTTAAAGCAGATCTTAAAATTAGAAATAATTTTTTTCCTGTCCACACTTTACTGTAAAAGATAAGGAAATCCCTGGCTACAGATTACCAGATAAACTAGGGGTTCTTGCCTTGAAAAATATTTAAGTCACAGGGAAGAAAATTACTGACAAATGTGAGAAACTGAAGTCATTTGACATTTCTAAAAAGAACAGCATTAAACCATGGAGACATTGGCAAGCATACATTATGTGCTGCTGCTTCCATAGAAACAGCAGTAAGTACTCACAGAAAATGGAAAATTATTAATCAGGGACTTTTTTTGATACTGTAACAAAGGGTGTCATAGAAACTACAAAGTCATAAGATAAATCCATGTATTCTGGAAAAAAAAAAAAAAAAAAAAAACTAAAAAAAAAACCAACAAAACGGCTGACAGCCTACCTAAGGATAAATCATACAAGAGCAGAAGAAGACTAATTCTTGAAGGTCAAATAAGCATAGTCCAGAAGTGAAATCACATCCGTATCCTTCTGAGATAAATCTTTTTGTCTGTACTGTAACAGAATTAACAGCAGTAACAGGGGGGCTAGCATTCATTTAGAATTTCTGAAGGCATTTGAAAAGTGTCTCAAAAACAGATGATTAAGGAGTGTAAAACCAATGAAAGTGATCATACAATATTGTAGGCAAAGTATATTAGATTAGAAAGAAAGTTATAATGAGTAAGCCATATCAAACTTAAGTCTCTCATCATAGATAATACACATAAGTCTCCTCATGACCAGACGATGAATACAAATGAATAAAGACAGAATTTACAGCAGAGAACAATCTAGCCATCTTTTCAAAGAATCATAAATCAAGCCATGTGAAGCATCAGATGGTTTTACAAGTTTTTGTACCTTGAAAAATTACAAAAAATGTTTATTTACTTAACTTCTGGTTTTGGGTCCTTTAAAATTGAATGTTTTTTGGCTTGGTTGTCTTTAGGAAAGTCAGAAGTGCTGTACTAGTGTGTAGAGATAGAATTAGGAAAGCCAAGATGCAGGTGGAGCTGAAAATTGGCAAGGGATGTGAAAGAAAACAAGAGTAGATTCTACAGGTAGATAGGCATGAGGAGACAGGCCAAGGAGAGTGTTCTCTTTCTGATGAAAAGTAATAGGGAACTGGCTTCCTCAGACATAGAAAAAGCTGAGGTACTCAATGAGTGCTTTGCCTCAGTCTTCACAGGTTGTCAGGCCTCCTGTGTCTGCCAGGACTGTGAGCCTCTAGGTGAGAGTGTGGGGAGTGGTTTCAGTCCCATTGTAACAGTGGAACAAGTCCAAGACCTCCTCATGAAACTGAACATGTTTAAGTCCATGGACCCCGACGATATCCCTCCTAGGTTTTTGAAAAAGATGGCTGATGTGGTTGCTGAGCTACTCTCCATCATATTTGAAAAATCATGGCCATCTGATGAAGTCCCAGGTGACTGGAAAAAGGGAAATATTACTCCTATTTTTAAGAAAGGGGGAAGGGAAGATCATGGAGCAGATCCTCCTAGAAGCTATGTTAAGGCACATGCAAGAGACATGATTCAAGATAGTCATCATGGCTTCACCAAGGGCAGATCATACCTGACCAATCTGGAGGCCTTCTATGATGGGGTGATGGCTTCAGTGGAAGGGGAAAGGCGGTGGATGTCATCTATCTGGACTTGTGCAAGGCCTCTGACATAGTTCCTCACCACATCCTTCTCTCTAAATTGGAAAGGTGTGGATTTGAAGGACAAACTATTCAGTGAATTAAGAATTGGTTGGCTAGTTGCAGCCAAAGGATTGTGATCAGTGGTTCTGTGTCAGGGTGGAGGCTGGTCAGAAGTGGTGTCCCTCAGGTCCTGGGACCAGTGCTCTTCAACATCTTCATCAATGACATAGATGATGGCATCAAATGCACTGCTCAGCAAGTTTGCAGATGACACCAAGCTGAACGGTGCAGTTGATACATTGAAAAGATTCATCCAGAAGCTGGGAAGTACCAGGCAGTATGAGATCTACAGTACTGAAGAGCTATTCGTTTGGAAAATAGATGACAGCGGACAAAGAAAATCTGAATGACATCTACTGAGGTGGACAGCAGAAGGCAAAGTAAATTATAAGGTATGCCTTTTAGACCAGAAAAGACTTCCTAAAAGACCCCTGCAACACTGCTGTGCAATCACAGGCTGTTTTCCAGGCTGTTGCAGGACAGCACTTGTGTTTGGCTGTGCCTCTTAAATTGTAGATATTCATCAGTCAAATTCGTGTGTCTTCCCTAAAGGTCATGCCCGATCCTGCCCCTGATTTCAACCTGCTTTTGGGAAGATGCTCCTAGAGAAGAGCACCAGGACTCTGCCAGAAAGTCCTCAGTGTGTGACTTAAGAACAACCTATAACACCTTTCTGGTGTCCTGTTACTTTTCCTGTGATACACCACAGTATAACTGTGCTGTTATTTCCATCTGAACTGGTCAAGATATTTCTTCTTAGTGAGATATTTAGCTGCCAACATACATAGCCAAACCTTTTCAACAGTCTAATTGAACAGCCTATTTGCTGCCTGGTGTCTCTGCTCATCTATTCATCTCAGGATTTCAGTTGCATTAATACCATTGTGTGGGTTCTGTATTTCCACTGTGCACATTTTGTTCTTGCAAAAAACGGTATTTATTTTTGTCCACGAAAAAGGTCATAATTTGTGAAACACAGGAATAATTAAGAGAAATTGAAGTATTTTTCCTATTGCACAGATGGTAAGGTCTCCAAACTGATTAAAAATTAACATAAAATATGATGCCTGAGAACTACTCATAAACCTTTTTTTATTTTTCTATTTATTTCAAGAGAAGTATTTGTTAATATATATTAAGATATTAACTGAGTATTAACTGAGTGTATTAACATATATTAACTGAGAACTATTGGTGATTGGTGGATGACTGGACTGAATTTCTGTGATTAAAAATGTCATATATATATATATATATATATATATATATATATATACTTGTGTGGAGAGCCTTAAAAATAGTTTTATTCCTTTGCATTTTGAGTTTTGTTTCTCAGGTTGCCCTTTTTTAATGCCAGAAAGCAAAGTTGAAAGACTAGGTAGTAATGGTTTGAAATATAAATATGTTTCAACCAAAGTGCATTCACATTTCAAAGTAAAGCTTTAAGAGAGATACTGACATCAGTTCAAACAAAATACAAAAGTGATTGTGTGGCAACAATCTTAAAATATTCTCGTCAACAGATGAGAACATACCTCAAAGTATAAAATGGATCTGAGATGAAAGCAAAATGAGTAACATTTTAGGAGGAAAAAAATCAGCATAGGAAGCTTACCATTTCCACTGAGCATGACTGTGAAAATTATGTCATAATATCTATTGCGTTCATAATGAGTTCGACATAATTATTTTTGGGGCCTGATCCATGAAAACAAAAGCAATTGTTCTCTGATTTGAAGTGAAACAAATGCTAAACCATTTTGCTGGAGTAAACCTGTTATGTTAATCTCACTTTCAACAGTACCAGCAGAAACTTTCCATTTTACTTGGCGGGTAAGTAACTTTGTTCTCTCTGCTCACTGCCACCTCTTAGGCAAGCAGACGTTTTTCAGGTGCTGGCGTATTTTATTACTACGCACCCTGTACCTATGTTACTATATTGTCCTTTATGTGAAACGTTTTGCCAAAAGGCTTAGATAAAATGAAAACTCATAGAAACAAATTGTTTTCCCACCCTACCTCTGAAGAGGTCCTTAAGCTGCATTCCTGCTAAGAGTGACAAGAATATACTCTGTATTTTCGTATCTGAAACCTGCAGCTTAGACAACATGGAAAACATTGAAGATGAAGTCCTTGGACCTAAATTGATCTACAGAAAGTTTTAGACCAGGTTTTTTAATCCCTGTACACAGTTGAATGATGACCAGAACAAATCCAAGCTATTTATAAGCTAAATTGGAATTTGCAGGGTTAAAAAGTTGTACCTGTTATTTCTAGTTCTGTCCTTTCTTTATTCTCTAAGCCAGCAGGTGATAAATAATGGATTTGTACTTTACATATTATCTGTCTCCTAAAGTAATGTAAGCAAGTAAGTAAGTAAATAAATAAATAAATAAAATCCAGTTGTGGTACAGTTGATTTTCTGAAACAAACAGCTTTTACCCAACAAACATGATATGACTTCTGTAGGTATGACCTCTAAAGCTTAGAAGCAAGATCTCGTCTCATCTCACATTGAAGTTTTATAGCAAAATAATCATGTAACAAGTGTTTTAAACGTGTTTTCCTGTAAATGTTGGTTTTTAAATTTTAAAATGCTACATTATTCTAAGTAGATAATATTCTTCATGAGCAGTCCTCTATATCTGTACAAAAACTCTTCTTACAAAAGTACATACTCTTTCATTTGTGGGTTTAGATATTCTTCAAAGAGAGCGAACTTATTACCTTCTCAAGTCAGAACATTCTGAAAGTGTCTCACAGAAGTATTTGATAAGGATCTAAAGACAGAGCAAATCCTTTGATGTATAATAAAATAATTTTGGATCATCCATCCACACACAAGAGCAAGACAATGTATCTTTTTAAAGAGGCATATTTTACTTGGCACATAGCATCTGTATAGAGACTCTTCTTCCTATTTGCAGCTGGGCTGAAGGAATTGAAGAGAACTGGCATTCATGCACAAAAGCAAATACTGCTCATTAAAAGAAAAATGATTCATTATCACTTTTTAGAAAGAAAAATGGTAGAACTACAAAATTTTATCAAGAAACGTTAACATGGCCAAAAAATTGGGAAAAAAATAAGCCAATAGGAGCATTATATCAATATGCCATTTGTGAAATTGGAAGAACTAATAAAAAATGAGTTTACATGAAGCTTTGTTTAAAACTGACATTTTTCTACATGCTTTTATTGATGAGCAGATGGCTGGAGGGATAGCTGACTGAGAAATTTGAAGAACAGAGCAGAAGATCATAAAGGAATTACTTTAGCTCACTAAAAGTAGTGTGGAAGGATGGGGAGGAATTTATATTTAATTACACCATGAATTCTCTAATAGTCCATGCAGAGTGACTGTGTGAGCATCTGTGCTCTTTTTTATAAAGGGAACCTGTACCTTTATTATTGCTTTGTTATACAAATTTAAGACAAATATTTATTATGTACATATTCTACCTCAAGATTCTTCATTTATAAGTTGTTTTCTTCTTGTGTCCCTTCTAATTTGCTCTTTCCTTTTGCAAACTTTCCTATAAACCTCAGACCTCTTACTCATCTATATTTCTTTTGATACAAATTCTTTCCCCAGTAAAAAATGGGATTTCCAAGCTATTTTTTTCTATTTGCACCTTACCATTGCTAGGATAATCTGAAAAGTACATGATGGTTGCAAATGAACCTCCAACACTGAATTCAGTACCAAATTTCAAATGTTTTTCCCTGAGAAGCCACCTTCAATAACTACTCTCTACATCACCAGCTTGCTTTAGACTACCACTGAATACTTGAGTGCATTAAATTCAAGCACACACTGTTGCTAACATTGATTCTTATAAAACAAGAATGATGATGTGCTCAGGGAGACAGGAGGCCTGAAGTTAAGTGCACAATCTAACCACATTTCTGTTGAATTGCAACAAATATCAGAAGTTTGCTTTTTCTGCTTTTTCAAGCCTGGGTGTTTAATTTGTTTCCAACCTCTTCCCGCCCTCGCTCTCCTTTCCTTTCTCATTTCTCTCCAGCCTCCACTTTGTGCTGACCAGGCATTCTGCTCTGTTCCAAATGAGATGCCAACAGAGCAACACTGATTAGATCCACTGATTACAGCAGATGAGAATTCCAATTCAGCTTCATCCTAACTTCCTGCAGAGACTAGCCACAACTAAAGAAAAGCAGAAAATTCCACTGATCGCCAGTGACTTCACAAGTTTGAAACTACACATTTGTATTTAAAACAAAGAAACAAGCAAACAAAACAAAGCACACTTCATTTGGAAATTCAATAATTTCTTCTTGTTAAATTCTGTGCTTCCTCACATCAATTTAAACACAATGAATGGCAGATTCCTAAGTCAGTGCAGGTGCCTCTTCCAAAAAATCTTACTTGGCAGTGACATGTAGGTTTTCTGCAGACTTCCTGTAGTATATAATAGGTACATATCTAGTTTAACATTGACTTCAACATTGACATCGCTTTGTCTTCAAACCTGATGAGGTATAGGTATGAAATACCTTCTTCAAAGATACTTCTAAGTGGAATTTTGAATTGTGTAAGAAGCTCAAAGATATTCAGCTCATCAGCCTTTGTTAGGCCTTCTCTTGCAGCTCAGAAGGCCAATGCCATCCTGGGTTCCATCAGAAGAAGGAACGTCCCTTTCTACCCTGCCCTTGTGAGGCCCCATCTGGAATACTGTGTAAAGGTCTGTGGCCTACAATGCAGGAAAGATATGGAGCTGCTGGAGAGGGTTCAGAGGTGGAGGACAAAGACGATCAGAGGACTGGAGCACCTCCCCTACGAAGAGAGGCTGATGCAGCTGGACTTGTTCAGCCTGGAGAAGAGAAGGCTGTGAGGAGAACTCGTTGCTCTACTCTACTCAAGGGTAGACAGTGATAGGACAAGGGGGAATGGCCTTAAGGGAAGGTTTGGATTGGATGTCAGGGGAAAGTTCCTTGCAAAGAGAGGGGTGATGTGCTGGAACAGGCTGTCGAGAGAGAGGACAGAGGCTGTGGATGCCCCATCACTAAAGGTGTTCAAGAACAGATTGGATGGGGCCTGGGCAACCTGGTCTAGTATCAGATCAGGAGGCTTAGGCCCCTGCCTGTGAAGATGGTTTGGAACTTGATGATCCTTGGGGTCCCTTTCAACCCAACCCATTCTAGTATTCTGTGATTCTATGATTCTCCTTCATATATCAGGGCTTCAGTAGTTAGTTCTTCTCCTCTGCAATGACATAACTTTATAGGCCAAACTGTTGAAGTATGTGAACTTCTTTTTCCCTCTCATTCTCTCTTTCAGCTAGGTCTAAATATTTCAGTTTCCATGTCTTCTTGGAACCTAAGCAATTTTGTATAGAATCATAGAGTCATAGAATCATAGAATTACTCAGGTTGGAAGGGACCTCAAGGATCATCAAGTCCAACTGCAGCCTAACTGTAGTACCCTAACTCTAACAACCTTCTGCTAAATCATATCTCCGAACACCACATCCAAACAGCTCTTAAATGCATCCAGGGGCAGCAACTCAACCACCTCCCTGGAGAGCCTATTCCAGTGTTTAACCACTCTTTCCGTAAAGAAGTGTTTCCTAACGTCCAACCTGTAATGGCTGGATTTGTTTGCTTGATCATTGGTGCTAGAGAGGGAGGTGATTGTCCCCATCTACTCGGCTCTTGTGAGGCCCCATCTGCAGTACTGTATCCAGGTCTGGGGCTTCCAGTACAGGAAGGACATGGGGCTTTTGGAGCGGGTCCACAGGAGGGCACCAAGATGATCAGAGGGCTGGAACACCTCTCCTGTGAGCAAAGGTTGAGGGAACTGGGCTTAAGGAAGTTTTTCACCCAGAAGGTGGTGATTGGCCGGGCACAGAGAGTGGTGGTGAATGGAGTCAAATCCAGCTGGCGACCGGTCGTGAGTGGTGTTCCGCAGGGGTCGGTGCTGGGGCCTGTCCTCTTCAATATCTTTATTGATGACCTGGATGAGGGCATCGAGTGCACCCTCAGTAAATTCGCAGATGACACCAAATTGGCTGGAAGTGTGGATCTGCCTGGGGGTAGTGAGGCCCTACAGAGGGATCTGGACAGGCTGGAGAGCTGGGCTGGAGCCAATGGGATGAGTTTCAACAAGGCCAAATGCCGGGTCCTGCACTTCGGCCACAACAACCCCAGGCGACGCTACAGGCTTGGGGCAGTGTGGCTGGAGGACTGCGTAGAGGAAATGGACCTGGGGGTATTGATTGATGCTCGGATGAACATGAGCCGACAGTGTGCCCAGGTGGCCAAGAAGGCCAATGGCATCCTGGCTTGCATCAGAAACAGTGTTGCAAGCAGGAGCAGAGAGGTGATTGTTCCCCTATATTCAGCACTCGTCAGGCCGCACCTCGAGTACTGTGTCGTTTTGGGCCCCTCACTGCAAGAAAGATATTGAGGCCCTGGAACGTGTTCAAAGAAGGGCAACAAAGCTGGTGAGGGGTCTGGAACACAGGCCATATGAGGAGAGGCTGAAGGAGCTGGGAATGTTCAGCCTGGAGAAGAGGAGGCTCAGGGGAGACCTCATTGCTCTCTATAACTTCCTGAAGGGAGGTTGTAGTGAGCTGGGGGTCGGCCTCTTCTCTCGTGTCATTAGTGATAGGACCAGAGGGAATGGTTTCAAGCTACGGCAGGGGAGATTCAGGCTGGACATGAGGAAGTATTACTTTTCAGAAAGGGTGGTCAGGCACTGGAATGGATGCCCAGGGAGGTGGTGGAGTCACCGAGCCTGGGGGTGTTCAAGGAAAGACTGGATGTTGTGTTGAGGGACATGGTTTAGTGGGAGCTATTGGGAATAGGTGAACGGTTGGACTGGGTGATCTTTTAGGTCTTTTCCAACCTTAGTGATTCTATGATTCTATGATTCTATGATTCTATGATGCACTGGAACAGGTTGCCTAAGGAGGTTGTGGATGCCCCATCCCTGGAGGCATTCAAGGCCAGGCTGGCTCTGGGCAGCCTGGTCTGCTGGTTGGCAACCCTGAACACAGCAGGGAGATGAAACTAGATGATTATGGTGGTCCTTTTCAACCCAGGCCTTTCTATGACTCTCTGATAGACAATAGCAAAAATCTCCCATAACTATGTAAGACTATAAACTTATGTAAGACTATAAACTCATAAGCTGCATTATCAGCTTTTTTTAGGGAACTTTAAAGGATATCCATATTAGAAATGCAATCACGGCTAAACACATTCCAGAGTCTCCATAACCTCAGAAAGTGTTGCTTGGAGTTTGCTAGTGAAAATAAAATAGCATATGTCTTTGATAGCACAGCCTAGTTCAGTACTTTGTTACACTCAGTATTGTTCCTCCCTGCATGTGGATGATGGCCATTAATGAAGTTCCCCATTGTGCCATGAAGTGCCTTCAGTTTTTCTGTGCTTTTACCAGGATATCCTGGATAATGCTTACATGAAATCATATTATGAACCATCTTATCACAAGACATTATGGAAGGGGTCAGGTGCATGATCAAGTTGCAATAGCATGATGAATTCTCTATCAGGTGTATTAGTGTGCTAAGCTGTGTGTTGGCTCTCATCCCACTGCAAAAGTGAGGAAATTTAATTCTCTTTTGTTCAAGTTTAAGAAAAGGTCTTTCACCTCACTTTTTCAACAGTTAGGAGCAAGCACACAGTCTGTTGCCGCAAGTTAGCTGATATGCAGCAACTTGATGCTTTGCTTGAATTTGAGAAGTCAGTGAACAATTTATCTGACATTTATCATGCACAGGAAGGATGTGCTCACTTATCTGTGCATACTCAAAAGTAGCATATTATGGTGATCCAGAAGATAGTGGTTCACTCCCAGTGACTGTACTGTATTAAGGAAAGAGTGAGTCCTGCACACATCCATTCAGCTTCAGGGATACAGCACTGAAACCCTTAAACCTTCAGGTCTCCCCAACTTCATCCAAGGAGGAGAAAGTCATTCCTCCAGTCAGTAGGAAGGGAAAAGGAAAAAAAGCCTGGCAATATAAGTTACAATTTGTCCTAGAAACGTTGCTAAAACAAATCATTAACTGTATTAAAAAATCTTGCTGGTTTTACAAACCATGCACAGTACCATATGGTCTCAAGGCAGTACTGAGATAAATGTTTCAACAGCTCCATTCATCTTCTGATTTTTTGTACATCCTTCTTATTTCTTTTCTACATTTTCTTTCACTTCTGTACACTAAAAGGACCCAATTATTAGGCGATTCCAAAGAAGGCAGCTTTTCTAACTAATGGAATTTTCCAACTCCAACTTTCACAGAATCACAGAATCACAGAATGGCCAGGGTTGGAAGGGACGTTAAGGATCACGAATCTCCAACCCCCCTGCCACATGCAGGGCCACCAACCTCCACGTTTAATGCTAAACCAGGCTGCCCAGGGCCCCATCCAACCTGGCCTTGAACACCTCCAAGGACAGGGCATCCACAGGGCAGCCTGTTCCAGCACCTCACCACTCTCTGGGTAAATAGCTTTCCAGCTATGAAGAAATTTCTTCAATTTACTATAAGTTATTATACACGCTGTGCCATTGCAAACTCTGTTTCTTGAACTTCTCAGAGTATTTCTCATTCTCTGTCATTAAGAATTAGGAAAATGAGCAACAATAAATGGAACCAAACTAAAATAATTATAATAATAGCAACAATTGCAACAGTAACAACAATAAACCACAGAAGAGAGGTTTATTAAACTCCAGCCAGATTGCACATTTAAAAAATAATAACTAAAAAAAAAAAAAAAAAAAAAAAAAAAAAAAAAAGCATATATCTTGCTTACTATCTTCCCTCAAAATTCAGTTTTCTATTAAAGTCTTAAGGCCTTCACCACCTGGCCTCACAGATGGTACAGAAAACGCAGCACAGGAATAAAACAGAATCATAAAAAGAAAAGTAGCCTTTGGAGAAAGAAGTGGATTTAGAAGTGGTCCAAGGCCATGCTGAACTTCGCCTCCAGTACCTCAACCCCATTGTGAAGCATCATTCAGCTATTTCAGATGTCCATTCCACAAAGAAATTCATGAATTGCAAATACACTTGTACTGAAAGATTAAACCTCCTGTACACCAGAAGTCAGTGTTCTGGTAAAGAAGAAAAGAACTTCTGGACTACCAGGGGAATGTAGATACCTGCTGTTTTTCCACCTCATTATACTCTCTGCAGGTTTGTGTTGCTAGTTTAAATGTGCCTACTGTAGGGTATGGAGCTGTTCATCTTTGCCAACTTTTGCAATCATTTCCTTTTTTTTTTTTTTTAGCAAACCTTTCAGTGGTACATTGTAAGTGTAAGTCATCTGAAAGGACTTGGAAGGAAGTCTGAAAGGAAATGGAAGGATAAGAAGCAGTGAGGAATCATGTGAAAGATTACAGAAGAAAGAGCTAGAAAAGACTAGTACGGTAGAAAAAAGCTCTCTCAAGATGGTAAATAATAATCATCACAATGTCTTGGAGAGAACAAGCAAATGCTGAGTTTCAGGGTGTGTAGCACAGAAGGAGAAAAATGTTTGAGTGAACAGTGCACATAGGAAAGAGAACATCAGCAACAGAAGAATTTTTTAAAAAGGTGAACAAGGGACTGAACAGAAGAGATAAGCAGAGTAAGAAGGAACTTGATGGGAGGTGAAAGAGAAGGGACATCTTGGAAATTTTACACTTAGATAATTTATTCCAGTCATTTTCTGATCTGAATCTCTGGGTTGCCACACTATGATGCCTCGAAGAAAGACAGTGATCTTGAAATGGAAAAGAAAGAGAGAAATCAAATTATTTGCAGAGCACAGAAAAACCCAGGGCAGCTGTCTTGCAGCTTTGACAGCTATGCAGGCTTTATCTCAGACTATATTGCCTATAAGGGATGTTGTGCTTTAAAATACACAGAGTTCTGACAAGGGAGGCCACAAGTTCCTTTATATAGTGTGCATCGCTTACCAACTAGATGAAAACCTATCCTTCCTTGCCTTTGGGACCACAGTAGAGATTTTGTACTTCCATTTCAGGATGCACAGAGTGCTGAACACCCAGGCTTAGCTGTCATATTATAAATATAAATGTAGTAACTCAAGTATCAAACAATGCTTGCTTGCTTGCTCCAAATCCACAGGGTCTTCTCAAAACAGCAAAAGACCTATATACGTGGTATGCAAAAACCTTTATATCTTAAGCTCTCTAATATAACTGAAGCACAGTTACAGTCTCAGTCGGTAGAAAAGATTATCTTTAATTTGGGCTTGATGAGTTCTAAAACATTCATACCCTTTTTTTCAATCACATTCGATGTTCTGTCTGCACTGTACTTTGTTACTGTGTGCCTGTGCTGTCCTTTAGAAGGAGAATAACCAATCAGTTTACATCTAGCTTGCACACTGTTCAGATTATCTCATCATTATTATTTTTATTCTCTTGGCTGATCATATATTTGCTTTGGATTAGGACATCAAAAACACTTTCACCCTCTCTTCCTCCTCTTCTTTCCCTCTCCTTCTCCTCAGACACATTTGTACTGTTTTCTAAGGGTGACTTTGATTTGTTTTCCCACATAAAAATAGTCAGAGTTAAGCAAGCTGTGATAACACATATAGAACTCACCATATACACTTACAGGGATTACTTCTCTGATTGCTCCATTGAAATTTGCATAATCTTCTCAGTGGCTGTGGCCACTTATGTGTATTTAAAGTAACTGCACAAACCTGCAGAGAGTATAATTAGGTGAAAACCAGCAGGAATCTAGATTTCCCCATGTGGTCTAGAAATTCTTTGTTTGCAAAAATCATCAGTTGATTTCTGATACTCTTCCCACCAAGGCCGACAGGCACGGTATCTTTGAAAACAATATTAAAATGCCTTCAAGTTCCAAACCTTGCTTTGAAGTACAGCAGTGGGAGGATGGTTGAGTAAATGAAAGATCACAGATACAACCCTTGTGGACAAAGTGAGCAAAGACTTTTTTTTTTTTAAACCAGAATTCTTCAAGAATGACTGCTCTTCCAAGAGGTAAGAAAGAAAATGGACTAAACTCCACGATGTTCCATTTACCATCTGTGTAATTTGTTAAAAGACTTCTGATTTGCTTCTTATTTGCAGTTAATAGCATCACTTCTGTAACAAACTTTCTCAGTTTGTAGTCTTTTTCCCCACCTCCATTCCAATAGTTAGAACCTGGTATTTTTCCTTTACACTGAGATAAGGTAATGTTGCAATTCAAGCAATGTTATGCTACTTCTTTGTAGATTAATGCAGTCTGTCTCCTACACCATAACAACGTTGAATTAAATAAGTGAAATACAATAAGCCTCATGTTTTGTTAATTCAGCCCACATAATCATTCTTTCCTTAACAGAACTTTTCTATTCTCCTCTGTTGCATCAGTTTTGTCAGAGGCAGATGTTTAATTTACCTTCAGTGTGTTCACAGAATCACAGAAACACCAAGGTTGAAAAAGACCTACAAGATCATCCAGTCCAACCATCCAGCTATCACCAATAATTCTCACTAAACCATGTCCCTCAACACAACGTCCAAACGCTCCTTGAATGTTGTTACCATCTCTTTCTCTCCATAGGTCTTCTCTCCATGTGTCCAGTGTTTGTACACAAAGAGGAAACATAAGAGAAAGAAACTCTTAAAAGGTATGTGTTATTGTTCTTACATCAGAATTCACTTGCTGCAGAAGGGAATATGTGACAACCTGCAGTCATTCCTGTTCTTAGGTCAATATGTTGGCAAAAGTATACAGTCCTCAAAAGTGAGGCTACAACCAGGGTCTGAGAAACTATGGTATGAGCTCTTCTCCTTACCTCTTCTGAAGTAGCAAGCACTACTAGATTGCCAGAGCTGATACGAAAGGAGGGGACAACCTTAGTACCCACAGCAAAATTTACGAAAGCTCTGAGGAACTGTGGTCAGCAGAAGTTTATTTCATCTAGCTGTCTTCTGAGAACTTTTTTGCTTACTTCAAGGTAGTTCATGCACTGTATTTTTTATAAGGTCAGCAGAATCACATCTTCAAAGAAAGCGTCATTCCCACTTAGTTAGAAAACACAGAGTTGTTTATTGCTTGATTTTACTGCCCAGAAGAGGCCTTGGAGTGTTCAAAGCTGGGGCCTGTGATGAAGGGGATAATATTAATTACTTCTTTACCTCAAAGAGTGTGAGTAGCCTCAATTAACTTGCACTTAAAAGTGCTTTGAAACTCTCACATACAAGTAACAGCGTTCCTCATTAGCAATTCCACATCAGGTATTTCAGTTCAATGGTATTTTTTTCTTCTGCATGTCTTCTATAAAAAGAACAGCTAATGAAAGGAATACCACCCATTTTACATAGTAAAAAAATTTGCTAAATTTCCTGTATATAATAGATGGTAAATAAAACATGAAAACAAATAAGCAAAATATTGAAGAAAGGGCAAAAATTTAGGAATGTATTATGGAACCAGTCTTCTAGAAAACCCAAAAGTCATGATTAAGATTTAAAAAAAAAAAAAAAGAGTAGGTGACAAATACTTTGCAAACACTGATATGTTTTGTATAATTACGAAACTAAGCAGAACATCCAACTAACAAAGATTTTCTCATAACATTGCATAATTACATAGAATCATACAATCCGCAGATATTTCTGGTGAAATTTTAAAACATTGGAAGGGTATTTTAGCATTTCCAATCAGATAAACCAACTGTAGTTTTACAAAATAGTCAATTGACAAACAAGTTATAAAGGTAATATTTTTAATGATGATGATGTTAAAAAGGTTGTTCTAAGTAATACTGTAACTTTCATCCACTGGCAGAAAAATTATCTGTTCCAAAATCTGATTCAAATAATCTGGTTCAAAATCAGCAAAGAAAGAATGTGCACTGTTTGTGTCCTTCAATTCAAATGTAATACCAACAATTCTGAGTTTGCTTTTTTTGTTTTTTAACTTCAGTTAAATGGCCATCAATGCTTAAATACTGTTTATACCACTAAAAAAATTGGAGAAGATCCTGATAAAGGTAACACATAATTCCAAACTTGCTTTGAAGATATATATGACAGATTTTGATGTCTTTTTTTTTTGAATACCTCTCTGGAAATAGAGGATCATGTGTCTGCTTATCACCCATCATGTGCAAATACAGATACAAGCAGAGAAATACATATTAAATCTTTTGAAAAAGAGGTGGAGAATCACATATATTTTGCCTTGGAATCCTGGTTCACAGGAAACAGTAGCCTACAGAGAACATCAAAGCAGTAAACAGATCAGAGCACTCCCACGGAACGTTTAGCTTAGCTGCACTTTCAATCGCCTTTCTAAGGACCAAGTTGAGAGAAAGAATTAACTGCAGAGATCAAAAAGACAAGGTATATCTTTGAAATCCCTTCACAGTCCAGTATTTTATTTATGACCAAAGCCCCTGAGTTGAATGTGAAAGTTGGTTTCCATGGATATTTAAATAACACTTTTATCAGGCATATCAGAATGACACACTTTGATATTTTGAAGTCTTGCAAGATCACCTCTCAGCCATCTCTGAATTCTTTGTGTCTAGCAATCACCATTTCTTAAAAGAAACAAGCAGTGGTTGTGGCTTGTCAGTGTAACCTCATTGCAAAAGAACTATAAATGCAGAGTACTGAAGCAGAGAAAATTAACCACACCAACAACCTGTGACAGAAAAACCAAACCACTTGCTATTTGTTCTTTTGTTCCAGGGGAGGTTCAGGTTGAATATTAGGAAAAATTTCTTCTCCAAAGGAGTGGTCAGGCATTGGAATGGGCTGCCCAGGGAGGTGGTGGAGTCACTGTCCCTGGAGTTGTTCAAGAAGCATTCAGGTGTTGTATTGATGGACATGGTTTAGTGGGAAATACTAGTGGTAGGTGGACTGGATGATCTTGGAGGTCTTTTTCAGCCTTGGTGATTCTACGATTTTACAATGCTTTCCCTTGCCTCCTGTTTCCATTCACTGCTCGGTGTGTCTGTGCTGTAGGACAGGCCATGTGTAATTCTGTGCTGTGAGCAGAAATCTCTGCAAACTGCAGCACTGAGTTCAGCCATGTTCATCTGCCTTCCCTTCTCTAATGGTCCCACAGAAAGAAATAGAAATGCTCACTTAGCAAGCCAGACGTGTTTGAGTCTTGCATTGGTATGTGACATATTTTAAGAAAGGACCATTTAAGACTGGAAAAGCATGATATCTTGGTCCTCCAGTGCAAATTTTCTGTCATCACCTACTAAAAATAAAATTAGATTAAATTAAAAAAAAAAAAATCAGCAATAGTAAAATTTGAAATAAAATTATTGGAAAGAAATTAGCCACATGCTTTTCAAAGCAAATGCTTTGATTTAGAAACAGCTATTATACACATTTGTGATTTCTGCGGCTTGCAGTTAAATTTTAAAAATAGCACTTAAATATGCACGTTAATAACATCCAGAAGGCATACCTTTCAAGGCTGTCCGGGCTACTGAAGGGTTTAATTTAACCACAGTATTCATTTATGTCTAGCAGTTAGAATTTTCTTTTAAGCTCAAAGGAGCCCAGAGTTGTAACTATGATCTAATTGGTAAGCAATGAAGAATGTTTTTCATGTTTTATGGACAACATGAATCCTGATCATTTTACAGCAGTAAATTATAGAGTGCTCTGTTCACCGTGTCTCCCTCTGGAAATACGGGCCTATATCTCATTAAACTATAAAAATAACTTCCTGTGTTTGGTGGCTCCTTGAAAGCTATCCTGCCAAGGTATGTTATTTTTATATTACTAATGCATGTTAGCTCGTCAGTCCAGAGAAAGTTAGGTTCTTTATGGCCTCAAACTAAATTAATTTAAAGCTGTATCCACATGTCAGGGGGGACTCATGAGGAACCTAAACTGCTATAGAAAACGATAATTTATTATTGATTTTGAGCTCCTTTTTAAAAGCAGCTACAAGTCATTGGTTACTCTGTTCCTTCTGTGCTACAAATGATCTACATCTACACAATGCTGGCAACTTAACAAAGGAGCTCCTGTGGGTAAGGCAAAGGACATAAAAGTCAGGTGTGCTTTACTTCTTGGCTTAAGACAAATGATTCATCACTTTATTATGGGAAAAAAAAAATCAGACATATGATGTAATTAATTTTTGTTTGGTTGGTTGGTTGGTTTTGGTTTTTTGATTTATTGCTTTTACAGGTTGTATGGTCGGACAAAATATCTCCTTTAAATTAATTACAGCCTTTAAAATAAAACCTACCTTTTTACTTGTTTTTGAAGCTATATAATTTTCATATGGTTGAGAAGTTTAGCTGTAGCCAGTAAAGTCAGCATACTACCACTGACAAATTGCAGGTCTTTAATCCTACTGTAACGTTTTGTTTTTGTGTTTTGTTTGTTTTATCTTAAAAAAAAAAAAAAAAAAAAAAAAAAAAGCAACAAACATGCACCTGTTTGAAGTTCAAATGTTACAGAAGAGTTGCTGCTGCTGAAGGCCAGGTTGGCAACACCTCTATGAAAGGGAGTTCACTGTAAAAAAAAAACACAAAAAAGTGCCCCCAGAACCAGTATAGGAACTACTCCAGGATGAGGAACACTCTTCAAGGACCAGACGAATAAGAGCAATAGTTTTTTTTCTTTTCTCATGAGAGCAAAGCAATGAACCACAAACATCTCCTTTTTTAGCAAAATAGTTGTAAGGAAGTCAAATGATATCCACCTTAAGTGCACACAGTGAGAGATTTTGGGCATGGAAGAAGAAATAAAAATTATAACAGCCATTTTAAATCCTAGATTCAAACAGAGATCTTTTTGCAGTTAACTTCTTCTATGGAGGATTCAGTTAAAGTTTTAGCCCTTGCTACTTCTCTTTGATGATTCTTTGCTGCTAGTGCCATAGTTCCATAACCAAATGGCCTCAGGTCCAAACCCCTCTCCCCAGAACAGCCCACAGTCCTTGTCTAAACAGATTTTCTCTTCAGGGAGCCAGAAAGCAGCTCTCCAGGTAGAGAGGCCTGGTACGTTATCACAGACACGCTGTGAGCTCCCTGAGCTCTGCTCCTTGCAGCTGTCAGCCTCCAGCTGAGTGCCAGGATGCTGGCTGCTGTGGTGTGTCCGGTGCCACTGCAATCCCCAGCTAAGGGCCACAACAGCTAGCAACGCCGGCTTGCCTTTCATTTCTAGCTCATACACACCAACAGCAAAAAGAGGGGAAGGTCATCCAAATATGCTGGTTATGGAGTTAGATTGAAAGTTGGATTTAAACTTAGAATTCTCTTCAATTTGTTCTGCTGTATGAATGAGCTAGGCAACTCTGCAGTCATGAGTCATGTTGTCTGCAAGTTGTTTCTGAAACAACGTGGTTGAGAGGACGTCACCAAATACAACTGACTTCTGAAGGCAAAGAGGTTCAAAAGTGGTAGCAGCATGTGAGGAAAAAATTGATGAGATCCAAAGGAACAGTGTATAGATTGTGCCTTGAAGACTCAGTGTGCCTTGCACTGTGAGCCAAGTGTTGGAGCCCTCACTGGCTGTGGCGAAGAGAAGAGCTCCACATAATTCTCACACTGTGGGGTTTCACACACAGGTTCTGGGACAAGGCTTACATTACCTTCAATTCAAAGGAATGGAAAGGAGATGAGAGGAGTGACTCAGAATAAGGAAAATTTTTCCACCTAGATCCCATCTACCTTCAATGCATCCTGAAAAGCAGAAATTGAAACATTCATTGCAAAATGACAGGAATGAGAAAATTGTTACAGAAATATTTATACACATAAGAGCAGTAGAAGCATGGAAACAGAACCAGAGAGGATGCTGTACATCAAAGATCCTGATGTATGAAGGATTATATCCAATCAATTATTACCATCAAACCTATGTTAGTAAAGAGCAGCAGTAAATTCTAACAGCCACATCACAAATATTAGAAAAGGGCTGGGATCACTATAAGAAGTGGATCTTCTTGCAAAAACAGAGAAGTGCTGGGGATAAAGATACAACCATAGAGAATCACTACTGTGGAAATGGTCATGGACCCAACTTCTACCCAGGCAGTATGCTGGAAACTAACACTACCCATCCTGCTGGGGGAAACAAAAAATGAAAACCAACACCAGCTCTACTTATCTCTCCAGCTTTCACTGCCATGAAGCACTTGGGAATCTCAGTTCCTCATTTACTTTTATCTATGAAATGAAGACAACTAAGGCTATCAAGAAAGAAAATAAAAACAAACAAAAAAACATACTGGCAAAGAAGGAGGATGTGGAAACATGCTGGAAGCTGATTGCAAATGCAATCTTTTGATCACATGATGCCAGCAAGAAATTAGTTCAAAGTACAAGAATTTTCAGGATAGAAGAGGAGAATGTCATTAGGAGAATGGGACAAGGATAATGCAAGGGTTCCAAGAGGCCGCTACATCATCTGTTAGCATAGATCCAAATTAAAAGTGATGAATTCCTCAGGATAGAGCTCAGACCAGCTCACAGAAATATACAGCAGATGTACAAAAGCACATATCTTAAAGCCAAGTTTCAGCCTACTAACTAACATTGATGTCTTCTGCATTACTTAGATCTGCAAAACAAAACAAAACAAAATTATAAAATTAGCTCCTTTTTCTATTATCATCAATACAAAAATATTAATCCTGCGCTACAGTCTTCAGAAGTGCAATAGGAAGAAGCCTTATTAGAATTGTAGATGTTTTCCTAAAACAGAATTTGAGGTAAAAGTGCAAAATGTATCATTCAGTTAAGAAAGCTGTAATGAAAACCACAGTGCAGAAGTTTGGATCCTAAACGTACAGATATTTATAGGAGGGCATTCCACCACATACAAAAACTATAGAGAACTGTAATTACACAAAGTATCTAAATACCAGCAAAAGATTGGAGAAACTACACACAAATTTAGGGAAACTTGATTAATATTTGCACAGCATTACAGAGTGATGGTCAAGAATGAACCAAAATAATTATGGCTTGGAAAACTGTAATTTACTCAGTTTTGAAAAAGGAGATATGAAAATATACAGATGCTTCCGCTCAAATACTTTCAGTGATGTAGTTATTGAAGTATTTTGTATTTAAGTCCATGTATTTGTAATCTATCTAAAAATTCACTGTGAATGAGTCTGAAAAAACTTCTGTTCCAACTGAGCTAAATGTCTGTTGAATTTTAATGAAACAGACAGTCTGTTTTAATGTGTTTTTGTACAAACTGATTACACTGAAACATGCAGTAGTTGAATTATATGGTAAGCTACAGTTTTGAATTCCTTATTACATTATTAGCCCAAGATTCCTACATAAACATTGCAATTTCTAAATATTTTAAATAACATAATTCAGATTAGAAATAGGTTGCCTATTTTATACTTGATCTGTTTATATTATTTAAAAATGCAAATGTAAGTAATTTTTAGATTTTTTCCCCCCCAGTATTCCTTTTTCATTTTCATGAATTTTCGTTTCCTTTTTCATTTTCCTTTTATTCAGTTTAGACAGATCTTGTTCTCTGAAAAAGAAACAGGGCCGAGACCTCTGAAAGTCATCTCAGTCAAAAATAAACTGTTATTTTTACATTCATTATCATTATTAGAGATCATTCTTTCACAGCTCTGAAATTCTCCCCAGTGGGCAGTAGTCCATCTTACTAAACTACCTACCCATAATTCAACCCAATTTCATGCCATTGTCTGTCTGGGCTCATGAAAGTCCAGCTTTGAACTACAATGGAGACTATTTTCCAGTGCCTCCAGGGAAGGAGCTAATTCTGTTGGCTGCCTCCTTTCCATTCATCTTCTCATGAATAAAGCAGGGCTTGACTTTTCCCTAACGCTGCCCATTTTCAGAAACGTAAACATCATTGCAGTGAAAAGCACTAAATTAGTACAAAACCTGAAATGCCTGAATAAAAAGCTACTCATTCTCTCGCAAATACAGAAACATTTTTCAAGGTCCTGTGAAAAAAAATGTCCATGGCCAGGGTCAAACTGAACTAATGTGTCACGCAACTCATCTTTTCTTATACATAATCTGAAAAGTAATTGGTAAAACTGAAAATCAGAACAGGGGACTGTCTTTGTTTAGTCTTTAATACTTGATATTTCATTCTGCACAAAACAGGAAATTCTTCCCATTTAGCTTACTCCTGATCAAGCAGCAGCAGGGGACACTGCCGTGGAAAGAGCATCTGTCTAAATGCATTAATTCAGATTCCTAAATTCTTATTCCATTCTCACTAGTTTGATATAAAAAGTTTTGACCTATAGTGAGTGGTAGGAAGAAAACAAGTCATTAAAGGAACTAATTTGCTGTATTAATGAGTTGTGCTTTTTATTAAAAAAAAAAAAAAAAAATCAACAAATACAAAATGAACTTTCTCAAACACAGAAGAATCTACAGACAAGTTGAATGAATGTGATATCATTTTGCTTACATGAAGAAATCATTTACAACATTCTTTTGACCCTTATTCAGTCATGGGTTGTAAGAGATCTAATTTTAAAATGTTATATGCTGCCTTATTTCCATTTACATTAATGGAGCAGACAAAGATTCTTGTTTAGAAGGATGGTAAATTTAAATACTGCAAAGAGAAATGCTTTGCTATTGTGTAAACAATGAAAAATTGCAGCAACTACTTATCAAGTGAATGAAACTAGCTTCTGTGTGATGGTATAAAAAAGAGACAATTTCATACATAAACAGGAAAAAAAAGGTTTTTTTTATGGAACTTACAGAGTTCATTCCAACATTTTTCTCCAAAGACTGTGAGTTAGTGCTCCAAAAGTTCTGTTTTCCAACAAAAACAGACACATTACTCTTTTTGCAGATGATGGAAGCTCAGAAGAGCAAGGTTTTGCTACTTCACCCACCTTGTATTTACTAGAAATAAAAAAAAGTGTCATTGGTAAGGAACACAAATAACATTGCGTCCATGCAAGTTTAGCCAAGCAGAATCACTATAGAGGTGTGATCAGTGTTGTAAGCTCTTTCAGGTGTGCATTGCCCAAATCAGTACACTTGGGATCACAATTCATGCCCTTTTCTACTAGCAGGGAAGAAATAAGGAACATCTTCCTGTACATGCATAGATTTGTCAGGAATGCATATGCACTTTCCCATGCATCACATCAATAAGTTGCACATTCCATTACACTCTGCTCATTTCCTCTACGTCAAAATGGCTACAATAATTTTTGAAAACACCTAACAATGTACCCTGTACTGTGAAATGAAGAGTTGACTTCAGTGTTCACCATTGTCTCTAATGCAACCATTCCCAAAACTGTACCTAAAGGGATAGGCAGTACATGAGGTTTGATCTCTGATAGAGGGCTTGCTGGATGTTATCCTTCAGAACAGGTTGCAAAATCAAGCATCCTTCATTGAAATTCTTCCCCTGCAGTTTCTTTGCATTTATAACTGTGAGAAATCTGCTCCACCACCTGAGCTGTTCTCAGCTGCCATGGTGCCCCACAAAGATAGATGGGATCACTTACAGAGGTACAATAGGGAGCACTCTTCTGCTCTGCTTTCATCTTGCTCCCTGATCACAGATCAAAGCAGGGAGGCAAGCAGAGTAAGGGCATGTCTACACAGAGACATTACATCAATCTAGTTTATTCTCTCACAGTGCGAAATTTAAATGTAACTCATTGAAAGGCTTTTGCACTGGTCTATCATGACAGCTTAAAGTACTTTCCTTATTAATTGTAACACCCAAACAGCTCTGTACTTGTCTGAACTAACTACCCTAGCTTCTCAACCAACATTTCACAGAGTAGCGTTTGCAACTGTGATTTTTCCTGTGCTGTAGGAAGGCCCACTTGAAACTAAGGAATTTGTAGTTGGGGTAACAAGACGGTCAAACGAATTCACTCCTTAAAATCTTTTCACAGAATCACAGCATGACAGAATGGCCTGGATTGAAATAGACCTCAAAGATCATCTAGTTTCAAACCACCAGCCATGGGCAGGGTCACCAACCAACAGGTTATGCTGCCCAGAGACACATCCATCCTGGATACAGTATCCAGGTTTCCTGGTATGCATTAACATAATCAGTAGCATTACTCACCTGCTGTCACACAACATGAAAGACCTATTACTCAACACCATAATTACTGTGATATAAGCAAAAAAAAAACCAGTGGGCATATTTTCCAAGTTCACTGGTAGCAGAATTTCAGCATGGGAAGACCTGCTTTCCTCATGGGATAAAATGAACGGAGATGATCTGTTCAAGAAGCTGCAGCTGGTAAACACCACCATGAAGACTTTCCTTGGGTCACAGGAACATTGTGCTGCCCAGAAGTGCAGGTCAATACCCTCTGTCATCATGAAACACAAACTAAATCATTTGATGTTGGCAGACCAGCAGTCAGGAGCTGTTGTAGAGCTTTGCAGTTTCACCTAGAGAGTGTTGCTTGGTCTGATGCCATGCCATCCTCTTTTTGACAACTAGCATTTAGTTCTGATCCTTAGAGGGCTGTCAGATCACAATGGAAGAACCGTAAATGACAGAAAAGGGTGTTTCAGAGAAGTACCTGATCTTAAAAGATTTAGAAACTGATATCTGCTTGAATGCAGGAAAATGAATTCCTCAACTATTGAGAACTCAAGTGAAACTGTTCCTCATGTCACTCCAAGGTGGCAGAATACTTAAATTCTAACAGATGGAAATTTCCAAGGCCAGTCAGTTTCATGAGGCAAATTCTAGTTATATCCAGGACAATAAGAATCTGTTCCTGAAAAATAATAATTTCAGGACAGCATTGTGGACTGGGAATGAAGAAATGTCCAGGAGAAATTTAAATTTTCAGTATAAGGCAAATATATATTTTTCATCTCTGCTAATGAACTCATCAGAATAAAAAGCTGTAAGAGTTTTAAGTAATCTCAGTATATGTTTTACATCACTAAATTTTCCTATAGGCTTTAAACACTTCATCTCAGCTATACAAGGCACTCAGTGTGCTCAAGCAAAAAGAATTCATCCTGCTCACTGATCAAAAGAGCAATAAGTTTCTGAAGATCTACTGCTGAAAACACATTTTAGTGACAGCTATTCTCTGAAACTTCACTGTTACATTTGGAAATCAATAGTCATTCACAGGGTCAAAAATATTAGTAAATGATGCATGAAGTGACCCCAAAGAGAGCAGCAAATAAATTCAAGTCACTTATTAGCATTAATTTATTTTCTGTTTCTCTCTCCAGTCTTGTTTTCCGTGGATAAGTAAATCTCAAATGTCACAAATATTTCATTATTTTTTCTCCACTGTGAACCTACATTCCATGTCTCCACATTTATGACAGTGTGAACAATAGCTGATGTGGTGCCAAACGGATACAATTTTTTTCCAGATATTCAGTAATAGGAATATATTTGTTGTCTGCTTCCAACTGAGACACCGAGTCTCCCAGAATGTCTTTTTTGTCAAACATAAATACACACACAAGCTTCCATAATATTTCATGAAATACCTCAGGGATAATTTCAAAGAAACAAACTAAGTGGTTAGGGAAAACACTTATTACATTGTAAAGCTGATGAAAAAGAAAAGATCCTTGAGATAAAAAAGTTAGAAAATTATATTCAATTAGAACTCTGTTTTCCTCTGTTGTCATAACTCATGCTTTATAGCTCTTTGACATTCAGAAATAGCTGAAACTTGACCACGGAGAAGAATGCTTATGTAACAAATAAGTTCTTACAATTTAATGCTAATGACGTCAGCTATACTTTTTATGCATTCCCAGTCCTGCCAATTAGTAAGTAAATACACGAGCAAAAGGAGCATTAAAAAAAAAATAATAATTAAAAAAAATGCCAGCAGTCATTTGAACTTCCTTCTCTTCTCCTACAATTGGGAACATAATTAGATCAGTCGTATGTGCAGTAGCACACTTATAAATCAAGAAAACCAAAGGTGTTATACAAGAAGCAACAGGCATACAAGAAAGATTTGCAAATGTTTCATTGGATTAACTCATGTTACATCCTTGGATACAACCTAATCTCACACATAAAAAGCTCGTAATGAGGACTGCACTAGTTAAAAGCGACATTGTGGAAAGTGGGAAGGATGTGACAAAGAACAGGCCGACAGAAATAGATTTGTGAAGAACTGCAGTGTATTTGTGAAGGAAACAATCTCAGTGATTCAGCCTACACCGTCCCTCTGACAAAGTATGGGGAAGACACATAGAGTTCCCCCTGTCTTACTCAGAACTCTAAGTAGCCTTCATTGCATACAAATATTGTACCATTACTACAGCTCCTAAATACAGAATCACATTTTCTGGTCAACAGAATATTAAGTTTTATTCTATAACACACATAAACACTGGAGAGTATGGCAAACTCTCAAAGTAGTAAATAATCTCCATTACAACTTTCAGAAGGTTTGGCTGCATTTTATCTTCACATGGAGCTGAACCACGTAACATTTTTTGTTAAATAATCTTAAATTATTAGTTTATTTAGCTTAAAATATTTTTAACATTTTTGATCAGAGTCTTCTCTCCACACAGACAGAAAAACAGAGGACAGACACCTTAAACATTAATGTATCTATAACAAAAACATTTGCAAATGCAAGAAGATGAAAGGAAGAAATACCAATAATGGAAAACAGACAAGCCAGACAGATAACCCAAACACAAAGATTATTTCCTTACAAATGTGAATGAACTGCCATGTAATGCAGTGCTCAGATCCTTAGAATGAAATAACATCACAGCTTCTACAAATGGACTGGGCAACAGTGGGTATGTCATTCACATGTTAAAATTGTATGTTATGAAATCACAGTATAAGTTAGCCTAACAGCTGTACACAGTTTCAGTGGCGGGAAAAGAAGAAATCTGCCTAGAAATACAAGTCTATAAGTTTATTCACCTGCCTTAAGATCATACAATTATCAAACTGTTCTAACTCAAACTCATTTCGGTGGCAGAGTTGCATAATATATTTGCAGAGTCCATGTTTGGAACTTTTTCACTTCATATGTGATAGAAGCAGTATGCTCTTGGGCATCTTCAAATCTTAATATTTGGAAGACATGGCTTAAAAATCAATCTGCATAGTATGCATAGTATGCATAGAATGCATGTATTTTACCAATGCCAATAGCTAAAAAATGCATGGTAAAACTGTTCTTAAAGCAGTGGCCTTCAAATTGAAATAGGCAATGATAGTAGCCTTCACATTGCAGAAGTGATTTCACGTCACTGAAATCCCTAAGAGAGAATCTATTTTCAATTTCTTCAGGATTAGAAATTACTTTCTCAGCAATTGCTTTGAAGTTGTAGCTTATGTGCAATTAGCAAACCATTCAGATCTGCAAAATGCAAATATGATACAAAGAAGATACTAATTATAATGATTTGTTAACCTTTCCTTTTCAAAATGTGTGAGGTGACTTGGAAATAACCCTGTGTCTTCTTAAATTATCTCATGATCACAGCTTTGTTCAAGTCTGACATTTAATATTCTTTTTTACATTATCACAATTATGCCAAACACTCATCATGGTTAGTCGGAGGGTGTTGATCTCCTGCATTTCTAAGTCATGCCCAGATTTTTTATTTCTTGTCAGGGTACATTTTAGGACCAGAAGATAATGATAAATAAGCTTCAGTAGATAATTATTGTCAAAAAATATTATTTGAGAGGCTTTTTTGGGCTTTGGGAATCTCTTTTTACTGAGTTTGGCATATTCATTTTCTCAACATCTATCAGAATCATTAAGGAAAAAATGAACACAGCAGCAGTCTTAGATGAAACGCTTTGAGGATAGATTTACCAAAAACATCCTCAAAAATTCAGTCTAGAGTTGAAAAAAACAACAACAACAAAAAAATTGTTTTCTTCAGTTACTTTTGATTTATCAAATAATTGCATTTAGACAGAAGTTACCTGAGTCCAGCAAACATTCATTTACTGCTGGCAACAATAAAAATAATAGCATAACGGTGTAACACTGCGCAGAAACAAAGCATAGAACAAAGCATAGAGTGCTTTTCACAAAATACTTACAAAAAACACACATTAGAAAAAGAATCAATGGAAAAAAAAAAAAGGCAAGCTGCAATGAGAATTAAACTGGAACTGGTGGCCCGTCATTGTTGCATATGCTTCTTTAACTTAAGCGACATGATGGTACTGTTTTTTACATCAAGTCAGGATTAACTCTCCCAAACAAAAACAGTAATTACTCCAGGTCTAGAGGTCTGCAATAGGGCCATAAAATGCACTCCATTTGTGCCCAAAGCCTCACAACTTAGTAGCTAAATGATTTATTTTTAAAATACACTAGCGCATCAAGGTGGATCTGTGCACTCTTATTTTTAAAGATCATTTTTATTCTTGTAGCTTAATCTTGCTAAAAAAGTTATTACTGTAAATTAATTTTACAACGTCACATTTTATAGTTACTGTTTCCATATAGATGGCAATCCAAAACATGATAGAGAATATGATACTATGAGAACAAAACCTCAAGATGTTGCTTTATGCAACTCATATTTCATTCATCAGATCAAATTTGTCATGAGAAAATTATGTCAAGTATCAAGTCACCGTTATTTTTTTGGTTCTTGTCTCTAGGAAACATTGTGGAAGTCTTCTGTGTGTTTTACTCTTTCAACTGAGTCAGGTCTGCGATCACCTCTGCAAAGGACAAGCATGCTTCTGCCACAATAAATTAATTCCATTAAGACAACAAACAGGCTTAGTAACACTAATTTCTTCAGCACAGCTTTTCATGCCCTAGCTTCCGCTGTTGAATACAAGAGTGATCTTAAAAAAAAAGAATATGTGTATAACATATGTTAAAATATTAATGTGTCATTTATCTTCTTTTTTTTTTCCCCTTCAATTTGCTTCTGCTAAACGTATGTATTGGTCTAGGTCTCCATTTGAACATAGCAGCACAGATCATTTTGATTATTTTGCTGGGAGAAAAAATTGTGATTACTTTCCGCTCATAGGGGGAAAAAAAGATCAAATAAATCAGATCTGATGTTACTCCCACATATATCTCTACTCTAAATTCTCTAGTGACAACATTGTTAGCATGAGTTACATGTCCAATATTAAATACTAAGGAAAAGGTGGTGAACTGGAAAGTAATGTCATTTGTACCAATAAAATAGCACTGTAAATACAATTATAATCAGCACAAAACCAGGATAGGTGAAGATGTAAAAGTACCAAATACAAATACTGTAATTCTTCAGAAGCTTCATTACTCAAAACCCTATGCACATATACACCTTTTTCTCCCACCTTTAGAAAGCACATCTTTAAGACAGATGAAAGAAAACCTAGTCATTCTTCAAAAACATTGCAGGCAACAAAACATAAGTTCTACTGTTAAGAAGGAGGACCTGGGAAATTACAGGCTCACCTCGATCCCTGTGGAAGTGATGGAGCAGCTGGAAATAATATCCAGCCACATGAAGAGCAAGAAAATCATCAGGAGCGGTCACTGTGGATTCTCTTATGGGAAGTTGGCTTTGATAACTTGATAGCCTTCTATGATGAAATGGCTGACTTGATTGGGAAGTTAAGAGCAATGCCGAATGAGGTGGGTGCCCTGGTGAGGGAAATGAGAAGGTGGAATTACTGAACACCTTCTTTGCTTTACTCTTTACTGCTAAGACTGGCTCTCAGAAATGCCAGACTATAAAGGTAAGAGAAAGAATCCAGAGAAAGGAAGGCTTCACTTAGGTCAAGGAGAATCTGGTCAAACACAGTCTAGGCAAACTCAACACATAGAAATCCATGGCACTCAGCAAGATGCAACTAAGACCGCTGATGGAGCTGGCAAAAGTGACTGCTGAACCACACTCTGTCACCTGTGAAAGATCATAGAGAACAGGAAATGTGCCAGAAGACTGGAGAAGACCCAGTGTCACTCCAGTCTTCAAGAAGAGCAAGAAGGAGGGTCCAGGAAATTACAGGTCAGTCAGTGTCACCTCTGACACTGGGAAAATGATAGAACAATTCATTCTGAACATCATCTCCAAGCAAGTGGTTATCAGGAGAAGTCAACATAGATTCACCAAGAGGAAATTATGCTTGACCAATCTGGCAACCTTCTATGATGTTATGACTGCCTGGTTAGGTTCAGGGAGAGCAGTAGATTTTGTCTTCCTTGACTTCGTAGAATCATAGAATCATAGAATCCTTCGAGTTGGAAGGGACCTCTGAGGGCCATCTACTCCAATTCCCCTGCGATGAACATCTATTTTAGGTTGTCCATGGTCTTACCCAGCCTTGCATTGAAAGTTTCCAGAGATGGAGCATCAACCACACTACATAGCCAGTTCCAATGCCTCATCACCTTCGCTGTAAAAGACATTTTCTTTATATCTAACTTAAATCTACCCTCCCTGAGCTTGAAGCCATTTCCTTTTTAGACCTCACCAACACAGAAAGGCATTTGACACCATCTCCCATTACATCTTCAAAGATGAGGTTAAGAAATGTGGGACTGATGAACAGACAGTGATGTGGATTAAGAACTGGCTGATTGTCAGGGGGCTGTGATCAGTGGCAAAGTCTAGTAAGAGACCTGTAGCTAGCTTTGTTCCCCAGAGGCTGGTTTTGTATCCCATACTGTTTAGTATCTTCATAAATGACCTTGAGGAAGAGATAGAGTGCACTCTCAGCAAGTCTGCTAACTATGGAAAGCTGGGAGGAGTGGCTGAACAAGGGGAAATGTCGAGGCCTGTATCTGGGGAGAAATAATCACATACATCAGTACAGGGACTTACCTGCTGGAGAGGAGCTCTGTGGAGAAGGACCTGGATGTTCTGGAGGACAACATATTGGGATAGAGCCAGCAGTGTGCCCTTGTGGCTTAAAAGGTCAACGGTATCCTCGAGTGCCTTGAAAAGAATCATCAAGGGTGATGATTCCCCCTCTTCTAGTCTGCAGTGGTGAGGCCACATCTGTACTGTCCAGAACCAGTGCTCTGATCCCCAGTTCAGGAAGGACTGGGAACTTCTAGAGAGAATCCAGCGGAGGGACACAAAGACAGGTCCTGGAGCATCTCTTTTCTGAGGAAAGACTGAGAGACCTGAGATTGTTCAGCTTGGAGTAATCTGAGGGGAAATCTTACCAATACTTATAAATATCTAAACTGCAGGAGTCCAGAGGATGTGGCCAGGATCTTGGTGGTGGTGGCCTGAACAGGCAAGGAGCAATGGGCAAAAACACAGGAAATTTCATATGAACATGAGAAAGAACATCTTTACTTTGAGAGCAGCAGAGCATTGGAACAGGCTCTGCAGAGAAGATGTGGAGTACCCTTCTCTAAACCCACCTGGGCACCTTCCTGTGCAATCTACTGTAGGGAATCTGCTTTAGCTTATATGATTTTAGGGTTTTAGACTAGATGATCTCTGTAGGTCTCTTCCAACCTCTATGATACAGTGATTCTGTGATACTATCTGCCTGCTTCATTAAGACCTTCAGTATTGCCACAGGATCCTCACAGATAATTTATACATTTTACACATTTATACAATATACACATCACAGATAATTAATACATTTATAAAATGTATTAATACACAGGCTCACTGGGAAGACAGTGAAAACAGAACGAATGTCTAGGCCCACCAGGCAGTGATCAGTGAAGCAAAGTCTAACTGGAAACCAGCTTTCAACAGCATATCCCAGGGGTCAGTACTTGGTGTGAACCTCCTTAAAATCTTCACTAATTATCTGATGGAAGGGAACATACCTTCAGCAAGTGTGCTGATGGCACAAAACTGTACTAGTCAGTATATCAGGAGGTCATGTTGTCATCCAGAAACACTTCAGCAAGCTAGAGAAACGTACTGAAGGAATCTCATGAAGTTGCACAAGGGGAATTGCAAAGTCCGCCCAGGGAGGAAGAACCTTAGGCACCAGGATACGCTGTGGCTACCCATCTGGAAAACTTCTTGGCAGAAAAGAACCTGAGGGGTCCAGGTGGACAAAAGTTGAATATAAGCCAGCAGTGTGCCTTTGGCACTAAGAAGACCAATGGTAACCTGGTCTGTATTAGGCAAAGTATTGCCAGTAGGTCAAGGAAGATGAATCTTCCCCTCTACTCAGCACTGGCGAGGCTACATGCGTTCCATTTCTGTTCTCTCCAGCACAAGAGATACGGACATATTGGAGAGAGTCCAGCAGAGAGCCACCAAGATGATAAAGGAGGAACATCTCTCCTATGGAAAAGCCTGAGAGCTCACAGTTCAGCTGTGAGAAAGGAAGGCTCAGAGAGGATGTGAAAAGAATGAAGACTGGCTCTTTTCAGTGGTACCCAGTGACAGGATGGGAGGCAACAGGCACAATCTGAAGGAACACAATAAGTTTAACATGAATATTAGGAAGCACTTCTTTATTGTGTGGGTGAGTACTGGCACAGATTGTCCAGAGAAGTTGTGGAGTCACTCTCCTTCAATATCTTCAAAAGCCTGGACATGGCCCTGAGCACTCATCTTCAAGTGTATCTGCCTGAGCAGGGGGTTGGACCACATGGACTCTAAAGGACCCTTCTAACCTCAGCCATTCTGTCATTATGTGATACTGTGAAATATTTGGGTCTGTGAAGGAGATAATTTTTTAATGACAAACTGAATTCACATAGAGTCCAACACGCATAGCACTTTAAAAGCATTTTCCACTAAAACCTGATGCAAGTCAATCTTCTGAAAGGTTTTTCACCACACTAATGGCCTGATGCTTAGGTTGTTCCACTCAGCACACACACCTAAATAATTACCAAGAGCCCAACTTTCTATCACCATACTCCAAAGCAGCTGGAAGAAACTCTTGATTGAATTAGATAATTAGTTTATTTTGCTTTTATTCAACAAGCTCACATAATGAGAGATATCTAGAAATATATTCCAGAGTGCCCCATGTGTAACACAAAAGTTTAATTTTTTAATTGGCAATACTGAATAAAGGGGATGTAATAACAACACTTCTTTTCATACCCACCATTACTGTTATCTCAGGTAACACATTAGATCTGGTAATGTTTTTTCCCTAACCTATCTTGAGCCCAGACGACTATTCTGATTAATCGGTTGATATAGATACAAGTTATTTTTAAACTCTGTTACTTCTTCCATCTTTCAAACAATATAATATATTAATCTTAGCATTCGTGACAAGGAAGAAAGTTGTCTGTTTGGCATTTAAGGCTGCATTCAATGTGGATAGGGTTTGTTTGGGAATGTAGAAATTTTTACTGAAAACAATCACTAAAGACAGAACCTTAATTTAACCTCAAGCCTGTAGTATTTCCCTTGGGGCACGGATGACTGATAACACATCAGAGGGCAAGGAAAGCACAAAATTATTGAGAAATAGATACAGCAAATCAGAGTATTCATTTTCTTCCTCTCAATTATTGTTTATAAGGATAGTTGTAGATGCTTGATTGAGTCTGGAGACACTAAGAAGCTTCTTAAAAGAGTAGTTTAAAAATGTACTGGCAGTGAGTGATTCTAAAAGTCATTTCCAAAGCATATGAAGTACAGTTGTCATATCCTCATCTTAAAATAAAATACCATTACAGCATCAAAATGTAATTGCTCACAGTATGCTAACACAAGGCTGGTCAGCAGTTGCTAATTTAAATGAAGTAAGTCCTTCACTGAGAGCTTGATAATATTTCCCATGGGAACATAAGAAAATCATGATAATTAGCATTATTAAAACCTGCTTCTGTAATCAAACAGATCTTTATTAGCTGAGGTTGTATGTGTTTTCCTGTGTTATAGCTTTAAAGGGGCAGCATAGAGAGAATTTAGGTTTAAAAGGAAAGGATCTTTTTTCTCTTTTCTAAGCTGAAAATAAGACTGTCAGGGTTAAAGGTGAAATAACTCTTTTATTTTCAAATGATAAATTTAATTGCCTGAGGCAAAACTGAACATAAGCTGATGTATGTGTTGTGTTGTGTTGTGTTGTGCTGTGTTGTGTTGTGTTGTGTTGTGTTGTGTTGTGTTGTGTTTTGTTTTGTTTCTTTCTACGGGGGTAAAACAAACATCCTTAGTAAAAACAGTTAGAAAAAAAAGCTGTCCTGGGTTCAGAATTATTGCTTTCAGAAAAGAAAAATTTATTCCCTTAAAACAGAATATGTGAATATACTTTACCAGACAAAAAGAAGAAAAAAATGTCCTATCAAATACAAGAAAAAAAAAATCAATTTTCTTGCAACTTCAAGTGCAGATTATCTCTTAACCACCAATTCCTTGTTGGAGAGGGGGGAAAAAAAAACAACAGACAATGATTTATCTTTTTTTCTGTCAACCAGAAAGCATCCAAAAACCTGTGGGGGGAGAGGGAAGGTGAGGTGGGTGGGGGAGTGGGGGGGGAAAGAAATGAGAAGCACTGTGTTAAATGTGCTATCAAGTTTTAGGGAGAAAATTTATACCAAACAATCACTGAGATGAAAGAGTAGACTGTGGATAAAAATCAATTATGTCCAGTCCAAGAAGCATCTGTATTCTATCATCAGAGATCATTTCCATTTGTTTCTTGATAATAAAAAGCAAAATGCAAAATCAACACCTTCAGCTGGTATTTTACATTACCTGAATATTTGCAGAGAAAATAGAGGCAGCATTTTGGTAAGACTCTTAGCTCAGCAGAAGGGCAGAGCAAAATGTAACCCTGTGTTTCTTAGCCATGTCCAAAATCAGAAACTGTAATTACACCATAATAATGGTATGAATAGTCATGCATTTTACACAGTTATTAGCAGTGTTTTAAGCAGCAGTTCTACTACAAATATTTCAATTTTTAAATGGGACAGGAAAGAATAATTTCTCTCAGATAGAGAAGAAAGCCATATTTTTCCCTTCGTCACTTTTTCATAGTGCAACCAAGAAGAGAAAAAGGATATGATAATCGAATTAAAAATTGACCAGGAATGTAAAATTGTCAGAAATTATTCATTAAAAAGTATCTTCTAATAGGAATCAATGACTGTGGTCTGTCCATCTAGTTATTCCTTAATGAAATAATAGTTAGCCATCATTTCTCATCCAAAGATTTATTGCTAAACTGAATACATTTATCTCACCCAATAACCTGATGCTTTTCTTTCAACCTAAGCTTTTAGTCTTTGTCTTGCCTCTTACCTTGCCGTCAAACAAATCCCTCACTCCCAAGACAGCTTTATATTGTACCAGGACATGAAACACTGATTTCTGTCTCAAAGTCCACCTGCAAGAACATTTTCTTTGTCCACCAAAGAACTCCATAAATTTCAGTGAGATTTTGACATGAGCAAACATTCACAAAGAATGGTCCTTGGTGAGAATGAACAAAGAACTTTTTTGCTCTTGTGCTTTTCTGCACTATACAAACAGCTTTATAGTTCACCAATAACTAATCTTGACAACATGCTCCAATTTAAGAGTTTATAAGCATATGTTTCTCCCTCTTTAATTCTTTTGCAGGAAAAATTGCTTTTGTTACTCAGGTAGTATACATTACTATACGAATAAACGTGATCTTGCACAATAGAAACAACATCAGCCAAGTTAAAGCTCACTCTCAAATAGAAAATCTGAATATCTCTCTTTGGTACAGCATGCCTTTCACTGAAGCAGATCTTAGTAGCATTATCTGATGTTTATACTAGCTCTGTTTATAATAGAGCTGCTCCAAAAATAATGCCTCCTATCTTATTATCTTGGCCCATTTTGCCAGAAGTGGACGTTGATGGTATGGCAGTAGAGGCTAAACTTTCTCAACAGTATTCCATTACACTTTGTTACCGTGTGAGAGAAGGCAACGGAGTGCAACTGACAAAATGGGATCTGACATGGAAGTGCAGATGAAACCAAGTTGCGGAATTAAATTCCTGCATGTGGAAAACACAGCACTCACTGACATTTTTCAGCGCTTTGTGGAAACCAAACAGTGGATGTCAACATGGTGGTAGGTGATGAAAATCAGCAATAGCAATAGTGATGTGAATGGCATTCCAGCACATTTTTATGAAAGCAGCATGCAGACTTCCGTTCATCACCAGCAAAAACGCACAGCCAATAGTAATGACTATGTTGAAAAATAGTGTTTTGTAGCTGAATGCTTGCTCTATCAACTAGTTATTGTGCTCCATGTACCTGTTGTTATTTCCAAGGAAATAAACAGAAGGCATTACTTGCAGAGCAACATATATAGAAAAACTGGATAGGGAAATCTATTTTTTTTGTGTCAGGTTTTAGGAACCCAAATATAAAGCATGCTTAAATTTTCCTCCATATTAATGACTTGAAGATGTCTTCTTTCCATATCCCATTATTTTACTTGAGGTGCCATTCAGAATTGATTTTTTATAAATTCAGGCTGCTGTTTCAATGACTACTGCATAGGTACAGTAGCTTTAAATATTTATGTTGTGCTGCTGGTGATAATTATCATTCCAGCTCAGTATACTTGTAACACATTTAAGAGTCAGTGTTTCTCAGTTTAATTCATCATTCATCCATTCAGATGCTTGCATACCAATATTCAGCTCGCATCTCCAAGGACCTAGAAAGACCTATTCATATTTTAGCAGCTGTGAGAAAGTGAGGACAGATTTCCTTTACATTCCTAACTGTAAACATTAATTAGTTGCTTGACACTCATTAAAGATTAAAAAACTCTTTGTAAAATAATCCATCATAATTCTTTTATTGCTATGCCAACCCAAGGAACTATTTCATTGTACCGTTTTGATGGGAAAGTTAAAAAACAATCAAGATAAAGTTAATTTATTTACTCTTTCTTTCTGCATGGGGAAAAAAAACAACGGTTTTGCTGCAATATCCAGCAGATCTCTGAATACAAGAATATCCTGCTTTACTGTCTGTCTGTACGCATTTGTTGAAAAACTTACGCATTTTCCTATACACTCCTGTTTTCTTAAGCTTAGCCACTACAGCAGTATGGAATCAAGAAAACAAGAACTGGAGCATTTTCCTCTGGTCTCCAAAAGACTATTAATGAAACACTGAAAGTTATCACCACAAATAAATAAATAAATAAATCCCTTATGCAGACATGACTGGAATGCATTTAACCTTGGCTTTCTGAGCAGTACTCTTTGCAATTGTTTGCTTAAGCAAAGCACAGAAGAGAGGAACACTGCCTTCCCTAACAAACGATTTCCAAGGTCAGGCACACGCACAAAGAAAACAGCTCCTCACTCTGTGTACTCTTACAGCATCTCTCCTGCTACCACAGACACTGCCTCTACTCAGTCCTCTTGAAAGGCGTGCAGACTGCCATGCAAAACAGGTCCAGAACTGTCCAAAAAATGAGACCGAAGCTGCACTTGTCAGCACATCGCTAACTGTGCAGAGAATCCCTCCACTGATTTCCATGGTGTGACTCCACACCGGCTGTTTTCTCAGCCTAATGCTGCATTGCCAGAATGTGTAATAGTAATTGACCAGAACAGAGTGTCAGGATTAATTAATGTACTCTCATTATTGGTGAGAGCTCTGGTTTTCAAAGAATGTCCTAGCTGTTATTTATGGCATTTAATTAAGGTGCAATCTTATCTAAATAATCAGTGTGCTGTAAAATACCAGAGTCAAACTACATAGCTGCAATAAGCCAAACATAGGATATACAACCACATTTGCTCTGAACACTGAGACATTTTTGCAAGTCATGAGAAATTTAGGAAATTAGTAGGGTTTTTAGCTTTTACAAGGCATGTGAAAGCATTCTCTGCCTCCTAAATGGATTTACTCTAACTGCCTAATTCATTATGCTAAAACCATGAAGCAATTTCCTGTTCAAAGCTCAGCTCATAGGCTCTCTGTTGTCAAGTATTTGAATTTCAGATTAGAAATGTGTTCATTTGGATAGCATGAAAGGAAAGCTTTGTTGTCAGCTTTACTTTATGTTCTGCCAGGAGCCAAATCCCTCTTCTTCAGCAGTAACCAGCAAAATACCAGACCTCCACTCTGATCCCAACTATCTTGAAACAAACAGAAATGCCGTTGGCCTTTATGGCCTGAGCAAGAGTCTGAGGTTTGCTGTTCTCCCCATTCCCTTCGTGTTTTTTCAGGGATTATTTCTGACAGATGGTATCAGTGTGCATTTAGGTTACACAGAGTCTTTCTCATCCCTAAAGAAGGAAAGGGTCAGGAGGGGGAAGGCATTTCCACAATAGGAGAGAAGAGCCATAACATCCCATTCTGCTAGAAGTGCTGTGGTTTGTTATGGAACACCAAGCAAGCTGAAATGAATGCAACCCTTTCACCCCCAGCGTGCTTCTCCTTATCATCTGTGCTAAATTTCAACTATGCTGCTGCTCTCTTGTTAGCAGCTATTTCTTTGCAGGCTAGAGAGCTCACAAAAGGCAGAGGCTCTATTTCACACAGATAAAACAAAGTTACCTAAAGCAGACAGAAGCGAGGGGGAAAAAGGGGGAAAGGAGGGAGGGAGATATGGGAACAACAACACTAACATTTCTAACTTCAGTTAATATTATGTAAGTTAAGGAATATAGACGTTTCTCACAGGAATAATCTTCTCAGAACTCTTCTGTAAGCTATTTCCATTAGACTTAAGGTTTGCGCTCCAGAAGGACAAGGCCAGCACATTCTCCTAGTAATTAAAAGCAAACATTCACACAAGGAATGTTATAACCTAAACATGAACTTTAATGGCTGTAAAATAGCTGGAAGCAAAAATAATTACTAGCAGCTACAAAAGACATTGAGATATTTGTAATCCCTTTGCTTTTGAATACAAAAAGCCCTATGTAGTCATAATAAGCTCTTCAGTATAGGAAATGGTAATGGAAGATTTGTCTCCTGATACTGTGGCTGTGCAAATAATTGATTTCTCAGCTGAACTGGAGGGAGAAAAAAAAGTTAAATCCAAAATGAATTTAAATGTTCTCCTTTTGCTTTCATTAATGAAAGAAACGTCCTGTAGGTTACCTGTACTGCTATCTCAGCACCAGGACAGAGGATGGTGCTGCCTCCAACTACAGCACTATCTCACTGGCATACACATGTCCTTTGTGGGATTCATGCTCTCTTTTTTTCTTCTCTGTAATCCACACTCGAATCCTCTGCCTGACAAACCTGGTCATGGGAACCCCAAGTCCACACCACTTTTCCTCCAGGAGTAGGCAGATGCCGCCTAAGTCAACACACTCTCCTTGTTGACACTTCCCCCTGGCATAAAGAACTATATGAGCAACTGGAGGTGATCAGTTTAGACACCCTAGGAGTCATTTAATGAGTCCTCAGTCTCCATGCAAAGTGGAGCAGACCTACAGAAAGAATAGAAAGAGTCCCAACCCACTGAGGCCAAAGATGTCTGGGAGACCTCATCCCAGTTCTTTAAATTTGGAGGTCTTCCTCCAAATCCTGTCCAAAATCAAGCATGAAGCAGATTTCTCTTCCCATTTCTCACGCCCAGGAGAACACTGAGCATCTCAGCTATAAATGATGCACTGTTCCAACGTATGTTTCCTAGTGTTAAAAGATCTGGGCAGTACATGAGAAGAACAGAGTCTAGCAAAGAGCCATCAAAACAGTAATAAGACTGGAGCACCACTCTTGTGAGAAAGGCTGAGAAAGCTGGGACTGTACAACCCAGAGAAGAGAAAGCTGAAGGGAGATCTCATCAATGGGTACAAATACCTGAAAGGAGGGTCCAAGGAAGACGGAGCCTGGCTCCTTTCAGCGGTGCCCAGGGATGGAATAAGAGGCACTGAGCACAAGCTGGATCACAGGATATTCCCTCTGAACATCGGGCTGTGCTTTACTGTGCAGATAACCACGCACTGGTACAGATTGCTCAGAGAGGTGAAGTCTCCATCTGTGAAGCTCTTCAAAAGTCTATCAGACATGGTCTTGGGCAAGCAGTTCAAGATGGTTCTGCTTGATCAGAGGGACAAGACGACCTCCAGAGGTCTGTAGCACCATCAGCTCTCTGCATTGCCTGGACTATGCTTTCATCCACTCTTCAAACATTATTGTTTGGAGAACAGGACAAACCCCTGGCAAACCTTGTTGCATGGAGAGCATTTCATTCAGTGGTTAATGCCGAAGACAGGACAAATAGTATAAATAGTCTTACAAAAAGCAGACTGATGAGCAGCCATAAAATACTCCTGTAGTATTTGTTTATTGAAAACAAAGAATAAACTTCAATTTTACTCTGCTTAATTGTCTGTTTCTCTATTATGCCTCTCTTTACAGTTCTGAAAGTGCATCAGCAGTGTAAGTAATGAATAAAAAATTGCATTCAAATACTTTCTAATACAAAGAAACAGTTTTAGCCTGACAGTGAACATAAACCTACATGCCTTGATCATTTAAAAGATAATCAAACTCTCCTTTATAAGAAAGGCAAACTTTTCAACTTTATGCAAGGGATGTATTTTCTACTACTGCCCTGTTCCAGGTAAAAGGAAATGATTGTTTCTTTGTGTGATTTACCTTTTGATATCTTCTGCCGTAAACTCCTTCCTTACAGAATTCCTGATCCAAACCTGTTTTCTCCTTTAGCAAATCACATTAACCACTCAGTGCTTTGTCCATACCAGCACAGTCTTCCCAAAAGACCAAACTAGACTCGTTATGTAGTCTCAGGCACATAGCTTGCCATGGAAATCTCAGCTCCTATGCTAAAGGACAGTTTAATCATGCTACAGGATCACTGAAAATTATCTCAAGATGCAATCAAGTGTGGAGTGGACTTGAGGGACTCATCTTGCTTCAATCCATAGTGAGACATTACAGTACAGCTTACAGTGGCTTTAGAAACAAAATGAGGTACAATAGCACAGTTTGTCTACCTTACTGGGCTTTTGATACTGTATTTCATGAACATGCAACAAATGTCAGACTATTTCAACATCTGCAAAACGCAAGTCCTGCCAGTTGTCTTACCAATTTATACATTCATTATTCCTGTCCGTTCCCTCCGGCTCACTGAAGAAAATCACATGATTTACTGGCTAAAAATGAGTCACAATACAGTAGGGGCAGCTGAAACATTAAATAAAGAAATTACTATATAAACATCAGACTGCCCTGCATTCTCTTCTGTAGTGAATGGAGGCATAAAAAAAGTAGTCTCTAGGTAGAGAAGATCTATTCAGAAGAAATTGCTAGCACACTGAAAGCCAAGTGTTCAAGATACAGAATACACAGTCAATATGTGAGCGAAGAGCCATGGGAGTGGGATTAAAAAAAATATTTTGACAAGGATACATATCTCTCTTTAGGCATACATTTAGAAATACTTGAGGCTTGCAAATCTTGCTCACATAGCAAAGCATGCTGGAAGTACCACAGAAAAGAGATCAAAGCAACACCGAGTTCAATTAAACAAACTGGCAAAGTAACATACTGTGCCACAGGATGGATTTTTTAACCCAGGTGCACAGCTTGCAAAAACAGAAAATACTCCACATACTGCATTTGTGAGAAAAACCTATTCAGATGCCAAACATGCTATGTATGCAGCTCTAAGTTGCCTCAAACTAGTGAGACAGAGTTCTGTTGATTTCCTAATATGAATTCTGCCAACGTGCAAGGAGAACCATTATGTTTCAGAACAAGAATTCAGACACTTCCACAGCACTATAGATTTGAATGGCTATTTGGAGGAATAGCTAAACTTTCCAAACAACCACAGTAGACTTTTTCTTTCAGTTCTCAACTCTTAACTACATCCACATCCTAACATAAAAACAAAAATTTAAAAACAAACAAACAAATAAACAAATAAATAAAAACAAAAATTGAAGAGTTCATTGTTTAGAAGGAATTGGGTAAGGGGAAGCTTGCTGAGAAAAATAAATATATATATATATATAATCAACAGAAGTAGTATGAGTCTAGGGAAAGGCTGTGATAACAACCAGCAGAATGGAGGGGTGGTTGAGAACAAGTTCATTGGATTCCAAAACAGACATTAGTCCTCAAAAATTAGCATGTGAACTTTGGAAGTCTTGCAACTACAAAGTCAAATTGAGAAGTCCTTCACTGTCCCTGCTGCAGTACTTTCAGCCCAGAGAAGATCTGAGGATCAGGGAAGGAGCAGCTTGCTTCCCAGGGCTCTTGCACAACTGGGCCTGCATCTCACATTGGCAGCAGCACAAAACACACTCTTTTAGTCAGTTGTCATCACCAGGCAACCAATTGTTTTGCCGTGCAGACTCTGTCAGCACGGATTAGCTTGCATTCCTGTTAACTCAAGAGCTTCGCAATTAAAACACTGTATGGGAAGCTGAGAGCCAGCAGGTCTTGAACACAGCAGGCCTTGTCCGTCTGCCTGAGCACAGCATCACCCAGGGCCAACCATGACCCTTGTTCTGCAAGCCATAGCAAAGACTGTGCCTCTCAACCTAGTGAATGAGAGATGAGGAAAAGGATAATAACTATGATGAAGGAATGTGAATTATTCATAACAAATTAATGCAAGCCACTAGGGGCTATCAGAGAGTTTTGTTTTGTACGTAGGATGGGTAGCTGCTTAGCTCCAGTTTAGTGGGATCTCATCCATACCATTCACAAGATGACAATTTTACATCATAAGAGGTCCCTTGATGGCATGTATTAATTTATAACAGACGCAAAAGGAACAGAGTATTTTTGTGTATCATGCCAGTAAAATACATGAACTACTCCCTCAAGGCACATATATACATACATTAAAGCATTAGCAATGGCGCTAGAGTTAATAAGAGCTATGACATACAATACATCCATTCACCCATTTCCCAGTAACCCAAAAGCAACACTTGCTCTCACAGCACTCTTTAAGACATGAAATTGCACCACTCAAGAGTAAACAGGAAAAAATCAAACTGCTGAATGCCTGGCAAATACTCTTAAAACACTAAAGTAAACAGTATGACCTTGTCCAACCGAACACCCATTCAGAAGGATAAGACTTCATGTAAGAAGGTCTGTGTATTTGCTAGTATATCAAGGCGTTGCCTACTTTAGTACAGAGATGTAATTATGTCAGCATGGAGTATTATAAATGCAGATAGATTTAGCTGACTCTAGAATCTGGATGAAAAATAGTTCTATTTTTTGCAAGAGCGTATTATTACATCTTTTTTTGTTCCTTCAAATTAAATTCATTTCTGTTGACATTTAACCTAATGTAAATAAGATATCTGTTAGAGTCTGGCTCTCCTCCCACTCCTTGCTTCTCTTGCCTCACAGAATGAAAAATCAAATGCTTGCAAAGTTGAAGACAGAGAGTGCTTGGAACTAGAAGACGACACAGATAATTTCAGGAAACATAAGCAAAAAGTCAAGTCCCTTAGAGGTGTACAAAGTGATAACTACTCTGAGATAGTACTGTCTTTCAGAAAAACCACACTGAATTACTGCATTATCAGTACAACAAGTAAATAAACAAAATAAACTTTTTTAACTAAAACCAAGTTAAGACTATGACATGAATGACAGTAAATGTAAATTAGAATGTTTGAACTTATATTTCTCCTAGTTGTACTGTAGTTGCTAAATCATGGACTGTTCATTTCTGTCTTGATATAACTCAGGCAGTTTGTAGCTAGCAAAAAAAGTGATGAATAATGCTAAAAGATATTTACTGCCACAACTCTTGACAGAAAAGAAAAAGAGCATTAACAAAAATTAATGCACAAGCGAGAAGATTGGTCTTTCAATGTATATTCTTAAACTTTTCCTTATTTCCTATTTCCGTATTTCATCTTTTTGTTTTTGTTTGTTCGTTTTTTTATTGTCATTTTTCCCAGGTACTTTGTCCCTTTGAGCTTAAAATGGAGCAGCTGGTTATTGCTAAGACACAGACGTGGACCATGAAGCACAGAAAACACAAAACTTCTGTTGCAGATCATCTCAGACACACAAGCTGATATTTTGTGATATGTCACACTTTCTATCCCAGTCAAATACAAAAGCACTTCATTTTAATTCAATATACATATTAATGAATATGTGTTTCCCAGGAGAATGTCATTTATCTTCCTTTTCTTTCCAAAGCAATATATACCAAAGGAAAGAGCAAATAATATACCTATTAAACTTTAGTTGGCATGGAGCAAGCAAAAAAAGAAAAGAAAAGAAAAGAAAAGAAAAGAAAAGAAAAGAAAAGAAAAGAAAAGAAAAGAAAAGAAAAGAAAAGAAAAGAAAAGAAAAGAAAAGAAAAGAAAAGAAAAGAAAAGAAAAGAAAAGAAAAGAAAAGAAAAGAAAAGAAAAGAAAAGAAAAGAAAAGAAAAGAAAAGAAAAGAAAAGAAAAGAAAAGAAACATTTGAGTCATAGAATCAAAGAATGGTAGAATGGCTTGGATTGAAAGAGGCTTCAGAGATTGTTCATTACCAACTCCATGACATAGGCAACTCCATTGCTATGCACCAGATCTGGCTGCTCAGGATCAATCCAACTTGGACTTGAATGCCTCCAGAGGAACACTCTCCTCCCTTCCCTGCTGCCACTCCCCTGCTGATGCAGCCCAGGATACAGCCAGCCATGTGGGCTGCAGGCACACACTGCTGCCTCATACCCAGCTTTCCACACACCAGGAGTCCAAGTCCTTCTCCGCGGGTTTGCTCTCAAGTTGTTTATCTTCCAGACTGTAGACATATCTGGGATTACCCTGATCTAGGTTCAATACCATGCACTTAGACTTGTTAAACATAATTAAGTTCTTGTGTGATCACTTTACAAGTGTGTCTAGGCCCCTCACTCCTTCCTTCTGTTATGACAACTGCATCCCTCAGCTTGGTGTCATCAGCAGCCTTAGTGAGAGTGCCCTTGATTGCATCATATATGTCACTGATAAAGACATTGATAAAGATTAATGAGTACTTGTCCCAAGACAGGCCCCTGGAGGACACCACTCATCACCGACCTCAACCTGGATGTAGAGCCACTGACAACAATCCTCTGGCCACCATCACTTCCATTGTAGATGGACACTGTCAGGTACCTTTGGTGAAGCCATGCTGGCTGTCTCAGATCACCTGCTCATCTTGTATGTGCCTTGACATCTTTTTCAGGAGGATATGTCCCATGATCTTCTCAGGCACAGATGTGAGGCTCACCAACCCGTAGTTCCCCAGGTCTTTCTTTGTCCCTCTCCTAAAAATGGGAGTGGTGTTTCCCTTTTTCCAGATACTGGGTGCTTTGCCTGATAGTAATGACCTTTCAAACATGGAGAGTGGCTTGGTAACCACATCAGCCACTGCCTTCAAGATGCTGGGATGCCTGTCGCCGGGCCCCATCAGCTTAAACAGGTCTCATAAGTCTCATATGATTCACTCTTCTTTTCCAGTGGGAGGGATTTTACTCACCCAGCCATCACTTAGAGGTTTAGAAATGTTAGTTTCAAGAAACTGACACAAGAAGCCTGGCTAGTAGTAAAGACTGAGGCAAAGAACTTATTGAGTACTTCAGCATCCTCCAGCTTTGTTGTAGCCATTTTTCCCTTCTCATTTATCAGAGGAGATATGCTCACTTTGGCCTGTCTCTTCTCACCAATGTACTTGTAAGTCCCTTCTTGTTAATGTTTACATCCCTTGCCAAGTTCAGCTCCATCTTTGTCTTTGCTTTCCTAATACCATCTCTGCAAATCCAGACAGCATCCCCATATTTTTCCCAGGTGACATGTGCTTGCTTCTACTGTCTGTACTCACCCTTGTTTTCGCTCAGTTTGACCAGCAGGTCCTTGCCAAACTGTGCCAGTTTCCTGTCTCCTCAATTTGTTTTCCTATATTTGGAGACAGAGAGCTCTTGTGCCCTAAGAAAGGCATCCTGAAAGTGCTGCCAACTCTGCTCCACTCCTTTGTCTCTAAGGACAACTTCCCAGGAGGGAAGCTGTGAAAAGTTTCTATCTGCTTTCTCTTGGATTTTCACTGCAGATTGGAATAGTTTGAAGAGAAGTACTCAGTTTACTTCCATGAAGCTTTAAGTTGTATTATCTTTTCATTCTACAGAGGCCACTTGCATGATCTCGCATGCAATCTTCAGATAGTTGCAAAAATGAATTCTGCCTACTGATTGTCTGTTGCATTTATTTGAGACAGGGTGCCAGAAACAGTATGCAAGTAATTTATCCTTTGTAAGTAATTTTCAATTGTGAGTTGCTGAGGTATCAGAGTGAAAGAAATGACTAATTCATAGATGCAACATATTTTTGATGACAACATTTTACATATAGAAAACACAGAGAAGAAAAAGTGAAGAGAAATCCTTTCAGCAACTCTGACATCATACTTTTTTGAATTTATTACAAGACAGTCTTGCAGAAAAAATATCTTCCAGTAAAAACTCTCAGGCTGTTTTTGATTGTCCAGAAAAATTTTTGTCTAACCACTGAAAAATAGATATACTGTAAAGTTCATAGCATACTTGTACTGAAAGACTGAAATGCAGAGCCGTTGTGGAAATGTTTTCTGTGTTTCTTATGGTAAAACATATCCATATCACAAGCGTAGAAATCTGATCCTTGCCTTCTACTGCTTCTAATTTTATTGCCAGAACGGGTGAAACATTTTTATTGCTGTTCAGGAATGTTACTGGACAGTGTTTCTACCCTTAGCAATGTTTAAAATTCACTGTTATGAACCCAAAAATAATTTCTCATTTATTTATAAATTAGAAATTACCTCAGGCTCAAATAATGAATAAGGACATCCAAAGGAGCACTAGAAAAATGTGTGATATGTATCCACAAGCTCCCTTCAGCCTTGTTCCTTCCGTGAAATCTCTCCCTCTCTTTTCTCATGTTTTATATGAACTATTTACAATCAGAAAATTGGCCTTCACTTTCTTTCAATCTTCTGACATAAGCCAATATAAGCCCAAAATAAATGAGGGAGCAGAACTCAAGAACATCCAGGGACTTTATGTATGTATCACCTATTTTAAAAGTTCAAAGTCTATTAAAAAGTTATTCCTAAAAACAATAAAAATTAAATATATAAATATATATATAATGGAAGATATTAATAAAGGGAATGCAGATGCAAAAGAAGCTGCAAGTGTTATCTATGGGCAGGAACTTAGTTGTAATCTGTGGTGGCCCTAAATTAAATTCTGGCTCCAATGCTGACCATTTTCCTGCAGTTTTGAGATTAAAATAAATGCAAATTCTTCCAAAGAAAAGAACCTTTTCACTGCCATTCACTGCTATCTTTTTCGTTGTTGTTATATAGGCTACTTCTGAAAAAACATCCAGAACATCATTAGTGTCTTGGTTGCTCTGATTTCCAGTCTTAGCAATTTTTATTTCAGAGAATTAACATATATGGATATAAAAGGGCAAACATTTCTAATGATGACTTGCTTGACTCATCAAGTCAGTTTTTGTTTTCTTAACATAAATAGTGCAAGGGTTCTAAAAGGTGCGTGACAGTTCTTGCACTTTGAACTTTGCACTTTGCACTTTGAACCAAAGTAAAGCCCATGGGGTTGTGATTGCTGTTCGTATTTAAGGCAGCAAATGTACCAAACCAATAGATGGGCCTGAGAACACTTTTGTTGAATTTAAAAAAACAGATTTGGCAGCACAGGAGGATCCTGTGCCTAGATTTGAGATACAAAATCTCCTAGATTCTCACTAATAACCACGCGGCTCTGCTGCAGGCAAATTACATTTTTCTGCATAAAAAATGCATTTCTGACATTGACCCACACCACCTCTGTCAACAGTGCATTTTTAAGAGTTACTGCATACAAGATTTTTGAAGTGAAATAATGACTGAAACCAATAAGAGATTGCAAAATTGTGTTCAGGCAGTTGGCTGTCTTTGGTATTTGGCATTGAACAAAATGACACTTATTTAATTGTAAAATACATTTCCTTAGAAATACATACTATTGATGTAGAGTTTACATAAAACATAATTTTTGCAATTTAAAATCACACACCTGATAGTTTTGAAGACTTCGCTTTGCAACTATACTGATAATTATCTACAAGCATTTTATATATAATACTTCTCAAATGAAACAATAAATTAATTAATGCTCTTATGTTTTGTTTGATTACAATAAAGAGTGAAGACTGACACATATCATTTTGTCAGAACAGCTTGGATAATGCCTGGCTGAAGTTCAGTAACACAGTACTTCTCCTTCTCTTTTCACTTGTATTGAAACTTGTATGGATCCTCTGCTCGCTGATTTGAGGACTTTGAGAATTTTGTCAACCAAACTGGTTGAAATTATCTGACAAAAACCAGTGGATTTTCAAGCACTAAAATTGAAACTGGGGACTGTGACAGAGAAATTAAATATATATATATATTTGTAGTTTTGAATATAAGAAAGAGGAAAAACAGTAATAGCATTTGCCATCCCAGATTTCCTCAGCACTGCACCAGTGTAATATTATATGCCTTAAGTCTGTATATCTTGAGATGTTTTAATAGAAAGTCTCTTTTTACAGTTGAATATTATAAGCTATCTAGATACACGTGTTCATATAACTGTATATCTGACTACAGACACAAAGTGTATCTTTAGGCACATCCTTGGGTTAATTTGATAAAGCATCTTGATTTTGGCATATGCAACTTGATCAGCATTTTGCTACCAATTGCATAACCTGATGATACTTATTTTCATATTACTTTGAACCCAATTTTTTTAATTCTAGTATTTCTGTCACACGTGGTTGAAGTCCCATTTTCATTTGGAGAAGCCATGAAAAGAGATCAGATATAGTAAAATATCAGATATAATCAGATATAGTCATTTGCTGCTGAAAGTAGCTTCTGAGCAGGTAAGTCTGCGCTGGCAAGGGAGCAGGAGTAAAAAAGCCAAACAAAAAGCTCTTTTTAAGGCTTTTTTTAAGGCTTTTTTGAGGCTAGCAACAGCACTGTGCTTGTGCTGGGGAGCTGGCAGCTTGTGGGCTGGCTCCTAAGTCATCAGGGGTGGAGTGGCACATTAGTGGGACCTTAAACACCTGCCCTTGGCCTTCACACCTGATAATAAGCTTTAAATAACTTCGATTACGCAAAACACAGGAGGTGAGTAACCATTGTTTCTGCTCACTGAGAAAGGGGAGGTTCAGAGAGTGAGAACAGCCCACACTTCCTATAGGGTGCTACATCTGTGCACATGGGAGGTGAGTCTAGTGAGAATTGTAAGCTTCGGTCCCTCCTTAATCAGTAGACTGGCTTTCCTTGGCAGTCTCTGAGGCCACAGGCCAAAATATGGTGTCCACTAGACAGCGGGCTTATTCTAAGAAGACCGTGGCAACCCAGATGGAGAGCTTGCCGAGAAATGTCACTGTTCATGTCTCTGGCTGCAGGGAGTGCCTGAGCCTGCTGCTGCCCAGGGAGAGTGCAGGTATTCCACCTGTGTGAGCTGTGAGCAGGTGGACAAGTTGCTCAGCCTGGTGGTGGAACTCAAGGATGAGGTGCAGAGACTTAGGACCATCAGGGAGTGTGAGTGGGAGATTGACTGGTGGAGTGATTCGCTGGCTTACCAGAGGGAAAGGTTCTGGGAAAATACCCCCAGAAAGGTGGGAGACCTCCTGCCATGTCACAGTTGGACAGACCTGACTGATGAGGAAGGTTGGAAGAGAGTTCCTACTCGTGTCACAAGAAACACCCCCACCTGCCTAGCACACTTCCCCAGCTCCCTCTAAACAACAGGTTTCAGTTGCTGGAAGTTGAAGGGGAGATTAATGAAGAGGTGATGGAGGATCTGCCTAGGAGAGAGCCTACTGAGAGGCGGTCACCCCCATGCCTTGAGACTGCCTCTGACAGGAAAGAAAGAAGGGTGGTTGTACCACTGCCTGAAGGGAGGTTGTGGTGAGGAGGGGTTTGGCCTCTTCTCCCAGACAACAAACAGGACCCGAGGAAATGGCCGCAAGTTGTATCAGAGGAGGTTTAGGTCAGACATGAGGAAAACTTTTTCTCTCAGAGGGTGGTCAGGCACTGGAATGGCTGCCCAGGGAGGTGGTGCAGTCACCGTCCCTGGCAGTGTTCAAGAGGCATCTGGACGAGGAGCTGCAAGACCTGGTTTATTAGCTTGTGGTAGCAGTGGTAATGAGGAGATGGTTGGACTGGCTGATCTTATAGGCCATTTCCAACCTTGTGATTCTATGATTCTATGAAAAAAAAAAAAAAAAAAATCCTGCAGTTTTGCATTTTGTAACATGATTCACATTGGTAGCCTGTTTTTTTTAGAGAGAAGAGATGAACACCACAGAAAATCTTTTTCAAAACCACTGATAAACACTTCAAAGCAGTTTAGAAAAGTAAATCTGTAAAAATATGACTTAAAATATTTGACTGAGAAAGGTAATTCCTAGCATTATCTTTTCTCCTTGTGTTAAATTACTGAACTTCCATAGATTAAGAAAGTATTAAATATTGCAATTCAAATTTCATTCCTAATTCTTAATACTCTTTAAAATTACAGTCTAAAAATTCAGCCCATAATCCTACCTTTACAACTTGACTCCCAGAATGAGATTCCCTAATAACAGTTAATCACTGACAAGCTTCTTACTTTGAAGCTGTTCAAGAACTTGAAATTTCAATGTATAGTTGTACGTTTCCCACCCTCATATAGATAAACATGTATACAGATAAGTACATATGCACACATACATAAACACAAGAAGTAAAATTTGAATAAAACACCTTCTCTTGCCTCATGTCAAATTACCAGTCATATACACCAGTTTAGACTCACACCCTGAGTTAGTGGTTGTAACCAATTAGTTACTGGTGCAAATGATATTCCTTTCATGTAGCAGCTAATTTTCATGCTTTAAGTATAAAGAGGTCAAATTAGCCATATGTGAACCTACAAATGAAATGTATTTAGGAATGGGATGGATGGAAAAAAGAACCATTCTTTAACTTACACTTTCTGGGCTTCAATATTAGGTGCTGAACCCCTTCCACCCTCTTCCAGCTGCAACCCAACTTTTGCATTACCTCTGGTTCTGTCCCAAAGCACAAGATCAGAGATTCACTGCTTCAGACCATTTCTGAAAATTCTTCTCCAAGCACATGAAACTAATCAATTACAACAATTATTTTTAAAAGATATTAAAGAGAATCTGCAGTATCTCCATGTGCATGAGCATCCCATCTCTTAAGTAGAAAAGAGACACCTTAGGATGTAGCAAGAATGGAAAATGACTGCAATTTTAAGTTACCAGAGAAATCTGGAGTGTTTATTTATTCTGTGGGTTTTTTTTTTTTGCTTGTTTGTTTGTTTTTGGTATCTCTTTCAATTATCCTTAGCTCAGAGTTGTTGCTGATGGCTCTTTCTATACACATAACATTTCAGAGTATCTGGAAGATCCAATTCTTTCCAGACTCTTCAAATAGAATTTGTGTTTGCTTGTTTGTTGACTTTGGAAGAAAGCAGTAGAGAGGGAATCAATTATGTTAAACCATGAATTTATTCTGTTCTGGGTTGTTGTACACCCAGCACTGCAGACAAATGGCGAAGTAACAGTGAACACCCACTTGCATTTTAAATACCTCCTCTTTCTTCTAATTTTGATCTTGTTCGTGTTTTCATATCCTTTCTTTATTTTTGAAAATTCTGTTATTTCCCATCTTTTCCACATCTCTAAAGGTACTTTCAAAAATCCCTTTGAAATTCTTTTCAAGTCTGAAGTAAAATAATTTGAAATAATTCAGTGAATGGGATTGAAAAGAGTTCTTCAGTCTATGATACTTGTACGAGGCTGTATTTAGGAGATGCACTGTGAAAAATCTTTCCTCTTCCCTTGACTGTCTCCAAAAAAGAGCCCAGATCTTCTTATGCAGAAAATAAATGCATGGTGGGAGTAGAGTAAAAATAGACAGCACTTTTTACTCGTATTTTCATTTTATTACCCCAATTAACTATTGTACAAAAACTCATCAGGACAGCTCTTGAGAAGCATTTTTGTGCACAGTTTGAACATTTAACAGGCCATACAAACTGTACCTGTGCTTGCTACACCCTCATAATCATTTATTTCTTTTTCCTCTAACAGCTTACGGAAGTCCCCATATGTCTTTAACTTTCTTAACAGCTCTTTCCTGGCTGAAATTTGATTTTTCTGCTGTTTTCTGAAACACATAACTAAGAGAAGGTTCATTTTTCCCCCATCTGCTTTTTAGTGATTTCTTTTGCTCACTTCCTGACATGCAGCTCATTATCCTGCAGTGCACACCCAATTTCTTCATTGGTGGTCTTTCACAGACGGAAATACTTAGCTACACCTGAAGAGCAGATACACTTTATTCTCTGCCATTTGTAAAATCCCAATCTTATTCACTGCCATACAATTATTTGAGAGCTTGTCATAAGATCTGTACTCTCTTTCAGTGATGCTCAACTATGACAGATAAGCTGTTATTAACATAATTAATAATGGCTTATATTTTCTCTCTGCTGTGATGTGTTTGAAAAACTGCAGAATCCATTTTCTTATTTCAAGTCAGGCACAGACTGTGGATGAAAATCATAGAATCATAGAATGGGCTGGGTTGAAAAGGACCACAATGATCATCTAGTTCCAACCCCTACTATGTGCAGGGTCATCAACCACCAGACCACCAGACCGGGCTGCCCAGAGCCACATCCAGCCTGGCCTTGAATGCCTCCAGGGATGGGGAAATGCTTATGCACATTGCATCCTCTAGCAAACTGAATTCCATACTTAAAGTCCAGTTTCAGCAGAACATGCACTACACATCAAGCAGTCCATGTTCCACAAAGCATGACAGAGAAGATCTGCAGATGAGGTACATCATATAATCATAGAATCACAAGGTTTGAAATGACCTGTACAATCATCTAGTCGAACTGTCTCCTCATCACCACTGCCACCACAAGCTACTAAACTACTTATTGAGAAAGGTGCTCAAGATTGTCTGATCTTGGATACATCACCTGGGATGGAAGAAAAAAACTTGTATAGAGCTTCAGCCTGGAACCCCTAAGTTGCCACATGCTATAAGGTGCCATATTTAGTCTGACAAATACATTTAGGTCATATTTCCCTGACCCAATATTACATTTGTCCATTCTGCTACAGATATCTATGGCAAGTAAAAACCCCAATTCAGGCAGAATTCAAGCAATTGATTTCCTCACATTCAAAAGTAGAAAGAAACTAGATATAAAATAAATGTGGGGGAAATAGTATTTGTTTTCTGAAGTTTATTCTCAGAACAAAAGGCATGAGAAAATGCAGTCCCAATTCAAAGGATCAAGTTAGGCAGACACTAGCATGTAAGAAACACTTAACGCTATACCAGAAGACACCGCAAGTCTTGGGCTCTTTGGCTCTCCTACAATAAATTTATGACTGTTAACTGAAGAACTTCAAACAATGTTCAGAAAACAGTAGCTCTGATAATGTCATTATCAGAGTCATAATGTCTGTATAATCAATGTCATAATGTCATGCAAAATCTGCTCTCACCAGCATACCTCCACACATTCCGATCTTACTAAGCAGCAAATAATTCTGCTTAGTGTCATATCTCTGAAAACTGACTGATTGCAGCAAAGCTTACCAGAAGAAAAAAAAAAAAATCAAAACAAAAACCGCCATCACCACCAACAACAACAAAAAAATAACAATAAAAACCACAGAAGATGAGAACCAACATATCTCTGTAGCTACGGTATCTCTCAAATTCTACTCATCAGATTTTTCCATTTTCATCTTGAACTGAATTACGTAGTAATCTTATACAGCACTGCTGTTCCCTGACAGCTGCTTCACTTCTAAACACAAGCAAAACATCCTTCAGGTAATAAACTATAAAATTAATACTAAACTTTTAGGCTATCTGTGAATATCAGTTCTATCTGTGAATATCAGTGGGTGGCCATTCCACCCACTGAAAAAGCTTCCTATTCCATTTAAAATACCTCTCCTAGAAATATTGAATACTTAGTCATTTCACTTATCCGTATGCCTCTACTTCTGATTCATAACTAAATAAACATTTATTTTCCTAAATGTTATTTACAAGCTTTCCCATATGAAGACCTAACACACAAACCAGGAGAAAAGACTTAAAAAAAAAAAAAAAAAAAAAAAAAGCAAAACAACAACAAAAAAAACCAACAAAAACTAAATACAGAACATTGGACACTACCAGTCCAATGAATATTAAAATCACCTTCTGTTTTATAGTTTTGTACACACAGATGAGGGTATTTTAATGTAACCAAAGACAATTAAAAAAAAAAACACATTATGCAAACTCTATAACAAATGTAAAATGATAAATTAGCGAGCAACTATTCAATCATTACTGTGACTAATTCCTGTATATGATGGCATAGCAAATGAACCTGAACTTGTTCTGGTTGACTGCAGTGTACTGTGGAAACTGGTTTGTTTGCTGCTTATGTAGACCACTGAAGTAGATAGCATCTGTTTAATGAGCTCCCACTTCATTAGAGAGCTGCACTACTCACTGAGTCATACTCTTTAAGCATGCAGGCTGTGTAATCTGGTGTTGTTTTAAAGCAAATACTAATTTATGATTACCTGTTACATTAGGCCTCTGAAAATTGTACTCACACTGGCTTGTGTGAGCAGAATGCTAATGGTCTGATTATGGACTGCAGTGATGTCTCATGCTTAGAGTCTATGAACATAAATTCCAATCTCAAGCACATTGGCTGAATAATGCATGCAGCTTAGAAACGAAAAGGGATAAAATACATTCACTTGGAAAACACACAAATTATAGTCTCTAGAGCCATCAAATACAGAAATGCAGGAGATAATCAGAAACATTTCAGTGATTCCATGTTATTTATATAGACTGTTGAATGACAACAGAATTATACATTCAGGTGTTATTGTAATTATGTAATTGTATTATCTGTATGCCTTAATGACAGCTAATCAAGTAATTTTCTGAATAAAAAGATGACAGTCTAAAAATCATAGACTCATAGAATGGATTGTGTTGGAAGGGACCTTACAGATCATCTAGCTCCAGATCATAAAAAAACCTCTAAAAAACAGACTTCAGCTATAAATGTGATCAAAGTGGTGATAAATAAACATTCTACTATAGCTCTGAATTGGTCTAAAGCACCTTCAGATTATGCCTTAGAACTGGAATGGACAATGGGTCATTGAGTCTTAGCCCTAGAGTCAGAAGAAACAAGGTGTAAAGCATTTATTTCAGATGTGCTCACACGATATCCTTTCCATATGCTACCTAACAGTTAAGCAAAAAAATGTTTCTCCACACATTAAACGCACTCAGTATACCTCTATATTCCACAACACATACCAGGGCAGTAAACAAATATATTGTCCTTCATGGTGCACACACAAACCCTGTCAATCTGACTTGATAGAAAAATCTTTCTTAAAACACAAGATTTTTTTTTTTTCAAAATGTATTTCACTATTTATCTGCTCAGAAAAGCCAGTGGAGGACTTGTTATTATTAAGCATTAGGACCAAGTCCTGAATTTCCCATAGACAATCCATTGAGTAATATTGACCATAACCAATTTAAAGTAATCACCCATCTAAGATAAAATACTGAAACATAAAGTTGTTGACCTAAAGTTTAGACAAGAAAGACAACCAAGAATATCCCTGGAGTAAAGAAGGATTAGACAAACTCTCCAAAAAAAGGACTAGTCTTCTTAGTCATAAGAACATAAAATCACAGCAGAGACACATCCTCCTAAAGTACAAGAAAGTGCAACAGCAGAACAACAGTACAGTAACAAAGTTCATCTGAAAGGCTTTCACAAGACTACCAACGAAGCTTAAGAAGGTGCAAATAGTTCAAATTACTCACATAGAAAAGAGAATAAGACAAAACATATCACAAGTCAGGAAGGATAGAAAAAGCTCTAAGAACAACGAAGAAAAAACTATTCAGAGAAATGCATAAGAATTTATTTATTCTGAGATAAAGTTCCAAATGACTATGATGAATTTTGTAGACTACCGAAGAGGAAAGTTAACTAAAAATGAAGGTGGTTCTTCAATGAAGGTGAAAGAACTCTCACCAGCAATATTCACCGTTAAGGATGTTAAGAAAATACTTATTTGTTTTATACATAAAATAAGACTTATTGTCTTATTTTAAGAAAATAATTGCAGTGTTTCTTCTGGTACATTGTTACCAAATAGGAATCTCAAACATGAATCCAAGTTCCATCCTTAACTGATATATTCTACTTATAGAAATTTGTAATTTTCTGCTCAAATACATGTAATTGTCAACCTACTTCATTCAAAGAAAGGATGAAATGATAAGCAATACTGCAACCCTTCAAGATACAACAGCAAGCTTGTGTGTCTTATCTGTCACCTACTTTGAAGCACAGTATACTGAAAAATTGAAATATCAATAAAATTGATAGAACTAAAAAGTGAGGGAAGACTGTTTAACCATAAGAGTTATGGTTAATAACTCTTACTTAGTAATATTAATACATAATATATAATAATTAATTAATACTATTAATAATTAATATGGAATATCTAAAAACAGAGGCATAAACATAGACATAAAACAAAGGTTTTCAGATTTGATTCCTTTACCCTTTCAACTTAAACAAGTTCCACGTGTTTCAGTTTGTATTTTCCCAAAGCGTCAGTAGTTCACCTTGACTTAAGTAGCACACCAGCTGGTCTTCTGGCCAGCAGACTCTTTATTCACATGAGAAATGGAAAGACAAATAGAAGCATCAACAATCAGTGCTTCTAATTTCCTTATAAATCTACGCTAAACACACAGCCTCTACCTAGAAAGGATGTTTTGTGTCGCTGCCTCATGGTTTCAGTTATCAATCCCTGACAGGATACAAACTTTTCCACAAAATTCATAATTGTTCATCTCTACCTTATATTTTTTCCTATACTCTATTATATTTATTCATTTGAACAAAGAGTTTACTTTCCCAAAGCTCTGAATCCACTTTAGGTTTTTAGTTCTTTTGTTCTCAGTGCCTGAAGAGATACTGACATAAACCAACTGGAATTGGTTGTTGACTACAAAAATTTCATATCTGGCAACAAAGTATATACACAGAACAAAGGTTTTGAAAGACTCCTAAACTCCGAATAAATTAACTCTGAAAGAAATAAGTGGACACAAGAACCAACGAAAAGGCTCCTCAAAAAATGAAACTCATGTAGCTTTGGTATACAGCTAACATGCAGTACTTATTAGAGCACAACAGTGCATTAGCCAGGAGTGGAAGTTAGGAAGAGGGGTAGATTGAGACACTTCTATTTCTAACTGCCAACTCTGAAATTATTAAGTACTTTTCTATTAATTATACAGAGGGAAGTAACCGTGGATCTCTTTCAGACAAAGTACCGTTCTCCATAGAGAAACAAGATTGGTTAAGAATATCTTCTAGTTGGGGGGGAAAAAAAGATGTTTTCGAAATATTGAAAAGTATAATCTTTTCTCACTCATTTAAAGACATAGAGAAAAAATTGTCGTATGAAATCAAACCATGTCTGGGATTTGTAACAAGACAAAACCATCAAAAGAACAAGAATCAGCTCTCTCTACAAATAAGCAGAAGCCATCAAGCACAGAAAGTCACCAGGTCTGTACAGAGTGGGCTGTCCTCAAAAAATAGAGCTCAAAAGAGAAAAAAAGATGTATAATAAAACATGTTTTTGAAGAAGAAAGGCTCATGAAATTTAGAATTGAAGTAAAAAAAGAATATGGATGTGATCAAAGGTTTTATCAGTTTTGGCAGGGAAGGGAAGGGAAGGGAAGGGAAGGGAAGGGAAGGGAAGGGAAGGGAAGGGAAGGGAAGGGAAGGGAAGGGAAGGGAAGGGAAGGGAAGGGAAGGGAAGGGAAGGGAAGGGAAGGGAAGGGAAGGGAAGGGAAGGGAAGGGAAGGGAAGGGAAGGGAAGGGAAGGGAAGGGAAGGGAAGTTTTGTATATGTGGAAGATCAGAAAAACAGAGATAGTCAACTTTCAAGCAAATCTCTTGAATGTCACTGAGACAATTTCTTCTGGATATCACAGAAAGTTGCTTAAATAAAAACAGGTAAGTTAATGATTTTGAATCACTGATTTTCTATACAGAGTAGTATTAAACAGTCACAGAACAGATGAGACAGTGCTAGACCTTTCACCTTCTCTGCCCTATTTTTATATTTTTTTTTTAGGGAGGAATCAAAATGTGCTTTTGTTTGACTTGGGCACATGGTGGTCAAATGTGGACATGCACAAACCAAAAAAAAATCTTTTTATCTGGTGTATGTTCCAGAAAAAGGGGAGTGCTAACATATTCACTGTTCAAGACAGAATTGACAGGAGTAGAAATAGAGTACATCTTTCTAGCTGAGTGAAAATTCTCATTTGGATAGAGAGGGATAACTTATTTCTGTGGCTTACACTTTGCTCCTGTGTTAGCAAGAGCAGCTTTCATAAATCATGCATAAAGTACTTATTTTGGTGACAATTATGACATAATTTCTTATAGACATGGAAGAGCTAAACACTTAAGCCCCAGTATAAAAGTTCAATTTTTCTCATCTCTCATCACTGAGCTATCCTGCAAAAAGCTTAAATTAAAGACAACACCCAGTTTAAGACTTTTTTTTTCCTGCTAGAGAGTTTTTAAATATCCACAAGAGATTATTAATTTATCAGGTGCATTTTCTTCAGCCATATCTGCCACATTCATTAATACTGAAAGGAACTGTCAGTCACAGAGAGAGAGAAAAAACATCTGCTCCTGGCAAAACTGTGTTGTTTGGTAATCAGAATTCTGCTTATGCAAGGCTGCAATTGTCCTCAATTCCCTGAACAAGGACCTTTGCAGGTCTCCTGTGCTCAGTGACTCTATTTTGTTCCTCATACTTTAAGTAATCAGATTTCCCTTTCTCTGTTAAAGAAGAAAATTACTGCAACAGAGAGATATTTCTAATCATGTACAAAATAAACTGGGATAAAATATCTGTTAAAATAAGTAATGTAAAAGAAATGAAAGAAACTTTTTAGTTGCTCCCTGACAAAAACCAAATATAGGAAGTCAAACAAACTTCCTCAGTAGGAAGTGCAAGAGTAATTCTATTTACTGGGCAAGTCAACTCTGTCTTTCATTTATTTTCATGAAAAATAGAAACAGGAACTTTAGAAAAAAAAATAAATTGATTAGTTAAACAAAATGTTACTTGGCGGTGATGGGTTTTGCTCTGTTTCAATTTATTTTTGTTTAAGTTTGGTTGTTTGCAGTCATCCTTTGACTTATATCAGTGTTACCAAATTTGGAAACATAATGAGAAGGAGAGAGAAAAAGAAATGCCTACTATGCCTTCTGCTTTCAAGTTCACTGAGGTGATAACTAACCTAGCCACAGTATTCCACAAACAGAGTGACAAGCAAAACTAATTTGAGGTGAGAGCTGCCAAAGGTAAAATCAATAGCCTAATACTTAATTTTACAAGGACTCTTCAAGACAAATCAGGAGTAGCATCACTGTGCATACTTAGAAATATTGTGCTCATAATTTTTTTTTTTTTCCTTGAGCTATTATTTTGCATGAAGTGATTGCCAAAATGCCTGAACTGCTACATAAAATCACTCTGCCACATTGTTTGACAATAATAACCAGAATCAACTTTTTGCAGGTAATCTCAAGACAATTTAAAATACACCAGTGATGTTAAAATAAGATATTGAGGCAAAGAACAACAGCAACAAAAAAGAAGTGGAATGGATCAAGGCAGAGATCAGAATTCAACCACACTGCGAACAGCATTAAAAAGAAAAGTGAAATGGTTCCATCTATGGCAGATTGTACATCTGATTGTTATTTCCAGACTCAGTTTAAAATTATTCATTATTGTAGTGCATATAAAGTGAAAAATGAAGAAATACATGATTGATAACACATACTGTGTTGCTTCAAAACAAATCTTAATGTGAAATATTTATTTTGCTTAATGTCAGTGTAGATGTAAGAGATGAAATTGAAGTAATTTGTTAAGCACTTAACAAAATCAGATGTTTTAACTATCAAAAGCCAGTATGTTTTTAGGTGGTCATCTCTTTTATTTTAATTTTTTAATTCAAGAACACTAAAATCAATTAATTATACATTGAAATTTTGAATAAAATCACATATATTCAAACATCTTATATTTTTCAGCTCTCTGAGATTACAGGACAGTGATATAGAGCATGACCAACGGCAATATTTCTGTATATAAGAGCTGCTCCAATAGTAATGCCTCCTATTTTATTATTTTGGCCCATGATGTCAGAGGGGAATGTTGGTGGGATACACAGCCTTCTCACCAATATTCCATCACGTGCTGTTGCCACATGGAAGACAAAATGGCGCACGGTTGTGACTGCGTTGATTAGCAGTGTTTTAAAGCTGAGAACTTCCTCTAGAGAACAGCTACTGTGCTCTTTGTAGCTGTTGTATTTCCCAAGGGAATAAATAGGAGGCATAACTTTTGGAGAAATCAAGGTAACCTGAGCCAGATTATCTGTAAGTGATAGATATATAGAGACACAAATAGATAAACAAATAAATAAATAATAAAAACTTAGATTTCCATATTACCTAAGTAAAGCCTTCAACTGGGCTATTTTTATATATTGCCTATATTTTTATACATCACCTATATTTGAGAAAGAACACTGCATCTTGTCATTAACTTTTTTAAGAGTGACCAGTGGCCAGGAAGAAGACAAGGATGCTGAGTTAACAGCCCTGCCCAGCGAGATATGAACTGCAGTACAAATCTTCACTTGAAGATGACAACTACAGAGGTTTCCTTCGAAATGTTAAGAACATACTCTCATAAAATAATGCCTATCAAATCTTCTAAGAAGTTTCTAATTATCCAAGGGATATACTCCAGCAAAGATTAAAAAGTATTCCAGAAGTTTTTAATAGATTCTGTCTGGAAAATAGCAGGCAATTCAATAAGCCAATTTACTGCTGCTCTTCTGCGTCTCAAACTGACAGAAATCTGTTCTGAGGCCCTGGCTTTCTATTTTTAAAGCATTGTTGCCTCCTTAAAAACAAAAACAAAACAAAACAAAAATAATACAATGAATTTACTCTGGGTTAAAATTGCAGTTCTCTCATAACTAGATTAAAATGGTAGCTTCCTTCTGCTCAGATCTGCTTCTCAGGATGTCAAAGCCACGGTGCACAAAATAAAATCACAGTGTTATGTAGCTCCACAGCCCACACCTACCAAGAATGCAGGATCTTTTGATTTCCACAGGCTTGTCACATACAGCACATTTTTGGCCCCAGAAGCCCGAAAATAAGGTCAGCTGAAAGCTTCAGGTTACTAGACAAAGCACACAGCTTTCAGGACCCGTTACGCTCCTGCTATGCGACAGCTTTGTGCAATAATGACAACGCTTTGATTAGCAAGCTTCTCAGTGCAAAACGGAAACACAGTAGTCAGCAAAGCAGCATTTCTATTCCATTCCAGCTATGCAGACATGCTGAAGTAATGATCCTGGCAATACGCTAGAAAAACATTAGAAACACTTTAGTAAGCAAATAATTTAATTACAGCCCTCTCCGAGGCACTTTATACTGTGCGACCCCTGACCTTTTATATTGCTGTACCTAAACTCAGCATGGGATTCACACTTCCCATTCCTGTCACAGGATCTCTCCATCTTGTACCATTTAATATAGTGTGCTCCAGGTGTTCTGTGGTGAATGAATAGTTATATTACTACCTGTCAGACACAATCACACTCTATTCATCATCCACGGCTGGCTGCGTGAAGCCCTGTTTCCAGCAGGCTCCCTCTCCATTTCCTTGTTCAAACGTCTGCAGTGCTTTCGGCCCATCTGTCAAGCCTGTCATTTAGAGGGAAAACAGTATCAGTGCTTTAAATATATGGAGTTCTCTATTGAAACAGTGCTGTGATTGAACTGTCAGCATTCTCAGTATCACAGACAGTAATTCATGATTGGTCAGAGCTCCATTTAGGTTGCTATTACTGCATTGACATTGCCGGGTCACACTGAGAGTTTTTTCCCCTCTGCAGTCGGGTCTATAAATAGCACAATTAACCTTTCAAGAATTACAAAACGTTCTCAGTTCCCCTCCTCCACGAATTCACTCACGATCTGTGCCATTTATAATAATCAAGGGGAAAAAATTCTCCAGGAAAGGGCATTTCTCTCTCCCGAAGTATACGTCCTGTGTCAGCAAAGAACAAATACTGTAATGTCCTTTGTCCTGCCATTTCTCCTGCTATGATCAGCAGGCTTGCCTCAAGTTCCACCACTCCAGGCTCAAGCCTGATCTGTTCAGCCCATATGCTTATGTATTGCTTTGAGCTGTAAACACTATTTTAAAAAAGATTTGAATATTTAACAGAATCCAGAAATAAAGTAATTCTGAAAGACCAAACAGACAAAACAAAACAAAAAATTAAAAAAAAAAATTTTTAGTCATATACAATTACAAGCTTTTTTGTTTGTTTGTTTTTTGTAGGGTTTTGTTGTTGTTGTTGTTGTTTTGTGTTTTTTTTTTAATAAAGAACCCTTTAGCTTAAAAGAAACATGAAACAGAGCAACTCTCTGTGGATGAGAGCTCATATATGTTTCCTTCTGGAACAGATGACAATGAGAGAACATGGTTTTTCCATACAGCCACGAGATGAGTCCATCTGGTGAATGCTAATCTCTGTGTAATTTATGTCACCTATTAGCTGATATCTCTCAGGAGCTCAGGGCGACTGAAGCAGCTTGGCTTTCACTCACATCTTTGTAAAACAAAGCAGTGTTGGTAAGCTTACTGAACAGCAGATCAGGTTTTCTCTGTTCCTGTCCCTGAACAATTTACTACAGCGTTGACACAGGTAAACCTGGGCCGAAATCTGTGTTTGCACTCTCACCCACAGCTTATCCCAGCAGCTAGAGCCATCGTCTGGGGACTTGCACATCTCCTTGCATTATCCCAGAATCCCTCTTTCTGGGGGCAGGAGTGGACAGCAAAATAGGGCAAGAGAGACTGAGCACTCGGGAGATACAGATAGGTTTAGAGAGAAATCAAAGAGGTTAGCTCAAGTCACCAGGGGAGCAGAGAAGTGTGGAGAAGAAAGATGAGCGCCTCAGCTGCCTCCTTCAAGCTAAGAACAAAGTCCTAATTTTGAACACAACTGTGATGTCTCAGAGGACTTGCTGGGTTAAAAGCTTAGGGCTCTAGTCTTGATTACATTTTCAGATGTAGACGTGGTCTTGTCACAATTCTTCTCTGGGGAGGTGGTTGGACTTCTATGATTGACGCCAAATGTACACAACCAATCTATCCAACCTAAAGTAATTACTGAGATTTCCAGTACTCATACTGCATTAAAACATGTTCACTGAATCATTTACAACACTTTGGTGATCTCTTATTGAGGAAAAAAAATAAATTGAAAATACAAATCCTCAGTGAAGTTTGTTTACCAACATTTCTCTGCACAGTTTTAAAAATACTGTTTTCTGAAAATCAGCTAAGCTGTATCTTTCATAAAAAGAAAAGGAAAGCCTCACCCCCCTGAATTCACATTGTGTAAGATGTAAAGACCATAATGCTGCATGCACGTAAGAAACATTAGTGACAGTAGAAGGCTTACACAGGGATAAATTATTTAATATCTGCATACGGAAAGGCAGCAGAGAAAGAGGCAGAAAGGTCTTTTTAAGCAATATTATCTTCTTATTACAGGCACAGACTGAAATTAATTATGTAGTTTCAACCAGCCTGTGAATATTTTGGACTCTGAAAGTAAAGTACAGGGAGGAAATTACTATGTGTTGATAGTGATTTCCTGAATGTCTTTTTTAGCCTTCTCCACCATGAATGCAACTGTCACAGCTTATTAGAGATACTGAATAAGTGCAATTAAGAAATAATTTCATCTAGTTTCTCCTTTCTTGGAGAGAGTTGCAAAGCAGAGAGACAGAGAACAGAGCCCTTGTTGTTAGTTTTAGCATTTTTAATGAATACTTCAGTATCTGTCTGCACTCAATCTGAAAGCAAAAGTTTTCACTTATTATAAAGGCAGAATAAGTGTAAGTCTCATCTCATTAACTGTCGTATTACCAGACTGTATGCTACACCATTCAGATTTCACTGAGCATTCAGAATTGCTTAATTATGTACGATGAAAACAGTCTGCTGAGACTTTCCCTTTCAGATAAATATGGTGGCATAAAGACAGAGGTCATCATTATTACTCACTCTTGCTTGGCAGTGCATTAACTCAAAATGACAAATGCCTTTTGTTAATAATAAAAGAAAATTAAAAAAAAAAATCAACTGAAGGAGCATTTGAAAAATAAAATATTCACATTTAAGAATCACTTCTGATTTTGTAGACTAACAATACTTTCTCTCCTCCTGTTCTTTCTGTTTTGGTGTTAAATGGCACAGTACATTCTTTGTGTATTACACCACCTCATGATAATTACGGTGTGCTGACACTACTTGTCATTCCTAAACCTGCAACATTATTTGTGGGATGAGATTTCAATAGCTGATTGTTCCACAGAATATGGAAATCTGCACAAGTCAGCAAGACTGGTCATAGCTCACATCATTCTTTAAGCCTTCACATTTCGGCTGTGCTTAAACCAAATACTCATACAAATCTCAGACAATCAGCCTACATTCTGAACATGTCACCACATGTAGTAAAAACAGATAATCCTCATCGAAAGTCTATCACACATTTGTATCAGGATATACTCCCTGAACTCAATTCCTAAACAATCTTTTAAAGATTTTAGACATCAAATACACACATTTAGACACAACACTAAATGTCATATACAGAGATGCCAACACACAAGACTGTACTATTTTTGTTGCTAGAGCTAGCATTATGTCCCAACTAAAAGTGCTGTCTCTCTCTCTTTCCAGAGCTATATCCTACAAATGGAAGAAAAATGACAAAAAAAGATTGCTTTACGTTCCAGTCAGCCTCATCCTCACCCCTGGAAAGGTGATGGAACAACTTGCTCTGGATGCCATCTCCAAGTAATTGATGAGAAGAAGGTAATCATGAGTAGTGAATATGGATTCACAAAGAGGAAATGGTGAATGTCTTGACAAACCTGATAGCCTTCTGTGATGTCATCACTGTCTGGATAGATGGAGGGAGACCAGTGGATGTTGTGTACCTTGACTTCAGCAAGACTGATACTGTCTACCACATCTTTGTTATGAAACTTAAAAAGTGTGGAATAGATGAGTGGTTGGTGAGGTGGGTTGAGAACGGGCTGACTGACTGAGCTCAGAGGGTTCTCATCAGAGTCCGGTTGAAGGCCTGTGACTAGCAATGCTCCTCAGGGGTTGGTATTGAGTCCATTCTTGTTCAACATCTTCATTAATAACCTCAGTGAAGGGATAGAGTGCACCCTCACAAAGTTTGCTGATGATACAAAAGTGAGAGGAGTGGACTCACCAGAAGGCTGTGCTACCATTCAACAAGACCTGGACAGGCTGGAGAGTTGAGCAGGAAGGAAGCTGATGAAGTTTAACAAGAGCAAGGATAGAGTCTTGCACCTGGGGAGGAATATCTGCAGGCATTTGTGCCCATCTCCCTCAATTTTTTTAATAGGAGATACGCTCCAGCCCTCCAACCATCTTAGTGGCCCTTCTTTGGGCCCATTCCAAACATTCTACATACTTCTTCTCATGGGGGACCCAGACCAGGATGCAGTACTCTAGATAGAGCCTCACAAGGCAGAGCAAAGGGGGGACAATCCTCTTCCTGCCCTGCTGTCACCCTGTTTTGATGCAGACCAGGATACAGTTGGTTTTCCAGACTCTAAGCACTCACTGTTGGCTTACACCCAGCTTTTTGACCACCAGGACCACCAAGACTAACCTCCACCTGGAATACAGCCACAGACAGCAATTCTCTCGCTGGCACCATCCAAACAATTCTTTATCCACGAAACAGTCCACCGTTTGAGTTCATAGCTCTCCAGTGTAGAAATAAGGAGGTGGTGCAGGCCCATGTTCTGCACAGATCTAAGTAGATCACATGAGCTGCCCTTTATTTGTTGATGCCATCATTCTATCCTAGAAGGCCATCAGATTAATCAGGCACAATCTGCCTTTGATGAAGCCATGCAGACGGTCTCAGGTCACCTGCTCATCTTGCATGTGCCCTAACACTTCTTCCAAAAGGATCTGTTCTATGATCTCTACAGGCAGTCATGAGGCCCACCAGCTGTCGTTCGCCAGGTCTTCCTTTTTCCCTTTCTTAATATTAGGAGTGATTTCCCTTTCTCCAGTCACTGGGGACTTCATCTCGCAGCCACGACTTTTCAAATGTGTGTAGAGTGCATCAGACATTTCCTTCAGAATCCTAGGCTGTACGTAGTTCAGCCCATAGACTTGTACACATTCAATTTCATGAGGTTGTCTCCAACTTGCTCTTCTTGTACAATGGGATGGGTTTTACTTCCCCAGCCCCTGCCTTGTAGTTCAGACACAAAAGGCATGTGAAGCCTGACCAGCATGAAGGATGAGGCAAAGAACTCACTGAGTACCTCAGACTTCTCCATGTCTGTCGTAGGCAGTTCTCCTTTCCCATTTATCAGAAGCGATACACTCTCCTTGGCTTTTCTCTCCTGAGAATGTATCTGTAGAATCCCTTCTTGTTATTTTTTGTATCCCTTGCCAAGTTCAGTTCCACTTCAGTTTTCTTAGCCTCATCTGCTTTTGCATTCTTGTATTCTTCCCACACCACATACATCTGCTTCCATCACATGTACATTTCCTTCTCCTTCAGCTTGACCAGGAGGTTCTTATTCAGCCATGCCAGTTTTTCTGCCTCTTCTTCATTTCTTGTGCTAATGGAAAGCTCTTGGGCTCTCAGTAGAGTGTCCTTAGAGAGCTGCCAGCACTGCTCTATGCCTTTGTCCCTAAGGACAGTTTCCCAGGGTATTTCATCCTTTGTTTGGGATTAGCCCAATTTAGCTAAGAATATGACTTAGTAGTCTACATGGTAGACTGCTCAGTAGACTACTTAGTCTACTTACAGATTTGGCTCATTATCTACATGCTTATTTGACTTACAGCACATGATATTTCCCCTATTTATTATTTCTATTAAAAATGACAGGAATTTTAAGGTTTACGCGAGGAAAAAGTGCAAGTGGGCAGTAAAAATAGAAAGAGAAAATTCCAGAAAACTGACAGAAAGATTTCACAGCTTTCAACAGATTTCCTAGCTTAGTCTGAACCTATTCAGACTAAGGGGCCAAGAGAATTTCTCTTAGACATAAGTTTAAGACAGTTAAAAACTAAGGAAATATAAAGAAAGAATGAATATTATTGGTCTGTAAAGTACAAAAAGAAGACTGTTAATCTAGCAGCACTATTTTACTATAGTAGCACTGTTTTATTACAACTGCACATGAAGTGGTAGCATGCCCACTGATTCATTTTTTGGATTGCATGAAAAGGCATCCAGGAGCTCTCCTCATGGCTAGACTCCTTCACTATTTACTCTGTCCCATCCTGTGAACTCTGCATGTTCCCTAGTCTTCTTTAGATCAAGATGGAACACTTCCTAATGGCTGAATAGACATTTTCTAACAAGGACCTGCCTGGACATGTGGAGTCTGGAGACAGGGTTCACTTAACAGATAAAGGAATATAAGCAGTTGCCATTTAAAATCATCAGCGTATAACAAGGCCTCTGGACGTATTTTATCTGAATACTTTGAAAGATGCAGTTATCATCCAACTGCTTTTATAGAAGAATTTGTGAAGAAAACCAGAGTTGGCAGCCAGAAAGGACACATGCATAAAGAAAAAAGAGACCACGAGTGTCTACAGCTTAAGAAAGTTAAGTAAGTGTAAGAGGGAATTCCCTCTGAAACAAGAGAAGCAAATAAGACATTTTTGAATCAAGATCTGAGCAATTAGAGCAAACTGTGTGAATTGAACTTTTTACAATTTCCATGCAACTGAAAGTCTTTTTGTTCCATACTGGAAAGAATGAACTTCGAGGGTTTATGGAAACAAATGGACTGGTTCTGACTTTCTTTTAAAGCAAACACAAAAAGAATGTTTGTTCAGATCATAGAAACAGCAAAACAAGAAGATTGTCATGCTGCAAAGAAGAACATTTAACTGCTCTTGAAAGTAAACAGGAGGATTTCAAATGCAACCCTGGAAATAACAGCTACATTTGACACATAAATGATAAGAGCTGCTTTGAAAGTAATGGCTCCTGCTTCATTATGTTGGCCCATGACATCAGAGGCAGATGTTGGTTGTATGGCAGCAGAGGCTGAACCGTCACAACAGTATTTCATTACATGTTGTTGTGTGACAGATGGCAGCAGAGGGGCAGTCTGATGAAACTGTGTCTGACATGGAAGTGCAGATGAAGCGGAAGTGTGAAACTGAACTCCTCCATTGGGAAAAAATTTGGCACCCATTCATTGACACTTGCTGAACATTTATGGAGACAAAACAGTAGATGTGAGCACATAGAGGCAGTGGGTGCTGCATTTCAGCACTGGTGATGGCAACGGTGGTCACCTGTCTGCTGCAGATTTTTACAAGCGAGCCATGCAAGCTCTTGTTCATCACCAGCAAAAGTGCATAGCTATTGATGGTTACTGTGCTGAAAAATGGTGTTTCGTAGCTGCAAATTTGCTCTATCAATTAATGTTATTGTGCTCTTTGTATCTATGGCATTTTCCACAAAAATAAATATGAGGCCCTCCTGACTTAGGGGTTTTAGTTGATGAAAAACTGAACATCAACCACTAGTGTGCACTTGCACCCTGGAAAGCCAATGGTATCCTGTTTTGTTGGTTTTTTTTTTACATGAATAGATAGTTACAGTACAAGGGGCAATGATTTTAATCTAAAGGAAGGGAGATTTAGAATAGAGATCAGGGGGAAGTTCTTTACTGAGCAAGTGATGAGGTGCTGGAACAGGCTGCAGAGGGAGGTTGTGGATGTCCCATCCCTGGAGGTGTTTAAAGGCCAGGTTGGATGGGGACCTGTGCAATCTGATCTTAACACTTGACCTAGTGGCTGGTAGACCTGCCAGTGGAAGAGGGGTTGGAAATGGTGATCACTGAAGTCTCTTCCAACCCAAAACATTCTGTGATTTAATTCTGTCACTCTATAAAAGCATACAAACAAGATTAATATCAGGAAAGAGCCTGTAATTAATGGACATTAGATCTTGATTTCAGCAGTTTAAAATTTCTAACTTTTTTTTCACATGTACATTTTACACAATACATTTTACACATTATTTTACAGTAATGTCTGAAAATTATACTGTGTAACATAAACTAAATAAATATAATAATCTAAATAAATAATAAAGAAATAGTCTTTTTAAAAAACAATCAGGATTTTTCTCATATTAAAAGAAAATAAAAAGAATCTCATCATAAAAATGAATTAACTAAACTGTCTGTTCCTTGAGGAAGGTCATTATATCACTTTTATTGCCTGGGAGAATATAGATGGTAATGTGAGGATGAAAGGCCAACGTATGAAAGTGGCAAGTTTCAGCTAACCCAAATGTTTTCATTCAGAATGAAGATACTGAGGGTGGGCAAGGTTAGGGCCATCTCAATAGCTGACTCACTCTTTTGTGCTAACAGAAGCTGGACAAATGGATGGCTGCAGGAAAACAAAGGTTGTCCACATTTTTCAATCTATGCTGTGATGGTCTAGGATGTAAGTAATAAAAAAAGTTCACACATTAGAAATTTCTTTAGTATTACCCTAAGTTGATTTGTACTTGCTCGTTGCTAATAAACTGCAATTTAACTTCCAGAATTTCTATTCATTATTTATATAATGCTCTGTCAGTACTCCAGTAACGTACTGCTACAGTGCTTCCCATTCTATTTGAAGTATGATGCCAGTTTGAGAATTAAAGACTGCTAATATATGCATTCAAGTTGGACCATGCCATTTCAGGACCAGACAGACAGTACAGCATCCTTGTAGGTAAGTTTAGGGAGTGTGGGATAGTTGAGCAGACAGTGAGGTAGGTTGAGAACTGGCTGACTGGCAGAGCTCAGAGGGTTGTCATCAGTGCTTGCAGTCTAGCTGAGCATGGTGAGCAGGTCAAGGGAGGTGATCCTTCCACAGGAACAGGCTGCTCACAGACATTATGAAATCTCCTTCTCTGGAGATACATCCTGCCTGGACACTTTTCTGTACAACCTACTGCAGAGAACCTGCTTTAGCAGCAGGTCAGACTAGATGATCTCCAGAGGTACCTTCCAACCTCTGTGATTCTGTGTGATTCTGTGACGCCTTTAGATTTAAGGATGAAGAAGGAAGTAGACTACTTAATATATTTCACAAATCTAAACAAGGTGCACCTCAGTATAGCCAAGCACATATATTAAAAATTAAATACATCAACATTTCACACCTTTGCCTTGGGCGTTTATAATAATAGCAAAAAGCTAAAATCTGAAATGAACCAAAAACTATAAGAAATTTCAGGCAATATCCTTTCTGATATCCACATTCTCAGAGATCTTTAGGAATATATACTTTTTTCAATTTCTCTTTAAAAATTTTTTATTTCCTCTAGAATTGTGATTTCTACATAGTCTCTTTCCACCATACCTAATATGAAAAGAATTTTCAGATCATTTGTACTCTATTAGTGACCATATGAAATATTCTTATATTAATTGAGAAAATAAAGAAAAATAGTATGCCTTCAAAAAATATGTACAGCTACATTTTTTGTAGGGAAAGAGAAAAGACAACTATAAAAATTAATATTTCTTTGAAGCTACATACCCTTGTTTAAAGTGGGGGGATATGAATCATTTTGACAGCAGACATCCTGATTCTATATTTTTTATAATGACTATTTAGTAGAAAGATGTGATTTAGAAAAAGAAGATAAGATAAAACTTGAGATTCATCAATTTTTTTTTCCCACTCAGAGCCTCCTGGCCCTGCCTTCCCATTCTGTAACTTCAATACAAGTGAGAATTTAAACAGTGGATTCACTGTGATTCTGCAGAGCAGGTGTGGAGACAGAAAGAGAAGCCACAAGCTTTCATTGCCCTATCAGCATGTCATTTGAGTGCTGTCCCATAATTCAAAGTAATTACTTAACAAACATGTTCTTCAGACGAGGCACTGTCCTTTAATACAAACAAATATGATAATAGGGTCTTCATTCTCTCAGATGCACTTTATTTACAAAAGACAGGATGCCTGTAATGGAGAGGAAGCATCATGACTCTCAGTTCAGTACTAATGAGCAGAATAACAGAAGAATGAGGAGTAGAGCCACAAAAAAAATCTGGAGAATAACAATATGTAATATTCAATTTTTTCGACAGTATGAAATTTTAGGCTTCCAGCTTATTGATATTACAATGATAGTCAAAAAGATGCAAAATATTGTCCAGCAGTGTTTTCCTACTGTCACTGATTGGCATTGCATAAATGGATGTCTCTAGGAATACATTTGAAAATTCAAGTTCTGCAAAGTTTCTCAAAAGATGATGAATAATTTAATCTGAACACAATTTGCAGCTTAATGAAGACACAGTCAGAAGACATTCTCTGCAAGTTCTTAGTAAATGCAAGTGTTTAAGATGCATTAACTGCATCTTTTACAGAGCTCCAATTTTTGTGCATTAAATGTCAGATTACAGATACAGAATGGTTGAGGTTAAAGAATCTCTGGAGATTATCCTGTCCTCTGGCACTTCCTTACTCAGGGTTACCTTGAACATGTTGCACAGAATTTCATAGAGGTGAGTTTTGAATATCTCCAAGGACGGACACTCCACAACTTCTCCACACAACCTATTTATTTGCCCTTTTACCTCACAGTAAAGTAGTTTTTCCTTGTATTCAGACGGAACTTCCAGCATTTCAGTTGTGTCTGTTGCCTCTCATCCTGTCAGTGGACACTGCTGAAGAGTCTGGCACATCCTCTTGATGTCCCTTCTTAAGACACATGATCTCTCTCAGACTTCTCCAGTCTGAGAGAGGACCCTCAGCCTTTCCTCACTAGGGAAATGCTCCAGGCCTCTGACCATCTTTGTGGCTCTCAATTGGACTACCTGTAGAAGATCCCTGTCTTTCTTGGACTGAGGAGCCCAGCACTGGACACACTATTCCAGATGTGGCCTCGCCAGAATGGAACAGAAAGGGAGGATCACCTCCCTTGACGCGCTGGCCATGTTCTTCCTAATGCACTCCAGGCTTTATGATATGCAGCTTAATTCTTCTGTGAAATATCATAAACAATTGTAGAAGGCACATATATTTTAAGAAAGAATTACAGAGGCTGGGTCATTAACTGGAATAATTTGGATGTGAATTCTATATTGATTTTTACCGAGTAAAAATCCCAAAGCAAAAAGGAGAAGATAAGACAGAAAATGACTTATGTCCATTATTTTAGCTGAGGAAGAATAATTCAATAATTTTTTTCTGGAAGCACTTTTCCATTAATAGCTCATCAGTTTGGTTTGCATGCATTTTCAGAACTGCACCAACAGAGATTATGAGCTCAGGTTAGAGCCCAGTTGCATAGAATCATTGAATCATTAAGGTTGGAAAAGACCTCTATAATTGTTTAGTCCAACCATCCATCTACTGTACCTTCATGAGCTAATAGTGCCATCTTTAGTCAGTTTTCTTCATCAGATGTGTTAAACTGCATAAGTTATTAAATGTGTTTGGGAAGGCTTTCACTCACTTTCACCAAGGAAGTAGCCAAGACAGCTTAGGTACTCACACGTTCATACTATATCCAACTACTGCCTTTTCGACAGAAGGTCTTGTTCTGCTTCTGTTCTGGGAATGTTAAATATGTGCAGTCACTCCAGCACAAATTGCAGCACACCAACACAATCTTTTTTTCAGTGCAGGTATAAGCACTGGTTTCTTTTCCAATCTGCCACCAGTAATATCTAGCAAAAAGACTTTTTTTTTTAATGAATTAAACTACTCCTACAGGTTTCACTTATCTGTACAGTTTTATATTTCTTAAAATTCCCTCATTCCATCCCCTGTTACTCATCCATTTTCATAACTCTATTGTGAAGGCATTCAAAGCATTTCAGGTCCTTTGGAACGGGCTCCAACACTGAAAAAGCTGAATGGTATGTGGCTGGCCAAGAGCACTGCACCTGGCTTTGTTTCTATACACTGCTAGTTCCACTTATTGAATTTACCTTCAAAGTCTTCATGTTTCAGAGTGTTTGGATTCCCACAGAGGTTGTCACTAGGCCAGGAACTACTTATTTTCTAGCACTCATTCACATAATGCAACTTAACAACTGTTGTTTCCACCCTGACCCAACAGAGATAACATCATGCTGACACAGTTGCCAAATTTCTACAATTATCATAACAAACAAAGTAGTTTAGACTAGGATCAAACCAGTTTCAGATCTTTTAGATCTTATAAAATCATAGAGTCATAGAATCCTTAGAGTTGGAAGGGATCTTTAAAGCTCGTCTAGTCCAACTCCCCTGCAATGAACAGGAACGCCTACAGCAACTACTTAAAAATTCATTTTGGAAAATTTCCTATCAGATTTAAGATCTCTAGTAGGACCCATTAAAAATTCTCACAAAAATAAAACAAAGCACACACCTTGAAATCATTGCACTATGACCTAACAATGCATTTTTGCCCTGATCATTGATTCATTCCTTAACCTCCAGTAATGGTTGGCAAGGATCTGGCTTGTTAATATCCTAATTTTATTTCGATACTGAAAGTGAGTTTTGTCAGATTTGCTTTTGCTTAAGAATTATAAAATATAAGTTAAGAGATAATAAAACACCTAGGAAAGAAAATTAAGCTCACCCACTGTCAGAAATAGCAACTGCCATTCTTTTTAGGTACAGTATTCGTGTTCTACAGTATAACTCTACACACAATTACAAAACCACTAAAATACAGTGTTAGGTACAAGGTATCATGGGACATGGTATTTTTCTCCACACCACTGTTCAGAAATGTCTCTCCTTGCTTTGCAAGAGTTACTACCTGCCAGTGCCTATCTAAAAGCAAAGGTAGAATTTTATTTATATTTTTATTTCACTAATCATATAACTAGCTTGAACATGTTTTGTCACAATTCCTGATAAAGACAGAGTAGTTTAAGATACACTGTGAATACAAAACATAAGCTGAAGTCCTAGCACTGTAAGAAGGTATAGTATATAAACGGATAAGAGTATTAGTAAAGGTAAGTAAATCAACCTATCCTCCCCACTAAGAAGCATTATTAAAATAAACATGGTTATTCACGTATCTAAAACACTGTGGGTGTATTAAGCTGAGAAAGCAGGCTGAGTGATTCAATTCACTGGAAGGCAGTAAGAGTCCTCCTCCTCTTTCTGCCCACAGCTGTTCATGATATTCAGCCATCTCTGCTTATTAATATTAACATTAAATATATTCCTGTCCAATTAGGTTCACTCATGTTTCCAGTTTTTGAATCTGTTCTTTTCCCCTACGTTAAACAAATCTAATGATTTCTATCCATAGCAAATGTGGAGCTGATGAGCAAATGGATGATAAAAATTCCTTTGTGCTCATCTCGTGCACTTAAGATTCTTGTCATGCCCTGGGCATTCTAGCTGTCTGATACTGTTTTTCTATTTCCAATTCTAATGCTTCCTTTGCTGTCCAGAACATTTGGTACACTGCCTAGTACCAAGTAAAATCTGCTTGCAATGGAAGAACATGTGGAGAAATTATGTGTTTTTGTCACACCCTATTAAATGGTATTCAAAACACAATGCCCCAGAAACTAAATTGATTGTAGTTTTTATAACCCTTTTCAGGCTAAGGGAAACAATTTAGTACCATGAACAAAAACATAGCTAGTGCAGCTGTGGGTATCTTAAATTGCTCAGCTCAGCAGTTCTGTTCTGGCTTAAGTAGGATAAAGTAGTTAAAGTTCAGTTAGATTCCATTCTTCTAGATCTCTGACAGATCATTTCAGATTAAAGTCTTCAAAGATTTCAACATTCCTTGTAAAAGACTTACTGAGGAATTCATGATTTGTACTTTTAACCCGCAGGCAGCGGGAGGGAGGTGCAGGAGCTGGGAAGATAAGGGGAGTAGAGGCAGGAATAATGTAGGGAAGTTTTCAGTTGCATTGTAAAACATCTTCAGCATCTTTCTCTTCAGCTTCTTTTTATTATTAACATATCAAGTGGGGAAAAAAAGAAAATAGAAAAAACCTACTTCAAAACAATATAAAGACTAGTAGCATTTCTACAGCATTAATGATTTAGCTAAAACCACAAATCCTAGAAACCCCAAACCAAGACTAAAGTCAGCCCTTAAGTCCATGTTAGGATCCTGACTTTTGCAGCCCCTTAAGGACTCCGAAAGAGATTTTCTTTCTTGTACCAAATCACATTTTTGTATTTAAATCTGAATACCATGATCAAAAGCTTGACAGGCAAGAGTGAACCTTGGCTGCTGAGGTCTGCACTGTACTTCTCAGAACAAATCCTTCACCAAGCCACATATGAGAGGGAATCGTCCACCATTCACATGGGTATTACTTACACTGTACTACCAGGAAAAAAAAAAAAAAAAAAGAAAATTATTTGACAAATTTCTCACTAAATTAGCTCACAGGGTTTTTGGATTGCCTTTAGGAAAGATGAGCGCTGTGTGGCACAAAGGCTTACAGATGCTATATACTGATTGGCCAAAAAAAAAAATGTTCAAGAAGAAATGTAGTAATAAAACAAGCCCAGCATAAAAATGTACCCTCTCTAAAAAGTAAGCCATTTATGAGAAGCAATAGTAAAGCTGTTTAATTCTTCTGTGCCTCTAGGGAGAAATCTAAGCCTTTTGAGAAGGGTTGGGGAGAAAAATGAAGCCAATGGTGTTTGTCGGTAAGAGAATTCTGTAGAAACAAAGTTGGTAATTTTACTATTTCTGCTTGCCAAGAGTTGACAGGTGTGCAGTTTCTTATTGTTCTGAAAGGCAGCCAGAAACCACAGCTTAATATGCATCCATGTCTTCATAGTAGGGAGAAAACAGCTGTCTCTCTGGCTCGTGATACTTGTACCACGATGATAGAAATATTGACACACACTCCTGTATAGTGCATTACCATCATTAGTATGGCTTTGTTTGATCTTCTAACAAAATACACAGCTGGAAGGAAAAAAAATTTTGCAGCCCTGATCAGATCAGACGTATCATGGCAACCTCTATTCCCACAGTTATTATTTCACAGGGCTTAATCACCTCAACAAATATTTTTCACATGAACAAGGGTGGAAATACTAGACCTATATTTTCAGCACAGCTGATTCAAAGACTTCCTGCAAACAAGTCCACTAAATTTCTAAATAAACAAGGGCAGGGAAAAACCAGGGCCAGGTTATTTCAGATAAACATGCGGTAATCATTTGCAACCGTTCCAAAAGAATGACTCCCATATATCCTTCAGTTTTCATACTGCTCAGAGATGTCTGTGACTAATAAAGCATTTGAACACAAAAGGTTCCCTTACACACGAATGATGTGTGTTTTCCTTTAATACGTGGCAAAGCGATCTTTTAAATCCTAATTCCCAAGGGAAGATAAAAATACATACACACACACAGCGTACCAGATGCAATAAGTTGTAAGAAATGTCAGGCTCTGTGTATTAAATTTCCTTCCTGTGTATAAGTACACTGCAGTGTTAAAAGCTCATGATAACTGGCTGGCAGACTGTCAGCTGTTCACGCGTGAGATGTCTGTACTGCGTCCAGGTTTCTACGAACCGACAGTTTGACAAACATAATTTAAGCAATAAGATCTGCAAATTTTATATTTACTGGAGCATGAGAAGAGGTCATCTCATATAATTTTGGAAATTCTGAAATTCTCACAATAATACTGATCTCCAGAAAAAGAAAGAAAGAAAGAAAGAAAGAAAGAAAGAAAGAAAGAAAGAAAGAAAGAAAGAAAGAAAGAAAGAAAGAAAGAAAGAAAGAAAGAAAGAAAGAAAGAAAGAAAGAAAGAAAGAAAGAAAGAAAGAAAGGAAGAAAGGAAGAAAGGAAGAAAGGAAGAAAGGAAGAAAGGAAGAAAGGAAGAAAGGAAGAAAGGAAGAAAGGAAGAAAGGAAGAAAGGAAGAAAGGAAGAAAGGAAGAAAGGAAGAAAGGAAGAAAGGAAGAAAGGAAGAAAGGAAAGAAAGAAAGAAAGAAAGAAAGAAAGAAAGAAAGAAAAGAAAGAAAGAAAGAAAGAAAGAAAGAAAGAAAGAAAGAAAGAGAAAGGAAGGAAGGAAGGAAGGAAGGAAGGAAGGAAGGAAGGAAGGAAGGAAGGAAGGAAGGAAGGAAGGAAGGAAGGAAGGAAGGAAGGAAGGAAGGAAGAAAAAAAAAAAAAAACTAGACTTGAAAAGCAAGCTTTAAAAAGGTCTAAGCAATTCCTCCATATTACAGAAAGGGTGATAGCCAAAACAAATACTTAATTACATATTAAATGTTAACAAAGTAAGTCTCCATTGCCAGAAAAATTAGGCGATTAAGTGGTAAGCACAAAACAATGTCTAGACTTAGATAAAAGGAATAATTTTTTTCCACTTTGTTTTCTGTAGCTTTTGATTAAAAAGGAAATTATTTTGTTATAAGAAAATATATTTTTACACTAAGTTTTAATAGGAGCTAGAAATACAAAACTTTATATTGTTGAATAAAGAACATCACTGAATTAAGACTTAAAGGACACCACATGATGGAGACTTTCTATTCAGTTCTATCCAATAATAACTTACTACATTTCTGATAGTCATCAGTAAACCTCAGCATGCATGGTCATGTCCAAACTAAACAGATACCTGATCCTCTCCAGCTTGCAAAATCATCCCATTCACACTGTACCAAGAGGCCAATTAAACTGCAGTGACAGCATCTCAACTAATAGACTAAGGGCACCCTCAGAATTATTTTTCTTGCTGCGGTTTTATCTCTACTCCATTCTAAGGTCCCTGAGAATGCAGATACATATAAGACCAGACCTTTGTTATTTATGTTAATTAACTGACTGGAAGAAAAATTATGCTTCCAAAACACACATGTTAAAAAAAAGATGGTAAGACTTGTATCAAGCACCCCGCACAATGCACATTCCACTTTTCAGATATTTTTCCAAACTTAATGAGCTAATGAAAAAAAAAGGGAGAAACTGCTTCTCCCAGTTTTCATTCTTGTGTTCCTCAGCACCTGTCAGCACAGCAGAACTGATAAGAATGCACCAGGCATAGTCATAGTCAGCTGTATCTTAGCGTGGTTTTGCAACGTGGTCAACATCAACACACGACCTAATGGTGTAACAGGATGTCTGATATATTTCTGTAATTGTATTCTGTAGTCTGGAAAACAAGCAAAAGAAACAGAGAAGCACACATGCTCCTGACTTAGCCAACCAAGCCAACTGAAGATATAGTGTCTGAGTGCAATCCAAGGCACTACTTACCAAGTTACAACCAGCACTCCTTCAATTTTAGAAGAACAAGATCTTGGTTGTATTTTTAAGTTCCTTACCATTGTATTTAAGAATACATAATAAATAAGAGTCTCTGTTCAAATACACTGAGTAATGAGAACACTTTGGTACCCAGAGAAATGGAATGTAATCCATACTGCTCAGTTCCCTGAACTGTGAAGTAGCTGGTAATAGCTGGTAGCTTTTAGTAAAGCACAGTAGTGACTGATCAGACTGGTTCAGAATGAGGATGGTAAAAGCTATTAATAAGTTAATAGAAGATTGGTGTTGAGAGGGACTAAATGTAGTCTTTGGAAGAATGTAACTCCCACAGAGACCTTGCAGACTCAAAGTCTGCTTCAGGAAAAATGGTGTTGGAAAGACACTGAAGGTACAGAACTCTTCATTCATCCAGATCTACAGTATATTACACCCAATCAAATAAGTGTATTTTCTATAAATTATAATTCTCATTCTACCACTCCTGCTACAACAGATATCTTCTTATATAAGAAGTCCTCAAATCTGATTCTGCATTTGAAGGCAAACTTCCATTTCAAGAAAAAAATCAGTCTTACTTGCAGTCAGAATTTTGCATGTGATCTCTTCTTGACATGAAACCTAGCAGTACAAAGATGAACATTCTGTGTTTGCATTTATAAGAACATGAGAACACATTCACAAACTGCTGAAGGGAAGGGTAAGGGGCAGGGAAGAGGAAGGAGAAAGGGAAGAAAGGAAGAGATGGTATTTCTTTAAAAGTAACTCTTTAAACTCTTTAAAAGTGCTATGTAAAATGAAAGTCTCCCATGGGCACATTTGTTTTTATAAAGTACTTTGCACTCTGAAAATTAGATGATGTAATGACTATTCCATGTTCTTAGTCTGGGGAAACATCAATCATTTCTTCCATAATTTAGAAAACGATAGAATGACCTGAGAATACATACGCATACAATGGAGTAAATTCTGAATTCAGTATTCAGCAACTACTACCACCTGGCACATTCTCACTTGCACCTTTCCTGAGTCACTGCAGAACACATTATCATCCCAAAGAGGGTGCTTTTTTTTAAAGTGTTGACTTACAGAGTTTCCAGTTTTATGATGAACAGAGAAAATACAGATACACACCATTCCCTCATTTTTGAATAGCCTCCTTAGACTTCAGTTTGTGACTGCTCCTACTGTTTCTGAAAATGAGGGTAAATGTTTACTAGTAAATAAGTTTCTGAAATGAAATGAGATTATTCCTTATGGTAGACAAGCAGGAATTTACCCAGAGCAGTTAGATGCTAAATAGATATTAAAGGCATTTTTAGGCTTCAATTTCAGGCAAAAGAATTACGAAAAAATAGATCTGTTTTGGATGGCAGTTTAGTGATTTGAGATAGATAAAAATGGACTTGCTCCACTTCTGAGTCTAAACATTCACCTTATATTTAGGAATCAGAAAAAGAATCAGCAGGCAGGAAGAGTATAAGGCACCTGAATCAGGAGTACCACAGTGAGCAGGGCTAAGGACTAAGCCCTAGATCATATGCAGAGTTTTCAAAGGTGCATCTCCCACAAGCAGATCCTGGGCAGATTCTACAGATCAGTCAGGCCAGAACTGCCTAGGTGACTTCACCAGAATGCTGTAGTGAGAAGAGGTACAGCACTGATGGCTTAACACTGATGGCACATACCTGCAGTGCACAGTTTACTGGCTAACTAAAAGAGCATTACCTTTAGGCAATGGTCCCCTATTGCTGTCCCAAAATCACTCCCACACTGAAGACAGAAACATGAATCAAGGGTGCTGAAAAAACAGAATAGCTCGGAGTATGTTATTGGACAGGTTTTTGGGTATTTTTAATCAATGTATCAGCTTAATTTGCCACTACTACTGGGTCCATTCCCTTTCAGCGCTTCAGAGAAAATCTTTTCCAAGACAGACAATGACAGAGCATTTATTGTTATTATTTCTGGCTGTCTTGTTTTCTGTAATACAAAAACAGAAAATGATAATTACAGATAGCTAAATTTGTACTTCCCCATCACATTAGGAATTTAGTTTTGATTTTGCCTGCCAGAGCTCCCCCAGGAATTCCACTGGACACATTCACAAATAAAGTGTTGATGATTTATTGAAGCAACAGATATAAGAGGCTAAGATAGTCATTGATAAATGTAGTAATTGCAGTAACGTTAATATATGATAATAATGCCAGCAAAACACTTGTATCCTTGGTCTTTTTCACCAAGAGGTGAGGTGCAATGCTTGCCAAGAAAGGTGAAGGAAGAGGAGCATAACTTCTCATCTCATTTCTCTTCTCTCCTTCAGTCTCCTTTCCATTCTCCTCCCCATGTCTCTCTTGTCTCTGCTTTCCTCCCATCTTCTCCTCAAGATATTTCCCTTTGTACTCTAAACTTTGTTTCCCTGACTGGGGTGATGTTTAACATGGTTTGGATGGAGAGTACTACAGTAATAAATGCTCAAGTTTTTTTTAAGAGTAAATTAGCACACTCAGCGGTGTTAACTATTACATTGTTTTCGCAGTTAATAAAGCCAAAGGTATCACTCTGGTCCCTGCAGTTGACAAAATACTGTGCTGAAATGTTACCTGCTTGCTCATGCAACCTTAAAGCAAAACTGGACTGACAACTGGATGAAGAACATCCTACTTTCACTGCTTTTCATGCCAAACTTATGGATCTCCATCACCAATGTTTACAAAAGAGGTAAATAGGTACCACATTTTTCAATAATGAAAATACCTCACAGCTCTATATATTTGCCTGTCAGAAACTATGGCATCCCCGGCTACTAATCAGTGAAAAGAGAGATTGTTTCTATTGTTGGCTTTTTCAGACAAGTCTGAAAAGGTCACAGAACGTGCACTGTGGCCTTACCACAAGGAAGCCACTATGACTGCAAACATTCCAGTCTGGCACGTACACTGGATAATCAGAGATTCTCTTCCAGGCCTCTCGTAGAAAGTGGGCCACCTCAGCCAAGCAGATTTCACTGCCTAATGGCTAAGCAGAAAATCAGGATAACTAAACATGTTTAGAAATTTAGAGGTGTTGACATGGAACATGTCACAAGTCACCTTTTCTGACTACTGAGAAGAAAATCTGGTTAGGAATGAGAACAACAACTATAATATTCAGATAACCACCAAATTTCAAACTAGGACTTTTTTCGTTTCCTTTCCCTTCCTTCACTTCAAGGATGAAGAGTTATGAAGCAACTATACACAATGGCAGTCACTGTTTTCTTTCCATTTAGTGTAACTTGAGGAATTTATGACACATTGTCTGGGACATTGTTCCAATACTAGCTGTAGTATCACAGCTGTAAACACTGTAGACTTCATATATTTATTTAGGTGTTCACATTTTGCTAAACCTAGCAAAATGTAATCCCAGCTATAAGTACGTTTGTTAGGAGCAACCGTCTAAATCTTTTCTAGTATTACTAGTTGCCTATTTGTATATTTTTACTATTTGACAAAAATTTTCTCTACACACATTACTCAGAAGGCTGTAAATTTGATTAAGTACTAGCAGTCCAAGAGTAGAAAAAGTACTCCAAAAGTAAAACTGCATTAGTCATAAATCTGTGAAACCCTATGGTCCATCTGTCCCAAATTTTTAACTCTGCTGTTACCCAACAACCCCATTACTTCGTTCAGTCACTGCAAATCAACCTAATGTCACTTAAATGTTCATCACATTATTTGTTACAGGTCATTCATAGTTTGCTCTTCTGGTTTCATTTAAAAATGAATGATAGTAAAAGATTTCATTTTTTGGAATTAAACAAAGATTCTGTATCACTAACCAGTTAGTTGAGGAGTTCAGCTCTAGTTTAAAGTCCCAACAGCAAGCCAATAGAAAAGTAGCACTGTGTTGTCAATGTGCTTTCCTTTCATCTGAGTCTCATTTCTTAGGTGTTCTTTCACAGACAACCAAGGCGTTCACAATGCTGAAGGACTAGGCAGCTTTCTGGAGGTCATTTATTTCATCTCCCTAACCAAGGAACAACCATACATTTTCTGTTCAAGCTCATCTAGACTGTGCAGAGCAGAAACACAGCATGTGACACACAGACACAGTCTCTATAAACTGACAGATCTCTGAGATATGGGAGGTAAGCAGAGAACTGGGGGCTGCTATTCTACTGCCCTGCTAAATTCTGAAATGAATGCATGACACAATAGCACAACAGATAAATACAACAGGCAGATGAGAGCTGATTTCAGTTGGACTGTCAATGGTTTAAGAACAGTACAAGAAAACAGACACAGTTTCTACCCGGTGAGCAACAGATTCTATTTTCTGCTTTGTGTAAAAGACTACAACTGCAGAGTTATCTCTGGCAAAATAGATGAGCTTCTGTGAACTGAAGAAACAGAAGATACACAAAACTTTCCATTAAACAAATAAGGCATATTTCTATTATGCACAATTTAGCTCTGCACTACACAGAGATAAATATGAAGCGTGAATGTGCAGCTCTAGCACCACAGAGATGTATGTAAGTCCTCTAACGCTGAGCAAAGCAGAGAATGAAATGTCTTCTCTCACCCAGAATGGGTTTCTATCTACCCTGCCGACTGCTTTGGTTCCTGTCCACCAAAAACTTCCTACACTCAGCCATACCAGCCCTCAGCCTCTTCCTCTGATTTTGAAATATATGGATATGTTCAAGAGAACCTAAAACAAGGCAAAACTGAGTTACAACTCTGAAGCCAGCTGGCTGAATTTAAATAAATACAAATTCCGAGCACTTTAAAGTCATTTCTCTTTCACATTCCTTTGCTCTTCTTCAGTACAGTGCAGAATACTTGAAGTAGCCTTCACATAATCCAGCTTCATAAACCAAGAATAAACATTTACTTTAAATCCAGATTGAAAGAACAAGTGAAAGAGAAAGAAAACATCAAACCACTACAGCAACATTCAACAAATGGAATAAAGGATAACTTCTCATTCCTGCATAGAAGTGTAATTTAAATGTCAATGTGTCATATTAAGGAACATATAATCATAAAGTAGAAGTACAAGTTTTTACCAAAAAAAAATAGGAAAAGCAGCAAGTCCTTAAAGCTTCAGCTGAGGTATCCACATTCCGTGACTTCTTGTCATGCTCCCCAAACAGACCAAGATTCTGATACTGAAAATGGCACACAGTGCAACAATCTACTTACCTAGCCATGTTTTCTGCTGAGAGTAAATTACACTTATCACTGCCAATGTGTCTGCAGGTTAATTTTGAGTGCTGCTTTAACTATGCAGTCTGGAATGCTAATCAGCATCTCAGCACAAAATTCCTTCTTGATTGCATTTTGCTATGGCTGAGAAATCTGGAGATTTATAATTCTTCATAAAAGCATTTGGTACAACTTCTTCTGGTTTTCTTTCTCTTTATAAAACCCTGTTGATTAATTTTCTAAAGGTAATTCAGGTCTGGTGTTTTCAACAAGTGCCAGTTTGTAAGTATGTTTGAAATAAACCTCGCTTCCCCTACCAAGAAGAAAATGGGATAAGACATCAAGTCACTGATGTACTTAGAAGGTAAAAAGGTACTTAGAAGGTCACTTTTTAGACCTTCAAGAAAACAAGTGACAATAAAATGATTATAAACCTCAACTTAGAAGCTTCCCATACATGAAGTGCTGAGATAATGCCATTTGTAAAAATTAAAAATAATAAAAAAGTTGTCTTAATAAGGTCTTCAAAAAAAAAGTTGCATGCTCATTAAGGATACATATACAGGATATGGTGACCACAGGCTACTAATTCATATACCATCACAAGATCTTTCACATAATCAGAGGGACTTTTGTATGGAAATAAAATATCTACATTCAAGGCTCTCTGCCTCTGAGAAAAAAAATGCTCTGTAAGGAAAAATATTTATATCTGCAGTCTTCCTCTTTTTTCCTCCCACAAATAGAAGGCCACCTGAAACAATCTGTCCAGTATTAAAAAAAAAAAAAACAGTGAATCATATCCTAGGTTTCAGGCAAATGCATTTTTAAGTGGCTGAGTCATAAACCCCCAGAAATCAAGTTTTATAAATGGAAATGCTGATAGACTCTTAACTTTAATGGCTCTTCCAAGTACTCCTAGAGTAGGCATTACCTCCAATGTCAAAAATGACATTTAAAACACTATAGAATTTTCTCAAGACAGATAAGCAGGAGTTCAAGAGGGCAGTACTATTTAAACCTTGCTGATTTATACGACATGCTGCATGAAAGGTCAATGAGCTTTGTAGGAGCTCACAGCAGAAACTCTCATAGACAGTATCACCATTGTTTGAAGATCATCAATGCATATTAAATTCTGTGTGGTAATATCTGAACTCTTGCATTTTGTATGCCTTACCAGCAGTGAAATATTAACTTCACCTCATGGAGTAAAGCTTTTTTTTATTGATATATGTTTCACAATGTATTGCATGAAATAAAATCCATTGTGCAGTTACTTCATCACATGCTGTAATGAGTTACCTGGTACGTAAGATTTTTACTGCTATTTTAGACCAACAAGTAGGAAAAGGACCCCTTCCCTCAGACTTCGAGCTGAACTATAAGTAAAAGATATGCAGTTTTAACTTCACCTACCATATCATCCAGTGATCAAAATCATTTTCCTGAAGGTAATTTCACTATTAGAAAAGCAACAACAAATCATCAGACCATGTTATAAAATCAGTTAGTGTTTTTTCCTTGTTAACACAGAGTCAATAATACGGTGGCTATGGGATGTAGCCTTAATGATTTAGTGAGACTGCAATTTACTGTAGGCAAAAACAAATACAAAAAAAAAAAAAAAACTGAAATCTATAAAGTCTGAATAGCAAACTCCATTAAAGTGTAGCAAGAAAAGACTCTATCTGTTGAAGCTGAAGTTTGTGTTAAAGATCTAGATAATGTGTATAATTACTTCTCATTTCTCTCAAGCAACTGTTGCATTCTCCCCTTATTGTTACAGGTACAGAGTAAGGAAGAACGACATCGATTCCATGCTTTGCATAGAAACTTTAAAGTTCAGAGGAAAAAAATAAAAAAGGTAGATTAAGGCCTTATACATATTCCTCTCAAAATAAATACAAGGATTTTTTAAAACCAATTTACCTCTGCACTTGTATAACTCCAGCAAACCTAGACAAAGTCATGGGAGAATGTAAAGGTTTGTGCATCAATATATTTCATATTTATACTACAAAGGAGTTACAATGAAGATTCCCAACCATTCTTCACTCCCTTTTGTCCGGTTACAGACTGACATTCTACACTAAACCAAACAAGTGGTTGTTCACACAGCAGTAATACCAGGAAAAAGTGAACAGTACATGCAGATGCAACAACTAAATCCTTCTTAATACTGTACCCAAGCCATTTTTTGCAGTTAAGGGACAGCAAATTAAAGTCCAGTCATCTGTCATATGCCTAATATTTTTCACTGAGCAATATTTAATGTAAACATGGAAGTCGGAAACATAGAAAATTGGAACACTTACTCAACCAAGTACTATTTAATCAACTGCTGTATAACAAAGATGGAAGTGTATCAGAAAACTCTGATTATGGCCTCGGCATTGCTTATTTTTTCCCATGCTAAAGCATAAATCTGAGGTCCCCGATCATTACTTTACTATATACAATGAAAGCAAAAAGGCAGTGTTGAGAATAATTATCATAAGATACTGGGCTGAACCTTTTTTCCCATAGAACTGATCTCCTTCCTTGTCTCCTGCATCAACTCAGTAGCCATAAAGAAAGATGTGAAATTCCTCTGTTCTCCAAGAACCATCTGCTGCTCCTGAAGATTATAAGGAGAAATACTTTCATTTTCTGTGCAAGGATGAATCCTAAGGATATAAAAGATCAAGCCAAATAAATTGGCAAGAGTTAAGAAGTGAGACTGGTGCCACAATGTTGTTTCTCTTCATGGCCCATTGTGGGGCTCATTCATGTGAATAAAACATTGTTTTGTTCTTGTTTTTCTTTTTAACATGTGGAGAAATAAATGACAAGTCTAAAGTAGGGATTTAAAGGAGACTGGGTTAACAAAAATTGAGTTTAATACACTTTACTATAAGGAATAATTTGAGGCAAAACTGTTGTAACACTACAATCAAATCCATGTTTTTTGTTATGCCTCATCTTGTATAGCTGAACGGTTAGATTACAAGCCAATCTTTTATCAAACGTGATATGAGATTTGACAGTCTGTAACATAATAGCAAGAAGCTATTTTAGATTTCACAGTAGAGTGAAATCTATATAGATATATAGATATAGATGATGATATAGATATAGATGATGATATAGATGATGATAGAGATAGAGATAGAGATAGATGATATAGATATAGATAGATATAGATAGCTGATTTATTTTCTACTAAAGTTTTCATTGTTTTTCCCTTTTATACCTCATTACCATCAGACCTGAAAGAAAAAAAAAAAAAAAGCATCACCTAATGATGAAAGGATATAGGAACAAGGTCAAAAGAGATTTTCAGCTGTTCTAGAAAATGGTCATAAAGATTTTAAAGTTGTAGATCTCTGCAAAGGGCTCAAACAAACAGTCCAGAAGTTTGATACTGTCCTGGCATATTGTACTGCTACTCTGCTTTTCTGTCCTATTCATGTCAGGAAATAGAATTCAGACAACAGTAGACCTCTGAAGACATCAGTAAGATATAGCTTTGACCTCCTCAGCCTCCAGTTGATTCAAACAGTAGGAGACAATAGAGAGGACTGTTCAAAAATCTTATCAACAAATCCAGAATCCTTGAGGTGATTTTCATGTCACCTGCGCCGACAAGCTTAGTATAGTCTCATGGTGCTTCAGATTTTTCACATTCTCAGTAGAATTTAAGAAGAAGCTTTCTTTGTTTTCTCTCTGGCTGCAGCAATGAAGGCAGAGAGAAGAGGAGAGTATGGATAATCATAGAATCATAAAATGGCTTGGGTTGGAAGGGACATCAAGGATCAACAACTCCAACATCCCCACTGCTGGCAGGGCCACCAACCTCCATATCTAATACTAGCCTGGGCTGCCCAGGGCCCCATCCAGCCTGGTCTTGAACACCTCCAGGGACAGAGATATTTCTGGGTAGAGATAAACTTAGGGGTGTGTGAATCCATCTTTCTCTTTACTGCTTGCTCCTCCTAAACCCTCATGACAACTTTACACAATGGGATTTATGAACAAAATCAGCCCCTACATTCAAGAGAAAATAATTTTGTCTACTTTATTGCTCCAAAAACAAACAAACAACAACAAAAAAAGCAGAAAGTATTGTTCCATCAACAAAGGCACAGCTACTCAGGACAACCTTCAATATCTCTTCTAACCCTTGACCTCTTTCTTAAGTCCTTATCGTCTACATTTATTAAACATTAATAATCACAGAATCACAGAATCACAGAATCACAGAATTGTAGGGGTTGGAAGGGACCTCCAGAGATCATCGAGTCCAACCCCCCTGCCAAAGCAGGTTCCCTACACCAGGTAGCACAGGTAGGCATCCAGGCAGGTCTTGAACATCTCCAGAGAAGGAGACTCCATCACCTCCCTGGGCAGCCTGTTCCAGTGCTCCGTCACCTCACTGTAAAGAAGTTCTTGCGCACGTTTGTGCGGAACTTCCTATGCTCCAGTTCCCGGCCATTTCCCCTTGTCCTGTCTCCACTCACCACTGAAAAGAGTCTGGCCTCGCCATTCTGCCCCCCACACCTTAGATATTTATAGACCTGGATCAGGTCCCCTCTCAGTCTCCTTTTCTCAAGGCTGAACAGACCCAGTTCACTCAGCCTTTCCTCATAGGGGAGATGCTCCAGGCCCTTCACCATCTTCGTGGCCCTCCGCTGGACTCTTTCCAAGAGATCCCTGTCTTTTTTCTACTGGGGAGCCCAGAACTGGACGCAGTACTCCAGATGAGGTCTTACCAGGGCAGAGTAGAGAATAATGAATGAACACATATTATTTCTCTGCAGACAAGCAAAGTCCTTAGCCCTCCCATCATCCCACTTCATTCACTTTACCAGTAACTCAGCTGCAGTATTTTGTTTATATCAGTTTTGTTAAGCCAACATGAGGGTGCATGAATTGCGTAGTATTTGGAAGAAACTGCATTAAGAACTCACTGGATAGATTTTCATCACAGTATTATTCTGCAAATGTGAGAGTGTTCTGCCAATTTTCACAGTAGAACAGCACGAACCTCCTGAGGACAGGTGTTTCCAGAACTGGCTCTCATTAGGAAAAAATAGTGTTTAGCATCTTACGGCACATTTAAAGCCAAAAATATATCAAATTAATTAATTTTAATTAATTGAAAATGTTAATTTTATGAGGTTGAAAATATCTGCGTGTTTCTGGCACAGGTGCTTTGCAATAGATATGATAATTTGAAAATCAATGCAAATAATATTATGTAATCCTTTAACCTCCAAGGCATACTTGGTCTTGTTGATTCTTATTTATGGTACTCATATATTCAATTAGCTTCGTCTTTAAGCATGCCTTCTAATAATAATAATAATAATAAATTGAAATGTAAGGTGTGGAGCCATACTACAGTGGTAGGAAGTTACTTCTTGAAAAGCAATATTTTAGAATTGCTTCTTATAGAATAGAAAAAGAATCTACCAGTTTTATTTAAGTCAGTTTAACAGATCATTTCCACTGACTTACTGCCAGTCCTAAAAGTAACCACAGCATTGCCTAATAACAGTGTGTGGCTTCTGGCATTTATTTATAGTATATTAAAACCAAAATCAGGCTGGGTGGCAAGAAGTTTAGACCACCTGAGACATCTTTAAATCTTCAGCACATGTGTAACTGCAGCAAGACTAGCAATAATCCCAAATAGGCAGTCATCACACTATTGGCTGATTCACTCTTTAAAGTTATAGATTCATTTCAGGGAATTACTTTTCCCAAAAGTACTTTAGAAGAATGAAAATGCCTTGTTGTAAATCTTTTTATCAGCAAAGTGGCAGAGAAATACCTGGAAGGACAAGTGATCTTTTTTTTATTTTAAAACAAGGCCACGTGTGTACAGTAAATTGATAGATTATTCTGGATTTAATATTCCTCCCCCATCTTTTCCTTATAAAGTAAGGACTCCATGTTTAGTGTGAGAAAGCATCAGTCACTCATTTAGCTTAAAAAAAAATGTTAGTTGTAAACTAAAGATATATGTTATGCAGCAACTGTTTTAGAAAATATATATATATATGTTTTATGTTAGATTTAAAGGAGTACTTCCTAAGTTTCTGAATGGTATTTGGCACCTGGTAATAAGGTGACAGCAGAAGCAACACCATTTCCAGTAACCAACCACAAAACAGGTCGGTCCCATCCTCTTCCATCAGTGTAGCCATGTGAAAGGAAGCACACTTTTTGTCCTCTGTCCTGCAAAGCGCTTAAGCACATGTAGTCTCTTTGACTTCAATAGGATTATTCATGGGTCCAAAGTGAAACATGTGCTTTAGTGATTTGGTGGATCAGAGTGCTTCTAAGCAAGGGCAGCAGAGCAGAACCTTATACAGATCTTTTACTGCTGGAAAAGCTGCAACAGTAATAGTATAGTATTTCAGGAATGATAGCCTTTGAAATTCTACCAATAAATCTGAATGCACGGGGAATTGTGAAATACATTAATATGCTTTGACACACAAAGCTATCTGAGCCAGATTCACATTTGGTGGGAGCTGGAATAGGCTCAAAGTACTGGAAATTTCCTGACATGCTGAGCCTCCAATTTCCAAAAGTTTCTTTCTAGTATTAAAATATTTTTAATTTAACTTGCAATGTCCTTCAATTATAAATGCTGTTCTACACCATCAGTAAACAAAGCTGCTGTGTGAAATAAGTAGTCTTAATGAATCAAATGCACTTCTACATTACCACCTTACATATATCTACTCCTAGTGATAATAATAGCACACTACTATAATAAATAGCTGATGCTTAGGGTAAACTAACTTTGATATCTAGAACCTTTAATCTGATGATAGACTGAATATTTTAAGCAGTTACTTTGTCAAACAAGCTTTCATGCCACAGACACGATCCTGCTGAGGATTTCAAGATACAAGTATTTCCTTTTGTGCACAATATCACAGCTCTAATGGAAAAAGTAAAACAGTACTTGTTTGTCTTTCTCAGGGAGAAGAAAAGAAAGAAAAGCATACCTATGACTAAGGATGGTAGTTCAAAAACATCTGTAGGGTTTTTATTTTTTTTTAATTTGCCATAGCTTCAGAAATGTAATCACAGGAAACATTAATGAAGGCCAAATCAGTGTAACTTCTAATGAAAAGGACTCCTTAAACTCATGTTTTATAAACCTCACAGTTACAGCCACTTCTGTTACCAGAGAAACATGAAAAATAAACACATTCTGTAAGAACTGCTGTGAACAAAACAACACCTTTTCCTATAAGAACCATATTTTTAATCAAATTCACTTTCTACTCTTTGAGCAGGAAACTGATTTGCTATTGCAAATGTTTTTGCTAAGTGATAGAGTATGCAGTCATTCATCAGCAACTGAATCCTGAAACTCACGTTGTCCATGCTAGGCAAGAAAAAGCTTTTGGGTTCAGGCATGCACTCTATTACAAAGGGAGGCACTTAAATACATGAAGAAGAAGTCAAGCATTTTATTTCAGAAGACTGAAATACATCTTGCAGTAGGGGCCTTTGATGTTATTCATATGCTAACAATATACCATTTCCTCCAAGTTCTCAATACACTGGAATAAAAAGACAATTTGCTGACATTGTGCTGAATACAGCCTGTCCAGAATACTGATCAATTGTTATTCAGCTTCCAAGGCTAATCTACCCAAAATAACCCACAACATAACCTTTAAAATATTTCTTTAACACTGTAAAATTCAAGTTAAAATAATTTACTATTTTACAAATTAAAATGATGAAACAAAGACCATAACTGTATTTTTCACTCTGCCTCTAAAATCTAGTGCCCCAGGGACTTCTTTCATCTAGTGTAAATGCTGGCATGTGATGTGATTGTTAACATAGCTGGCCACCAGATGAAGTGAATTATCTAAACTGCCAAGGTTCCTACTTTCATTCCAATTTAAACATCAATTTAACACAGAAACTGAATGGGTATTATGAAAGCTTTAATATGAACCATTTCAGATGAAAAAGAAATAGAAGGATTTTTCAAACCACCGAAACAAACAAAGCTGTAATTTATTGAAATTGAAGGTGAGCTGGAAAAAGATCAGCCCACAAAGACATAATAGAACATAACTGTCCACTCCACAGTTCTTGTAAATTAATGTGGCATATCCTGAGCACCTTGCAAAAAAGGTGTTGTATGCCTGTATTGCCTGTATGAATCCACAAGGTCAATCCACATCCAATCATCAGATGCAACTGTTAAATACCACTTGGTTAAAAGGGGAGACTGTAGCTATTAAGTCATAAAATGATCTAGGTTAGAAAAGACCTTCAGGATCATAAAATACATCCATGAACTTGACCTACCAAGTTCCATCATAGACCATGTACCTAAGCACGACATACACGTCTCCTCCATACCTCTAGGGACAGTGATTTCTGTGGGCAGTATGTTCCAATGCCTGACCATTATCTCAATCAATGAATTCCTGATACCCAGTCTAAACTTCCCCTGTTGAACAGGCCCAATTTACTGAGCCTTTCCTCATACAGGAGATGCTTCAGGCATCTTTGGCCCTTTGCTGAGTTCCTTATGAGATATCCTTGTCTTTTTTCTAGAATCTCTATTCAGACACACTGCTCTTCTAATCAAACATATTTTGAGCTCATTCCAGTCTAAGATTACCATGTTCAAGAAGTATTTTCTCTACTGAGCTGCTTCCTTCTATATATAATATTTCTCTTAACTCCACTTATACTCAGAAGGATGTGAGCTCTTTAATGCAGTAGATCCCTTTGCACAGCACAATGTAGTTGCACCTTATCTGAGGTATTGCATCAGAAAAAAACACAAGCAGTATCCATCAACTTTATATAAACCAAGATGTTCAAGTTTCAGATAAAACTCTCTGAATAAAACATTTGAGGGCAAATTCCATTTTTATAGAAAAAATGCCCACCTCCTCTTCAAGGATTTATGCGACTAGTGCTTTAAAAAAGAATGGCTAGTGTTAAGATGTGGTGGTTTGTAGGCATTTTGTCTTAAGGAAAAAGAATAAAGCTAAAAAGATAAGTTTCAATCTAGTGGCACTTCTTCCAGGCAGAGTATAGAGAATATCCGAGACGTATTAAGATATAAAGGAAAAAAACTGTTTCTAATGAGGATCATTGCAAAACATCCATTTATGAACATGTACAGATTTTTGTAAAATTCAGGTTTATTACCTACCAGCATAAGTCACCTTCGCCTTTTTAGTAGAAAGAAATGTTCTTTCTGCATTATACTTCAATAGAAAAAGCTTTATCAGCAAACAAGACTAATAAAGAAAACGATAGACTCTGAGGAAAATTCAAATACCGTTTTTGTGTCCTGGAATTAATGAGATTGCAATTTTAAACATTTTGGTCGATATATTACAAAAAGAACAATGACAACTGCAAGCAGGTCTTGAAATTATTCAATACTTTGAGGATACAAATTTTCTTTTAAAACTAAGGGGAAAACGAGAAATAAGGCAGGCCTATAAAATAGATCAAATCACTAATTAAGCAAAAATAGCCGACTGGAATTTAAATAGAAGAAACAAAGCTCTGCCACATCAACAGCAGCTAGAGGTGGAACAGAGTACCACAGCACAGAGGTAGGGAAAATCAATTTAAAGGGCATTTGACAAGTTTGATGAGAATAAATAGGTTAACATGACAAAAAGCAGTCTATTTTGGAGCAAGAGTTGAGATATGCATTACCAAAACGCTGTATAGACAGGGCCTTAATGCACTTTTCTGCACTAGTACTACCTCTTTATCATGTAGAATCCACAACAGCGTTTTTCAGAGAGAGTAACAAAGAGCACACAAGTGTGAGGACACGGGAGAGACTAAAAGGCCACTAGCGCTAACTTCACAGTATCTTCTGGGGCTCTCACAGGCGAATTCATTGCAATGAAGGAAAATCCAGGTTTTTGACATCATGAACAACATGCTGTCCAACTGACCAAAATGAGTGTATGTTTAAATGACTTCAAAATAGCATGATTTGAATTATTGTTTTCTGTTCTCTCCTCTTTAAAAAAAAAAAAAACAAAAACAGAAAAAAAAAAAAAAAAAACAGAAAAAAACCATATTAGTATTTGGTAGAGGTTTCATCTCAGCTTTTATTATTGATCTCACTTTTGAAAATAGGATGGAAAAATCTTTCTCTTTCAAACATTAAAAATTCATTTAGGAATTATGGAGGGCTACTAGACCGGTCAGACACGACCTTCCCTTCGTGAAGCCCTGCTGGCTGTCTTGAATCATCCACATGTCCCTCATGTGCCTTAACATGTCTTCCAGGACAATCTGTTTCATGATCTTCCCAGGCACAGACATGAGACTTACCAGCCTGCAGTTCCTCACATTCTTCTTTCTTCTTTTCTTACAAATAGGAGTGATGTTTCCCGTTTACCAGTCCCCAGTAGCTGCAGCTGACAGTCACGACTTTTCAAATATGATGGAAAGTGACTTGTCAACCACCTCAGCCAGCTCCCTTGGGACCCTGGGATGCATGCCATCTGGCCCTATAGACTTGTACATATGGAGTCTCATGAGTCAGTCTTGGACTTGCTCTGTCCATTCAGTGAGGAGTGTTTGCTTCCCCAGTTCCCACCTAGAGGTTCAGGGATGTAAGAATTCTGTCTGGCAGTGAAGACAGAGGCAAAGAACTCACTAAGTACAGCAGCCATCTCCATATCTGTTTTTTGCCAGTTCTCCTATCTCATCTCCTACCTCATTTAGCAGAGGACATACGCTCTCTTGGGCCTTTCTCTTTTGACCTATATGCCTGTAGAATCCCTTCTTCTTGTTAAAATCTGTCACCAAATTCAGTTGAACTGTGTCTTGGCTTTTCTAACACCATCTCCGCAAATCCAGACAGCATCCGCGTATTCTTCCCAGGTTATACATCCTTCTTTCCACTGTTTATACTTGCTTTTCTTTTCCCTCAGCTTGACGAGCAGATCCTTGCCAAACCATGCCTGTTTCCTGCCTCTCCTGCTGGTTTTCCTATACGTGGAGACAGGGAACTCTTGTGCCCTCAGAAAGGCACACTTAAGCAGCAGCCTGCTTTGCTCCAACCCCTTCTTCACCCCTTCTTTCTGAGAGATTTCGTTCAACAATTCCTTAAACAACCTGAAGTTCAGGGTCCTGACTCCATTCTTTGCCAGGCCTATGTTCATCAATCTCATGAACTCAAACAGTGCATAGTCACTGAAGCCTAGATTGCCTCTGATCTTAGTATCCTTAACAGACTCCTCTATGTTGGAGAGCACTAGGTCCAACAACGCTTCACCTGCAGTTAGACTGTCTGATAATTGAACCAAAAAAGTTATCATCAATGGGCCCCAGGAGGGTCCTGGATCACTTACAGCTAACTGTGTTGTCTTGACAGCAGATATTAGGGTGGTTGAAATCCCCCATCAAGATGAGAGCCTGTGAATATGAAATTTCTTGTAGCTGACACAGGAAGGCCTCATCCACAGGCTTCTCTTTATCAGGTGACCTATAGTAGACCCCAACCATCAACTGTCATTTATTGGTCCCATCCCTAATCTTAACCCAAAGGTGATCCACCTGTTTCTGGCTATTTCTCAGAGGGAGCTCCTTACAGTTTATCCACATTTTAACATAGAAGGCAACTCTCCCACCCCTCATACCTTGCTTATCCCTTTTGAAAAGTTTATAGCCCTCAATGGTGGTGTTTGAGTTAGCATAGAATCATAGACTGGTTTGTATTGGAAGGGACTTTCATGATCACCTCGAGCACTGTGTGAAGTATTGGGCACCACAGTGTAAGGAGGACATAAAACTATTACATGGTGAACAGTCTGTAGCAAATCTTGAGTGGATGAATTCCCATGGTTTGTTCAGCCCAGAGAAGAGGCTGAGGGGAGGCCCCTATGGCAGCCTACAGCCTCCTTACAAAGGGAGCAGAGAGGTTGGTGTTGATATCTATTCTCTGATGGCAGTGACAGGACCTGAGGGAATGGCATCAGGACCACCCTTCTCCAGAGGGTGGTCAGGCACTGTAGCACACTCCCCATGTCATGACATAAGCCTGCTGGACTTCAAGGAGTGTTTGGACAGGGCTCTCAGAAACATGGTTTAAACTATGTATGATGTTGTGTGGAATGAGGAGTTGGTCTTCATGATCCTTGTGGGTCCCTTCCAAATTGGGATGACCTAGTTCCAACCCCCCTGCTATAGGCAGGGATGTCTCCCACTAGACCAGGTTGCTCAAAGCCCTATCCAGCTTGTACGTGCATCATCCCACCATTTTTCTGTGATGGCAATAAGATCTCAGTTTCCTGAGTGCATGACAGTTTCCTACTCCCCTTGCTTATTCCCCATGCTGCACACATCGGCACAGAAGCACTTCAGATGCACAGCTTTCCTTGAGGAGCTCTTCCACAGTCCTCTGTGGAGTTTTCCCTCGGATTTCTTTTTTTCTCTTTTTCCTCTGAGTTCATGTATGCCCACCAGACATCTTGCTCCAGGGATAGTGTATGTAATGTACTGTAACACTCTCTGTATGTGTATCTATTTCTACTATTTATTTTAAAAGGCGTAGAAAAATTCAACATGGTATGTTAATACTGATGCCATAAAATACAAAAAATAGTGCAAAGTTTTACATACATACATACATATAGTTATATATTCTCCCCTCTATACTTCTAATGAAGCAGGATTTTACTGCCATATTAGACACACATGAAATTCTACTATATGGAATTAAAACTCTGATGTTCTACATACAGTCCTCATTCTTTGTTCATTTTCTTCTGCTTCTTCTAGATCTTAAGCTTTCATATGTATGTATGCTTGTGCATACACATGCACTTATTCGTAGCTCTACGGTAACTTTTTTGTTATTTTTAGGGGAAATAACTCATTGAAAGGCACACAAATGAAGCATACATTGGAGGATGCCCTCCTTTTCAACTTCTTGATCTTAGTCGTTATGCTCAAAAACATTTACAGTAGTGGAAAATGGTAACTTCGTTAATGCACAGACCTCAGCAGGACAAGGAGTGCTGAGGATGACTGATTAAAATTCAGAACACCTTACAAAATGATTTGTTTGATATACCCAGTAGGGAACTCTTGTTTGTTGAACTTATTATTCATTCATGTATTCATGAAAAAAATACAATAAAAGCATAATCCCTCCATAGTGCCTGAAAGATCACATGGAAATGAATCCAGAGCTTTGCAATGCTAAGGTCTGTACTTTGCAACAGAACAGCTTTATATTGCAATATAAAAAAACCTGAGTCTAGAGTTTACATTATGCTCATAAATCAGCAAGGCAAATTTAACCTGCATTGTAATCTAAGGTTATTCTGAGAATCAGGTATTATAAATACCCATGCATAATAACAGCTGCTTATGTGACTTTTTGATTTTCTTCCTCCTAAATGATTTAGCAATTACTGTGTTGAAATGTAAGTAAGCTTATGAATGTGTTTGCATTCTGACAAGTAAGATGCAGCTGAAAAAAATAACAAATACGCTTTGATGATTTGAAAGAATTTCCAAATAGAGCACTAACATAGAAAAAAACAAACATAATTTGAAAAAATAACTCATAAGGTTTAAATCAAACACCCCTATGTTAAAATTAGTGAGAAAATCAAGAACAACACTTTATGGGCAAAATGCTATATCATAAGCTCTAGCACTGAAAAGCACTTACATTTATAAATGTGAATGGGATATGTATAATCTTGTTCTACAGTATGATACAAACAAACATACAAACAAACAAACAAACGAAAACCAATAGTAAAAACTGTGCTTGATTTTCCATTCCTTAACATTTTTCTGCAATGTCCCTCTAAACTTTTGGGTATTTCAATGTGGGACGTGCTAGCTGCTCATCCATAGAGCAGTGGGTGATCATGGATGATAGGTTAGGCTGAAGGATTTAGAGCTAATGGGGTTACATCAAGCTGCAGCCAGTCACTAGCAGAGTTCCCCTGGACTCCTTTTTAGGGCCAGTTCTCTTTCATGCAGGGAACAGAATTACTGAGGATAAGGAAAAGGCTGATGTTCTCAATGCCTTCTTTACATCAGTCTTACAAGTCAGGCTAATTATCCTCAGGGTACTCTACCCCTGACCTGGAAAACTGGGATGGGGAGCAGAATAAACTCCACATGATTTAGGTGGAAACAGAGACCTACTACTCTATTTTGACTGCCACAAGTCCATGGGCTGGATGGGATCCACCCAAATGTGCTGAGGGAGCAAGTAGAAGTCACTTTCCAGCATCTATCAACATTGCTGGTAAACTGGAGAGGTCCCAGAGGACTGAAGGCTTGCCAGTGTGACTCCCATCTACAAGAAGGGTCCCAAGGAGGATCTGGGGAACTACAGGTCTGTCAACCTGATCTTGGTGCCAGGAAAGGTTGTGGAGCAGATCATCTCAGATGATATCACACATCCTGTGCAAGACAACTGGGGGATCAAGTCCAGCCAGCATTAATTTATGAAAGGCAGGTAATTCCTGACCAATCTCATCTCATTGTACAGTCAAGTGACCCGCCAGGCAGAAAAGCTGCTGATTTAGTCTACCTATACTTCAGCAAAGCCTTTTCCATTGTCTCACAGAGAAGCTGTCAGCCCATGGCTTGGACAGGTATGCTCATTGGTGGGTAAAGGACTAGCTGCACAGCCGGGCATAGAGAGTGGTGGTGAATGGAGATAAATCCTGCTAACAACTGGTCAGGAGTGGTGATCTCCAGGAGTCAGAATTGGGGCTTATCCTGTTTAATATCTTTATTGGTGATTGGGATGATGGGATGGAGTGCACACCACTCTCACTAACTTTGCAGATGACATCAAGTTGAGGGGAAGTGTTAATCTGCCTGGGGGTAGGAAGAGCCTTCAGAAGGATGTGGAGAGCTGGATTGATGGGCTGAGGCCAAAGGGATGAAGTTCAGCAAGACCGAGCGTTGGGTCCTACACTCTGGTCACAACTCCTGGCAGTGCAACAGTCTTGGGACAGAGGGTTGGAAGACTGTGTGAAAGAAATGGATCTGGGAGTGTTGGTCAATACTCAGCTGAATATGAGCCAGTAGTGTGTCCAGGTGGCTAATAAGAGCAACAACATCCTAGTTTGAATCAAAAACAGTACAGCCAGCAGGAATAGGGAGACGATCCTCCTCATTCCATTCAGAGGACACACCTAGAGTACTGGGTTCAGTTTGGTCATCTCACCAAAAGAAAGGCATCAAGGCCTTGGAGCACTTCCAGAGAAGGGCAACAAAGTTGGTGGGGGGCCAGGAGTACAAGTCTTAATGAGGAGAGAACTGGGATTGGTTCATCTGGAGAAAAGGAGGCTCAGGGGAGCTATTATCACCCTCTACAACTCTTTGAAAGGAGGTTTGGTGAGGTAGGGGTCAGCCTCTTCTCCTATGAAGCTAAAGGTAGGACAGAATGGCCTAAGTTGGGCCAGAGGAGGTTCAGGTTGGATATTTAGGAAGAATGTATTCTCCAAAAGAACAGTTAAGCATTGGAACTGGTTTACCTGCGAAGCGGTGAAGTCATCATCCCTGGAGGTGTTGAGGACAGGGTAGATGTAGTACTTAGTGATATGGTTTAATGGGTAATTTTGGTGGTAGGTGGATGGTTGGACTAGATGGTTTCAGAGGTCTTTTCCAACCTTAATAATTCTAGACTATGTGATTTTAAGTACATGAGATTTTCACATCCCTGTCATCCTAGCAATAGGAAACGCATGAACTTTCATCTAGAAAGTGACATCCCTGAACAGAATAGAAGAACAGTTATGCCTGTAATCAAACAAGATTTCAGTCTTCTGAATGAACAGCACCTTAAGACTAAAGTTGGCTTTGAAATAACATTTTAAAGTGTTTCTAACACTGTGGACAACCTCACTCTATGCTGTAAAGAGATTTGGACTCTTTTGTTTTGTCTTCTGCTGTTGTTCATTTTAACCTGGAAAGTTAATATCTCCTTTTATTTGCAGTCAGTGCTCTTAACTCCTGGCAAGCATTTTGCTGAGTTTACAATATAAAAGGGCTCATACTGCTGCCTAGAAAACAACAGTCCTACTTTCTAGATAGTGAAAAGAGTATAAAAAAGTATTTTCATCAGTTGCAATATACTACCAATTCGTTATCAGCTTGTCATCAATTCATTAACTACTTCTAAAACAACTTAGAATACTCAAATTCTTGAACTATTCCAGTACCCTCACTGTAAAAGATTTTTCCTTATATCTAACCTAAATGTGCCTTCCCTGAGCTTAAAGCCATTTCCCCTTGTTCTATCACCACAGATCCTAATAAGGAGTCTGTTCCCTTCTTTTCTATAGCTCTCCTTTAGGGAGAAGCTGGAAGAAGTTCAGCTTCCAGAAGTGTTGTTTATCCACACTGAGAAGCAGTATTAACTAGTATTAACTAGTTCAGTAGCATATTTACTGGGAAGAACCAGGAATCCGGGGAGAGCTGCTCAAGAATGATCTTCAACAACAGTGAAGGCCTAATCAAACGTCAGCTGACATCATTTGGAGTTAGTGGATTTCAATGGTCTTGCTCATATGAATTAGGGAAAAATACTTGTTCTATTAATCACACAGTCATTCATTATTACACTTACAACAAACACTCATCCATTAGCCATTCCTTCTTCAATAACTACTCTATTTCTAAATGTTAGAAAATTCTTCAGCTCTCTTTATTGCAGAAAGATTAACTTCAAGGTGTTTGGCAGCAGCAGACATTCCTGATCACACTCCAGTGCTTTGCCAGATCATTTGAACAGGCTGAGAAAATGCCAGTGGTTTACATAAGTGTAAGCCCTTGCTCTTACATGCGTTAGTCACTGTAGCCATAGCAATACCAATTTTGTTGTAATACGTTAATATGCAAACTATTATCATGGAGCTCAGTGACAAAGGTTCAAACAAGCAGTTCCAAATACTATAGTTTAATTTTCATGTCTTAAATTCTAGAAGCAGCAAACTTCATATGCATATTTGGATAAAAATTTGTTTATTGAGAAAAGAAGTTGTTCTCAGCATTATAATACCAGCATATGTCAGTCAGGATATAATTTTCCATGACATTCAGAATACATGATTTTTTTTTGTTGTTCGTTTTTTGTTTTGTTTGGTTTGGTTTGGTTTGGTTTTTGAGAGGGGAGGAGTGTTGTGGGAGGATGATAAGTTGGTTGGTTGATTTTTTAACCTATGCCCAAGTGGCATTCAAAAAGGCCAGCTCCTGCTGTCTTTGAGATCAAAGAAAATCATGGAAATTACTTCCAATCTGATCCTGAGCAGTTAAATGTTCAGATGTCCAATACTGCAAAAAGCAAATACAATGGCACAGTCAGAAGTATCCTTTGCAAGGCAATTTTTAATTCAATATCCGAATAATAGTAGAATTATTGTTCCATGTGAGTTGAATGGGGAATTAAGAATCATAGAATTACTCAGGTTGGAAGGGACCTCAAGGATCATCAAGTCCAACTGCAGCCTAACTGTAGTACCCTAACTCTAACAACCTTCTGCTAAATCATATCTCTGAGCACCACATCCAAACAGCTCTTAAATGCATCCAGGGGTGGTGACTCAACCACCTCCCTGGGGAGCCTATTCCAATGTTTAACCATCCTTTCTGTAATACAGCAGAATAAAGCAGAATAAACAGAATAAAGGAATAAAGCAGAAGAAACAATAAGAATGGAGCAGGATGATCCAGAGACATTTCAAGACACTGATTTGGTTAATACTTTAGGTAAAAAAAGTGAACAAAATGTGCTTTTGATTTTTTCCTGACTGGGAGGAAAATCGAGATGGAAGAGAATAGAGTAAAGGAAGAGACTAAGCAAAATATCTCCCTGTAATAGACAACATTAAGTGCTTTAGCAGCATACACTCAAATATACTGCGTAGTGATCAAGCAGAGAACCAAACACCACAGCAGTGCTAGTTGTTTCATGGATTCTGACAGAAAAACAAGCAAGCAGAATAACCCCTTCAGCAGAACAAGTACACCCTCTTCTACCCACAACCCAAGACACTTTGGGGCCCAAAAAAAGCTACATATATTACTCATTTGGACACATGATGTAAAAATCAAAATAGTATTTTGTGCATTTTGTGCCATCTACTACTAGAAACATGACAGACTCAGCATAAACCATTAATATTTGTAGAACAACAGCATGAAGGTGTTTACTGGGAGCAAGTGTTTTGCTAAGCAAGAGGGTTTATTTTGCAGTTTTTCGTAAGGATTCCAACCTGCATACATAATTTATTGAAAGAATGCTGTATCAGTTGATTGCTTGTAGTACTATTCGCCTAGAAAATCTAAACTACAATAAAAAAAAAAAAAAAAAAAACCAAGAAAAATAGCATGACCATTATGCCTCTGAAAAGCAAAAAAATGCCTACAGTAAAAAACACCACGCTGATTTAAGCACTGCTGTCAACATTTGCTTCTTTTAGGCCCCAAGGACCAATAGACTCTTACAGGGAAGCAAATCTGGATCTTACAGCCAGGCAAAGCTCCTAGTACTGATTATTCACAGTCAGGTCCCCAGGAACTCTTACCACATTTCATAGTTTTCAATTTGAAAGAATGCACTACTTATTTTGAAACCTCCTTTTTCCCAGAAAAGTAATCCATCAATAAAATGCAACATCAACACGCACACACACAGAGAACACCAAGAAAGGAAACAAAACAGCATAGAACCTGAAGAACTAACATTTGATTTTCTCTTGTGTTTGATAAATTAATAAAAATTATAAATTAATATAACCACCAACCTCAAAAGGTAATTATCCCACAATATTGTCCATAGCCATAGAATAATATTTCACTGATGTGAACCTAAGTTGGAAGTCTCTATAAATAGTCACACTGTGTCACAGCCTCCTTTCCCTGACTGCACATGTACTTTAGCTCATGGATTAAGAAAGCGACACAAAGAAAGTCTGACACCTAAATAACAATTTCAGTAGTTAACCATTCATTTCTTCTAGTTGCTTTTTCATCTCTATGAACTGTAAAATGAAAAGGTTATGCTGTGGTGAGAAAAAAAATAATTACAGGGATAGAAAAGAAATAGCATTGGCTCAAAACACAGAGATCCGGTTCAGAAACACCTGCAAACACTGGCACACTCCTAATCTGTGCTACCAGGAAGCATTAGTTTTCTTCCCCTTCCTTTAGAAGATGATGGACATTGATGTTTACAATACCTAAGAGCAACAAACTTTGAAAAGCTACTCAGACAATAGGTAAGCACAGGCACATATTTACAAAAACGGAATTTCAACAAGGAATATCATCAGCTTTTCTGATCTGTACAGAATAATAATAAAAAAAAAACTATTAAAAATTTACTGCATTTCCCTTCATATTACAGCATGTCAAATTTTACACCCTACCTAATCTCTTCTGTTACCTTTTTATAAAATATTCAGAAGCAACTTTTACTTAAACATTCAGAAGTTCATGACTGTGCACCAAGCCAGTAAGCTGTATGGATATACCTTGGTTTCTGTTCTGGACAGGAGCTATTTCCAGCTCTGAATTTCTATCTGCTGACTCTTGTTTTCCTGTTCAACAAGAACACAGCCCATACATAAGCTTCTGTCTCTACAAATATGAGACACGTGAGGTTTTTTATAAACATACATCAGGGCATATCAGGTAGGCTGTCAGAAGCCTTCAAACATAATAGAGCTTAGAACCTTCAGATTAGACCATGTCCTTTCTCGACTGCAATGCAAACATTGCAAGAGATGGCTACAGACTGATTATATTGATACCATAGAAATGAATGCAAATGCCACTGATATCACAGCTCTAAATCCTACATCAAATGAACGAGAGAAGGAGTAAAGGGGAGATACATAAATGGTCATTGGCTAGACTTAAGCTGAAAAACTACGAGTAGTTCTACAGGAATTGATCAGAATTCTAGAGACTTTGGTTCCTATCATTTTCTATGACCCTTTTTACCAATAGACTTGATCTTCCTTCCTTCCAGTCCCTATCTCCAGCAGTGAGGAATGTGTGCTTGTTGAGGCTGATGCTAACTGAAAGGCTAATGGTTGAATTCTACCTGCTGTTCCTGCCACTGCTTGTGCTGATTTTCATGAATCTCAAAAGAATGTAGTATTATTTAAGAAATTCAGTTTTCTCTCAAAATTAAATTGAAACTGCCTTATTTTGGGAGGGAATGAAGTGAACTAACAGATGATTCCCTTCAGAGCCTAGGTCACCCTCATTCAGAAGTACAGAATGATGAAGTACAGGCACTACTTTTTGCTTTTGTGTCCTTGATTTATCTGTTTGTTACAGTGCTCACATTAACAAAGTTAACATTTACAGAATGATACAACTCTTATTACCATTACTCAAAGGACTGAAGTTAATTTTGTAGAGACTTTAAACTTTTGATTCAAAATCATTCAATTTCATGTATTTATTCACAGAAACAGCAGCACTATGATTGCATGGAGATTCACAAGGAACATGTACAGACATATTAAAAAATCTCTATTTTGTACAATAGCATTCAGCTCATGTTTGTAAGTATTAAAAAAAAAAAAAAGTGTCATACTAAGCTTTCAGTGCTTCTTATATGCTTGATAAACTCAAAGAATACATTTTGGAGGAAAAGAAAATCTCAATAGTAAAACTATCTGAAGAATAGTTACCAGGCAGAGGTCATAGATTAAATCTGGAAATGAAGAAGGATGATAAAAAAAAAGAAAAAAAAAAAGACTATAATAAATGTATCTCAGTTCAACCTCCCCAGCTAGCAAAACTGAGAAGCACTCAAAGAAAACTGTTCTTTTACTATGATAGTTCAGATACATGCCTGGGCCCAATCAAGATGACTGATCAGAGAAGCTCTCCTGTACACAAGGTCATTAAAAATACCCAATATTCAACAGATGTCACACACTCCTTAGCTTTTTAGACCACGGACCTCTGTCAGCTCTCAGAATTGCTCATAAAAATTTCACATGAAATCACTATAAAAACAAGATTTTTCCTGAGTTGAACAGAGGCCTGCCTTGAAGAACAGCTGAAATGATCAGGACCTTGAAGATCACTAGCTTATCTTGTATTACCAAGGAAAGAAAACATAGTTTAAGAACATAGTAACCATACTCACAGAATACAGACCACAGTTTGAAGTTGAATCAAAAACATGCTCACATTTGGATTTGATAATACTGAAATCATAAGACTGTAGGTGAAAACTGCAGCACTATTTTCAAATTTCAAGAGCTTCATTATCATTGTTTTTCACTTTGAGGTTTAATAGAATCATAGAATCATAGAATCATAGAATCATAGAATCACCAAGGTTGGAAAAGACCTAAAAGATCACCCAGTCCAACCGTCCACCTACCCCCAATAGCTCCCACTAAACCATGACATAAGAATATTTATGCTATTCTGGTTATCTTGACAACTGATGTGGAAATAAAGGAGATAAACACCTAATATAAACATGTAACGTATATATAACAAACAACTAATACAGGGAATTTAGTTAGGACTTTGAATTCAACATTTACCCAGGAAAAATGTTCAGTGCTCCCAAACTCAAGTGTTTGTGCTATTTCAGCAGCACAAAAGTATCATTTCAGTTCACAAAGGCAACTACTGCATAGTAAGTTCACTTCGTAAAAAAATGCCTGGCCTAAATCGAGATTTTCATTGGAATTATTTGTACCTCAGAATAACAAAGATCGTAGCAATATATTTCAGTCAGACCTTCCAAATCTCACTACACTAAATTGTTGCAATTCAACCACATTTTAAATGCAATAAAATTCAGCAACTAATCTATATCATACACTTACCAGTCTTTTTCCCATAAGCCTTGAAGCCTAAAAGTTACCATGGAAACAAATTCTACATTTCCACAAATTGGAACTGTCAGTTCGAAACAAAAGAAAATATAAAAAAAAGATTAACTCATTGCTAACTGCACTTCATCAAAGTTAGTAATGCCTAAGCAGCTTGTAGGTTGTCAGACATAGTAGGTGTTACAGTAAAATTAATCAGGGATCCAAAGTAGTATGGCTCTCCTAAGGATTTCTTAAAATAATAATGCTAATAATAAAAAACAAAGCAACACTTTCTTCCAGAAAAAGCATTTCACAATGTATTTACAGTGTGCTATTGCAACAGTTAATGTGTGATAAGAGTACCGCAAAACCACAAATTATCCTATTACCTAAGTTGAGGCAGAAATACTGGACTCAACTTAGCATTGCTAAAGCATTGGACTCAAGCAGCATATACCCAGTTCTGCCTATCTCAGAGATCTAACAGAGAGATTTAATCTCTCACAGCTTTGGTTTCTTATCTGTAATATGGTGGTGACAGTGCTTTTAATAGCAGATAATGCTTTGAGAATGATGCAGCATGTGTTATCTGCACAGCTTCCTAATCATGCAACATCATATAATTATATGATGTATAACATTGTACAAGTGTCATATTGTGCTTTATTTATGTTCTGTGATGGTTATCTGCAACACTTGAAAAACACAAAGAAACTGCAATTCCCAAATTTGTTTCTTACATCTCTAGAAGTAACCAAATGGATCTCCTGCTATGCATTTTAGATCAAAGTCTGATACATATCATATTATACATGGCCTAAGAACATACATGTGAAAATTCAATTAAGAGTGCTAAGGTCAAAAACACGCACCACTGGGGATCAGATGCTCTCCTTTGGTCCATAGAATTTCTCCTGTAGTTAGAAGGCATCACTCTCCAGTTTAATTTGATATCTAATTTATTATTCAAATGCTCATTATTTATTTTTACTCTTTTATCACTGTAGTGATTTTGTATATTATCTTCTGAAAACGCTAATGAATGTTCCAGTCTTGGTGATGGCTCAGGTAGTGTGAATTCCTGCCAGTTATAAACCAGTTTCAAAGTATTATGTCACTGAAGTATGTCAAATAGACATTATTCTTAACCTAAGTGAGACTTAAAAACACATTGTAGAACAAAAGTGGTAAGGTTTTTCACCTCTGTTTCAGCAGGTACTTCAAAGAGGTGCTTGAAAGGTAACAAGCCATTCATCAGGAGTTTCAAATTTGTAAAGAAAGCTCATAAATTGGAAAAGTTCAAAATCAGGAGTTAATCAAGACAACAGATCCATGGAATAAGCTACATTCCAATCCTGACAGAATCAGAAAAAAATGCACAAAATGTTCGTTGACAGTGATCGTGTTATGCTTTAGGACTTGGCTGTACAAACATATAGAAAATGAATAAGTCTCCAAAAAGGTTAAACATAACCTCAGTGTGTAGCCTAAAACTTAGGCCATTTCCGCTTTTCTTTTTTTTTTTTCTTTACTATTCCTTAATTTTTTCTCATATTAGAATTATTCTTATAAAAATATTGTTTTCTTCAGCCTCAGCTGCAAAACAATAAGGATACAAAAAAGACAGCAAATACCTGAATCTCTACATTTCTTTGCTCTGCTTACATACTGCATATTCTTCCTTACTCAATTTACTAATGCATTTCTTCTGCACATCCCTCAGAAATCTGTAGCACACAGGTGATATGAGTATTGTTTCATTTCATTACACTCTGTAACACAGAAAATTAAAATGCATTTTTAAGTTTAATCCAAGATGTTCAAACATCTCACTAGTGTGAAATACTGCACAAATCTGTCATTCCATTCTCAACTGTTGAGAATGGGAGAAATCATGGCTTTCACGCTTCATGGCACTTTTCTCTCCCTCAGAGTTTTGAACATAAGAAATCTTTTTTGGGGTCCCATTTGCTCATTTTAAAACACATTCCCTCAAATGGGCTGCCAGATATTTGCATTTTCTGAAAACCACTTTTGCAGTCAGGCTGAACTCAGAACAACAAACTTCCAGTCCTAGCATTGCTTTAACTAGATCTAATTAACATTTACCAACACATGTAAAATGCTGTAACATCTTTCATTCTCTTGAAAATCAGACAACAATTAAAGGAGACATTAGCATTGGTTTCTCAGATAAAAAGAAACTGAGATGCTGTGTTTCTGAGAACTGCTAACAGCTTGCTCTTATTTTAAAATGCCTCCCAACAATAGACCCAGCTCCATTCCACTTCTTTTCTTCAGCTGTGTGAAGGGCACAGAGTGCATACTCAGTTGGCTTAACATTTCTGAGATTGTCAGTCAGGAAACAAAAGTCAACTACGGTAGGTTTGGCATTGACATTCTTCTCTCCCCCTTCATACCTTTAAATTGGTGCAAAATATGTTTAAATTGTATCTTTAGAGAAAATTGAAAAAGTATGTCTTTTCTGAATCTACTCTCTACTGTCAGAATATCTACGTTAAAACTGTGTCCTCAAAGAAAAGCCTTCCAAAATTTAGTACTTCCTTCCTTAAGAAAATCAGCTGCATTAAGAGCATGCATATTTAATTACTGAAAATACAAAGTACCGTGATTAGAAACTGACTACAAAAAAAAGTTCTGTAGGAACAAATGGAAAAATAAATATGACCCCACAATTACAGGCAGCACTGACTTGTTTGTTCCTGTGAAATGTGTAGCCTTTGCTTTTCTAATAGTCTTATCTGCATTGTCGTGTTCCCAGGTTTCTACCATTACTGATAGTAAATAAGCTCTCTCTGGTTACCTATCACAACATAAACCATTTTCCGTGAACCAAACAAAATCACATCTTCCAAAAACTGTAAGCCCTGGGGAAAAGGGCAACTGGACATTCTGCCAGAATTGGCTATCTACACTTGACATCTATAGTCCCATCAAATTTTCAAGTAAGGAAACAATATTTAATGTGATCTAATTTTAAATCTTATGCTGCCAGTGACCTTTGAACTCTGGAAGAATTGCTGCTGTCCACATGGCAAATGTAATTATGGAATTTGATTGTAAGCAATGAAACTACTTTAACTGACACCTATGTATATTTGTTATAATTTCTGTGTAAACTAAAAATCAATGCCAATTTTAGCTCCCTGGACAAAACTTTTTATTAAACTGGTTATTTCTTTTGAACTGGAGATATACAGAAGCAAATATTTTGCAGAACATACAGATTTAGTTTTAAAGCATATTGTAGTTTGCATGCATGACATTTTTCTTAAAATGTCTGGAGTTGGAGATATGCAGAAACATATTGCAGAATGTACCTTTTTTTAAAAAAAACATATTGTAGTTTGGAGGCATGACATTTTTCTTAAGGTTTGTGTATCTCACACTTCTGCACACACACAAAGACAAACCCCATCAATTCTAGGCTGCCTTCAGGAGATTTTACATCTAGCTGATTTTTTGATTGATTGCCAAGCATGCTTCATAATGATTAAGTGGGATATCATTCTATTATCTGATTCCAATTCTGCAGTGTATTATAGGTGTCCAATACAGCATTATAACAAAATCTAAAATAAGGGTAACACGTGATTTTTTACATTATTACTATTCCTTTTCATAGAAGAGTCTGGATTTAGCAAATATTTCAACCTTGTTGCACTTTCAAAGAAATGCTTGGCAAACATTGGTGACTTGTTTCTTTCTTATTATATTATTTCTTTGTCTCCATCCTCACTGATTAAATACTGGAAAGCTCAGTGTAAACACAGATATCTTATTGTAAAACTACAACTTCATTCTACAACAGACAATATCTTAAGTAGGATCTATCAAAATATTTTGCCATCTGCTATCTGGCTCTGCATAAATTCAGTTAAATTTCAGGATAGGCTTTGAAATAGCCATAAAATCTGCTGTGGGGGATGGAAGGTGATAGCTGTGGTTTCAGACCCACAAACAGCATGCCGCTTTGTGTGAGATATTTGTATGCTGCCATAAGAATCTGTAAGCTGTACGTTTCCCTAGAAAGAAAAAGGACAGAAATATATTTTGAAATGACCTTTTGTGTTGAAATGGTGTTAACCATATAAGCTACATACTGAATAAAGATTGATTGAGGAACAATGAAGAGAATAAGAAAACTTACAGCTCAAAGGTCTTGCTCTCACACACAACACAGGGCCACATCTGATCTCGCTGTGTTTTATCCCTCTGTGACCACATAGACCTCATTAAGCTTCATCCTTTATACAAACACAAATGAATATATAAGTAGAAAGCAAGAGTTGCACAGATTTTACACAAGGAAAAGGTGGAAAAAACTCTTAATCAGGAATCAGCAGGCTGCAGTGCCAATTTTGTTTTCAAAGGCTTTTGTTTGTTCCCACTGTACTATCTTTATCAATAGAGCTAATTTACATCACAGGTGCAAAGCACATCAAAAACAGTGTGATACAGAGCACCACAGAAATTTTGCCTTTCAAACAAACAGCATTTCTTACCTGCAATGGGATCTCAGTGGTATCTAAATTGTGTCTGTCTTTAAACTATAAGCAGTGCCGGCCCTTAACAATCATTTCTTCTTTGCTTCCTGTCAATTGGAGAACTCTTTTCTTTCCTCAATCCTCTCCTTGCAGCATTAGTCAGACATCACAAAATATCTAGGCTCTGCAGTGAGGACTGTTACCACCCCTCCTCATTCCAGGCTCTTTTCAGTAAAATGGGTTTAGGAAGAACAGAAATGAGATAAAATCCAAACATTAATAAAACTTCAAATATAAATGACTTATTCTGCTTTGAAAAAATTGATTTTTTTAAAATTAATGATTTCATTATATGCAACAACTCATGAATTAATTCCTTCTGTAAATAAAATAACGAGAAGAAAATAAGTTACAAACTCAATACTGTAAATGCTACAGAGGCCCAGCATAATCCATCATACCTGTAGTTACATTTTGCTCTGCAAACAAATTGTCAACATGTAATTTGCTTTTGATGTAGGCTAAGAGCACTTTATCATGTTAAAGCTTATTGATGCCTGTAAGGCCTTTTTACCTACAGATGTTTCAAATGTAGTAAAATAATGAAACACTAATCTCTAAGACTTTTATTCTATAATAGATGTTGGTTTTTTTCCTCACTAAATCAATTCAAAGGCTAATTGGGGTGGAAGGTGACTATCTCTAGCGGTTATAAATACATTTGCATTGCTATCAATCTTTTACACGACTGATGTTTAACGAGGCTGAAGAGCTCGGAACAGCCGTAGAGGCGCCACGCTGCGAACTTGTAGTCAATGCTGCCATCAAGTGGCAGAACTGGGAGTTGCAGCACCCCTCGTTGTCCTGTTTTATTGCACATACTCCCCAGTAAACGCACGTAATAAAGGTTAGGCGACTCTTCCAGCATGCAGACTCTTTTGCACAACTCCGTTGGCCACATGAAGCTCCATCCATTACGGTCTACCTAGACAGTTATGAGAGGAGGAAGAAAAAACCCATGGAGATTTCAGACAGATAACCTCAAGGTTCAAGCAGTCCACAGTGCGTCATTGATCCCTTCATCCCTTTATGTGTTGAACCATAGTCCACACAATTTTTTAATCACCCAGAACAAATGCAAGTACATTCCCTTCTCTTGGCAAGTGAAGAACCTTATCGTTTTCTGAAATAAACTTGCTTACACATACATCCAGGAAAAAAAAGAAAGGAAAAGTCAGATGCTTTGCAGCTGTATTAGACACAAACTTAGAACTCCACAATTTCCAAGTGTCAGAGAAAGAGACAAGGACCTTTATATCTTGAAGGCTGATGCAGTGCTTATCATCTGACTACCTCCAAAATACTTGTAGTCAAGGCTGTTTACAATATTGCAATAGTCAATGAAGAACAGGATACCTAACATTCAGAAGTCCAGCTTACATTCAATAAAATATAGAACTTGTCAGAAAGGTAAGGTCTCTTCAATAAATATCTTTGCTCATGTTTAAAATCTTTTTTTTTTTTTTTTTTTTCCCCTAATGAATACAATACAGAGGTAGGGGATTGAAGTTGCTTTCCTATCAGAAAGGTTACTTGGCAATAGAGATACTTATTTTACTTATTTTTTCCCATGGACTTGGTTTGTCTGTGGAACTTGAGTGGCTCTTTGCTCCATGCCTCATTTCTGCATGGACAGCTTGCAGTGAAGTGTATCTTCTTCTCAAGGAAAGAATAATCTAAAGCATTTCTTTTGTATACACCTGCAACTTTCACCCATCTCCAACTAGACAACCATTACCCATGTAAGTGTCATAATAAAGAATAGCAAATACAAAATAAGCAAGGAACCAGCACAACCTTTATGACATTACAGCACTACTCTGTGCTCTCCAGACCCTTACAGACAGAAATTTAAAGTAGGCAATTGCTGATATGATGGAAGACTGTGTTTACCGAAATCAGCTACTATGACTGCAGAATCTTCCTTTCATGTGCCTAATGTTGCAGTAAACAGTTCATTAACCATAACTAACAGTATTAAAGTAGCAGGCAAGAAACTTGTATTGTCCTTTATGACCGAATGTTTTAAAGAACGCTGTCACAAAGCAATATATTCCATGTAAACATTAATGCCGTATCAGGGTACATCCCTGTGTAAGCAAAGACAAGCTTTTGTGTCAGTGAACAGGCTAACAGGAGAACTGAAAAAGAACTGTAGAATGGCCTGGGTTGAAAAGGACCTCAAAGTGAAAGGCCAGGGGGAAATGCCATCGTGAGGATAGAGGATGCTCAGAACAGGTTACAATTGCTTACAAGAAGGAATGCACGATGTTACTTAGCCAAACAAAACACAGTGTAAATCTGAATTTTGTTTAAAAGTAACTAGAGGCTTTGCTTGTCCTGTTATGAGAATAAAAAGCAACAACCAGGTCTTGAGAAAATGTTTTAAACATGAAACAAAAGAAAAGCACCATGAAAAAGAGCACTGTACATTAGAGGAAGTCAACATGCCATTGCAAGCAACATATATATATAAAGAATTGACCAAAACAAAAAAGAGAGAGAGAGAGAATGAGGTTTTGGATAAACATAATTGGACTAATCTGAACTAATCTGGGAAGCTTACCAGCAAGCTCTTCCAAGCATCTAGTGCCTAAAATGGTACACTATAGAATACAGTATCCTCAAAGATGCTGCATATACATAAAGGTGCTTGAGTTCAGAAAGCAATCAGGCAAAGCAACGGGGAAAAAAATTAATCAAGGCTTTTAAACAACTAAATATGATTTCTGAAGGTGCAATCATACTTAATGCTGAAAAAGGTGACTACTGAGGGACACATTAGTACGCTCTTAGGCGTCTGACGGCAATCACTGCTAGAGAGAGAATACTCCACCAGATGTACATTCAGTCACTACAGCTATGTTGCAGCAGATTTTTCAAACCCATAGCTGTTACACTCTCAATTTGATCCAAGCCTGTTTGGAAAAAATTATGTTCGAAAACAGTCACAGAAGTTCTTCAGAGAGCTCCCTGTCATCACCCATCTAAGCCTTCTAGAGGTTTAAATGTACTTTACTAAAAGGTTCAGATTCACTGGGTTGGCAGCACTGTATATTCACGTGGAATACCTGCCAAATTTCCATGCAAATTGATTTTGCGCCTTTAGCTTTGCACCTTATTTCTTAGGTTTTGATGTTTCACTGCTGACTTGCTCGAACACCAGTGCATGAGCAATTAGTACAGTAGTTGCTGAAGGCAAGTTGCAAACAAGCATAATGTCAAGAATGATCATAAACTAACATTTCACTTATCCTAACATGAGACGCTTGAATTTTAATCACCCTTGCTCTTCAGCAGCCATAAAGAAGAGAGAGTGAATAGTTTTAAGCTGAAAGTTGTAACAGATAGTTATTTATCTATGCTTTCTTATTGTTTTGTTTGGATCCAAGAGCAGCATATTTTAAAAAGACAGCTTTTCTTGCATAGAAAGACCATCCACATGGAAGCTGATGCAGCTTTTCTGCAGAATCTGGCCCTAATGTATGTCACATATTTCATTCAGAGGAAATGTCCTAGTTTTGCTGTACTATGTTACCATCTATTAAAACAAAATTGGAATTTTTCAGTCCAACAGCTTGCCTTGAAAGACTCTTATAGGCAGATTTGACCTTTACATTATGAATTTCATTTCATTATAAGCTCTTACATTTAGATTACTGCTTAACATGAACTCTCACTGAAACGTGACCTGACAATTACTATCTATATTTATTCATGCTAAGCTTTCTGCTTAACAACTATCGGGCTAAAAGTGGTGTATAGTTACTAGAGAAATAATATTTCCTGCTATTTCAGACAATGAAGGTCATACCAGCAAAAATTGTCGTTTTTTTTTTTTTTTTTCCTAACTCCCTTTTCATGTAGAAATCAGGCGTATAGTTCATCATCATTAGCAGTCCTCCATCTATGAGTACAAAACAGATTTGAAACTTACTGAACAATACAGTTGGGGAAAAAAAAAAAAGGCTTAGATTTTACTGTGTCTGAGTTTTATTCTATTATATATATTATATTACCTTGATTTTATATATATACTTCTTAGTATTTATATACTTATCCTCTTGGCAAAATAATTTTACCTTTCTTAATCCTGCATTCAAAAAAAGGATCCCAAGTATATCTATAAACTGTTTGCTTGGTATTCTTATAATCCAGGCCAAGAATAACTGCACAGGTGTAGTTTCATGATGAAAGACACAATCAATCCCTAAATCATTTTTGTCTGAACACCAATGTCTGAGTTTCCATCTGGTCACCAGTTTACAGTAATTATAGCTACTGTGTCAATTTATATCTAACACATATCTACATTAGACTTCCACAGCCATATAGAAAGCTCAGAAAAGTACATGTTATTGACATGAAAAGGTGTCTATGAAAGTTGAACTCATATTTTTTTTTTCTAGTTAGGAACACCAGTTGTTATTTCTTTAAGCAGATAAACTTATTTAGAAAAATGCAGATACATTCGGTTGTGCTACAGTTCCATGAGAAACACTCACAGAAAATGCACTACTGCATAATTTAAAGCAGTGCAATTTCTATAGTTTGTACAACATGCAAATATTTATAGCTTCTTAAAGTACAATTTTTCCCATCTCTTCTGTAGACTGGTTACATGAAACACATATTGAACCTTCATATGGAGTCAACATTTGCAGCAGTTGCATATATTGAAAACAAGTCCGGTTTTGCTTTGTTCTTAAAACAATGCATTTTAGCCATAAAATGGAGCATTCCACTCCTAGTTATAATTCCTAATAATATAAATTATATCAGGAGTTAGCTTTAACAATTACAGTTACATGCACACATTACGAAAACTTTCAACAGACACCCGATTTTGCCACCAACTCATTTACTATGCAGACAAGATGCACTTCTTAATCAGGTAAAACTTTTACGTATCATTTTGTGTGTGTGTGTCTATGACGAATAAAAGTTTTAAACAGTCAGATTTACTAACATGAACTAAATAAATTGTAAAAATTCTCATGCTAAAATTAAGACTATGATTTCAACTGTAACTCTCTGCAGTGCACGCACTATGCAATACAGAGCACATGTGGTAAGTACTAGTTCAAGAATATTGCTTTCTCACAGACATCCCACTCTTCTCCAGATGACAACCTGAGTAGGAAACAATCTTCAGATTTATCTATGCAACTTATGTTGATTTTTCTAAATTTTTAAAGTAACAATCTTCATGACAATTAAGGATCATATATATATTGCTATCAGGAGAATGAGTCTGGTGATCTTTGATGCCATTGGATGGCATCCCCTCCTTCTGATGTATCAGCTGCACCACTCAGTTTAGTGCTGCCTGCTGACTTTCTAAGAATGCACTCAAGTTCACTGTTTAGGTCGCCTGTAGCCAAGAAAGTGATTTTATATTATACATACTGTCGTGGTTTAACCTGGTTCAGCAACACAAAGGCATTCACTCACCCCACCACTTTCCAGTGAGGTGGGGGAGAGAATGAGATAAAAAGTAGAACCTGTAGGTTAAGATAAAACCATTTACTAAGACAGAAAAAAGGAAAATAGTTATGACAGTTATATATATATAAATGTATATTACAAGTGATGCACAAGCAATTGCTCACCACCCCAAAAACAATGCCCAGTTAGTTCTCAAGCAGCTGAAGAGAGCAAGATGAACTCCCACCTCCTTCAAATCTCCTTCCACATGAAGTCATGGTACAAAATGTGTAAGTCAGCTATCCTAATGTCTCTGCTTCTTGGGCCCTTTGCTGAGAATAGCCTTGGCTCTGCACAGCACTGCTTAGCAGCAGCTATAAACATCAGAGTGTTGTCAGCATTGTTTTTCTCTTAGAACCAAAACATAGCACCATACCAGACACTCTGAAGAAAAATTCATCCCAGCTGAAACTAGGTCAATACACTAAGTCAATACACACTCCACAAATAATGTCTTCTGTTTTATTATGTTGGCCCACAGCATCAGAGGCGGATGTTGGTGGTATGGCAGTAGAGGCTAAAACCTCCCACGAACATTCCATTACATTTTGCTATCATGTGACAGATGGCAGCAGAAGGGCAGCCTGATGAAATGGTATCTGACTGAAATGCAGATGAAGCAAAGCGTGTTGATGATATTCTCCATGTAGAAAAAAAACCTGCACACATTGACATTCATTGATGCTTGTTGAACACTTGTGAAGAATAAACAGTGGATGTGAGCACAGTGATGGTTGGATGAAGCGTTTCAGCAGTGGAGACTGCAATAACTGTTACCTCCACTGGTGCAGATTTGTATGAAAGCAGCATGCAAGCACTTGCTCATCACTGGCAAAAGCACACAGCTAACAATGGTGACAGTGCTGAGAATTTAGCTGAGAATTTCCTCTATTAAACTGTGTTATTATATTCTTTGTATCAGCTGTGACTCACCTGTTTACCTTGAACTTTGAATACTACTAAAAACGCCCAGAGTCACCATGTACAAAACTAACTTAGGCTGCAGTAGGCAAGCATGCAGCCCCTAAACCTTTAATGGTAAGCAACAAGAAGGAATCAGATACTTTTCATAAAAATAAACCAAAGTAGATCCAGGACAAAGGACAATGAATCCTCCCCCAGTTCATCATACTACTCACGGAGAGGACCTCAGAAAGCCAACAGCCCACCACAAATTTTCCCTCTTTTTTCTGGAAGATGACAAACTGTCAGCTTTAGGATCCACAGGGACATTGCAAGTGGAAGCATTTATACCAAATAAAAGGTGTATATATTAAGTTTTTGAACAGCAATTCAAAATGAGAGTGAACTAATTCAATCACTGAGGAGCTTCTGTATTAATTAGACAATCTGCACTATTAGCCACTTACAGCACTACCTGGACTGTCAACAATCTGTAGCTATACATATATATGATCCATCTCTTTCTGTCCCCAAGATTTTGAGTATAAATATAGGTTAACTGTTTTCTTCACAGTACCTTTCTGTCCTTGTATTTTCACATTACATCTTTCTCACTATGAGACATCATTTCTCCCAGGTGCACAAACAAATCTTTACTTCCATCTTCAGCCTAATTTTCATTATTTTAGACTACCCAAGTTAAAGAATTCATAGCTCTCTATAAACTTGACTGGAGCTCATCAGGCAGTAATTTCTGTCCATCATCCTTCTGTCAAAAGCCATCTAGTGTTTTCCTATCACAGAGTATCTAAGGTATGAGAATTTAAAAACCGCTTTTTCTTCCTGAATTAGAGATTTGGTGCCTCAGTGGAGTCTGATACAGTATACTTGTATCCTTCACACGCTCAGCTGAACCCTACTGACTTGTTCCTTTGTACAAATTTCCGGTCATCTATTCAGTTTTTTACTATTTTCCAGACTGCAAATGGAAAGAAAAGATTTCAGAGATTTTTCCACCTATTTCCCAGGTAAAGTCATTCTTGTGTAGCATACCTTCCACCACTTGTTAGGATAAAAAATCTCAGAAATACCCTCACGTGGCTGTTGCATCTCATCCAAAATCAAACATACACTACAAATCTTCAAGATATGTACCCTCATATTAGTAGCTATACTTCCTCACCGCTTTCACACAGGAGTAATAGCACTCATTTTACATATCACAGAACACACTACTATCTCTTGGATGAAGTAATTTAAACAGTTAATACTTCAAAATGAGCTTTTGAACTATTTATAAATGCATTAGAAAATACCACGCAAAGTAAAAGTTGAGTTATGCATGTTCAGTTAAAATGTCTGCAAAATTTACCATTTCTAGTAAAAAGTCTGTTCACAGAGTAGCTTCAGGTTAGATATTAGCAAAAAACTCCTTCTCAAATAGAGTGGTGAAGCCCATGGAAGTGGTGGAGTCATCATCCCTGAAGGAATTAAGGAAATATGGAGATGTGGCACCAATAGACCTGTCTAGAATGCATGGAGGGGTTGTGCTGATGGCTGGACTGGGTGATCTTAGTGGTCTTTTCCAACCTCAGTTTTGTGATTCTGTGATCCTATCCTTCAGTTAGCTTTGCTCATTTTCATGCATGAAACACAGATGGCTACTGAACTACCAGAACCACTTTCTGAGGCAACCAAAACTGCTCTTGAAAACTCTGCTTTGAAGGACTACCCTGACCATTTGCAGGTAAGACTTGATTAAGACTATGACTGAAAGTGCTTTAGCTTCAGCTCATTCATTCACAGAATTGTCTGAAGTCAGTCAGAAATCAGGTACTGAAACACAGCAAAACCTGAATATTGGAACCTGGAGACAAAATGCATCACAGAGACAGCTGACAAGCTGAATTTTGTATATTCAGGCAGGAACTATGGGCAGGCAGGAAATGGTAAGTGGTAGCAGCAGCATGGGACCAGGAGCACTGTGGGTCCTCAGGGCCCGGCTCACCAAGCTTTCCCCGAGCCACTGCTTTCCTCCGTTGTCCCTGGGCCAAGCACAAAGAGATGGAAAGAGCTCCAGCTCTGGAGCTGAGGGGAAGCAAGGTGGCCCGTCTCAGAAGCACTGCTTGCCCTCTGCCTGTTTTCCAGAAGGAGCACTGGGGCAGAAAAGCCTTGCTGCGGGCTGGGCGGCAGACGCAGACCTGCCACCTGCTGAGGCCATCCTTCTTAGCCCAATGAGGGCCGCTGCAGGGCGTGCGTAGTGTGACCCGGGCCAGGGCTGTAGGGGTGCAGAGGCCGCAGTCAGCCTCCACAATGACTGGGCTACAGCTGCCCCTCAGGACTCTTTCTCGTCCTGTAAGTGGAAAGCTTGGTCTTCTCCAGGAAGCACTTGGAGATGGGAGTCCTGCTTTCCTCTGCAGAAAGAACCAGGCGCCTCACCCATCGAGCACTGCTGTCTGGGCAGGCTTGAGCTACCAGGAGGCAATTCTGGATCTCAGTGCCTTCCGCTCTTGTACTGCAGGGTCAACACTATGGAACTGACAGAGGACAACATGAAGCAGCCATGACCAGGTTAAGAGCTTATGGGTGAAAATCAGGGATCAAACCAGTAAAGGGCATGTAGTGGTTAGGGTCTGCTACAGGCCACCTGATGATGGGGAGCCTGTTGTTGAGGCCTTCTTGCTCCAGCTGCAGGAGGTGTCGTGCTCGCAGGCTCTTGTTCTGATGGGGGATTTCAACCACCCAATATCTGCTGGGATAGCGGCATGGCACGTGGCAGACAATGCGAGAGATTCCTGGATTCTGTCGAGGACAACTTCCTTGTCCAGACAGACCGACCCAAGGTGAAGCCTTACTGGACCTGGTGCTCACCAGAGTGGAGGAGAGCATTAGAGAGGTTAAGAGTGCAGGCAGCCTGAGCTGTAATGATCTGGAGGAATGCAGGCCTGGCAAAAAGTAGAGTCCCATGCAGGGTATGAAGGAGTGTATGCTCCTACCCGAGGAACGTGAGCTCACAAGCAAGGTTGTTGGCTAGGATAGGAAGGCCCTGTGTGCCCACAGGTTTGAGGAATCCTACGGGAACCAATCAATCAGTAATTCAGACTCTCCTGAGTCTAGGAGGGCGTTTGCAGCAAATGTCTGAACAGTTTTGATTTTCTTCTTTCTCTTCTTCTTTTTTTCCCTGACCAGTTATAGGAACTATGGTAGTAATTGCTACAATCTCTCAATGCTTGTGCCGCAAAAAGCCTTCTTGCAGGATCTAGTCCCTTGTATAAATAACTGTGTTAGTCATTGTCATTCTCTGTCTTTGTAATTGTTAAATGTTTGTGATGTAAAAACATCACTTGTGGAATCCCATTCCCTGTTTAAAATACTCTTGTCTTGCTGGGGGATGTTGGTTTTGACTCTTGCTCAGGAAATTTGGTGTTCCCGTGCCCTGGGGAAGCAGGTGGACACCATTACCCAGCAATACACAGGGGATTTTCACCCAGTATCCAAGATGGTTGGCATAAGCAGCTGGTATGGGACAAAGCATGTCAAAAGAAATGCCAAAAAAGACTATTCTGGGTTGTATTTTGGCTCACTGGGTTGTATTTTGGCTCACTGGAGAAACGTCACTGATCAGCCAGGGGGAATGTGGGAATGGAATGTTTTGCAGTTAGAACCAACAAGATGAGTTTTCATGGTCTCTGCTGACATCTGCTGTCCTTTATCGATACCAGTAATTCTTTTGATCATTCTCTTTATTTTCCAACAAAATGGGGTCTTTATTAGTCCTCATCATTTCTCCTTTAGATAAACTTTCCATATTGATGCACGCTTAGTAGGTAGATGAAGTAATTAACAAGTACAAAGGCTGCAGCTTTTCTATTATAGGCTAAAAAGCATACTCAAAGGCTATTTTGTTTTGCCAAGAGGCCCTTAGCCTAAGGATAACAGACTTATCAAGCATCAAAGAAGCCAGGGCCTCTACACGAGGTCCAACTGTCTCACTCTTGGATCGAAAGGGATGCAGCAGATACTCCCCTCCATCCTCCTTCCATACTTATCTTTGTCCAAGTATGAACAGGTGTCCAGGAAGCAAGTGTTAGAAGTCAATTAATTAGCAATATATTATATTATATATAATAATATGATATATATATAATATATATTTGTTATATTTGTTATATATTATAGATAATATATATATGCATATATTTATTTTATGTTATATATTATATTTATATTATATAGATTATATACTATGTCACTACATATTTATATTATATATGTATTTATATAAATATCATTTTATATATTACATTACTTGATACTATTAAATATTATGTCTTATATACTATGTATAACATATAAATTATATGCTATAATATAAATAATATAAAATATAAATTAACTATTTATGTTTAGCCAGTATCTGTATGTTCAGTTGAGTGTCGAGAAGACTGTGAACCTGAAATACTCAGCCAATGATGAACCAGGGGAGGAAGAGAGAAGCATCAGGTAATGGGACATAAATGATGTAATCTTTTTTTCTGTGTGCCATTGCAATTGTGAATAAAATCTGTTTTATCGGAGATGCTGTGCTGATTTATTCTTTGGATGTTTCCACCAGGAGCACTGAACAAGAAACCGGGAACATAAATGAAGTAACAGGACCAGTTTTTATACAACTGAGAGTTCTAATCATAAACTCTTTTAGTTTATGTTCATTGTTCCATAAACATGGTGTTTGTGGAAACTGAAGAACTGTATTGGGATGTAATGGGACATCTGTGGAGAAATCGTACCAAGGGGGTACGATCTCCCCTCTGAGGGGGAGAGAACCATCTCTTGATGAGTTTTTCTTTTAGGATCAACTAAATAGAGGCTGGGAAAACAAGCAGAAATACATAAATTCTTGTATGTGAAGGAAGGCCCTGAGACACAGCACTGTTCTGTGCACTGATGAGGACCAGCTTCACTGCTGCTGATTACGTATTAAGGCAGAAATAGATCCAGAGGCTTACAACAAAGGACAGGCCGTATGCACTATCCCAGCCGTTTGGAAATAAGACCCAGCGCTGCAAGGGGCGCTCAATGCCGCACCACGAAGCACACCACCCACCCTCCGCACCCCCGCGACCGGAAGTTGCCAACCGGAAACGGAAACCACGCACCTAGGCGGGGCGGGAGGACCGCGGCCTGCGAGATGCCGCCTAGAGCGGCTGCAACCATAGAGCTTCAGCCTGGAGCGGCCCCGCCGCGGAGCGAACGGCGCATGCGCTTAGTTTTGCTTCGCTGTGGCGGTGAGGAGGCGTGGGGTCTGCAGCATGGCTCCGGTGCTGAACCTCAACAACGAGGTGAGCGGGGTACGGAACGGGTGGGGACGGACGGGGCAGAGATGGGCTGTGGAGGAAAGGGAAAGGAAGGGAAGGTGCGCCTGGCCCGGCCTGGCTGCGAGGCGCTGCCGCAGTGCCTGTTCCGCCACGCCTTGCCACGGCTCAGCCGGGCCGGGCACGTTTCCCTGCAGGTAGAGAAGCTGATCGTGGCGAATAAACGCCTCAGAGCCTCTCCTGTCCTCTCTTTCAGCGGGCTTAATATTGCTTTCACGCTTTATAGAATGAGTAGAATGCTATAGTGTGGTGTGTTTCGGTTGTGGTCGGGGTTTTGTTAATCAGTCATTGCATGTGAAGAGCCTGGCACAGCCAGAGTTACCTGCTGTGCGCCTTTAAACATGGTAATTCTGCTGCACCTGTTGCACCAGCTCCAGCACTGTGCCTGGGTAACTCGTTACAGTCGCTATTCATCATCTGCAAGAGAACTAGAATTGGTGCTTATCTAATTATTCCCTAATTTGTTAAAAGCAAGTCTTATGTTCCAAGCATATAACAGCTCCGAGGGGGTGATCTGCATGCAACTCAGGAGGGGGTAGTAACCTGTTCATCAGAAAATGTGTAGCTTAATGTTATATCACATGCAGCTATTGAGCTGATTATTAGCCTTTGGTTCTTGTGACTGCCAAATTAGGTCACATGTAAGCAGCTTCACACTGAAGCCTGCTAAAGAAATTCCAAATAAGAACTTTTCATTCCTTACAGAAGAGAGATGCTCTTATGGGAAGAATTGGAGTAAGAAACAGTACTTGAATGAGGAATGGCCAAACCATTCTTCAGGAAAACTATTTTAGTAGTTTGTGTAGAGAAGATGGACAGGTTTCGGTAAAGACACTGGTGATGGTTTTATTTCTCACAGCTCAGCTATCACCCTGTAGCAAGAAGAAACCAGAGGTTAGTTCTCTGAGAGATTCCTGAAGTGGTGAACTTGCATCAGAACGTTCCAGAGACAAAAAGTTAGGCACTGTATAAAGCACATCAGTTTAAGACATTCTGTAGTGCCGACTGAAACCTTTGCTATCAACCCATTAAGAGAGACAACAGATCAAGCTGGTGAAGAGTTAAGAGCCACATCTTTCTGATGGAGACCTGCTGTCTATAGATATAACGTTTTTTTTCCCGTTTATGCAACTTATCATAAAGCATCTCTAGTGTATTGTCTACTGCAGAAAGTGGTCATAAAATTTTCTTCACCAGGATAATGCTCTGTGTATTTAACTTCCTGGGAAGCTTTTTTGAGAGTTTGTCTTATTGTTAAGAAATATTTCTCTTTCTCTGATAAAGGTGGGATGATAGTGAGTGAGCATTAATCAAGTAATAGTATTAGAACTAAATTTCTCTTGCATGCGCTTCCAGTTTGGTAATGGGTGATATTAATGTGTAAAAATCAGTTTCATACAGTGCATTTGTTAGATTGTATCAAATAGACATAATGGCAATTATTGCAGTAAGAAATTTAAGTTTGTTTAAGTATGTTTGTTACTGGTTTTTAAAGGAGCAAATAGTTATTAATCTCCAGAAACAACTTCTGCAGTGTAAATGGATTAAGCTGTTTTGGAATAGTTAAAAGCTGTATGAATAAGATATATTTGCTTGTTTCTGTATGAGAGGAATGAGCAATCACTGTTGGAATAGGGTCAGTTTATTCAGTGACAGGAGATCTCTATTACTGTCATGTTGAAAACACCACAAAAGAGAAGAAAAACAAGTGTGTGCTCCTAATGGACAACACAGGCATTTGTTGCCAATATTATCAAGAAGTAAGATGTGGAAGTGTCTTGGTATGACAGCAATGCAGGTATTTGATGGGGTGATTATTTCCCTTATCACTAGAGAATCTTGAAGGAAACAATATTATGAAAATCTTATGCAGGGAAATGAAACAAAAGACTGCAGTGTGTCTCCTTTCTTTTTGACAGTCTTTGAGTTAATTTGGTCATTTCACAGAATCATAGGGGTTGGAAGGGACCCCCAGAGATCCTCAAGTCCAACCCCCCTGCCAAAGCAGGTTCCCTACACCAGGTCACACAGGTTCCCCTTGTCCTGTCTCCACTCACCACTGAAAAGAGTCCGGCCTCACCACTCTGCCCCCCACACCTTAGATACTGATAGACCTGGATCAGGTCCCCTCTCAGCCTTCTTTTCTCAAGGCTGAACAGACCCAGTTCACTCAGCCTTTCTTCATAGCGGAGATGCTCCAGGACCTTCACCATCTTCGTGGCCCTCCGCTGGACTCTTTCCAAGAGATCCCTGTCTTTTTTGTACTGGGGAGCCCAGAACTGGCGCAGTACTCCAGATGAGGCCTCACCAGGGCAGAGTAGAGGGGGAGGATCACCTCCTTTGACCTGCTGGCCACGCTCTTTTTAATGCACCCCAGGATGCCATTTGCCCTCTTGGCCACAAGGGCACACTGCTGGCTCATGGCCAACCTGTCATCCACCAGGACACCCAGGTCCCTCTCCGAAGAGCTCCTCCCAACCTGTGCCAGTGCATGCAATTATTCCTCCCTAGATGCAAGACTCTACACTTACTTTTGTTAAACCTCAACTCGTTAATTTGGAGAGGAGATCTTGGAAGTCTTTTAAAAGGTATAATTTAGATAGAAAATAATGCACCCATGGAACAGCAAATTCTCCCAGCTCTTCCAATCTAATGGTGAATGAAAATGGAAAAAAAATTTAAATGTGATCACTGTATAATTGCAGTTTGATTTCAAGTGAGAAAAGGTTTTTTGTTGTTGTTTTTTTTTTATTTTTGTGTGTGTGTGATTCAGACATCCCATTTCTGTTTTTCTATTGAGTTTTGACATCTGTGCCCAAGGCAGAGTAGGAGGTAGAGAATTATAGGGAGACTAAAGGTTGCAGAAAGTTAAAGGGAATTAAAAATGTGAAAATTAGAGTTCTTGGGAAAGAAGAGGAAAATAGTGTTGTTTTTACTGCTTTTCACTTTCTTTTTCTTTGTTTAGAGAGAAAAAAAACAAACATTAATTGAACAAAGATAAAAAGATGAGTTACTTTTATGTGTCAAATGTATATGGCTGTTTTTCTGCCATGCTTGTCTACATTTGACTATAATTGTATTCTCGTCTTTAATTTTATAGGCATATACACTGAAGGAATCCTTAAAAATATTGCTGTGTGATGATTTTTTGGTATCACAGAATAGCTTGCTGTACTACAAGATGTGTATGAACTAAACTTTCTGGAAGCATGTGCTAGGTGGCAGCACATCATCAACAGCCATGGACAGGGCAAGCCTAAAGGGAGATAACCACATTTCATGTGAAGAATTATTTTTGTTGATCAGAAGTATGCAGGAGTATGAAGCAGAAGCTTGTGAATGGAAACCAAGCCAGGTGTGCCTTTTGTCATTTCTTCACCATCACAGTCTGCAGATGCAGTTATTGCTCTGCTTTCCTTTTTGATCTTGGTATTCACTGTTGGTTACAAGTACTTCACAGAAGTGAGCCTCAGAAATCGCATGAGCTTGTGTAAATGATCTCTATGTGAATGCATTTAAAATGTGTAGTTGTAATATACATGAGTGCTGTAAGGGCCAAAGCGGTATGTTAATAAGTCATTGTATTTTGTGAAGTGTCTTTAAATCTTACCAGAATTCAGAGTTGTTCCCATGAGTTACATAAATTGACTTTTAAAGCTGTGTTGTTTTAAACAGTGAGAGCTGATGTCTAGATAAATGCTTATCCTCCGTTTGAAGTGTTCTTTTTTTTCTTAAAGGCAGGTTTAGTATAGAAGTCTGTCTTGACAGTAATATGCATGCATACAAATCTTTCAGTCTACTAACTGAAGTGCAGATTGAAAAGATTCTGCATGGAGAAACCTAGCATTTAGACTCAAAGTGGTGAACTCCATTCAGCAGTTTTTTGGATTCCAGAACTTTGAGGTGCGATGTTCTGTATGGCAGCACTCAGGTTCTCATCCTTCTTTGGTTTACAGCTGTCAACTTCTGGGTTATCTACGCTGGAATGTAGTCTGGGCATGTGGCTTGGCCTTCAGGCTGGTGTTCAGCAGAGTAGAGTCTTGCAATGTAGCTGCAGGAAATAACTGTAGCAGGTGAAGGACTGAAGTATTCTTTGTGAAGCATTTGTGAAATCTGTGAAATCTTGTGAAATCTGAAGATTTGTGTTAAATCAGTAGTTCTATGAAGCTTGCATCATTTATCACAGCACAACTGGAAGGAAGCACAATCCAGATATGGGTTCTTTTTTTTAAGGTGTATAAAGTGTAAAATATTTATCCATGCTTGTCCTTAACACATAAGATATTTGTTATTAATGCAGTAGGTCTAGCACACTGATATATAATCATAGAACCATGGGTTCTGGAATGGACCTCTAGAGATGATCAAGTCCAAGCCTCTGATAACACAGGTTTGCTACAAAAGGTCACCCAGGTCAGCATCCAGCCAGGTCTTGAATATCTGCTTAGAAGGAGATTCCACACCTCTCTGGCAGCCTGTTCCAGTGCTCCATCACTGACAGGAAAGTTCTTCCACAAGTTTGTGTGGATCTTCCTACGTTCCACCTCCTTGACCTATCTCTGAAGAGAGTCTGGCCTCATTGAATTGCCACCTGCACTTTAGGTATTTATAATCATTGATCAGATCTTCTCTCAATCTTGCCTCCCCAAGCTGAACAGCCTCAAGTCTCTCAGCCTTTCCTTGGACAGGAGATGCTCCAGGCCAGTGATCATCTTCGTTATACATAAATGTCAATTTAAAATGTGCCTCAAGTGAAAAGGAAGTTCTGTCATTCAATAGTCACCATTTCTGCAGAGACATTCCAAATAAAATGTAATTTGAGACTAGTCCAGGGTATTTATTAAAGCTGTTACTTAAGCTCTTCCTTACTTTCAGTCTTCAGTGTTTGACTGCCGCACCACTCAGATGTCATTTGCCTCTGCATGTTTCCATTGACATTAGATGACATTTGAGACAATTCAGTATTTCAGTGTTGGTTTTTTTTCCACATTTTCAACAGTAGTAACTGGGACAGCTCTTAACTGAGAAGTCTTTAACTTGAGGCTCCTTGTGAAGAATTACTTTGCTGTTCAGTGTGACATGTTTAACATTGTGCCCCAAGAGTGCAATTCTCAGACGGATGTCAGGGCTGCTGGACTCTCTGCTTCAGGACTGGAAGCTGCTCTCTCTCTTTGCTCCTCTCTTCCAGCTGCATGTCCTGCCTGCCCCTGCCTTCCTGCCTCTGAGCAGAGCATACTTCGTGCTGGTTGACATTAGCTGAGAGCTGCAGCGTGGGTCTGGGGCTGGATGGCTGAGAGGGGAGCAGTGGGTGGGAGGAGATGGGCTGTGCCTCTTCCACCGCAGCGGGCCGCTCCTGTCAGTGGAGTGGCTTTGTTTAGGCTGTGGCATTTCTGTGAAATAAACAAATGGGAGAGCATTCGACCAGCAAACCAAAATGGGATGATTGTATGATGTGCAGTGGCGTTGTCTGACAGCTGTCTATTTTACAGAAAGTAACTACTGACCAGCATTATAGGAGCATGACCACTAAGGGGTTCCAAGAACCCTGAAGGCCAGAGGAGCCCTTAGGTCTGTCTAATCTTGGTAACGAGTACATTAAGAGTAGTTACAAACCAGCGTGAAAGAATCTTATCAGTTTACTATTATGCTTTTTTAAAATCTGTATTTATCTTTGGAAAATGTGAACAGGAGTATCTTAAGGGGGCTAAAAAATTCCGTCTCTTACCCACAGGAAAAGAACTCTTAAAACCAGTTTCAACCCTCTAATCAATAAAGCAAAGTGTGATTTTCAGGAGTTGTATTTCCTGCAGCTTTCTTTTTTGTTGTTTTTTTTTTTTAAAGTCAGTTTTCACTGTCAAACAAACTGATGTGAGCATTCTGTTTTTTAGTTTATTTTGTCCAAATAGCTAATGTTACCCAAGGAATGTTGTGATACTTTAAAGTACATTCCTGGACCTTCTTGCTAGTGATAAAAAAGAATTCTAGACTGAAACTTTCAAAATAACAATGACTGAGTGCTGTTAGGCACTATGGTATTTAAAACAGTCCAAAATACTGGGCAGCCAGCCCAATGCGGTTATCCAAACTTCTCTTTGAAATAAAATAGCTGCCCTCAAAGATCCATTTTGTGTGCTGTCCTCTGGGCTACGTGGTGAATCTAGGAGCTCCTTTAGTGCAACTTAATATTCCGGAGTGCTGACTTAGTAGCTGACTAAAGGGGAGGTGAGGCATGAGCTGCGGTATCTGACTAGTTCTCTGGTATTGGACTGTGCTATGAGATGGCTTGTTGCTGGAAATTCAAAATACCGTGCTCTTTTTCAAGGCATGTATCTGTCTGATGAAGAAAATGCTGCATTTTTGTGTAGCAGCTTAGTCGTCAGAAAGACATTATGGTAGTTGAGAAAACTGTTCTGTGGTATCCTATTCCTCAGTCTGAGATGAGTTGAATCCTGTGATCTCAATCACCAGCAGAGTGCACTAATCACAAATACTAACAGATGCTAGGCTTCTGCCTAGGGAAGAAGGGCGACTGTATGTGTTAAGTGGAGCTTGGCCATAAGGTTAGCCAGTGGGAGTACTGCCTTAGAAAAGTTCTTGGCTGTGCTCCAGAGGCTGCTTATCCAACAATTAACATAGAATACATGAGCTCCCTCAGAGGAAATAGTGGAACTCGGGAGTATTTACTCTGAAGAAATTCTTCTTGCAGCTCTACAGATGAGTTCCATTTTAATATTTTGTCTCTGGCTCATGAGTCTTGTTTGTTCCGGCACCATCTTAGTCTAGCATGCAGGTCAAGCCACTCTCTTTAAGCAGGAGCAGTTGTCTTGGACTCCTTCACAGTGAACACATTCTGTAATTTTTGGTTTTTCAGTGCCAGTAAGAGCTACAAAACCCAATCTGTTCTTCAGATGGTGGACACCAGTTCTGGGAGAGTTTTGAGCTACCTGCTGATATGGTCAGGTTATATCAGACAGACCATCCCTCTTGGACAATGAGAGTTAGCTTTAGTTTGATCACTTCAAAATTAATCTTGCTCTAAGTGCAAACACTTAATATTCTCTGGGGAAAAGTGCAGGTGCCTGGAGTGTTCTGTTGCTGAAACTGAAGCTGTTGGCAGAGTTCTGTCATGGTAAATTCCAGGTTTATGCATAATTTTAAATATGTAATTGAGGATGATCATACTGTCACTGAAATGCCACTGAAATGAATCTAATGTGATTATTGGAAAGATATATAAAAAAGCTGCAGGAGTTAAAAAAAAAAAAAAAAAAAAAGACAAAAAAAATTACACAATTCAAAACCAAATAGCTAATCTATTCCATCACTTTTTTTCTCAATATGCTGGCAAATTACTACTTCTGCTGTAAGTTTTAAGTGTCTGCAAAGTTAGAAGGCTAACAGTGCTTTCTCTTTAAACTCCGGAGTGCTTGACAGCAGTCATATTTTAGCTCTATGGAAATGCATGTAAAATTCTTGCATTCCTTCTGTTACTAATAAATAATTCTAAGTGCAACGGTTCCTTGAAGGAGAAAAAACTGTGCTAGATTGGGCTTGAATTCTGTTTAAAACAGTTCAAGTGTTAAATTACTGACATTCTTTTACAGACCATGTAAATGTCCTAAGGAAAAGGTCTTTTGAAAGCTTATGAAATTTCCAAACTTATACTCTGTGAGATAGAATTCTGAGGAGTTGTGGCTTTATTTTTTCTAGGAACAGTTCCAGCAGCTGTTTCTAAAGTTTCTAGAGTTGCCACATCATCAGTTACACTAATAAAAACAGCAAATTCTGATCAACCATTGACACAGAGTTTCTTTCAGCAGATTACGGAAGCGATTAAACATGGCAAACTGTGCTTTTTGGCAATATTGTGTATAACCCTTATCAAACTATCGTACTTCAGAAGAGAAAGGAAAACTTTTTCGTAGCACAAGTGGTTTATATAAAGTGTGTGTGGTAGGCCACGTAGGCTAGCAAGATGCTCTCATAAAACATCTGTGGTTGCTTGGTGTGGTGGTGTACAATAATGAAAAAAACATGCAAACACAGTCATGGGAAACTTTAACTTGTATTTGAAAGGAGCTGAGATACTTGCAGTGCACAGTATGCTATCAGATTTAATATATAGGTGTATATGCATACTTAAAATGTTGTGTTCTTTTAGAAATGCTTTTAATTATAGTATACGTGCCTAATTGCTTGGTGCTGTCATTGCAAATGTCTTCTTAGAATCTTTGTATTACCAGGCATGAAACTTGCTGTTAACTGAAAAAGAAGAAAGGCTGAAATGGGGTAAAGAAAGGTGAATATTATGGTGTTGGGTTTTTTAGAGCAGGGGGGAGTGTGCTAGAAGAAGAATAGTGATGAGTTGTAAATTCATTGTGAATAGGTGGTTGGTGTAACAGTGATACAATTCCTTTCAGTTTGTCTTGTGCTAATGGAGGTTAGTAGTGCAGTTAAAAGAAAAGTGTTTCAGTTAGGGTTTTTTACACAGAAACGATGGGCTGCTAAGTTGACTCTTTGATTGCCCTTTAAATTGTATTTTAAAAAAGGATTTTAAAATGTGCTTATGCTTTGATAAAAAATTACCAGTACATTACTTATTCTCTTACAAAGGTAGGTCACAGTGGTGAATGTTTACCCATGGTGCATTTAATACCAAATAAAATGTGTGTATGTGTATTCAAAATTTACTTAGAATTTAAATCGTTTACCGTGTCTTTACAGTGCAGACATTCTGTTCGTCTTTATTCTGTAATGAGCATGGAGACCAGAACTGAGTCCAGCAGAGCATTTCTGTAATGGCTCATACCAGAACTTCCATTTAAATCATCAGTAAGCTTGATACTGACCAGAAATAAACTAGGGCCACTAATTCACTAATTAGAGTATGACATCTGGAAGTCTGGTTGGAGTCTTTCACTTGTGTTGAAAGCTAGTTTCTCACAGGCTGGAAGACTTGTTTATAGTCTAGCAAACATCAGATATAAAGTGCATCTCAGCAGTTGAATTGGGCAACTGCCAGGTTATGGCTGGATAGCAGTTTGGTAGGATGAGGAGTTGGGTTGCAAGGTCTTTAAAATTGAACAAAATCTCAACAGTGTTTGGGAGCAGAAGTGAGGAGTATGCCAACAGGAGCCAGAAGTTCAGGGCAAGGGATGTCATGTTAGAGACTTCGTATTTCTCATGTTTAGGCTACTGTGTATTAAAGTGCAGGTAAGGGTAAAGCTGTTTAAGAAACACAGTGCCATTTTCTGCTTTGGCTCTCTCAATTTCTGACTCAAAAATGAGAATAATACAGTTTCCAGTAAAAGCCTCCCATTATTTTTTCAAAATAATGCTATACATTTCTCTTTGTCTTCATTATTTCTCCTCTTTTTGTTCTCATGAGATCATAGCTCGCTTCTCTAGTTTCTGACGTTGATACTTTGAATGGAGAGTGAAAACTAGCCAGCAGCATAAAGCTGACTGGTGGAAAACAAAACTTCCAGTGTCTATAGCTCTTATAGCTTTTCAGACTAAAAATATTGAAATAACATTTATTTTGTCTTGAACGAGAGTGTTCAAAGAAAATCCACCCCTTTCAAAAAGTTACTTGAAGCTAATGAGCAGACAAGAGAAATGAGATTTAACTTAGGCAATACCTGTAATGTATAACTGGCATAAAGTTACCATTAAATGCTGGATGTGTATATCCAAATCCTTAAGCATCTACGGGAACAGTTTCCATTATATTTTTACCCACCAAAATGCATGAGGTATTCAGCTTACCAGAAATTTTTGCTGTGGTGATATGTCTGTGTTTTCTGGAAAGTGCTATGGCTCTTTGCAGTGATATGAAAAGATCTCTGAAAAAGTCTGAAGTCTTGCACAGATATGCTGATGCACTAATGGATGTACTGGTTGCATGAGAAGCTAGCTAGTAGAAACTGTTTTGAGTAGCAGCTGGTTCAAAGGAATGAATAAGGGATTTCATCCAGAGGCAAAAATCTCTAGAGGACTGCTGCAAAGGAAATAAGTAACATAGGAGCAGGATAGCATAACTTAAATTTAGTTGCATGATAAAATAGGAATTCCAGACGATATAAAGCAGAGGGCAGTTAAGGTGATTGCTCACTCTTGAAGTGATTTAGAAATAACCAGGATGGTGGAAGGAGCGAGAGATGCAACAGCCTTTGCAGTGAACATTACAGAGACAGCACTACAGGTATTCCAGCTCTCAGAACTGGTGGCTGGGTAACGTGTGCCAGAGGAAGAAATAGCATGAGGGGCAAGAGAGCTCATGAAGGGAAATGTGTGTATTTGGTGTGGAAAAGCTGGAGACTGAAGAAGTAAGCAGCAAGCTTCAATAAATAAAAATGCCTCAAAGGAGCCAGCACTGGATGTTGGAGAGACTTGGCGCGTACCATGCCTAAAATAGGTGGATAGTGGGAATGGCTGTCATGTCAGAGCAAAGATTTTGCAAGAGCTTTATGGTGCAGTTAGAAATTGTGACTTACACTGGGATAGTTACAGTAGCTCTTAAATCTGGCAGCTACCTGACGAAGAACTAGTTGCTTAAAGGTGAATCAAGATTTGTAACTGGCGATACGTACTCACGATGAAGATTTGGTTTACCTGCTACAAGATTTGACTTGAACTGTAGCTTACTTCTATCCAAAGCTAACTTAAATGCAATATTTTGAGTTTTATTTTACTAGTATGAGTTGGTAGTTGAGGCCTTTTCTTTTTTCTGATGGGATTTTTTACATATCAAAAGAAACTTTCTATCTTTGGTTTCCCAGTCTTTTATTCCTCTTCTTACACATATGGATGAGCCACCAGAAAAGTAGTTGTTTGTTTTAATTTCATTTCTTATCTTCCACAGGTACAGAGAAATGGAAAAGTGACCTAATATGTATTAATAGGGACTTGTCCAACGCAGTTGTTACTCTGCTGGTATTTGCTTTCAAACAATAACGTGGTTTGATTTTACGTTATCAACTTGAAAGCATTTTTCTTGTATGATTTCTTTGTGTTTGCATAACAACTGTATGGTGACAGTGAGAAGAAAGTTTTAAGTGGGTGAGTCTTACTAGGAGATGAGTGGTTGTGTTGAATGACATCTTCACAAAAATACTTAGTGCCTTTTCAGTTATTATTAAGAAGTGGATGGTTGCCAGATGTTGCTCAATGATAATCTTTCGCAGGCATCCCTCTCATTCCCTGGCTTCCCTGCATGTGGGACTAATCTGAGCTGCATATAAAAATGTCTCTTTTTTATTTGTGACATCCCTAACACAGAAGAGCCTCTCCTACTTCTGTCCACTTCAGCAAGCAGTGAAATTTCACTTGTCAGATTAAAAACATCAGCCAAAATAATATAGTAAGTATAAAATATTTTGTGTGCTTATACTGCAGATCCTCTGAAGCCTAGCATCTTACAGCTTTGTAGCTCATGGTCCTTAAAACTTCATACCAGTATCTTCATTCTTCCTTTGACTCTACAGCTTTTTACTTACCCTTGGAGGCCCCCTCTGAGCACTCAGCAGTAGCTGTAGCTTCCCAAACGTTGCCTAAGCTTGCTGGTAAATGAGTATGCATGTATTAATTGGCAGCCAAAATCACAAAGGTCTGAATTCTACTTATGTATCTCTTCCATGGTTGGCCTGTGAATTGTGGTTCTTATCTCTTCTTCAGCTACCAGTTTTCACAGAATGTGTAGGAGCTCTGGCCTTTGCTGATCTATCAGGTTTGGTGTCTGTTTACTAATTGAAGTTATTGGGTGAGGATGCTAAGTGGCAAACAATGTGATGACAGATCTCATTTCCTTAGAAAACAGGTTAAAAAGTTTAATTCCAGAACACACAAAGTCTTACTGCTCATCAGGATGGGCGAGGAAAGTAGTACTGCATTGGCTGTGAGAACTCTGAGGTTTCCTTTGGTGAGTTAGGAGGCCAGTACCATTATCTCAGTGCAAAAATGACCATTAGTTGGAAAAACTGTAGTCTGAGTGAGACAGTATGGCAGTTGACATGCAATTGTTATGTCTGTAGGATACTGAAGGCCTGTCAATGTGTGATGGATGATGTCTGAAAGCCCAGGTCATGCACTTCTCTGAAGGTGACTTAAGGCATGCAAAAACCAACTGGTTGGCCAGATGAAGAATGCTATGATGATGCTTGAATTACCCATTTATTGAGTGCAATTCACAACAATCAGTGCTGTGTGGAAATAAAGGAGCAAGTTGATGACCCGAACCAGAAAGGACTAGAATAGGAGAGTACCAGAATTTACTCACTTTTACCATTTTCCTCTTGTAAACATTGATACCATGCTCTTTTTCAAATGTCTTACAGACACTTGGAGTGGCTTATAGACAGGGAAACTGAGAGTTATGGAAATGATCACATGCACCAGCTTGTCCTGCCAACTGAGGCTGTAATCTAGTCTGCTGCTTTGCTTGCAAGAAGGATTGATGCCTATTCAGGTGCTTTAGTTTCAAGTTCTGCTGCAGAGGAGTTGGTAACCAATAGACCTCTTATTGACTTACACAGCTTGAAGTCAGAATCTCCTTTTGAACTTTAAAACTTCTTAAAAAATAGCACCTCTCAGGTTAATATAGAATAACTTCAGAGTATGGGTGTCAGTTCATCTCTCTCTCTCTCTGGCTCACTGTTTTAACAACTTGTGCAGGTTGTTCAGAGAGGGGCCTATATTTCCCAAAATGAAAGAAAAGAGAGTAAGAACACTGAAATGTACCTTGTAATCTTGTAATCCCTTCCTCCCCTGTAATCAGGGAGAAAGACAAAACAACAAAGCAGCACCCCTCTCCCTCCTCAGCTATTAATACTGGGAATGCTCTTACTGTGTTTCTGACTTTTTTTGTATAATAGACCTTGTACCCAGTTCTGCACAATCTTCTTGAATTCTGGGTTTGGATAATGTTCACAAATTATATAATTACTGAAAAAATGTTTTATAGATTTTGTTAGCATGTTTCAGATTATTTAGAACCTAGGGTTTCATGGTGTTTCATCTGCTTTTGAAAGCTCCAATAACTGAAGAGTAAAAGGATATGGATCCATTCTTCTTTATTTGTTCTTGTGTGTTTATGTTGGTAATTCCTGTGTCGTTAGTTGCAGCTTCTTCTATTGCTGTCTTCCTGTGAAATCAAAGCATAAGGAGATGTGAAAGTCCCATATGATTTCTAGCCAGCTCTCTGGTCTGATTAAGAAATCCTGACTATAGAAATGCTATGATTTGAGCTTAGTGTGTTGACTGCCTTGGTCACATCCCCTTGCAGCATTCCATGGATATACTTTTAGCACAGTGCTTGTTGTGGGTTTTCAAACTTGTGTCCAGCTGATCATTTAAATGCAGGGTTACAAATCGCCTTCTCATAGCCCTCAGATTTGTAAGACTTATCAATTGTCCCCACCCCCGCTCCCTTGCCCTGTGTGGTAATTAATGTAGCATCTTTGGATGTTTAGTTCTTATCTGGCCATTTGCTACTGCTGTTTATTTAGGGTGTAGAAAGCCTCTAGCCAGCTAGGCACACTGAGAGCTCACATACTTTCTGAAGTGCTATATTCAGTCCAATTCTTTACAATGAGACAGTGAGTTTCAAGCAGTAAATCCGTTAAATTTTGGTCTTTGGCAGCAAGCAAGTAACTCTAGACTAGTCTTACTCCCTCTCAACTATCTGAGATATTTTGAATCACTTTTCAAAACCTTTAGATGAAAACACTAGCAGTCTGAGTAGTCATTTTGGTTTCCATATGGAGAAATTATGGTAGAATTACAACTATTTTACATGCAGAAGGAAAAGTGTTTGTGTATTAATATTTTTTTTATATTTAAAGATAGTATACTGAAAGACTCATTTCAGTGCTTCAGTTGATAATGTATGACGGAAACAGCATAGGCAGGCTGCGGAGGAAGGGTTTGATGGTAATTCACAGGGAGTATGTGCATAGCTTAGCCAGTGAGAAAGGTGGAAACCTGCCTAGGTATGCGGAGTCTGCTTGTTCTCATTGTAAGCCCTCCTTGGGATCCCAGTGGCTGGATCCTGAAATGCTGCGGGCAGGTTCAGCCTTAGGGTGCCATGTTTCAATCCAGAAGAAGTTGTCACAGCTTCCCTTATCTACATTTGCTTATACATATTGCAGTACTATCCAGTCCACTTGCTGCAAATGTGTTCATCTGCGTCAAAAGATGATCAAGGCAAGACTAACACTGGGAAGAAATTAAGCAAATAGGAACAAAAAGAAACAGTGTGTTCCTTAGCTCTTACCCTGCTGGGATCTGATCCTGGTATTAAATAAGAGGATAGTTTACTGATCAAAGTCTGGTTTGTGGTCTCCTAGCTCACTCTGTCTCCATCTGTATGTTCCCACCTTGTTCTTTTGCCCTGGAACTAACAAGCATTCATGTGACCATGACGGGAACCAGTACAGGAAACTGATCTGACTGGAGATTGAACTTGCTTTTCTTTCATAAGGTTAGAATCTATTTTGTGGGTATATATTTGCATAAAACAATCTTGGAACCAAGCAGATCAGCCCTGTAGAAGCATATAGATTACTCTTCATGCTTTTACCTCCCTATTTACACATGCTTTTATAATGCAAATGTGTGAAGCTACAGTAAGTCTAGTAGTGGCTATTTCCAGGTATTTTGACATGCATAAAGTTTGCACTGTAATACAATGAATCTTTTTTATTAAAAGAAAAAAAAGAAAGTAAATTTGGGAATTGATAACTTCTCCTAAGAATCTGCAAAATCGTTAGCTTTTTCAAGCTGACATTCCAGATAATAGAGGGAAATATTTGTAGTGAAGTTCCAAAAACATTTTTTCACTTATTCACTCAAAAGATTATATACTGTTGTTCATTCTGGCTAATACGTGATCCAGCTGCAGGTGTTTTGAATTTGAGAAATCACTGTTGCCAAAGAGCACCAAAATTTAACATTCAGAATACTACATTGCCATGGTAATTTCTTGGTTAGAAAGACTGCCAAGTAACAAAAATGAAACCAATGCTTTTGGTGTGCCCTTTCCTAGGAAAATAAAGCCCTGTGAAAACTGAAACATTACTTAGTTTCATGTTTTTCTTCTAAGTACTGGAGAGATGTTGAATACTGAGTTTAAATACATGGTTTTTTGTGTTTGTTTTTTTTTTTTTTTTTAAGCTGGATTTCTTCTTGGGACTTTTGTTCATGCATAACTTAAGCAATGTTCACAAATGTTTTCCTTGTGTTTCTAATGAATTTTTTTCTTTTGTATACATAAGCAGGTCTACTTAAACTTCAGAGATTTCAGTCATAATGCAATACAGTCGGGAAGCTATTGTATTCCTTTGAGCATATTTAAAGATTTTTTTTTTTCCTGTTTTCTGAGACAGAGTTTACTAGTAGATCATTGAATTTTTGTTGTTGCCATTCCACTCTCAGATACAGTTTTTGTAATAGAGCCTGTTAGCCTTGCAAGCACATGAAAATTCTCAAGAACGGGAGCAAACTCAACAATACCCTCTTTTTTTCAGGCATCAGGTGATGTCAGAGGACTTCAGGCTTCTACCAGGAGATTATTTCCAGCACACTTATCTGGTTTTGCTGAAACAAAAGTTATGATGAAGAGACATAGTGGACCTTGTATTCCAAACTGAATTCAGATGTTTATGTATAGAAATACAGAACATTGCATTGGAATAATATCTTCAAACTATGAGTGAAAATTTCTTGTAATTGTGCCTGGACATTAAGTCTGATCTTGATACAGAAGGGACATCGCTGTTTTAGGAAGGAGGAAGAAGGTCTTGGTTCAATGTTTGTGTGTTTGCATAGCATTACAGGTATTCATTGATCAGAATAGAGTGTTCTTCAGACAGCTCTGAGGGAAAAAACATGGCCATCAGTTTATTGGCTGTTAAGCATTTTGGATAGCTGGGGCCAACTGCAAAGTAACTTTGAGTTCTAGATCTTCGGTGCAGCTCTGGTAGTATTCTATTATTTTTCAGTAGTTTATATTAAAGAAGGTTTGGGCATAAAAATATTACTGATTATTTTTTCTCTTAATCTGTTGATTTATTTATTTTTTTAAGAATGTTGTGGATTTTGTTGGTTTTTGTTTTGTTATGTGAAGCATAGTTGGTACTACAGTTTGGAACAGATGCATACCTTTCTCAGTACATCCACAAACCTTTAGTCACACTTTTATTTTTTCCTAATTGATGGAAAACTCGCTTCATTTGGAGGCATGTTGCCTATCAAGGCCTCAAAACAAGTTTTGGAAGTGACCAAATATAACATTTTATTCTAATGTAGAGTTTCTTTGAGAACTTTGCTGGTATTGTTTTAGAAATGTGAATGCAAATATCTTTGACTAATCATGTGAATTTGGATGTGAGATGTGCCTGTACTGTCATTTTGTCTGCGCTGCTTGATGGCGATTTTGTTGCCATCATGGATCTTAAGGACCTTTCCATAGTTATTTAGGCTTTTGGAACCTACAACAAACTTTTATTATTACTGTTATTATTAATAATTACAAATTGCCTCATTTTCTTTTCAGGAAACATGACATTTTTCTTAAAAGGCTTTTTTATAGTTAATTGTGTGGAAGACTCTTAAATAACTTGCTTAAAATAACAAGAATGATGGTTTGTATTGTATTGTGTGCACTAACTGTATCCCATTAATTTAAAAAGGATACTGTGTGTGATCAAAAGCTCCTGACAGTATATCCAGCACAGATTCATTCCTTCTGAGACTTCTGTTAGTTGTAATTAAGTGATTTGTAACAGTGGTTCAAATATCATCATGCAAACAAATCTATTTTTTTGCATAAAATAATAGAAGGAATTTTTTATACCAAAGATATGATTAAATAGTCTTTTGTAAATGTTTTTTTATTAGTTAGATTTTCAGGCTGCGGTTGTTTGCTGCCAGCTTATATCAAGCTTTTAATTCACCAACACCCTCATGTTCCTCTCCACAGAGCTGCTCTCAATCCGTACATTGCCCAGCCTGTACATCTGTATGTTTGGGATCACCCAAACTCGGGTGCAGCGTCTTGCATTTGGCCTTGTTGAACCTCATTAGTTTCTCATGGACTCACTTCTTGAGCTTGTCCAGGTCTCCCTTCAAGGCATCCCTTCCATTGTATAACTTGCACCAGCCAGCTTAGTGTTGTTAGCAGGCTTGCTGAGGGTGCACTCAATCCCACTGTCTATCATTGTAAATATGCTGAAGAGCACCGGTCCCAAGATGGACACCATTGTCACCAGTTTCCACCTGCCCATAGGTCCACTGACCACAGATCTCTGGATATGGCCATCCAGGCAGTTTCTTCTCCATCAGGTAGTTGTATAAGTCAAGGTAGATGTTACTTTCCCTTTGTCTACCAATGCTGTTTCTCCATTGTAGAAACCCGCCAGATTGGTCAGGCACAGTCTGCCCTCGGTGAAGCCGTACTGGCTGTCTTGAATCACATCTCTGCTTTCCAGATTCTTTAACCCAGCCTCCACAAGAATCCATGCTCTTCCCAGTAATTGTCATTACAAGTACTGGGAGCTCGTGCCTCGTGGCCAAGTATCCTTTTAATATATGTTATACTGAAAAGAACAATTCATGTTGTAATCCACCACAGTAAATTGCACTGATTTGGCAAAGGTAAAATGATAGGAGAGGATTTTGAGTGGTGAGTCACTGGCACAGGCTGTCTGGAGCTGTGGGTACCCCATACCTAGAGGTGTTGAAGAACAGGTTGGATGAGCCCTGGGAAGCCTGACCTTGTGGGTGGCAACCCTGCATGGCAGGGGGAGTTGGAACTGAATATCTTCAACATCCATTCCAACTCAAGATATTTTATGATTCTAAGATTACACAGTTCTTGTCAGACTAGTAATTTCCTGATGATCCTATCTCCCTTAATCTCTTTAAAGAGAAGAAACTGGTTTCATCGTATGGCAGGAAAATGCTTATATGAACCTGGCAGGTGTACAAGGGCTGCCCCAGAAGTAATGCCTTCATTATGTGTGTCATTGTACTCCTTGTGTCTGTTGTAGTTTCCATGGAAATAAATAGAAGGCATTACTTTCAGAGCAACCTACATACATCCTGTTTTGGTGAACACTTGCTTTATATTGCAAACTTTTGGAGCAGTGGAAGTCTATTTTGTGAAACAGCTACACACATGGTATTTTTTTTTTGCATTTCATCTTTGTTTAGGATTTAGTAATAGAAATTCCCCTTATAGCATCTAAGAAAGGCGTAGCGTAGAATGGATGTAATTTTTGGTGTGGTTCCTAAGCTAAGGTTTTTACTTCTGAAACATTCTTGTATTCTTTCTGGCTAGTGTGCTTCACTATATTGGCTTGTTTCTGAAAGTGAATTAGTTTCCACTATTATTTCTTATAGATTTAAACATTTGTAAATTATCTATAATACAGTTGTGGAATATTTCTTGGTAGCTATGACCAGTACTTCTTACTATTTAATAATTAGAGTGCAGTTGCTTCTTAGGTAATGTTTTTCTGCAAAACCAAGTGTCTTCCAAAACAAAAGGCATCCCATGTACTTTATTGCAAAGAATCCTTGAAGTGGTTACCTCCTTTTACAACAGCATGCTTCCTGAATTTCTAGGAATCCTGGAATGTATTGCTATTGATAGGTCTGCTTTGAGATTTGCCTGAGGCTATAATTATTCTTTTGAGCTTACTGTTGCCTTTAAGTATATTACAAATTCTTGTCTGTGTGCCCTAAAGCATTGGTAAGTCTGACCCTGTCTGATAGCTTAGCTGTTGCAAGTTTCAATGCCAAGACTCATCCTTTTTTGTTGTCTTTTATTATTTATTTACAAAAAAAAAACCATTGTTTTTTATGAGTAAACGTTTATTACAATTTTTTAAAAGCCACCACAGTTGTGGCGGGTTTTTTTTGTTTTGTTTACCTGTCTCTGTTTGAGGATTATAGGGGGTTCTTTGACTTTTTATTTTCTTTTTCATTGTTTAGTTGTTTGCCTGCCTCGCTTTTTGATGCAAGAAGCTGACAGTTCAGTGAGTCCTGGTAGCCACAATGGTAGTTTAAGGCCCGTTGTTTCAGGCACACTGTATATCTGAAGCAAAGCCTTTTTCATTTCTCTTCCAAATAACTGACTGCTTTCTTGAGAACTTCATGAGTACTTCCAAGAACAGAGTTGATGCATACTGTCCCGTGTGAAAGAAGTGACTGTGGATTACATAAATTGATGTGCCTAGCCTGCCAAGGAGTGAATACCTTCCCTCATTCCTGCTGTCATATGTCTACAGAGATGTTATTGGCTGGCAGCTGGAGAGGCTGGGTCTTGGCTCATTTATGCCCCAGAAACATGCTGTGTCTGCATTAAGATTTCTATAAAAATACATTACAAAACATTTTGGAGAGAAAGTTAAATATACTTAGTATTTGGGTATGCAGAAACTACCATGTTAAGTCACTGTATGAATTCTTCGAATTCAAATGAGTTTGTAGCTTGGAGGTACATCAAAAAGCAAACAAAAAGCAACCACCTTCCTTCTGAAATGGTGTACCTAGTTTACATCTTTTTGAACATATGTAGAATCGAAGAGGTATTCAACTAGAATGCGCTTTATTTTCTTTCCTCTCATTACAGGAAGTTTTATTACAGGGAACTATTTAAAAAGATAATTCCCCTCAATATCAAATGTTAAAAAATTGGTTACACCCTAAGATGGCAAATGTTAAGCATTTCTTTGTCAGTGCATGGAGACTTATAAAGTGCAGCTATCAAGCATAGATTTGGCAGAGTTCCTGTGACTCACCACTCACTAACTTAGGAGTTTCCTCCTAACATCTAATGTAAATATTCCTTCTTAATAGTTTAAAACCATGACCACTTGTCCTTTCACTGCTCACCCTAGCAGTAAGGCTCTTTCTTCTGTTTTTCCTTTAGGTATTGAAACACTACAGTCATGTCTCCACTGGAGCTTTCTCTTCTCAAGTCTAAACGACTCCAACTCTTTCAGTACCTTTTAGCAGCAGGAGTTTCCAGTTCATGTTTTTATGGGCCTCCTCTAATAGTAGGACTTTCTGTTACGGTGAGGGCCCCTGGGTGGAATACTGCAGATGGAGCCTCACAAGAGGGAATTACCTCCTCTGACCAGTTGGCCACACTTTTAAATGCAGCAGAGGATATGGTTGTCCTTCCAGGCTTCAAGCATTCACTACCTGCTCATTTCTAGCTTCTCAACCACCTTTCCTTCTGTTGTATCAAATGGACCACTCGGCTTGATCTCATCCACAAACTCACTGAGGGTGCACTCAATCCTACTGTGTGTGTCACTGATAAAGATATTGAACAGCAGCAGTCCCAAGGCAGTTCCCTCAGGGACACTGCTCATCACCAGCCTCCACCTGGACTCCTAGAGCCATTGACCAAACTCAGCCAATATGTTAATCCTACAGTCAGTGTCATTGTCTTGTGGGGGACCATACAACAGGCTTTGCACAAGTGAAGGTAAATGGCATCAGTTATCTCGCCTTGTCCTCCAATGCTGTCACTGTATTAGAAGACCACAAGTTTGGCCCAGTTTGCCCTTTTTGATGTTATCTTGCCTATTACCAAACAGCATATTTTCCCTTTTCTCTCTGTGCAATTTCAAATAACTACCACATGACAGTTGCCCTCCTACTTTCAGCAGAAGCATTGCTTTTTTTCCTTCAGTGTGACAAGAGGAGGGACCTTTAATTTAAGGGTCCTGTTCCTAGAAATTATTTCAACAGATTAGTCCTTCAGTAGAATTGCTACTAAGCACAATATGAAGCTTAAATGCTTACTTATAGAAGTAACCTAGCTACAAATGTAATAAGGTGTGTGCAAAATATTACTTGTTTGAAAAAATGACATTTCTTCTTGCCTTTTTGGTCTCAGATTTTCCATCATAGTGTCATGTGAAAATGTTCCTCAATGAGCTTTGAGGATTTTTTTTTGTTGCTTTGTTTTGTGGTTGAACTTGATTTTGGTTTCTAATGCTAATATTCCCTGGGAGAACTGGTTGGATGATAACTCAGATATTTGGGCAAGATGCAGTCATTTGCATGTTGTCTCTAAGAAATTATAAGCCAATGTACAAATTTGAGGTCAAGAACTTACTTGAGAAAGAGGTGCTAGCTTCTTACCCGCATTGCATGAACTTAAGATAAGTTTGACTTTTTGTCAGGAGCAATGTTTTTGTTTAAATATTTCATATTTTGTAAATTTAAATATGAAATCCTAATGTATTTTAATAGATAATATTTGAGAGTTAATTTAGCAATACTGTAAGTAGTTGTAGAATCTATCTCTCTGAAATGTGCTTCATTGTGAAGACTGTGTTTTGTTTTAAGGTTTCCCATGATGGAATTTTAAACCAAAAGATTCCAAGGATTTTTCTGTTAGTACCACCTTTTTACTAACAATTGTAATTATTTTCCTCTTACTTTTGGGAGCGAAGTAAGACTGGAACATCCCTGTCAGGTTTTCTTTAATGTTAAAATACATTCTGGGAGGTAGAGGGAACTGTGTAGAGTAGGAAGTTGAAATTGAGTGTAGCGCATTGAATATCAGCATAGAGATTTTGAAGATCTATTTGAATATCTCTTTATGTGTTTATATTTAACAAAAATCTGATACATAAAAAGATTTGCATATCTTGTTGGGTTTTTTTTCATAATAATAAATAGTGTTTAGTTGAGAATCTTTCCTTAGATCTTTTAAAACGTTTCACAATGAAAATAAGATGCACTAATGGAAAAGTACCCTTTTACTGGGACAAAAACAAACAAACTGAAGGCAAAAGATGAGTCTTTACAAATCTGTAGCTCAGTCTGGCTCTAAGGATAATGTTAAAATATGGCTAGTTAGGAATGTCTTGTCTCCTGTTTAGGCAGTTTTAGACTGTTGATTGTTCTTCCTCAGATGTTTGTGAAAGCAGCTTGATTTTAAATGAAATCTGAATTTGTTTCAACTGGAATTTGGGTAGCAGAAGAATGCATTCTGTTTTCAAGAATGGCTTTTGTTGATTCTAAAATGTAACTTAATGTAACAGATGTGTTTTATATGGAAGTTCATCGAGAGAGGAGCTTCATACTGTCTCCCTTCTTTCTGACAGGTTGTGAAGATGAGAAAAGATGTGAAGAAAGCCAGAGTCCTGACCATTCGCAGACTGACCAGACACATCGGGAAACTGAAGTTGAAAAAGTCAGTTTTAAACATCGTTGTTCTTGTTTGTGTTTTAATAAATGAGACAGTAACTGGATTGTCTTCTTAGTAACAGGGGCAAGAGGTAAACATGCATTACATTGAAAACTTAAGGCACACTAGTACATTTATTCTATTATTTGTATTTTTACTTTATTTTAGATAGATCCAAAATACTAACTGTAAAGTAGTTTCATAAAGTAGAACAGAGCTAACATGTTTTAAAAGGATTTAGTATTTGGAAGTTAACCAACTCAAAGGACCTTTTGCAGCGCTTCCAAAGCCATCAGACTTGATCTTTTATGCTCTTCTGCTCTTGATCACAAATTGTCCATTATTTTCTCACTGCAGTTCTCTGCAAATTTGTATAACAAAAAATATTATTTAGTGTGTATATTTATACAAATTATGCTTTTTTAATAATTAGGGTTAATATTCTTAAAGCAACATTTTCAAGATTGTACTTCCAAAGACAATGGGCCCAAAGTGGCTTCTATTATCTCACTGGAGATTAAAAAAAAAAAAAAAAGTCTGTTACAGTGTTTGAAGTGTAAATTGAATTTACTGTTCTTACATAAACTTAGCAAATTATATGGGCCTATTAAACATTCATATTTAAATGTTGCAGATCTTAGATGCAGTTGTATTTGAAATAGCAGTTTCTCCTATGTGTTGGTGATAGGAATTGTCATCATTCCCTTCTAATCAAGTAGTGCTTGTCTTTTTGATTATTTTGCTAAATCTTCAGTGTTGTTTTTTTTCTGTTCAGAACAGGAGAAACACTGTACTACTGAACCACTCTTCACCACAGTGTTCATCACATCAAGGGGATGTGATTGTGCTCATTCTTATGATTGCTTGATAGATACTTAGTATGACCATTCTCTAATAAGAAAGTGAACAAAACTCATGGTTTTTTTTTTTAATAAGGACTTCATTTACAGGGGTTCAGAGGACTTGAAGCTAAAGAACCAAAAACGAGCTGAGAGATTAATAGAAGAAATCCACGCTATGAAGGTATTACCATATTTGTGTATTTACATATTAAATAGAGTTAAGCTTAGCAATAAAAAGCTTTGGTTTTCAGGACTGCATTACTGGATCCTCCCTGAAATATCTTCTAGGTCAGCTTTGCTGTTACCGTAACACATCTGGAAAATCAAGAGTGTTTCCCTATTTCCATTTTTGCTTGCTGCATCTGTCAAGGTGCTAAACAGTTTGAGTCTTAAACTTGCCAAACTAAACTTGAATTTATCTGGTCTGAATGGCGCTTGAAGTTTGTACTTTGACAGTTTAAGTGCAGGAATTAATTTCTTTGTGCCAATTAAGAGGGTAAGAAATGCTTTGTATAACTGATTATGGTATTGTCAATATCAGTTCTCAGCTTTAAATGACATATTACTGGAATATTTCTTTCAGCTTTAAAGTTCTGTTTTAGTTTTTGAAACTTTACCTTCAGGAGGCAGGTAGCATGGGATTCAGTTTTTTCTCTTCTGCTGTCAATTGATACAGTTTTTGTATTTTTTGCATTGTGATGTATGAGCAAATGCTTCGGAGATTTTGTAACTTCATAGTGTTCTCTACTTCTTGTGTCTTGATTTTAGTAGACAATGTTACAACTGTGTGTTTTGGAATGGGTGCAGACTCCAGATTTCAGCGCAAGCATTCTCTATTGTATGAGAGAACTACTTTGACGTGAAATGACTGTTTTTTCCTCGATAACTACAGTGGTTGAGTGACCTTTATCTGTTTGTTTATTTATCTACCAATTAAGCATAGTCTTCAAAAGAAGCTGCTTAATAGAAAGGCTTTGTTAATCCATTTTCATGACATGCTTTTTGCCAGATTCATCAGATGGCATCTCATGGATTTTTAGCATATTATTTGTAAAACAACTGAGCTTCTACAGTTCAGTAAAGGGGAAAAGGAAACGTTCATCAGATAGTTGCAGGGATTGGAAGGAACCTCAAGAGACCTTTGAGTGCAACCACCCTGCTAAAGTAGGTTCTCCACAATAGGTCACTGTCGCTGTTGCTCTGTAAAACAGCAGTCAAACAACGTAAGTGTTGTCCACATGGTGCTTTTACTTTCATGACTGGCTCACACAGACATCCTAGTGCCTGCTAGTACTTAAGTCTGTATTGGTCACATTAGTTCAAGTAGTTTTATAAGTTGGTAGAAGGTTTCTTTCAGTCTACTTTTTTCTCTGTGCTCCCTGCAGTTAACAACAGTGGTTGGACTTGGTTTACCCTGCCTAATTCTAGGTAACTTACAGTGTCAGTTAAAACACCTCCATGTCTTCTAGTTTATGTATACACTGGGTGTAGAAATGTCTCTGGAAGGAAACAGACATGGAATGCCCTTAGCAGCCTTCCTGGGCTACCTGTTTCTGTGAAGATGGAATCTAGAATAACGAGGTATCTGGAGATAAGTGGCTGATTCTGGTATTCATGCTGTTAGATACTTCTTTGGGAAAAAAAAAAAAAAACAACAACAACTCTCTAATAATGAGGCTGTCATTTGGCCAAGCAGAGAATGAGCTGTGTGGAATTAAAGGAACACCTCGGTTGTCAGTAGTGACAACTACTGACACTGATGCTACTTGAGTTTTATAACTGCAGGACCTGTAAGTGTTGACTGTAAGTCTGATTGTTGAGAGAGGACAGATTTGTAATTTGGAGAGTGGTAAATAAAGTTTGCTTTGAAATTGTTTGAATAGGAGGAGTGAGCAGCAGAGGAGGAGGAAAAACTCCAACTTCCTGGGCAAATAGCTGTTAAATCAGTAGTCCTTTTTGTTTAAAGAAAAAAAAAAAAAGTGCACCAATATTATATTCATAAAATTTTAATAGTAAAAATTGCTCTTCCTGGTTGTTTTTGTTAGTTTTTTTTTATCTTTTAAAATGAACAAATAGATGCTTTCTGACTATACAGTATATTTGTTTCTTAAATAAAAGTGCCTGTTCTTTTTCTTATGAATCACAGTTCTGAAAGGCACTATTTGTTCACATATTTTTTTAGCATTGTTGGGTTTTAGACTAAGAGACCTTTACAGACTTGGCATAGAAGTATTCCTGATTCATCATGGAGGAGAAACAAGACAGCTTTCACATAAATCATTCAAATTCCCTGACACAGCAGAGTTAATAATGGTAAAATGTCACACTCAGAAACCTTTTCTTAAGTCAGTGATCAATGCTATTGAGTTATTGAGCAGTGATTTCATAACGAACTCTTCACATAACATGATAATGTATTTTCATTTAGTTTATTTGATAGAACAAGTTCTCAGCTACAAAATGCTGTATTTCAACATAGTCACCAACATTAGCTATGCTGTCACCAGCTCTGAAGAGGAGCCTGCATGCTTGGCTGTCAACGGTTTACGGGCTGGTTCGGCCCGGTTCCGTGACGAGCGGGGCGGAGGGATCTGCAGATCCGCGCCTCCGGGAAAAAAAGGAAACAGGAGACCCCAAAATAATTAAAACAGCGGCACCAATCTGAGGAGAAACAAACTAATTTACTAAGTATATTATCGAAATGCAAGATAACACACTATAATACAATATAATCAGAATTGAAACTAATAAATCAAATATAATGAGAGAGAGAATGTCCGAAAGGTGGATAGGCCTCACCACAACGCTGAGGTGAGATGCGCAGTCCAGTTGAGCAGCAGGGAGACGGGAGCAGCGTCCACAACGAAGGGCAGGCGAGAAAGAGAACATCAGGTGATCTTGCAGGAGTTAAACCTCCTCTCCCTGACCGCAAGGTCCCCTGGGGAATGTAGTTCTTCTTCTCTTCAGGGCAGGTACCCATTTGGTACTTGAGCATTGACAGTTAAAGTCCCAGTGCCCCACATGATGTTATGATGTGGAATACCGAAAGCCAAAAATCACAAAACCATGACATTGGCTCATAAAAATTTGTACCAGTGGAGCTGACCCACCATTTCACAGCATCTAGCAATGACAGCATCATTGCTAGAAGAATGTTGTCCATGCAGTCCGTTTTTCATTGGCCTAAACAGATGGAATTCAGAACGCACCAAATACAGACTACATAGTGGGCATGGAAAGCCAGTCCAGATTGGTAATGTACTCCATGGTCGTCAAACTGATATGAGACCTGGTATTTTCATTTTGCAAGAGAAATTAAGTCTTCCCCTGCCTGATTCTGGAAGCTTGAGCCTTCAGCTTAATCAGCATCAAGGCATATTAATCTGTGTTGATGGTTTGTCCAGGCTGCAGGAAACATAAGAATCACCCCTTTCCTATCACAAAGGGCAGTGCACATCCACTTTATTCTCTGAGGTCTGCATCTTGAACTTTAACGGTAAATTCATGTCACCTCTCCATAGACTGCTGTTTTGACTCTGGCTTGTGATGGCACCACATCTCATACAAGGTAATAATGTGATAATAACGTGTCACTTTCAGCCTTATATTGGTTCAGTAGATCCTTACAGACTTGCAAATAGTGTTCTTTCTGAGCACACTATTTGGTGAAAACTTTGTGATATTTTAGCATTGCCACCATCATTTCCAATGAATTGTGACCAATCTTTAGTTCCATATACAGATCCTTAGTTGTAATCTGCCAGTTTGTGCCGACGCTCTTCATTCTGTAGTATGACAAAAAGAATGACCATGTGGAACGTGGCTTGTCTTTCACATCACTGTCAGCACTGCTGAAATGCACCTCACTGAGTCAGCACCCACTGTTTGGTCTCCATAAACATTCAGCAAGTGTTTACGAATATCAGTTGGTGCAGTTTTTCCACAAGGAGGAGTTCGTTTCCACACCTTTGCTTCATCTGTTCTTCCGTGCCAGATGCCATTTTGTCCCATTGCTCCTCTGCTGCCATCTGTCACATGGCAACAACATGTAATTAAATATTGGTGGCAAGGTTCAACCTATGCTGCCATACCACCAACATCCACCTCTTACGCTGGGGGCCAGTGTCATAAAAAAGGAGGTATCAGTTCTGTCCCATTTTTAATCTTTATAGTGCTTCATGTTTTCACTTGTTCATTGCTTCCAATCATGTTGATGCCAAAATCTCACGTTTAGTAGAACTGCTAGTCTACTAATATCTGTTCTTTCCCCCTTCTTAGATATTTTAACTAAGCAAACTTAACAACCTTTATATTGGAAAGCTGGTGGTTTTTTGTTGTTTTTCCTAGATTGCAAGTGTAAAATAATATGTTGAGTTTTTAAAAAGAAAACTGAGAGAAGAATGTGGGGAAGAAGCTTATACTATACAATTTCAAGCTGGGATGTAAAAGCAACTGACAGCCATTCCTACTTTTGTATTTTATTATGATAACAGAAATAATGATTTTTTAACATCAAATACTGCTTTAGGTTTAGCTTCTTAAATATGAAGACAGTAAATATAACACTAGCTTCATTTTAAGGCTCCATCATTGACAAAATACTGAAATAGAAGCCGTTATCATGTGCTCCTTTTCTTGTTCACATTAGATTCTTAGTTACAAAGTGAAAACAGATTACAAAGGCAGCATTTTGTTGGATTTGAGACAACTTGAGGAAAATATTAAAGGAGGTTCTAAATAAAGGCTGTCAACTATCTTAAAAATATGGCTTGCAGATGAGGCTTTTTCCTATTGAGTCTTGCATAAGAATTTTACTACTTTGTTGTTGAGATTTATTTTTTTTTTGTAAGGATGCAAAATAAGCTATTTTCACTTTTTTAGCAATATGGCTCACAGATGAGACTCCATCTCCTTTCTGAGTCCTACATAAGTATTTTTATTGCTTGCTTTAATAAAGATGCAACCTTTGCAGTAGTACCGAAAACAAATTAATGAAACCCATATGCCTTAATTTATTTGAAAATTGAGCAGTGACAGCAAACCAAAACACTTCTTGTTACTATTATTCAAAATAACCGGAGAAGTGTCAGCATGTTCTTGTGCTCATTTTGAAAACATGTATCTATATTCCAAATATACACTTCTTTTGTTGTTAAGTTTTTCCATAATTCATGTAAATTTGAGGTAGAAAAGAGTATGTCTGTAAGCACTATGTAAGTTTACTTTCTAGTTTGGCCATCTCATGCTGTGGTGTAAGTACTTCTACAGCAGTTCCAGTCAATCTCTTGCTGTATACCACCCTGTCTTTGTAGTTTCATGTTTTTCTAGAGCAGCTAAGAAGAGTATCTCCAGTAGACAGTAAGTCTGTTTAGTCACTGTGGTGGATCTGTGCTAAACTCAGTCCTGCGCTAGTCTCAGCCCCCTTAATCAGCTGTCCTTTCTGGGACTCTGTCTTCTGAAGAAATTTTCACACAGAAATTACATCTCTTATTTTTCACAGCTGTAAAAGAAATTCTTTTTAAATAATGTGGTAAAGGTTTTATTCTTATTCCCTCTAGAGGGAAATTTCTTATTTCTGTTGAGGGAAGCAGGAGGCCTACCGTAAATCTCTTTATGGTCACACAGAAACTAGTTAATTCTGAATGGTGACTGCAGCTGCTACGATTTTTTTTTATTCTAATTGATTGCTTTTGTGTGTAATTTCCCTCATGGTTGTCTCCTGCTTGCGAGGAATATGTATAAAGTCTGTTCTGGGAATGTAATACTAATGTAAACATGACTTCAGTGCTGGACAGTCTCATTGGCACTTCTGTTAAGGAAAAGATTCAGCAAGCGTGTGGGTGAATAGGGTAAGGCAGAATAATTGTATGCTTAGGAAATGAAAGTAATGTTCTGCAAATGAATGGGAGTTCTAAGATATCAATAGATGCAGTAAATATTGCCCACTGAATCAGTATCTAGTCTTAACTTTCTAAATAGCCTTTGGCCATCTTTCACTAAAGCCTCTATTTAAAAAGAAAAAAAACATATATCTTGTTTTCCTAATCAAGAGTTGGACATAGTAAGTGGAAGACAGACATGTATAACTAGCTATCACAGTGTTGGAAAGACAGCAGTGCTGTTCTGTGGGGATCTATGAGAATGAATGTTGCAGAGCTTAATGATCTAGAATCCCAAGATAGTGAAAATATGAGCACCAAAGCACTGTAGAACAGAATCAGAAATGGAACAACTAGGCAATGAAATGACTAAAGAAATTCTATAATAATGCATGCAAAATAATACGTATGGTAGTGAACTAATGCCTTGTTTTCATTGGATCTGAATTGGCTGTTATCAGTAAGAAGGTGGATTTTGGAGTTACCATAGCTGTGTGAAATTGCTGTATTGTTATCCCACGTCTTCAGGCAGAAGACGGTGTGTTCCTGTTTGAATCCATTATTTACCCATACACTGTGTAAGTCTTCGTACTGTAATTTGAGGGGGGGAAAAAAAAAGCTAAATGAAAAAAGTGGCAAGGATTATAAGATTATAAGAGGTGTGACTTGGCATCCTTGATTTCTGGGTTTATCCTAGCTTCTTCTGTTACGCTGTTTTTCTTTTTTTTTCTTTTTTTCTCATCTCGGGCACATGAAATAGGAGGTTTACCTTTACAGGTTTTAGGATCTCTAGAAAAGGTCAAAGGTAATTTATTTTCTTTACTATACACTTTAAGAAGATTGAAGGAGTATTTCTGAGAGGAAGGGATTGGAAAAAGGAAGTTTTTTCTTGCTCTACTGTATCTGTTCTCAGTTTTTTCATGCTCTCTGGAAGTGGATGAGAAAGGGCTATGTATGTGATTCTCTGTATTTGTGCTCTTCCATCTCTGTTCACACCTCTTTGGTTTCTTCTACCTTCATTAATAATTTCCATTTCTGTGAAAGCAGATTCTAGCAGGTAGAGCTTATCTCCTGAATGGCATCCATCTGTCTGTCACTGTCTTCGGCGGGAACTTTGCAGTGTATTCTTTTCATGGCTGCTTTGTGCTCTTACAGGCAGGCATAGAAAAGAGGTGTAGCTAGCTGTACGTAGCGTCCCCTTCTGGCAGGCGCTGCTGTTTTTCTTCAGTTTTAAGAAAAACAGTTCATCTGGCAACAAATGCTGTTGGCAACAATTGTGAATACCAGGGATAGTAATTCAAAACTGAAGATAGTTCCAGCCAACACAAGGCTGCTTGGAAGTATGTTAACCCTGAAATTGCATGTGGTTGCTATTTTAATAATAGAAAAGCAGTGTGGAACAAGTTGACAATACAGAGTGAAGCTACAGGTTGTACCACTCCAAGTGAACACTGACATTCAGAATCAAAAGATGTTGAAGGAGAAAATGTTTAAATAACAATCAGTTTGGCATCATCATGTTTTCTTGTTTTTTCCTTTTTGTATAGCTTTTTTAATCCTTCTCATCGTAGTTTTTTTTGTAATACCTGCCTCTTTTGAAATTGTCACAAGATTACAGACTTTCTGATTTTTTTTTTTGTGCTATGGTGAACAGAGTGACTGTTGCTCCTTGAATGTGGCTACTGAATCAAATGGGAACCTCCAAAATTAAACACTTCATTTAATCTAATTTACTAAGTAAAAAAAGTTCACAGTGTTCATCTCTGTAGACTGATGTAATTGCTGGCATTTGACTTGCATGCCTCTTGAAATATTAAATTAGTTTATAAACGTGGCAGAAAAGAGCAGCTTATATTTGCCAAATAAATTTGGGTATTTTACAACAGCTTAAACAAGCTAGCTATGTTAACTCTTGTTTTGGGGAATTGATTTTAAGGTTTCTTTTGTTATTAAACTGTATAGCTAAGTATTGCTCCCTCAAGTTCACAGTTTGCTTTTAAGAGAGATGGTATAAAACAGCAGAATTTAGCATAGCAGAATATTTACAAAGAGGAAATTATTAATTTATACAAAATTCTATTTACAATAAAAATGAGTTCGGTTTGATGAGAATTTTAATAGCATTGTTCTTCTAGATTGCACTAAAAACAGAAAACATGAGAGAATTTTAGAGCGAAACCTAGATAAAAACACACAGGTTGACATTGAATTTCACTTGGATCTAAACTGAGACAGCAATACTGTAGACATTTAGTAATGTTCAAACTTGGTGCCAGCAAAAACCTGACACTAGTATAGATTACAAAAAGAACAATTGCTAGGCTAGTTCCACTTGAAATGCATTCTTACATTCCCAGTGATTAACTGTAGTTTTGGAGTGCATTTTTTAACAGGTTAGTGAGAATTAATTCTCATCAAAATTGAATGCCATGTATTAACCTATACTGAGACTGCAGTAGCTGTTGCTCTTTTGTTCTATTTCATTCTGATCACTTCCTCTGATTATTTCTTTCACTTGTTACTTTAAAAGACAAAATAACTTACAGTATTTTTTTCTTAATCTGTAGTCTAGTATTCCTGCCTAAGTTGTTTCCAGTACAACAAAGCTGAAAATTAATGATTTTAAACAAGACACTTTTTTAATTTTGAGATGCAGTATATTGAGATAAGAAACAAGTTAGAATAACATTAGATTCTAAAAAAATTTTAGAAATGTAAGGCAACTGATGAAGAATGCAAAGTCATATTGAAAGATGTGGTATTTCCTTGAGTATGTACTTAGAAAAATTAGCAACTGTAAAACCCTTTCTTTTTATATCTTTTTTTCTTTCATTGAAATACAGGATGTAGATGTTTGAGAAGTGAAAAATACTGAAATTACTGTAGGATGTAATAACAATCTTCAATCATAATGGCACAGGAGAACGTATTTAAATTATAATTCATTTAATTTGTCTGCAGTTAGAGATGAAATGCATTCATTTTTACTGGATGAAACCTCTGGTTTCAGTATGTGATGATATAGCATCAAGTCACCCATCAGATTGTGGGGGAAGGCTGTGCTGATTGTACTGGTGGAACAGAGCATTCTTCTATGAGATCTCTTTTTGTTGTGGTTTTGCTTTCTGGTAGCTGTCTGCTCTTCAAGAGTTGAGTATTTACAATAAGATTTGATTTCTGTGGAAAACTGAATCTGTGTATCCACTTACGTACAGCCTGCATCAGACCACGTTGCCTGTAAGTTGAGCAGAAGTTTAATTTGGTGGAATGTTTTATTGAAATGCTGCATCCTTCTTGAAGCATGCAAACTTCTGAAACGGCATTTATTCAAACAATTTTAGTACATATTCTTAATGCAATTCAGTAGTGAGGAGACTGTGCAACATGCAGGGCATTGCTACTTCACTGTAAATTCCTACTCTATATCTCTCAGTGTAATGTGACCTGTAATTTTAATTTACAAAAAAGAACACATTATAATTGTGCTGGTTTATTTACCTTGTCTATATGAGCTTTGAGTGCATGCATACCTCAAACATTCAGTCTTGACTTTGTTGGTGTATTATGTTATACTAAAATGATTGGGAATTCATTCTCTTGAAGACAGTCACCCTGTAATCTTTTGTTATTGTCTTTTATAGTTTCTCCTAATAACCAGTAGGGTACTGTGTATTTTTGTAAGCCCTGAAAGCTTGCATCACATCTCATCTCATTAAAATTAAAATTACACATCAATAAAATCATTAAAATTACACATCTGTAATTTTAAAAGCAAGGTTTGATGCCAGGGAGATAGCAAACACAGAATGGCAGGGGCAAGTGAGTAGACTCCCTCATTTGCTCTCAGTGCAGGGTGCAGGCTGTAGAGTAAACATGCACAAACATTAGAAGTCCTGAATGTTGTCTTGTCAGGGAAGTGAGTGGGCAGGCAGAGAGATCTTGAAACATAGCATGAGTAGAGCATATCGTGTCTTTTTTTTCTTTACCGAATCATTTTATAAATTTGTAGTTGGCATAGTTTTGTCTACAGATAAATGCTTTTAATTGCGTTTTACTTCAACCAAGCATGAACTGAGCGTAACCTGGAAGACATAACAAGGCCTTTCCAGTGGAAACATGGAGGAAGTTATTCTGTAAACTGCTTAAGTGCTGGAGTTTCCCTGCCCCAAAGTGTGGTAGTGTGAGTCACACCTTCAGGGCTGCACAATCTGTGAAACTGACACATTGGACATGGTTTTTTGTACTTTTTTTTTTTTTTTCTCCCCCAAAAGACTGCTTTAAAATATAGATGTATTTTACCTCACGGAGATATTTAGACATTTTTGAAGGGCAGTTACTCTGAACAAGTGACTTACAAGTCAGTATACCTTCTTAACTTTCTGAATATCATTCAGATTTGGGCCCATGATGGCTGTGACAGTGACAGTACCATTCTGGACTCCATGTGTATCCACCTACCTCCAATCAGACTGTTAGAAGCCCTTATAGGATTCTCACTTGTGGACTGAAAACCTCATACCTCCTCAACAGTTCTTGGTAATTCCAGCATAATATTTTTTCTTCCACATGTATGAAGAAGTGAGGAAAGTGTCTGTTAGCAGTCTGCTGCAACAGAGGATGATGGCAGGTCTTTTTAGAATGGAAAGAGCGAAATTCTAGGTTGAATTCCTGATGGAAAAATTCCATTTATTATTTGCCATCATTTCAAACTGTGCTGTATTTTTAATAGAAACACATGGATATTAGGACTAGATATTTTTCACGGCTGCTAGTAATAGAAATTTTAGTACTAGGATATTGCTACTATATTGATTCACCTAGTGGAAATCAACCTATTTTTTTGTCAGTTTTGGACAGGAAAATTTTAATGATTATCTAGTCTGTTTCTCAGCATCAGGTAAAGCAAGTGGTGTGGTTACATCATTCAAGCATTCTAGTGTCCTTCAGCCAGAGAAGGCAAGTGGGTGTTCTGAGTTATACGTTGCAGTGAACAAAGCAGAAAACTCAGTAAAACTAAGAGTGGGTTTTCAACTGTCAAAAGCTTCACTCCAGAAGTTGTAGTCATGAACATGCAGCAGATAACATGCTCTGAGTTTACCTAACATCAAGTTACAGCTACTGATTTGTTGCAAATTTCCGTAGACTTCTCTGGAAGGATTTTATGTAATTTAAATGTGATGGGTAAAGATGTGTGTAACCTGGATTGCCAGGATTCCACTGTGGAAAAAACTAAAGCCAAGTGAAAGCTTGAATTTCCAGGAGTCAGGAAGGCTACGGGTTCTTTGTCCAGAATGAGAGTCCCCTTCTTTAATATGACATTACCAAGAGAGAAACTGGCCCATTTTACCACTTAAATCTGTAGTGGAAAATGAGAGCAAATATAAAAAATATATGTACACATATATACGTAGTCAACACGTGGATAAATTTTCATCCCTCAGTAGAAACGTTTAACAACTTTGTAGTTGTTTTGTAACTACTGTCAGAAAGGTGCTTTTGTTCTTGTCTGCTGGAAAATTATTCAGAGATATTGTAGATATTTCAGTGTGTATATATGCTTGGGTCATTGTTACTGCCCAGCTATTTCTTTTTTCTAAAGTCTCAAGCATAAAGCTAGTGTCACTTTTTCTTCACAGTCAATCTACTATAACCAATGATAGTATTGCAGTTCTTTACAGTAGGCCTTCACAGTTCAAGCAAACTCATACTCTGATCATGGATTTGGTGTATTTTTAAAATCATACAATCTTTTTAGGGAGCCATAGTGGATTCCTTTCACTCTTTGGAAGATATTCCGTTAAGCATTATCTGTTTTTGAAGCAAAAACATGCTTCACAACAGTAGTATTTTACAGTGAGTCAAAGAATATTTATGCTCTGAATAATAAGTAAAATACTGAACTTCTAGAGACTTTGAAAAGAGAAAAAATTGCTTAGGACTGGAAGCCATATAGTCATTAAATTACACACACACAAAAAAAAAAAGGATCTTCAGATCTGTCCTGAAATGAATGTATTTTCTACATTGCTAAAGAACCTAGAAAAATTACAGAAAATAACAAAATGAGGCTGAAGGCTAAAGAAATACATATGAAACTTGTCCATGAGAAGGTAGCCTCAAACACTCATTCAAGGGTAAGAAAGATTATAATGTCTCAGAAGATCTAAGTTCAGTGTTGAATAACAAACTATAGTTGAAATTTCACCAGAAATATTTTATTTTAGGTATGGCTGCTGTGTTAGCAATTTGTGTATGTCCTGACTCAGTTAGTTATTATTTTTAGAGAAATTCTTTAAGTGTAAGAAGAACAAAATTATCATGTAGGGAAGGTAGATACTGCATCATTTCATAAGGAAAGGCTTAACACTTGCATTAGGTAAGAAAATTTGAAAAAATTGTGAGGAAAATGATAGAACTGATAAAGGAAAAAGGAAAATACTGGCCAAAACAAAGTTGTCTGTGGATGATAGGTAAAATTTTTAATAGTGTGAGGACTGGTACTCCTAAATTGTTTCCACAGGCCACCACTGGCAAACTGTTCTTCTGAGTCATCTGAAATTGCCTTAGTCAGCATAGCTGAGAGTGCATTTGATGTGAATAATGTTGCATTTCTCAGTTGTGTCAAAACCTCATATGACAAGCTTGGAGATTTTTCTGTCCTCCCTGGCTATTCTGTAAACCACATTTCCATTTGCTTTAGGATAAAGCATGTATCTTTTTCACTATCACTTTGTAAGTAAGAGATAAAGAGTGATCTGAGCCACCATTATCACTGTTGGTATGATATTGCATTTTCAGATGCCATTTGTGTTTGACATACTTCTGTACAATATGGTCTTGTTTTCATGTGTAAGACAGTTCCAGTTTAAATAATCACATCGTTGAAAACAAAACAAAAACAACCCAAAACCAGAAGAATAGCCTTTGCTACATTTCCATAGGCAACAGGGTGAAATTGCTGCCTGCAGTGCTTGACATGCAGCAGCAGGGCTGCCCCACAGCAGTACTCAGCTGTCTGGCTGCATGCTGTGTTGTCCCATTTCACAGTCCAGCCTTTCCTTGCCTCTGGCTATCCCTTATTCCGTCCCAGTCTAGTGTTTGCCCACCCATAATTTGTTATTTCCATTGTTGCCAGTTTTGTTGTACCACACCCAAATTTGGTTATTTTGATGTGACTTTGTAGATAGATGTGACTGTATGTTCTGTTACTGGTAGGTCTACGTATGTACCATTGAAAGTGTAAGATTTCCTCCCCATGAGACTTCCAGAACTCCTCCAGCTTTCTCTGAAGCTTGTCTGTACTTCACATAACTCTCAGAGATCTGTAACTGTATTGCCAACTACTTGCATTATCTGTCACATCCGGCAGTTTTCTTATTTCCAGTGGTTTTCCACATCCTCTTCATTCAGCTTACTCTCAGCTCAAGGCCTCGTCATCTTCTGCAGCCGTAACGAGGCCCAGCTGACTGACAGACCCCTGTTGTTGCTGCCCCTGTGGAGCCTGTTATCTTGGCTTGAGCACCAGGGAGGTGAGAGTACCACTGTTGTGTGCACCAGCCTGCAGATCTCTCCCCTGCACATGTCCTTGTCTCTTAAGGGGCTTCATGATGGATGGTGAGATGGAACATGGTCTGGAATCAGCCCATTGTCTCTTGCCTACCCATCATCCTCTTGAGGGATGATGAAAAAACAGCCATTGAAAGGTCCACCTCCATTGCGTGCTGAGTGCCTTTCCTCCTGTAGAAAAGAGATGAAACCCTGCATTTACAATAGAATCTGCTATCTGGCTGTGGCCAGCACCAATTACACAAGTGCTATAGCTGGCAGACACTGTTGTGGAAGTGGATAGTGGGTCTCAGTGCGCAACACGAAGTAACAGCTACTGCTGGGACAACCATGAGTAAATACATGGTCAGCAAATGGAGTCAGACCAGGATGTAGGAGCCCAAGCCTGTACCAGGGGAGCAGGGAGCTGCTGAAGGTTACTGCTTCAGCCATTAGAGCAAGGGACAGCTTCTGTTCCAGCAGCCAGCTGCACTGAGAGTGGGGTTAGCACGTGTCCTGTGCACAGCTGCTGGTGGGTCTGGGGTGAAGGACTGCAGGTATGGCTGAAGCTTATCTTGCTTCCCTTTAAAAGAGAATGCTGCATATAAATCCTTAAAAAACAAAAAATAGGCATATTTTTCCTGTGTGGGGGGAGGAGGTAGAATGAAGATCATATAAATTATTATATAGATTCTTTTTAATATAAAGAAACACCTAGATTTAATGAACAGTATTGGGTTCCAGTTCTTCATTCATAACTTCTCGCCAACTCTGACTATTAGCATGTCACTTAACCACTGTGTCCTAGTTTCACCATCTGTAAAACGCTTTTGAAAGTCATGGAAAACTGAATCATAGGTCTTTTCCATCTCTAGATTCTATTAGGTCATCCAGTCTGTCTATCTGCCAGTGTAAGTTTCCTACATTCACCAGTGTTTTTCCAGTCTGGGTTCTGTGTGCCAAGTGGTTGGGCTTCCACCAGTACCTATGGGAGATGAATTTGCAGACCTTTAGATCTCAGCATGAGGAAGCTCTTCTGACACTAACAAATATTGACACAAATATCTCAATTGGCACAGGTGTTGCAGTTTACTATATTTGACTTAGGGCATATGCTTTTGTGTAGTTTCAGAAATTCAGAATAATTTTCTTTAAGTTGAAACCTGCAGTATAGTGATATGAACAATATCTACACAATAACTATCAGAATAAGAAGCTGTCTTTGTACAAAGTTTTCAAACTGTGAATACATGGAAGTTATTTGGGCTCTGTATTATCAGAAGTTAAACTGCTTTTAAAGTCACCATCTGGCAAACAACTGGTGTTTTGCATGATTTATTAGATGCAGTGACCTAGGAAAAAAAAGGCCAATACTTAGTGTATTTTACTGATCAAGTTAACAGATTGTTTTGTAATGCAAGTTGTATATAATATGTATGTTAATGAAAAATCTGTCAGAGGTGTGTGTTTCATGAAATATCCAACTTCTAACCAACTCCACTTGCACAGGATTTTCATTCCTAATGGCATGCTAATTCCATTCTAATGGAAATTCTTAAGGCTGGAAATGGAAATTGTATCTTCATTATATCCACAAGAGGGAGAAGGGAGAGCTCTTTGTTGTTTTCTTGGGTTGTTGTTTTAATTTCAAATTCAATTTCGTGGCTTAACCCTATATATTTGTGTATGTTAATAAGAAAATATATTATTTGCATAAACAACATCAAAAATTTCTGTACATAACAAATGATCTTCTTCCTTTAGGAAATCAGTGGAGGATGCCGTGAAATAATAGTACTTGTAAGGAAGATAAGCCTTAGAATAGTGAAGTCTGATCATAAAAGGAATAAATATGTCTTTCATCCACAGGAAATAAAGCCGGACCAAGTTACCAGACTTGCACTTAGGAAAGAAGTTAATTTTGAAAGTATCTGCAGAAAGGTAAGGTTTGCTGATTTTGTTGCTCCTTATCTGTGAGTGTGAGAAAATGTCTGAGCCCCTAATGATGATGTATTTAAGTTATGCGTGTGTATGAGTGGGATTATCTGCATTTGCATAGTGTGTGATGTACGTTATATTGGATCTTAACTATAAATCTTTCTTTTGTTTCTGAAGTCATCACTCCAATAGGGCACATCTGCAAAAAACTGTATAGTTATTTTAGCACGAGTGGCTTTTCATTAAGGCTGGTGGGCTAACATCAAGCAACAGGAATTGCATACCAGGAAGCACAGTTTTTATAAATAGGCTTGTCATGTTTTCTAGTACATTTACATGAGTTAATTAATGTAAATAATTACACTTCCAACAACAGATGAAAATAAGCTTTATGTACTTGAGAGGAAGAGAGAAGTTTATCCATGTGAAAAGGACATTAGCCTGAAATAAAGGTGGAATTTTAATGCAGCCATTTCAACACAGTGTTTCTCCACTGTCCACTGACTAAATATTAACTAACTAGTAATAACTGGAGGGGATAAAATGAAGACACTGTAAAGAGCAGAAAAAGGTAGCCTTGTAAGTGATTTGTTGCAGAAACGATCTTATAAAGCGACTTCGAATCAAAAATATGAGTAAAACAAACAGAAGGTTTTCCTCCAAATCCTCCTAAATTCTTCTGGATGGGCAGCTGAGGGCTGTGGAGCATCTGAGATCTGAAAAACACATCATGCACAGTCAAAGTTTTAATGCAGTGTTTGATCATTTCCTCCTATAGTGATGTAATTACACTCTATCAAAGCATGGCCATATGTGGTGCAGCTCAGTTATCAGCATAGAATGCAACAGGATATCATTGAAGCAAAATGGAATTAGTATACTAGAGAGTATACTAGAGAGGTCACAAGTTGGATCTTATTGATGTATGATAACTGTTCCAAAAGTAATACATCTTATTTTATTCTGTTGGCCCGTGACATCAGGGGCAGATATGGTGGACACAATTCTGCCCCTCTGCTGCTATCTATCATATGTTCAATGCATCAGCTTTGTTCTGACTGCTTTCTCAAGAATAGAAGTCCCAGAATGAAATACTTGATTCAGTTGTTTTGAAGGAGTTTATGAGTTTATATATTTGGAATTGCCTAAGAGGACAGTTTTTCAGTTGTCAAGAATACGAAAGGGAGTATTGGTAATCTTACCAGTTCATTTTCCTATCTATCCTATCTATCCATTTCTTTTCCTAGAAGTTCTTCAGATATAAGCGGATTATGGTAAAGGATAGGAGGTGGCTATGAAATTTTCCTAGCCCAGGATATTTCTCTTAGGTAATAGAATTCTTGTTTTCATAGTCATGGTTAACTGTATATTTTCCAAATTTAATTAAAATTGGCTTTTATTTTGCCACAATCCTTGAAAACATATAATGCAGGTGTCTTGATGGACTTGTTTTGTTTTTTAAAATTCTTATTTGTGTCACTTTCTGCTGCTAGTAGGGTTTTACAGCAGTATGAAAGACTTAATCTCACCTATTATAATGAATGAGTCTCATTTTAAAATAAACAAGTGTTTGGGTGAGTTCTGATGCTGTTTTAAACCAACAGTTTAACCTCACTGTTGTAGTTCTCCTAACAAGTGGTAGCTGAGCCACTGAAACCACTGACTGGCCATAGCATTCCCACTGCTGAAGGGAGTATTTTTTGCGTGCTTTAATAAAAGTTAATATGTCAATGTATTATTTCATCTTTTCCCACAGTTAGTTATTAATAATAACATTTGGGAAAAAAAATCTATCTCTAGCAGTATTCTTTAGATCCTGTGAAATGTCGGCCATACTGTTTACCTTTTCATTAACTTCAGTTTTGAAATATTTGAAGCAAAACATCCTGTGGCTGTTTTCATTTTCCAAATAGGTTTGTTTTCACTGATAAAAGGCAATCTGCTTTTAATTCACTGTGGAATGCTGAATATTAGTTTTGCATAGTGGATGTGTAGTCAAGATATTTGTTTAATTCCTTCTGCCCACTGAGAGTTTATGTTCTATTACTATTTTTCCACATATTTTTTTCAGAATAAGATAGGCATACTTTTCTATTTAAAAAGATGTTTTCTGGGTTTCATTTATAAAATTTATAAAAAACATCACAGGGCTAACACATTAATATAAGAGAAGAAGCAGTGGGTGAGCTGTCCTTCGTGCACCTCTGCTGAAACTCTTTACATCCATTTTGAGTATTGTTGCAGCTGGCTCAATTGCTATTAACAGATGGTAAACTCTGCTGTAAAGACGGTATTAAATGTTGCCATGTGACTGCAGCTGGACTTTATTGTTGGTGCTTAGTCACAGCTGTTGAAAATGGAACCTTTATTCTCTAGATTCTCACTGAGCTTTTCTACAGGTTCTGAACACAGTTCTGTGCTGTCTGCAACAAACACATTTGCCAGTTGTTAGTATTGAAGAACACGTGGCAGACCTGCTGTCTAATTTTTTAAACAGATTTCCATCTGTGTAGCATTTTAATGTGGTTACTGTAGCATGTGTCCCTGAGCTGTTCTGGGAGCCTTGGTGCATCATTATTGTGCTCCAGAAGCTAATGCTAAAAAAGTTGTTCATTGCAAGATTGAGAGCAGACAAAGGCCAAGCACCTTTGTTTCACCGAAGCCATTCTATCAGACTGCCTCTCTGCTGCCATTTGTCACACAGCAACAACATGGAATGGAATAGTGGGGAGGAGGATCAACCTATACTGCTGTACCACCAACATTTGCTTCTGTTGTAGTGGACCAAAATCTTAAAACAGCAAGCATTTCTTTCGGAGCAGCCCTCATAGAATGGACATCTTATGCATGGCCATAGGCAGATATGCCAGAATTCAACTGAGCAGCATGGTATGATTTTGATGACTGAAAGTCTAGGTTGCCTGATGAGAATGGTTGTACTTAAGATGATTATGCAGGAATGACATTAGTGATGTCTTGGTGTACATATTTTAATGGTTACTCCAAGGTTATAATGCTACAGTTAAAGTTTGGGATGTTATTTTGAAGGTGAGTGAATTTAACATCCGTTGCCTATATGAGTTTGTGTCCCACCCCTCAACATGTATCTCGTCTGGAATGAAAAAGAAGTAAGGGTAGGGTAGTCACAGTGCTCGTAAATTTACCATGACAATGCAGTCTGTTGGAAGTGTTTTATGAAAGGCTGTGATATTAGAGGTATTAATCAATGTACAGCATTACAATTGCTAAATAGCTATTTGGAGCACGAGGTTCCTCAGATTGTATCAGTAAATGGTAGTCTTGGATTACGAGACATGAGTAGGACATGGTTACACAACAATAATAATTATTCTAAAAAATACTCTTGCCTTTAAAAACATAAATTTCCTTAGCAGGAAATTTTAAAGATAATTCAAGTACTTTTTAGCTTGGTGACATAGAAAGAAGGGAAGATGGCGTTTCTAAATCAAGCAGAATTTCAACCAAATAGCTGCATCCAAGGAGGGACAGTCACATCTGTATTTTCTATCTCTGAAAAATAGAAAGGTTTCTATTTGAGTTGATGTTAATAAATGTACTTCTTTGATCTTGGCTTTAATTTATTTAAAAAAAAAAAAAAAACGTACTTTTTAAAATATATATTTCATTAAAATGTCACTATTCTCTTGAATTTAATCTGAGGAAATGCATTAAATCATGAAAGGGGCCTGATGCATAGTCCTGTGCAGTTTAATTGAAGACTTTCTGTTAACTTCAAAGGCTTTGGATCAAGCACAAAATAGTTGCTGTCTTTCATTTGGGCTCTGGGGGATTTTTCCACAGTCCCCTCCCTTCTCTCTTTTCCACCCTTCGCCTTTATCCCCCTTCCTTTCTCCCCCCTACCCCCCTAAATGTTCTACTAGCCACAAAACAGTCTGATTAGGATAGATTCATTTATTGATACAAAACTTCTGTTGCTGGTGCTAGTGCCTTTAACAGCATAACTGGATAATTACTTATGTGGATTTTTAACATTCTTTGCTTATGAAAATATTTTGCTTGCAATCCATAAACCATAGAGAAAGGACTACTGTATGAATCAGTCTTTTGTGTAATACTGATGTGATGGTTCATTGGCTTTCTGTAATATACTTATCATTAATTTTGCACTTAGCTGTTTTGTGGTTTGATTTTGGCAATCTTGCAGGAAAACAGCTGGTGTTGTTGAGGGAACCATGAATATTTTCCCTTTAAAAAAAAAATAAAATAAAATAAAAAACAACTGAATTCTGGTTGTTAGCACTCTTGTAATTAGAAATTGTGTGTAGACAATCAATGTGTAATTATAATAGGAATAAATTAATGATTATTTAATCTGTTTCGGAAGACTTAATGATCATCTGATAATACCTCTCCTTTTCTTCATTGCTTTTAAGTAACAATATGATCAACTTCAAAACAGTTTTAGGAACCCAGAATAGTTGTTAACCATTTTTTCTTTGGGATTAACACACATTACCTCGTGTATATGAAGATGGTTCCATTCCTCAGCACTGTTTATGCTGAGTAGTATAAACAATACTTCTCCACCTTAGGCATTATGTCGCAGGTCCTTTCTTATTTTGGTATGGAAAGACAGTGATTTGCATAGCTGTTACCAATTTCTTTATGCAACAGTTACATTTGTCAACATCGTTTGTTTTTTGGCAATGCGTTCCATTGATTTTAACACTGCTCAATAGGACTGGATTGATGCTGGGAATCAGTGTTGCAGTTCTGGATTCCTTCTGTCTCCAGCATTTTGATTCCATTTGAATGGAAGTTGCACTGAATGTATGAAACCACTGTTTCCTGAGAGTTTTCCATGTCAAACACCAGATATTAACTCTAACAGGAATGTCTGTGGTCTTTCTAACAATACTGATGTAGAATTTTGCATTCAGTGATGAATATCACATTCGGTTGTAAATACTTTCTCTGTGTGAGTGATTATTGGTTGTTGATGTTTTGTTCTTTGTTTTTCTCCTGAGGCTTCTCATCTTCCAAATTCAATTTCTTGAACTATGAGCTGTTCAGCATAACTTACGTATGTATAGAGAGACGTGCATATGTATATATATATCATTATACAGATAATTATTATTCATATAAATATATTTATAGTATATAAATGTCCTTTCTGATGTAAATGAAATGCTTAGCATTGTGTAATCTTCTCTGTTTTGGAGTCTAGAACCCACTGATACGGCTGCAGTCAAAGTTTTGTCAGTACAAAACTGTCTGTTTTCTTAACAAATCTTTCTCCAGTTTTTCCCACTGACTTCTCCACTAATTTTCCTTCTGTCTGTTTGCCCAACCAGTGCCAATCTCTTCCCAGAAGCCCAGTGGGAGAACTCAGTCTGCTGTTTATGCCACACTCTGTCCGTTTCTTTCCCTGGTTAGCCATTCTTTTGCCTGCTAGGTCCTTACCATACTTACTCTGTGTTAATTTCTGTCTTCTCCATTAGCCCCTTTTCATTCAAACTAGGCTGCTACCTGCTTGCCACACTAGAGTCACCATTTGAGAGTAAGGAGATAGACTGGACAAAGTTGGCACTATATTCAACACCAGAGCAGCACATGCAGTGATCTGTTTAGTGACAGCCTGGATTTTGTCTTCTCTCGGAACAATATTTTTAATGTTCTGTATTGAAACGAAACAACAGCAGCTTTGGCAGTTTCTCATTGTGAGGCATTATACTCCTGACATGAAAAAGCTGCCTTCTGTCAAATTTTACTTTACGAAGCCAAGGATCTATTAAGATGTGATCTTTAGGAAAGACTCAGTCCCAAAAATGATTGCTTTTGATTGGAATTAGTTCGTTTCAACCATTTGGCATTTCAGAGCAGAATGTGGATAGGCATATTGCTATCAACAGAAATCAGAGAGCAGTCAGTTCGTGTTGTTCTAATCAGTGTTTGGCTTCTATCATCCAGGTAGCTTAGTCACAGTGAACGCACTTACAAGAGCATAAATGGACAGAAACATACGTAGGGAAGCACAGTGTTTTTCAGCTCAGATATTCCTGTTACAGTGATGATTCGATGCATACAGCTTTGTATACACACAGCTGTATTTTTTCATTGCCAGAATATGACACAGTATATGTAAAAGCACATGCACCTCTGAACTTTTGTTCTTATTTTAAATGAATATTTAAGTTATATGCATAATTTTTTATGGGGCATGAGTAATGGGAAGAATTGAGTAAAGCGTTCAAACAAATCTTGTTTTTATGTTTTCCTTGAAGAAAATGAAAGAAAGTATTATAACAACAGATTCTCAAAGCGTGGTAGGCTTGATACTGAATAAAAGAATGTCAAATCAGTGATGTCAGAATTTCCATAATGTAATTTTCAGAAATACTTTTTAGGCATGCCTGGAATGCGCAAGTGGCAGGCAGAGATCCAGAACCTCAAAGCGTGCATGAGATAGTGGTATAGAAAGGGGAGATTTAGGTGTCAGAGGAACTGAGGAACCTTCAGACGTGAGAGAAGACAGGATGAGAAAGATGAGCTGACTTACTAATCAAAATTGAACCTGGCTACTGGCACTGAAAGTCTTCGTAAAGGAATGAAGAAGAAGAAAAAAACAAAAAAAAGCAGGAGGAAGACTGCATTCCTAGAAGAGCATCTGATTCACAGTCATGTTATCAGCAGGGAGTATTCACAATTTTTCAGAATCTCTCTTGAAGGCCGAAGAGGGAACAGCTCAATGCAGTGAATAACAAAGGCGAATCAGGCTGCCTACAGTACCAGTTGGTTACTGTCTTCAGTACTAAACTACAGAGAGAGAGTATGCATTATAAATGCTTCTATACCAGTCTCTGAAGCCTGAGAAAATAATGGGTGATCATGGAATACCTGACATCCAACATCATCACAGATACAGTTGGTATTTTTTTAACCAGATTAACCAGTCTTCAAAATAATTAATGAAAGGTACCACCTTTAAAAGGGTAACAGACAGATTTGTGTGCGTGAGAATGGCACTGTGTTGTGAACAACTGTGTTTTCAGTATAACTGCATAAAAATGTGACAGGAACAGAGAAACTCTCACAGCAGAAAGTGATGTCAGAATATAGAAGCTACAAGTCTACAGCTGGTAATCGTGAGAGATTTCAGTTACCCTTAACTAATTTGATTACTAAAGACAATCTCTGTTGCATTCCTTATGGATTCATAGGGAAAGTAATCAATTTCTAAAGTTAACCCACACAAAGGGGTACAGAAGAGGATGGGCTTAACCAAATGAGGAAGCCCTACCTTGCCATTAATCTGCTAATTCTCTAGATACTGGGACCCAACTTCAGACAATGTTGATGGACATGGTCTTAGGAGTGTACAGTTCTATTTGTATGACAGCTCTCATCTGAGTAGCTGAAATCCAAATCAGTGTTGCTATCAGTGTGGGAAATGTTCCTAATGATGGAAAAAATTCAGTACCTTTCAGTCTTAAGAAACACCATGGCACAGAAGGTAAGTGAGAGGATGTAAGGTACAACACACATGAGCTGGAGTCTTTCATTATTCCTGGTGCTTATAGAATTTACTGTGTTAAAATGTGTTTAGTGTTGTGTAAATAATTGTAATTACCTATGTTAAAGACTAACATAGCTAATCATATTTACAAACAGAAATGCTCTTTCTGTGTACATGCTTTGAAGAGTAACTCAGAATTGCATGGCAAAATTAGAATAAAATGACATTTCTGTTATTTCTAAAAATGAAACAGCTGTTTTGCTTTACTGTTTTTACTTTTAGAAATGCAAAAAATCTTTTTCTAATTGTATATCATAGAAAAGTAAAATATAAAATCATCACTTCTTTACTCTTTCTTATGCAGATCACTTTTCAAGTGCTGCATCTCAGAACTAAGGAATTGACACTTATAAAAATTTGAGAAATAGAGAAATTACAGAATTAGGAGGATTCTTGCAGCACAACATGAGTCTGCAGCACTGGAAAATTCTGTGAAAAGTGCTGAAGGCACTATTTCTTGAAATTTTTGAACTTGAACAGTAGAAATGGAAAAAGATAATTGTCTTGAGCTATTGGAATTCTCTTTAAAGAAACTACTCATTTATTAATAGTATGTAATAAATAGCTACATTTAAATGTTTCAGTGAGGTAAAATGAAAACATAGGTTTGCAGTGTATTGCTCCTCAATGGCAAGATTATGAGTGTGTGTGGGAAATGTGATGTAACTAGTAGTTTACTGAAAGTATAATAGCATTGCCTTTAAGGGCTGTTGGCCTAGTCTTTCTTTGTTTTGGAACATAAATAATTGTATGCTGATTGAAAGGGCTGAGTGATTACACAGCCAGAAAGTACTTTTTTGTCAGAGTAGCAATAATGTAATGACCTTGAAGGCAGTGGAGCCTCCAAGCACGCAACTGATTTTTCTGCATGCTATACGGTGAAATGCCTTCTAGGAAAAAAGGAGCGTTCAGGATTTGCGTTTGTTCTGCATTCATCATCTGCTGATATTCTCAAATAGTATCAGGGCTTCCTGTGTATCCGATATGTGATTATGAGTAGAGTAAATTCTGAATGCATATACTCCCTCAATAGACTTAATGACAGAAAATCTACGTTTTGATACTAAAGAATCAGTATGTTTATCTCAGATGTTTAATCATTTTTTGGTGAACTGAGTTTGTGCATCCACTTTTTTTTTTTTTTTTTCTCTCCAGAAAGTGGCTGAAAAACATTTAGATTGAAAGATAGCTGTTTTCAGTTGTGCACAAAAATTTTCATGTGAGACGCCAAGAGACTCTATCTTGTTTTAAATAGCATACAGTAACTGATATGGCCTACTCCTGGTCAATATGTGAAGTTTTTATGAAGTCTTTATGTCTCCTGTACCTCCAAATCCCTAGCTCTCAGTAGTCCACATCCTCAGTGATGGCTATAGACATAAATACATGTCTCCTTCAAGTCTTATCTGAGGACTCTGAACTGACAATTTTCAGTTAGGTAATTCTGAGTTCCCCAGTGGTAATGCTTCTATATGTGATAGTCTGAGCAAGATGAAGATTTTCAACAGGAATAATTCTTTTACATCATCATCAGAAGTTATCTGAAGTGCAAACAATAAATTTAGGGCTTGGTTTCAACTTTTAGTTTTGTGTGCTTTAAAATAGGAAGTTCTCAGCAGTGTCTGCTTTCTCCAGAGATTCTTTGTTATAAACTCTCCTAGGTAATGCTTACATATATGCTGCTTTTTCAGCCTGCAGCTGACAGGAGATACTTTGAGGTTTGAGCTTCTATCTTGCTATGGAATATTGTAAAGGTGTCCTAGGATTATATCTCTGTAAGTTCTGTGCAGATTTCAACTCCAGACTGACTTTGTAAGGATACCAGTGGATATCTTGACTCTGAAAGCTAAGTGTCATCCAGGGCTGAATACTGTGATCTTCTTGGCCCATTAAGTGGTTCCAATAATGTAGAGATCATACTCATAGAGCAAACATCTTGCCAATGTGTTTGCTGCCATCTGCTCTGTGCATCTTTGGACTTGCTCTATATATACACATATATATGAGCATATATATATGTGTGTGTGTGTGTCTGTATATATATGTCACTTGTTTAACATTCCATTTTCAGATGATTGGCCAACTTAATTCTTTGTTGAGGATTAGTTAACTGTCTGCTTTAAGCTTCTGGACTCTCATTCTAGAAGCTCAGTGACAAGTAAATGATTTCTCAGCTTTTCAGTATACTTCACTTTTCTGAAAATGTCATTTATGGCTTCAGATCTGCAAATGTATCCTGGGCTCCATCAGCAGAGGGGTGGCCAGCAGGGACAGGGAGGTGATTGTCCCTGTCTACTCTGCTCTTCTGAGGCCCCATCTGCAGTACTGTGTCCAGGTCTGGAGCCCCAGTACAAGAAAGACAGAGAGCTGTTGGAGAGGGCCCAAAGCAGGCCACAAAGATGATCAGAGATGCAGCACCTCCCCTACAAAGACAGGCTGAGGGAGCTGGGTTTGTTCAGCCTGGAGAAAAGAAGGCTGTGACCTGATTGCAGGGTGACCTGATTGCAGCCTTTCAGTACCTAAAGGAAGCCTACAAACAGGACAGGAGTCAACTCTTTGAAAGGGTAGATAACAGCAGGACAAGGGGATATGGTTTTAAGTTGAGGGAGGAAAGATATAAGTTGGATGTCAGGGGGAAGTTCTTTATAGAGAGAGTGGTGAGGTGCTGGAACAGGCTGCCCAGAGAGGCTGTGGATGCCCCGTCCCTGGAGGTGTTCAAGGCCAGGTTGGATGAGGCCCTGGGCAGCCTGGTCTAGTACTAAATGGGGAGGTTGGTGGCTCTGCCTGTGGCAGGGGGTTGGAGATTCATGATCCTTGAGGTCCCTTCCAACCCTGGCCATTCTGTGATTCTGTATGAATTTTGTAGCAGTGACCTTTCTCTTTGTATTGTTCAACAGCTACTGCCTCTTATCCACAACTCATTCCATTTCTGTTCCCCATGAAAAGTACATTTTTTGCTTCAAGTTATTTCATGTTTTACTTTCCGCTTTAATTCCTCATCGTTGTTGATTCTTTTTCTTCTCCTTTGGCATCCATTACTGCACTGTGTGCACAATAGTGAATTGCACTGCCATAAATGGAGGATGTGGGGAAAGGCATTGACACAGTACTAGCTTTGTGACCTCTTTCATTATCTTTAGAAATTGACTTCTTTTCCTTCAAAAAGTTGTTTATTGTTTGTGTGGTAGGCCAGATTTATAGGATTATACGCACATTCTTCTCAGCCTTGTATCAGAGCTAGCAGTATTTGAGTTATCCTACAGTCTTGCCGTTTCATCCTACATCTAGAGTCTACACCTGTTCAGCAGGAGAAGATAATTAAGAGTCCTTGCCTGTTTTACTCTGGATTTCTTGTTCTGACTTCTCTTTATTGAAGCAATCATAGAAGAAGGGAAGAATTAGTTGTAGATTAAATACATGATTTGTACTTTGGCACATCTGAGGTTTATTCCAAGCTCTGCTGTAAATTACAGTGGAGATTAAATACTATTTCTTTTTTACCATTTCCCAGTGTGAAAAAATATGTGGTTACCTCACAGTTGTACAGTTAGCTAAATTAGTTGTGACAGCTTAATCCAGAGGAATGCTATTGAATCTTCTGAACTCCAGCTAAATTTGATCTTGAAACACATGCAAAGTGCTGTATTGGGCTTCTTAAAGGGCCTTCAGACTTTGTTCAGCGCTTGGACTGTAGTTCTAATACACATATCAAAGAATCACAGAATTGTAGGCTTCCAGAGATCATCGAGTCCAGCGCCCCTGCCAAAGCAGGCAAAGAACTACTTTTGTTTGTTTCTTCCATGTCTTATTCATATTTTACAGAGTGTGATGATGTTACAGACAAGTTTATGCTACTCCTTTTAGTAGGAAGGAAAAAACAAGATGAATTGGATATCGGTAAATCTAAATGAGCAGATTATGGGAAAAATAATAACTTTGATTCGGAAATACAGAAGTAGCTAGGGCAGCATCAACAGCTCAGCACTAGTTAGGGGATCTTGATGCTTCTCCCCAAAGCTGGATTCAAAAGTTTGTAGATATCAGTGATGAGCTAACAGTCAATTCACCTGGCATCAGTGCAAGTTCAGCTGAATTCTCCACACCTCTCACTTTTACTGTGCGTAGTTTGCAGATAAGCAAATATTATCCAGGGTACCAGGTGTTGTCATGAGTATTCATATCTATTGGTGCCTGCAAGAAAAATAAATCTCCTAATATTTTTATGGTTAAATTACAGCAATAACAGAAAAATGCTAGCCAATATAAACTGTGACAAGTGGTGAAAGCAATAACAAGACATGAAGGGATGTTTTAAGAGAAGTTGTTCGATTTTTGTCCTGTTGTTCCGCTACAAGACATTACTTTACTCTGGTTTTTGCAAAGGCTTTAGATCTGTTAGCGTTTACACTTTATCTTCAGGTGGAAATTTTTCATCAGGCAATCTATAAATAGTCCAATCTTTAAAAAAAAAAAAAAAAAAAAAAAAAAAAACCTATGAAATTTGTGTGATTTTGTGAGATTTGTATAGAATTAATTGCCATAAGAATTTCCCACCTATCTTGTTGTTCAGCTTGTGTATCTACTTCAGAAGAGCTGTACCATCATTTTGATGTTACTTGAAAGATTGGATTGAGTAGAAGCTGGTTAAAAATTGGATAAAATCTGACAATTTCTGATTATCTTTTTCCAGCACAGTATTTAGTGGTGATGTTTCTGTCCTGTGCATAGTACGTGATTATTCCCTGCTATTTCTTTATTTAGGAGGGTCACTCTCTTTTGAACTCTTGCCTTGCCTACTGAAGATGTGTTTCCTGCCTTCCCTAGCTGATACAGGCTGCTATCAGTGAAGTGGGGACACAGCCACAAACTCGTGCTGTCAGGAGCTGTGAGCCAACATGGCCACAACAATTGGTATCCCGTTGCTTCTCTTGCCAAAATCTTCAGTTTTTTTGATGGCCACAAGTCACATATCAAATTTCTTACAGACATAAAGGAAGAGGGAGAACTAACAGCATTTCAGTCAGAAGATAATTTTGCTCAGTGATCTTATTCCAAAGCAGCGATGGGATGGACTTGGATGGCAGCCATGATCTAACACCTTCAGCCACCCTATGACTCTACATTAACCACACTCTTCCTGCTGTTGTGAAAGACAGCTGTGACTTGTTAGAGCTGTGAGAGCAGTATGTGGAGTAATAGGTTTTCTGTTGCTCTTGGGAGGGAGAAAGTTCTTGTTTAAGCTGCTATAAGGGGTATTTCAGTTACATCTTCTTTTGGCCCAGAACTTTGGATTTTTTTTATGTTTAACCTGGTTAGCATTATCTTTTCCTTTCGTTCTTTTTCCTGAGATCAGGCTGCTGTTATGCTTTAGACTGCACTTCCAGTTAATTTAGAAACCTCAGTCAGACATGCTTCAAGTTTATTTTTTGTGTCATAGGTTTATCAATGTACTGTATACTGTACGCTCATCCAGAGGGTTTCTGGCTGTCTCCATCTAAATATCATAGCAATTCATTTACAGGAACTGATATAAGCCCACCAGGCACTACCTGTCTGTCAGCACTATCCTTTGACCTAGTAGAAATTCTAGTTAGTAGTCTTCTAGAATTAATCTTGTTTTAAGCTACCTGTAGTTTCTCATACAGAAATCAATTAAAAGATAAAGCTATGGCCTCTTCTCTATTTTTTTATTATAATTGTAGCACAAGGTAAAACCAAAAGGAATTTTGAACATGATGAATGATAACAATGAAGCAATAATCAGAAGTCAGCATATCGTGTCCCCGAGTTGATCCTACGTTCCTGCTGCTTAATTCTTCTTGAAGAAAGAAGAAAAGAAGAAGAAAAGAAAAAAGCATGCTAGCAAGGCGTTGCCTTTAACAGCAGCAAATCCCATCTCTACCAAGAGACTCTCTTTCTCACTTTATTTCCTGCATTGTACGAGGCAGGTGCTAGCCACACAAATTCTGCCTGACATTCTCATCCAGCTGCTGCTTTTGACCCCGTGTTGCCAGCCCTCAGAGTCATTCCTTACTTTTCCTGACCTCTGTGCAGCACATTTCAAAACTTGTAGTGTAAATCTGTTTTTCATTTTAACATATATAATGTATAACATATATAATATAATATGATTATTCAGTGCTCAGTTGCTTTGTTTATTTTGCTGTGCCTCAGTTGGAAATTGAATGAGGCAGAACATTCTTGTGGAAATTCTTACCTGAAAAAAATGAAGTAGCACAAGATAATACAAGAATAGCAGGAACCAGTGAAAGCAAGTATTTACAAAAGCAAACGTAGTGCAGGGAGGTGAGGAGTGGGAATATGTATGTACATTATATATACATAGTTCTTGCTATAGATACAGTAGGTACTTTGTTTTTTTTCTCTGCGAAGGCTTTATATACTGGAAAATAGTTGAGGAAAAAAAAATTGAGCATTGGATGTGCCAAAAAATAGAAAAATGGGAATTTTTTAAGAATGTGAATGTCATATTATATGTTTGTTGGCTGCTGTCTCACAGTGTGAGTAGCATTTGTGAAGTATTTTGCTATAAGGAAAAAATGTGGTTATCCCATATGCATTGGCATGTATATGCTTAAACCCTTTCTATAAATATTTGAATTAAAAGACACCAGATGTTGCACAGAAGCTGCTGCTGCTTTATGAACTTCATGGTATATTCTTTCAAAACCCACAGGAAGTAGCTGAGGGGAAAAGTGTATTAATTAAGTTCTGAAATACATTTTCCAGCTAGACAAAAATCTCCAAAGAAAATACTCTTTGATCTCCAGAAATGTGAGCTTGCTGTCCCAGGAATCTGGTGGCAGCATGCTGCACTGTCACAGGGGAATCAAAACTCAGACTCAGAGTTCTCTGAGCTCTTCTAGCTCTGAGAGTAAGTCTAGGAGCGACTCAGTCTTTGACCCTTGGTAGTGGACTCATCTTTTTACTCAAATTCTCTGTCCGGTTGTCATAACACTGTGGACAGTCAACAGGAAAGATATTTTTTCATTTTATCTTTATCTGAACCAATAATACTGTATTAGCAGGGACTTGGTGAGGAAGATATATTGGGATTCGCCGATGCTCTGCACTTCAAATTAAAATCTGAACAGACAAAACAAGAATGTGTTTTTTAAGCTACAGAACTGCAGCAAGTTAGATTTGCTTGGAATTGGTTGAGGAAGAAGCTTTACATTTTGCATACCAATTGCATGTTTCCATATTTGGAAGTAGTAGATCTGCTGTAGCTGTAATGCCTTAGTTATATTAAGAAACTTAGCAGGAAGATGTAAGATTCCAAATTTCAGGATCCGCTCTGTTTTCTTCAGACCTAAAGCACTGAAAATGACTCTCCAGCTGTAGTGGTTGGCAAGTCATGTCTCTCTGTCTCTACTCAATGAATACATGGCTATCCATATTAAGTGGCATAAGTGCTGGAAGAAAAGGTGCATACAAGGCTAGTAAGATTCTCTGATGAAGATTCGTATATCAAACAGTGTACTGAGTAGTGTCTGTACGTGTGATGATTGGACCCCAGCCAGCAGCCAGGCACTCACCAGCTTGCTTACTCTTCCACTCCTCCTACCTAGCAGGATGAGAGAGACTCAGAAGAACTAAAGGGGTAAAACTCACGAGTTGAGATAAAGGAAGCTTATAAATGAAGCAAAACTGTGCATTAGCAAAGGAAAATATGGAATTTATTCACTACTCCCAAGCAGCATGCAGAACCTCAGTCACATCCCGGAAAACAAGCCTTCTACACTCTTAAAGTTGCTTGGGGGAAACTGATGCAATAACAACGAATGTCCTCCTGCCTCCTTTCCTTGAGTGTATGTTGGTGAAAATGACTTAATACAGCATGGAATATCCTTTTAGTGAATTTGTTGTCAGCTGTCCCTACTGTCTTTCCCTTCCAACCTTTTCTGCCTTTCTCTTGAGAGAGAAATGAAGAAGGCCTTGAGTAACAAAATCATTGGTGTGTTATCAACTTTGATTTAGTTGCAAATCAAAGTACAGAACCATAATGGCAGAAATAGAGATAGCTGACTTCATCCCAGGACAGACCCATTACAATCTCCCATTGCCTATTCCATACTTTTACATCACACTCATATGCTACATTAATTATTCCGTACATCCTTATCAGCTACCCCCAGCCTGCTGCCCTCTGACTTTATGCAGAGGTATTATTTATTCCCTTGAGCTGTGAACCACCTCCATCAACTGTCCCATGAATTCATTCAGCCATTGGCTGGGCTCCATCTCTAGTGGTGGCTCAGGCCAGGAAAGGCATCACATTGTGCTGAAATGCCACAGCCTGCTCAGGCAGGATCACTGGGCACTTGCCCAGTTCTTTGTAACCCTCATCGTCCGTTGGTTGAGGTGGCTTTTGCCATGAGTACATTCTGTGACACACAGCTCAAATCATGGGTTACAACAGTTTATAAATACATCCATACAGTACCACTAGGAAGAAGGTGGTTTTTGTTTTTTTTTTCTTTTCTCACAAGTTCTGCTGCAGCTGTAAATAAATCTTCATAGTGAGCTTGTCTGCACACCACAGTTCTTCCCTCTCAGGTAAAACCAAGACAAGGCTGTCCTCTAAAAAGTCTCAGATATCTCTTGTTTTGTTCTTGAAGCACAGTCATGACAAGAGCCTGAAAATGCAATAGCTAGTACCAGTGAATTCTAGATGAATTCAACAGTGAAAGCAATTCCTACTTCTCTCCTTTTTCTTCAGATTGAAGCGTTGAGATCATATTTGGTCTTTGAGCCAGTCTGTGTAATTCTATTGTTCTACCACATTACATTTGGGGGAGTTTGTCCTTGCCTCTGCATCACATTTAATGTATAACGCTTCGATACCTGTTATGAGATTTTCCCACACTAATGGTACTTCTTACAAGCTGCTCTATTCTGTCAAGCCAAACAGCTTCTACCAATACAGTGCTAATTTCTTCTTTCATCAAAATCAAGGGATTCATCAACTTACTTTACACCTATAAGAAACAGAATGTAAAATATTCCAGAATATATATGGCAGAAACAGAATATAGAATGTGATTAGTTCTTTTAAAGTAAAAATTGTATTATGCCTATTCAGTACATGATAAATTGCAGAATTACATCTGTTGTGTTTCTGACAGGTTTTTGCAATCAGATTTTTCCTCAGAATTATGATAATACAGGAAAGCTAAGAAATACTCAAATATTACATTGTTATAACCTTTTCTTCTTGTTCATTTAGTATTCCAGAATCACATTAATATGCATAGTAGCGTGACCTATCCTGTAAGTATTATTCTGCTTATTTTATGTATTTTATTTTTTATAGCCAAAGTCCACTGCAAATGAGCGAGCTCTTGCAAGACTTGCAACACACCCCCTTCTGAAACCCAAAATTGCTGAACTTAAAGGTATGAAACAATGTATTAACTTGTTTTGACTTAGTAACTTGTCCATGTGTCACTTTGCTCATGTTAACTCCTGTTACGAACAACCACTGTTGAAGGAAAAGTATACCAGCCCCTGTAACCAATTTGACAAGCTACAGTACCCCAAGTTGCCATCATGGGTTTATGTGTGACAGTACACCATATGGCATACTAAATAAGACTGAACTGGCAACGAGCAGATACTAAGGAAAAAGAAGCATTATAACTTTTCAAGGTAACTAAAAGAGCCATGGAGTCATATCACAGAATCACAGGATGGCTTGGGTTGGAAAGGACCTTAAAGCCTTAAAGTCCCCAGCCTCTGCCATGGGCAGGTTGCCACCCACCAGATCAGGTTGCCCAGGGCCCCACTGAATCTGCCTTGGGCACCTCCAAGGATGGAGCATCCATAGCTTCTCTGAATAGTTCCAGTGCCTCACCACCCTCTGAATAAAGAATTAATACCTAACATGTAACCTGAATCTCCCCTCTCCTAGTTTGAAACTGTTCCCCCTTGTTGTACCAGGTCTAAAGTCACTTTTTTAAGCTTCCCTATTTCAACCCAGTTTCAAAAACAGCATGTCTAGGTGGTAATGATTTCAGATTGTTTTCCTCACTTGTTGATGCTGTACTGCAAGGCGTTATTTGCTCCTCCTATTCAGTGAAAGGTTGATCAAAGCATTCAAAATATGTTCACTCAGTGCAATAAATTTATCTTAGAAAAATGTTTTATTTCATTAAAATAGCTTGTGTACTTAATTCAAGTGTAGAAGTAACAAATGACTTTTCTTCTACCCCTCTTGTAGCTGCTGTAAAAGCTTTTAAGGATGCAAGACAAAACCCAGGTAAAGCCAATCCTTCAGAAAAGAAGCCAGAAGCTCAGCCTAAATCAGCACAAAACTTGAATGAACATGTTCTTAAACTAGTTCAAAATCGGCAAGGATTTGAAGACAAAACAAAAATGAGTGTGAAAATGGGAACTGTAGGAGGAGCTGATAAACTCAGTGAGAGTGAACCTGAACAGGAAATTATGGAAATGGAGAGAATTCCAAAAGAGTTTTCGTCTCAGACAGTAGAAATGCAAGCAGTCACTCAGACAGGAAAGAAACTTGTCTGTAAAAAAAGGAAAGAAAATGTGAGCATGAACAAATTAACTGCAATGAAAGAAATAATTAGGGATGATAGTGACCTGGAACAACATAGTGAAGAGGAATACTTTGATGATAGTACTGAAGAGAGGTTTTATAATCAGACATCAAATTCTGATAGTGATAGCAATGATGATTTCTTCATTGGCAAAGCAAAAAGAAAGAAGAAAACAGCAGCAGTTAATGATGTTTCTTCAGTAAAAGAAAAGAATACACTTCAGAAAAACATATTGAAGGAAGAAAAGAGTACAGTATCTGGAACAGTGCAGAATTGGATCATGGAGGGAAAACCACATGATAAAGCTGGGAAGCTGGAATCAGTGTTCTGTACTTCTTTGTCTACCTGCAATCAGAAATCCCAAAACAGAAGGTAAACCTTTTCCTCTTGTTTTATTCTTCACTATCTCCCTCCTTTCCAGCAATGACTGTATTTACAATTTTTTGTAGCAGTTACCAAACAAGGAGAATTTCAGTCAATTACAGCTCAGAATGCCTTCATGTAAACTACTCTGCAGTCTCCTTGTGCTTCTGTGATGTTTAGAGATTTTTCACATTATAATAGAGATACTCACATCAGCACTGGCATACATTTAGGATTCCTAAAACTGTATATGAATCTAATCAGTATTGAAGTACTTCTTTTTTAATTCCTTGATTAACAAAGAATAAAAGCAATATGCGATTTTTACCTATGATGCTTGAAAAGTCATTCCACAAGTGTTTTAGTGAAGTCAGTTCTCCATTTGTGTATCATCTTAGAAATTTCATGAGTAATGCTGAATTGTATTTTTATTTTCAGAAACACAAAAGACCAACCTGTCAAAAACAGACAAACAGGTATGTATTACTTAACCTGGTATGGTTGTGGGAACGAAGATAACTTGAGATTTTCTTTCCTCTGGTATATAATATTGCTAGGCTCTTTTTTGTTTGTTTCAATTTTCTGGCATGTATTTTGACAAATGTTAAAATTATCAGGTTTTCTAGCTTTCACTTTGATTTGTGGATTTTGCTTGCTATTTCTTATTTTTGCATATTAACGGATAAAGACAGATGCATACAGGAAAATGCTTTTCTGTTTGTGTTTACCTTGAGCAGTTAATGTTATCTGTGCACAGGTAAGCGTAAACAGATTGCTATATTTAACACATAGTATATCTTGTGAGTAGTATTTTTAATTTCTCTGTATTTTTTTGTATGTATGTTGCTCTGGAAGTCATGTCTCTTATTTATTTCCATGGAAATTACCACAGATAGAAAAAGCATAATGAGACTATTTAATAGAGCAAATTCTCAGCTACAAAAACTCTTTCAACATAGTCACCACCATCAGCTGTGGTAGTATATGGTATCTGATTCCACACAGGAATTTAAGTCACGGGGGTCTTTTCAATCATAGTGAATTAAGTTGCATAGTTCCTGACTGACTTACTGTGAAGAAAAAAGTTAAGACTATGGTGAATATTTGTCTGCATATATTTTCAAAATGATCTATCATAATAAATCTTAAACTGTACTGTAGCTTACCAAGTGACAACTGATGGGGCTGGAAGATGAGAAAATCTTACTGTGAACATTCAAATGAATATGTACCCTATGGCTAATTAATAGGTTACTGAAAATGTCTACAAATTTGAGGTTGTTTTAGCATATTTTTATGAAGGTTCATGATGTACTTAAAGTTTCATGCTATGCTTCTTACACAGCTCTTCTTAAAAAGGAACCGCAGCCCAAAAAACAATCATTTGCAAAAACCTCCATTCTTAAACATGATGGTAAGAATCCACGTTTGGAGCAGCCTCTTCATCCTTCATGGGAAGCAAGCAGGAGACGTCGGGAACAAATGTCACAGATTACAGCATTCCAGGGCAAAAAGATTAAATTTGAAGACTAGATTGTATATAAATTGAGATTTTAAAATATGATTATTATAAATTTGCATCTTACAGTGTTTTTGTCAGTGGTAAAAACTGGAATTTGAACAGTTCTTGGTAGTGTGGACAGAAAACAATGTAGAAATCTTCACTTAAATAATATTTTACATTTCTCAAGAATTTATGCCCATTAATCCATGTTTGGGTGTCTTGATAATTCCAATTCCATAATGCCACTGTTTATGGAATACGCCCCACCATGACTGAATGGATTTTAAGAACATCATCTGTGCCATGTAGGAGTAATACAGATTCTCTGAAGTTTTATTTTTGTAAAAATGTACTTTTAAGTACTTAAAGACTGCATCTAAAGTTACAGGTAAGAACACCACTACTAAAGTGATAATCCTAGGTCTGTATTATCAAATAACATCTTTGATGAGGAAATCTCTTAAACTTGAACAGACTTTACAAATTCATGGATGTGTCAGTTAGCTATGAAAGCCAATTAGTAATGCACATGTTCTGGGTAGCAATAAAATACTGGCCTGTTAAATTGTGGTCTTTGTTGTTCTTGGGTTATACTGCTGCTTCGAGATACTGAAAGAGTGTCTTTAGTACTCCTGCCCTGGAGATTGTATCTGGGTGGTCTGCGTTTCTTGCACTTGTACAGTTAGAAGTCATCTTTCTTATTAGATATTGTTGATAGTTAAACAAATATAATGTATATAAAAAGATACTGTTGGACAAAAATCTTTAGTTATTTAGTATGTTTCTTCAGGGATGTTCTCTGCAGCTTAATTGAAATAAGTCAAAAAGAGGGATGCTATATGTATAGGTTTAGTGGAAGCAGGCAGTGGTACATCATTCTAAGATTCTCCTGTCTTCTGGTGTTGTAGCTCAGGGACTTACTGTGATATGGTAGTTTACTGTGTTTAATAATCCTCAATAGAAATCTCTTCCGCAGATTTGTCTACTGTAAAATCCGTTACAACTTGTGTACCCTCTCATCTCTTGAAGAAGTGTGTCCTATGTATTGAACTCTGTGAAAAAGCAATCTGTTTTCCTATGTGTTAAGCTGCAACCTGATAGGTTTATTAAGTGCTTATAATGGTGAGAAAAGAATTTTTTAACCCTTTGAATGTCACTTTGGATAGGGAAGGAGATGTTGGGAAGAGCAGTGGATGTTGTTTATCTCAACTTTAATAAGGCTTTTGTTGTTCTTTCCCATGATATCCTTATAGACAAACTGCATTAATACATTAATTATTAATAAAACTACATAAATTGATAATGAGGTGAACCAGAAGCTTGCTGACCTGCTGAGCTCCAAAGGTTTTGAATAGCACATAGCCAACATAACTGAAGAGAGGTAACTAGTGCTTCAGTACTGAGCTTAGTAGTATTTAACATCTCCATTAATGAACTGGATCACAGGACAGAGTGCATATACACAACTGGCAGGAATGGCTTACAATCCAGATGGTTGTGCTGCCATTCAGACGGACACGGACAGGCTAGAGAAGTGGTTAGAGGGAAAGTTTAAACTTTGTGAAGCTTAGTTAAGGAAAATGGAAAGCGGGGCCTCTGGAAAGCAGTAACACTGTACAGTAGTCTGTGCTGGATGCAAATGGGATGGAAAGCTGCTTGCAGGAAAGGACTTGAGTTTGTGGTGAATACCAGCAGACCACGAGCCAGCAATTCATCCTAATAGTAGAGATGTCCAACTCCTTTTTAGACGAGCAGCAAGTTTGGAGAAGTGATCTTTCTTCCCTGTTCAGCACAGGTGAGCCTGTATCTATCCCAGTCCCTGGAAGTTGTGGACTTTGCAGTACAAAAGATGTGGACACAATGGAGAAAGTCCAGCAAAGGGTCTCCAAGATGATAAAGGAAATAGAGTATCTGACGTACAGGGAGTGGCTGAGAGCTGGGACAGTTCAGCCTGTAGAAGGCTTGAGGATCTTACCAGTGTTTGTAATTACTGGGAGGGGAAGAAGATCAAGACAGACTTTTCTCAGTACAAAAGAAACAACTTTGTCACTGTAAGAGGTCCAGTGTTGGCACAAGTTGTCCAGAGAAGATGTGGAGTCTCCATCCTCAGAGGTACTTAGAAGCCATCTGGACATGGTTCTGTGCAAGCAGCTCTAGGTGACCCTGCTTGAATAGAAGGGTTGAGCCTGATGACCTCTAGAGGACCATGCCAACCTCATCAATTCCTTGTGATTTTGTAATACTCAGAGGAATGAGTCAAGCAGAGACTTAGTGACTACCATCTGTTGGTTAAAGCAGTTACTGGAAGCATGTAAAAATGCAGTCGCTGTGTAATTCCTCAGTATATTCTATTTACCATGATGTTACAGCCAAATGGGAGGAACAAGGTTAGGTTTTTTTTTTAACACAGTGTGACCACCACTCTGTCTCCCTCCCTCCCTCCCTCTGGTAGACTTTGTATCTTAATACTTATATCCCAGTATTTCTGCCCATCCTCTTACTGTGTTCAGTTGTTGTAAGCTAAATATTACAGTGGTTCCTTGGATTATTATTATCCACGTATGACTTTGCCCCTCAGGCCAAATGTCTGTAAGTGTGGTATTATCTTACTGAATTGCACTGATGCTGAGAAGAACAGGAAATTCATATATCCTTCCATCTCCCAGTGCTTTTTGTTGCTGTTATTTTTAATGTACCATCTTGAATGACATCAAATCTAAAGCCAGAAGCATCACAATAAAACATGAAAATGAGAAAGCATTTTTATTGTTCTTTTGTAGGGAAGGATAATCTTTTGTAGAAAAAGTCATGCCACATGCAAACTCCTCCAGTTTTCCAGATGGAAATGCTGATCCTTAATGCCTAAGATAAATAAATGAATAAATAATCCTAGTCAAATGCTATTCCAAACAAATGTTTGACATGTGACTTCTCTGGTTCCAGTGAAGGGCCAGAAGAATTTCTTTTGTTTGCTGTCATCGGTTCTAATATACTTTTTAATGGATGGTTGATCTTTCCTTGAGTAGATGAGCATCATATTTTAAGAGTTGATTCACTGAAAAGTTAAGGAATGCAAATAGTTTGAAACAAAATGTCTTTTTGTGTGTGTTCTAAAGTGCTTTTCTGCATGTGCTAGGAGATCTAAGAGCATTAGTTTGTCTTGGCATTTGAGCAAATTTCTTACTACATTCTTGGAGCTGTAATTTGTGCCCATAGAATTCTTCCTGAAGGAAACCTAGTTTATCAAAACATCTTTTTTTCCTCTTCAGAAACATGACTGAACTTCTGAGCTCCTATTTAAAAAAAAAAATAATGAAAAAAGATAAGTTGAACATGAATGAGAGGAGGGAGATTAGGTTGTTGGCATTGCTTCAGATTTTAATAGGCCATTACTACTTGTAGCTGGTGCTTGGTGACTCACCTGGATCACAGCCTTAATGTGCTGAGCAGTGTACAAATGAGTGCTGATGGCTGAGACTTGATAATATTTATTATAATGCAGCTGGGTGATTTTTTGTGAGCTGATAAACTCAACTGGAACTTGTTGATAAAAGTTGAAAACATTTTTTCTTCATGGTGGCAATATTTTCCACATGTACATGATGTTAACCTGGTTTGTGACATCGTTTAGGCAGCGACCTCTCTCGAAGTATGACCGATTTATTTTTCTAGTGATATGGGAAGATAATTCACTCTGTGATTGTAAGATTAAGAATCCTGGAGAATCAAGCTTTCCACTCCATTACTGTACTACAGCAGAGATGTTCTCACCCTGTGTCAAACACTCGCAGAGTGCTTTTAGGTGCACGGTGTTTTCACTTCAAACAAGCTCAGATTTGTCAGTATTTTTTTAAAAGACTGCCACAACAATTGGACGTGTCGTTGCTCTGACTGCCTTTTCACATGGAGTCAGATCCACTGAGTTCTACACTCCATGGGTAGTGCTTGCAGGAATTCCTAGTTTGAAGCTCTTAGCTCTAACTGTAATCATTTCGTTAAATTTTAGAAACACCACCACATGTCTATCTCAAATAATTCTACATTTACTTTATGAACTGCATAGCATATGACATCATTTTTGTCTGCATTTGCCCAAAGTCAAGAAAGTTAGAACATTTCAACGTTTTTAACCATATTCTGCATTAATCCCTCAGTGAAGGGAGCAGGGATGTTTCATAATTCAGCATATTTCACCAGTTTAGCACACAGATTGCAGAGGCAGCAGGATGTTGATCTGTATTCAAAAATGTAAATAAGGGATTAAATGTTTTTGGAGTAAGTGAGTGTTCAGTGCATTAATTGTTTTGCATTGCATTGACCATCTACTACAGACTGCTCAAACATTTTTTTCATATGAGTAAAGTTTTTAATGCAGAAATTCTTACAATGGTTTCTGAGCTGCTGTTCCTACAGAGACAGCTGATTTGGTAAAGGGAAACTTGATCGACGAGGGCTGTGTCCAAACAAGCCACATCTTATGCTGTTATGCCTTCACTTATTAAGCTTTTGTGTAGTGCAAGAGGTAGTCATCATTATTGCATCTTTTCTTTTCTTGTGTTTTCCAGGCAACAGCACCTTCCCCATTTTCTTGTTCATGCACACACACACACCTTTGACTGAGGCTTTCTCATTAGATATGGCCTATGATGGTTTCCTGCATTAAGTACTCAGACAAGTAGAACGCTTGAAAAACTTTATTCAAGTCATTTTCACATAAACTTGCAACCATAATACGGGCATGTAACACAAGAATATGAAAGTGCAATAAGGAATACAAAGCTAGTGTCTGAATATTATAAATAAGAACTCATCAGATAAAGATGCAAAGTTTTTCTGAAGTCAAGACTCTAGGAAGAAAAGTGAAGGAAATAATGAAAACTTCAAAAAAGTTGCAAAAACAAGTGGCATTTCACTGAATCTGTAGCAGTTAGTTGCATAATAGTAACCTCCCCATAGCATACTCTTTGGTTTTAATTCAAGTTAAAACCTTTCAGCACCTTCTAGGATTTGGAGAAAATGAAAAATGCCATGTCAGCATAAATGTGAGACACAGGATAAACCACCTTTAGTTGTCTCATTTATGAAATTCACCCTGCTGGTTTGAATGAGTACAGTACAAACAACGCATAAGTGACTAAGGTACATTTGGTGTTTGCACCCATTCAACACTGCATAGTAAACTTTGGAGCAGAGAGAAAATGAGTAGACTTTCACCAACGCAAAAACATCTACACAATATGCTGGTTCAGATGGTGACCAATCTGTCGTTTTTGTCATGGTTCTGTCTAGAAGTATTCAAATAGTGAATATATTTCAGGATTAAAAAAAATATTTAATGAACCCCTTCTGCAGAGAGTCTGGTACACAGTATGTTCCCTATGCGCAGTTTTCATCTGAAGACCCGAAATGTGGGAGGCAACTGCTTCACACATATCTTTAATGTTCGCACATTTCAAAGAAAGTATGGGACTACACAGCAGTGATTTTGTACTGCCATTTGTCTGATACTGCTCCCAAAGACTCCTTTTAAAACACCTGGTAGAAAGGGTTCCAAAGCAGAATTCGCTTTATAAAATAAGATGTTATCAAAACTGTTCTTTATAAATGGTTTTCAACAAAAATGCATGTAATTTCTTAAATATATTCCCGTATGAAAATAGTTAAGATATCGGGGGCACAACTGCAAAGCCAAGATACTGAAGATAGTGGCTGGCACTCCCCTATTGAGAAATGCTTCTATACTTGCTATACAATCAACTCTTCTACTGCATTGTGATTAACTATAGTTAAACAGGGTAAGTTAAAGTCACATTTCTTCATTTTTTTTAATCCTAAAATCTCTTGCTTTTCTAGATAGATTGTTCATGTTATCTTAGGCAGCGTTTGTGCTAATGTACATTATGTCATGTTCCTTAACATACACTTTAAAACAAATAAAACATTTTGCTACTGAAAAGAGCTACATCTCTGTAACCACAATATCCCCAATACTCAGTTGTGGTGTTCAGCACCTTTCTGAACCAGGCCATTCCCACTGAAAGGTCCAAGTCCAGTACTACAACACGCTCCACCTACACAGGATGCTTAAGCTCCTCTGGCTTCTTGCTGACCTCAATGGAGTTCCGCAAGTAGTTTGGATATAGATACGAAAGCAGGGTACTGCCTTGAAAACTGAGGGAGAAACTCCTCAGCTTCTCTGTGTCCAGTTAGCACTCTCTTATCCCACATTCAGTGTCAAGCACCATGAAGTAAGAGCACACCACCTCTTACCAGGAAGCAGTCTGTGCCCACCACAGCTCAGCTTCCATTACAGTAGTAGCTTGTGTGTCTATTGCACAAGCTGCTGTCAGGACTTTCACCCCAATTCTGACCTAAGTTTCTAGAAAGGTGAATGCATTTGCATCTCTTTATCTTAAAAGCTCTTTGAGCTGAGATTTCAGAAGCCTAAACTTGAATCAGGCCCTTGCTTTGCAGATGCATGGCTTCCTAAGAAATCTGCTTTCCAAATTTTGCTCCTGTTTGGGGCCCACAGTGGTAGCTGATTGCTGAATTGGATCTCTGAACAAACGAAAAAGGGACCTGCAGTCTTTAATTGCATTCAGGACACACTTCAAACATTGGGTAGTAAAAACGGGGTTATTGGTTCTTAGATGCTTCTTCAGCATACCAACTAGCTGTACAAGCATAACCTAATCATGATTAAGGTGGAAGTACTTTGTAGTCCCGAAATAAATACATGCAATAAAGAACACACTGATTCTTAACAGCTATCATAACAATTGATAAAACTTCCAAAATGGAGTTCATAGGGTTCAACTGCATAATATACTTCCAAATACTGCCTGAAGTATTCTCAGCAGTGATCAAAAACCATACATATTCCTCAGATTTTTTTCCCTTCTTCAACTATTCTGAATAACACACTATTTAAAATATACATATATATATATCATATATATATTTTATATATATATATATGACATATATATATATATATATATATGTATATGATACTGAGATTTCACGTTTCGTTAGGTATTTGGAACTGCTACTTAAACATCACCAACACCAATCAGTACTTCCAGGTCATTGTTTCAAAAGTAGATCCTTCATTTTACGTGATCTGAAATCTTCCGAAAGAAAGCATGAGATCCCCTTGTGATACGTTATTTCACAGTTTAAAAACAGAATCACAGCTACTGTAGCTTACAGCAGGGTGCACTGCAAATGCAAAATAATCTGGGGATGGGAGGAGGGGTGGTGTACCCAGCACCAGTAAGAAGATCAGTGAAAAAATTTGATGTGGGCTGGAAATTTTTCCCCTTAACAATGCTTGGGTCCTGAACAGCCTAAGTTAGGATTCTTAATGTATTTACTTTCGTTCTCCCTCTGTATTTTCATTTTCATCAACTGAATTCCAAGATACAAATTTCAACAGCCAAATGCAGTACTTAAGGGGGAAGTAGGCATTAGGCTTTCTCACAATTAAAATACCATGCTAGAGATTCTGACCTGCTTTTATTTTGTGGTGCCATCCGAGTTAACAGCCTGTGCTGATGGCTAACCTGTTCAAATGGGCTGTTTCTCACAGATGACTACACCAGGGACTCATCATCTCTGCGAGCCCTCTTCTTGACAGGTAGTCATTTCTATCCACATTATGTGTGCAGAAGTCTTTCAAAAGCCCCACCTTGAAAAATCTCTTTGACATAGAAAGGTGGATAAGTTCTTTAATTCGTTTCTGTGGATGAAAGGTTTCTTTCAAAACCCCCATCTGCTTCTGACTTAAGAAAATGGTAAAACTTCTAACGTATTAAAAATGTAAACGTAACTTTTCTTGTAGGGGTATAACTGATAGATAGATATAGATATATGTATTTCTCTGCTATATGTTAATATCCCTCAAACTGAACATACTTTTCTCATTCGTATCAACAATGTCCCAGCAAGTTTTGTTTGAATGGTTACAATGGGATTACTCTCAAGCAGTTTTTCCTTCTGGTGCTTTCTGAGATAGCTGGCGTTAGTGCTTTCTATTGCATTTTACCTAATTCATTTTACAGAAAGATTTGCTACCTTTTAGAATATGCTTGACTCATTCACCAGTAATATTCTGACTGAAGTCTATCTATCATCACCTGAACTCCAAATATGCAGGAGTTAAAAAATGCTCATATTTTGGGTTGGTTTTTTTTTGTTTTGTTTTGTTTTTGTTTTTGTTTTTTTTTGTGAATGAGTTAATATTTCAAAATTTAAGAATATCTGTGCATGAGTCACCAGATCCACACATTTCAATAGTTAGAAACATAATGCCAATTCAAATGCCTAAAATCCAGTTTCAGACTTTGATAAGAAGCAGCCAATGTGCTTCAGAATCACAATGTGTGTGGGTGTACATGTGTATGTTCTGTAGTTTTGCTTCTATACTGTTTACATCCTATGGAAATTTATATAATGATACTTCAGTTCAAAACATTTGGCACCGTCTCATCCATTTTCTTGTATCTCTCTCAGTACCTGTTAAAGGAAAAGAAACAGTGTCATGCAAATGGCCAAAAAAAAAAAAAAAAAAAAGTCTGGTAAATATGCTTTCATAAGCTTGAAGGTGCAGCTCAAAACCGGCAGAAGAAATTTTGTCTTCTCACCAGCATCTATCTGATTACATTTACTAATAAGATAAGGAAACCATCAAGTTAAGGAATAAAGCATAAATTTCTCTTCCATTGGAATGTGAGTGAATAGAAAGAAGCTATCTTTGCTGAAGTACCAGTTAGTCACCTCTGCTACACATAAATGCTTTTAAAACTCCTTCTACTGGCCCATCATTAATTACTCTGTCCTGTAGGGCACCTGCTCTGCCAGTTTCCTGCAAGTCTTACCACCATACAGTGAGAACAAAGAAAGAATTAAGCTGATGCCATTTAACTTACTGCATTCATGACCTGAGTGTGATTATAAATACAGACCTCCCTGCTGGACTGAGAAGAAAGTTTCTCATTTTAGCCTCCATTAATCACCTGTTTCCTAATACCTTTGTAAGGCTAACTGATCAGTATTCACACTATGTTTATTTCACTGATGCTGTTAGAGTAGACCATGCTGTCATTTAGCATTCATTATTGCTCTGGAATTTCATGGAATAAATGTTGTATATGTGAAACTAATGCAGCACCTGGGAACTGCTCATTACTGTGTTACAGAACAATTGTTTTTTGTGTGCATCTTCCACAGCTACTAAGCTACAGCAGATCTACAAGTAAGAACACTAATTAAATGTGAATTCGTCTTCTCAGAGGAAAAAAAAAAATAAAAAATGAGACCAGCATAGTTGCAGCACTGTTTAAACTTTTGAAGAGCTGTCAACACAGTACGTGGAATGGCTGTTATAGGAAACACAGCCGTTGCACACACAGCAGCAAAGTTCACACACAAGCGTGGGATTTTACAAAATGCTTTGAGAGCTATTTAACTGCTCAACAGTTCTGTCTGAATGCACTAAGTGGGCATTGAATGAGAACAAAGATTTTAGTGCAAATACAAAGAAGGACTTGAACCAGGCATAGTGACTGCTCAGGCAGTAGTAGCTACTGTCAAGTGTCACATATCCCAATAAGAAGACTTCAGAAGCAAAGTTCTCACTCAAGATTGTTTTCAAAAATATTTAATATTTTTTTAAAATTAATGCTAAGTAATGCAAACATTTATTTACGACAGGTCAGTATTCTCAAGTTATGTAGTTATCAACAGCAACGTAATGATTCCCAACTTTCTTGCCAAAAGAGATCTTTGAAATGCACCATCTGAACTTTGAATTAGATCCTTAAAGCTACAAAATTTCTAATCTCCATAAATCTGAATGTCAACTTCAGTACTGTGAACACAAAACAGTCAAAAAGAAATACACTTACGGTGAAATTGTACAGCCGGAGGCATATGCATGGTGGCCAGTGTAGCGTATATCACAGCGTACTATGTTGTTGGAGTAATCAGATTCAGGTACCAAATAACTGGGGTTTACACTGACCTTAAGGGAAGAAAGCAGTGTGTTGTATCTTGGTTGGTAACTTTACATTCAAAAGGACATACACACATGATTTGTATTTTGGAGGGCAGGGGGAGAGGGAGGAAGGAAGGAAGGGAAAAAAACAAAACAAAACAACTTGCCTTTCCCTAAGTCCTTACCTTCAGAATGTAGTTTCCAGGTTTCACATCTGTGATATCAATCCACTGGCAATCTATGTCAGCATTGTAAGTGTCATAACAGCCAGGACTCAATCCCTTAAAAATGGAGTGAGAGAGGTGTCAAAATCTCTTTAAGGAAGACTAACCTTCCATACATTAGCAACATTGAGACCAAAGTACACTTACGCATCACAGTGTCTCAGTAAGAAAAATTAAAATTACTAGAGGGAATGAGTTTTATCTCTTCTAGGCATTTTATTGGAATACCTGACCTAGCACGCAGAGGTTTAACGTGCCACTTGTACAGAAAACACTGTACTACTGCTCTTGTGTAAGAAACTGCTATACTGTTGCTAGGCGTTGATCTGTGAACAGATAAAACCTATGGAAACCTATTTTTGGAAAGCACTCTTGCTTAGCCACATCTAATTTCCATTTTCCTCTAGCTGTGCTTCTGATGACCACTGTGGAGCAGGGATGGTCAGTCAGCAAGGCATCCTGAGCAGAAGGCACTGGGCCGCAAGGCAGGAGCACTGCCACACTGCCCACCTCTACAAGACAGAATGCTGGCATTGCCTCCTTACCCTTCCCTAACAGTCACACCTGCCCAAATACAAATGAGCCAGAAGAAACCTCACAGAAAACAGCACATTTTACAGCACAACATCATGTTTCACAGGAAAATGTAGGGTTGAATATTTAAAAGTCTGTATCTTATCTGTATTTCATTATTTTTTATGTTACACTACTGTTACAATGTTAAACAATGTTGATGGAACTACTCAGTCATATTTACAAAGTAAGAATAAAATCAATCTTGACCAAAGCCTGGGCCTAAATATCTGCAAATTTCAAGTAGGTCACTGCTGATGTTCTTGAGGATGAGTTTGCTCACCTGTGCTGGAAATCATCACTGCCCTTAGGAACAATGCACCTTTTTGCTAGATATAGTGTGCCTAAATGCTGCCTCTGGGTACAGAAAAGGCTATTTTCACATCTAGTTTTGCAGGGAAGTGGCTCAGAGGGGCTCTTCTTCAGGCTGACACAGAGATGTAAGACTTCTTGTAGAACTAAAAATGCTGTTTTTCTTCCTGACACATCTGAAAACTTCTTTGTTGTCGAGGATCTTTAATAGCAATCCCCACACATGAATTTATCAGTAATTCAACCTTGGCACCTTTCACCATGGCTCATACAGATTGCTTTAGGGAAAGCTGATACATCCTAGTAACACACAGACTACACAAAATCCAAGTCTTGCAAGAACTCCCTCTTGACCCAGCTGGTGATCAGCTCAGACTCTCATCTATGTGCCAAGTCTGAGGCTGGAGGAAAATTGCAAATCTCTGAAATATAGGCTTCCAGTGGAAATGCTGACACAGGCATTATTCTAGTGACACAAATACTCCAGCTGTAAAATACACACATTGCTTAGTTAGATGTCATAGTCTACAAAACGAGAAAATATGTTTTAAAAACCTCTTCAAAGCCTCTGTGTAGTGTAGATCATTCATTATATTTAAAATTCAAATGTGTACTTGTCAGCCAGTCAAGTATGGCTGTCATTTCTCTGCAATAACATAACCTCCTAAATTAAAAACTGCAGAATAAGGGATTCTGCTCACAATAAGGGATAACCTCACAATATGGCCACACTAAATTAAACCACTGGTCAGTCCAGCTTAATGTCACGTCTATGACAGTTAGCAGCAGCACAGGATTGAGGAAAAAACAGTGTAAGAAACAGGAGCTGTGAGGTCCTTTACCCAGGCAAAGTCCCTCCACCAGGCATTTAACAATATCTGAGACACAGATTATCATGTTTAACACCCTCCATTTTGCCTAGATCTTTTTTTTAACTCATATAGATACTTTTGGTCCCTGCAACACCCTACGCCAAGGAGTTCTGTAATTTATTCCCATCTTAAAAGAGCACCTCTCCCTATTTGAAGCTGTTGTCCAGACATTCTTCTGGATATCCTCAATTATTATACTGTGAAAATCAGCCACCATCAACCATTTCCTCATGCCACGTGGGACTATCATCACTTGATACTGTTTCTGGCTTCCCAAGTGGAACAGTGTGGTTGCCATGCCACACTCCTGATGATCCTCACTGTCCTGGTGTTGGCTAGTCTGCCCACTTAACTCTAACAGTCTATTTGTCATGAACTCGTATAACATGTGTTTTAACCTTCATTTACCACACTACAAGGGTAATGAGTGTCTCTGCACTTTAATGACACCCACATTTGGCAGCAACTGGGTAGACTGTAAGAGTCTGAGTTGCCATCATGCTCCCTGCAGTGGAGAATTTCCAAGCCAGTTATCACATCAAATGATACAGCCCGCAGTGGCAGAGGAAAAAAGAAAAAAATTAGTTGGGAAGACTCTTGGTCATCTCTGAACCAACTCTTACCTGTGTGTGTGCTGTACAGGCGTATCGTCTGTAATACCCGTAATCACAGGAGGTATCTTCAAGGCAGAAACTTGCTTTGTGTCCTTCAGCAACTTTTCTATGCGAGCTTGCATCTAGCAAGTCATAGTGACTGAATTCATCCATGCTGTGATAATGCCTGTTAGACCATGGGTAAGTTACTAAAGATGGATCAGATCAGATTTAGTCAATATTCCATCAACTTCTGTTAAGTCGGGGTAATTGTTTTCCATTACATAGAACTCATGTGTTAGTACATTTTCCTACTACAAGCTGCTCAGTTAAGTATTATTTTTATTATTCCAGTTATCAGTGATTATAACAATGCCATATCCTTTAAGTCAGGTCTGAACTTTTTAAGTGAAAAATGGTCTAACAGCACTGTTTTTTCCAAAAATTCCAGTTTTATCTGGAAAAAAATGTTATTATCAGAATAACAATAGCAAGTATTAAATAGCTCATGCTTGAATTGTAAATTTCATAACGTTGCCGTTAGGCAGAGTCCGGTTAGGAATGCTTACCTTACATACTATACATTCCAGAGAAGTTTCCTACTTGTTACCAAAAAAAAAAAAAAAAAAAACAAAAGCAGTAATTTACTTCCTTATTTCCACAGTCCTCCTATTCATAAGATAACTGGGGAAAAAAGAAACCTACCTAAAGGAACCGCCATTTGTATACTGATCTCCCTATCTCAGTTAAGAACTAACAGAACAGAGTCGGGACATCAACATCTTTCTGCACTTGATGTGGTCTCTATTTCAAAACCATTTGTATGCTTCCCACTGAGGCACACTGATGTATTTCTCTTCCTCTCATACACAGGGAGCTCTAGCTTCCACTGTTGACTCAAACATCCAGTGTTATAGAAATAGATTTTTATTAAAAGGTAGAGTCCTAACCATGTACTACCTATCCACACTTTGTTTCTTCAGCATTTGGCTGCTGTTCCTTGAAAACACTTCCAGCTCATCAGATGCACAAAAAAGATGATTTGAAAAGTTTCAAAGATGTTGTTAAAATGAAATGAAGCCCACGAGTCGGGAGCATGCGCATCAAGAGCACTAAAACCAGCTCACAGATGATGACTAACACTGGTGGCTAGCCAAAGGCATTGATAGTGATAGATCATTTCCAAATGGACTCCTTTCACTGTCAAAAAGATAATTTTGTTCTTGTTGGCAGTGTTTCTTCTGTTTCTTGGAATTAATACCAGAGACATTCTGCATCTGGATAATGATATCTGATCTACAGTGGCACAGCCAGAAACTGCTTTTCTACCAGTGGAAGATTTCAAGTTATCTCCATCCATTTCATCCATTTATCAACTTAGTTATCACCAAGGTTGGGGATGTTGTTGTTCTTTTTCTTTTCCCCATATTTGGGGGTTAAGTGCAGCATTTATGGAAGCTTGTTTTGTTTTCTTCATTTGGTTTTAGCTTTTTACAAGATTTTTTATAAGATTTATAACTTAGTAGTGTCAGTCTTTCTTTGACAGAATTGAATATAGCTGTTTTTTTCATTCAAGTCTGACTACAGGCAGTTGAGGTTAATCCCCCTGCAACCTGAGAGAAATATTCCATCGACTCCAGTAGATTTAAGGTCAAGCCCACTTTACATATTATTTTAATGGTGTAATACTAAGCTAACACAGATGTACCCATAATTTAGAATTACATTTTAAGCAAGGTAAACTGTCCAGTAGTTTACAACTGGTTCTGCTAGAACAGAGTCAAAATGGGAATAAGATTGCAAAATCCTGCATTCAAATTTTCTGACAGTACAAGTTTGCTGTGTTACCAGCTCCCAAAATGTTGAAAGTGGGCTTTATTTGCTTTGCTATGTTTTCAACCCCTTAGATATTCAAGAGCAAAACTGCTCTGTGAAAAGATCAAGATGATCAAGGTGTGATATAGATATTGATAAGGAGATCATTCAGCTCAGTACCTCATCTATTCCATATTGACCTGAACACTCCTTAACAAGCTAACCCAAGAAGTTCAGGTCACAGACTACGGGTAGATGTTCAGAATGACACGTAACAGGGAACATGCTACTGAACACACATTTCAGAACTTCAGCAGCTGCTTTAACTTACATGCAACTAGCCAGTAACCCACATAAAACATGGCTATATAAAGGAGGAGGTGCCACTGCCAGAACTGATTCGAGGCTTATACTTGTAACAGATTTATACTAAGTTCCATATTTAAGCTTCATACCCATTTAGTTTTCACATGGCTCTACAAAGCGTGACTACCACTATCACAGAATGCTAAAGCATTCCCACAGCTTCCTCAAAACGTCACCTTATGATTGGCAATTTGTTAGTGAAAAAGATAATGAGAAGATACCATACTGAGGCACTTCACTCACTGGTGACAGCTGTGCCACTCCCAGGAATAACGAGGTCTGCTTGGTAGGAAATCTGAAGTTCCTTGGTTTTTCACTCTCTGAGGGAATCTCAAGAGCACTCGATTATCATAGTCTCTAACATCCGCTCGATAAGCTGAACTATAATAATGCAGGAAGAGAAAGAAAGAAAAAAGAGCCATCAACTTCAAAATACTTTGGATTGTTTCAGAGGTAACTGAATGGTATAGATCTTTTAAGCCTCCTTAAAGCTTGTGCACAACAACTCCACATGGTGTGCTCAGAAGTTTCCCCTGCTATCAGACAAAGAACCAGGGGAGATTCAGGCCTGCCTCTAATCCTGTGAACACGAGTTTGGTGACCAACTCTGGCTCTTTAGCGCTTCAGGTCTTTAGCAAGATCACCGCTTGGCTGTGAAAGTGCCAGAGTACCAAGAGCACAGTCTGATTGCTGCTGACTGAGACAACGTGCTGTGAATGTAAGATCACAGAACAGATACTTGATTCTGTTGTAAAAAAAAAAAAAAGAAAAAGAAAAAAAATAATTACTGAGCACATGCCCTGTGCTTATCCTATTTTGCACAGCTGTGACATACATAGTTTGTTTTTAATATTGGAATATTGTAACCAGTTTGCTAGTCAATAACATTCCAAGTAGTCTTCATTGTGAAGTGAGCATGAAAAATACTGGTTCTGACTATACCATGTTCTTTTTCAGCAACTGAAGAAAGAGCACGGCCATGGAAACAGTCCTGACATCAGTTAATGATGCTGCTAAATAAATAAATCTGTTCTGCACGATAAGGCATGAAACCAGTTAAACAGTTACAGCCAGCCGTCTTGGTTTTGCTCCAAACAAAACAGGAAAATCCCTCACTGCCAAGCGTGGAGGGGGCCCGGCTTGGTCAGCAAAGCTGTTATCTGCGACCCTTAAAGGGCTTGGGGATACTTTTCAAAGAGATTCTAGTCTTAAAACCCGATAGAGGGGCACGGGAACAATCAGCATGTTCTGACGTGGGCAGAAGCTGGTGCTGGTTAGGAATGAGCCTGCAGGAGCGGAGCAGCGCGGCTGGGCGCTGGAAGCAGCTGATGCTCAGACCCGGGGGGTTCGCAATTGCCCCCGCCCTGCCCAGCTGGGCGTTATGGCAGAGCAATAAGGATGACCCGGCCGCTCCGCTCCGCCCCGTCCGCACTGCGCTCCCTACCTGGCCAAGCAGTTCTCCTCGGCGGCGCAGCGCAGGTTGTACATGGACATCCTCTGCACGTAGGTGGACGCCTGGATGTAATACGGGTCCGGCACGAGGTCGGGCAGACCTGCAGTTCGTTAGAGAACCACAGCGCAGCCGTCAGCCGGGACACTGCGCGGCTCAGCCCCGCCGACCGCCGCCTCCCCCGGCCCGACCACCTCCCCCCCCCCCCCCCCCCCGCGGTGGCAGAAGGGCGCGGGTTCTTACCGTACTGGAAGTAGCCGGTGCCGTACCCGGGCCGGTACCTGCTGCCCTGGCGCGGCCGCTCGTAGGTGTCGTAGTAGTTGTAGTAGGGGTTATCGTCCGTGTACTTGTAGGGGCTGTAGGGGTCGTCGCCCACCATCACGTCCTCCCGCCCGGCTCGCAGACCGCTGGGCGCGGGCAGCCCGCCGGCGCTCCGCTCGCTCTCGTCGCCGGGGCCGCCGGACCGCGGGGCTGCCGAGGAAGGACCGGCGGCGCCGCGGCTGCCGGAGGGCGCCCGATAGCCGGCCTGGAACCAATGTCGGGCGCCCGAGCCGCGGCTGCCGCCGGGCTGGGGCCGGGGCTGAGGCTGGGGTTGGGGCTGGGACTCGGGCTGGGGCCGGGCGGCGTTGGCCAGCGGCACAGAGCCGTTCCCGCGGAGCAGCAGCACGGGGCTGCTCGCCGGCTCGGCCGCCTGCCGGCGCCGCGGGGGCTGGTACTGAGCGCCCTGGCTGAGCAGGCTGTACACCTGTCCGTTGTTCTCCCACTGGATGCGCTGCCTCCAGGCGGCGGGGGGCGGCTGGCAGCCGGCGGGCCACAGCCCGCTCCAGAAGATGCAGGCGTGCAGCTGGGCGAGCAGCAGCCCCGGCGGCGCGCAGCGCATCTTCTCGTCTGTCCGGGGCCCGCGGGCGGGGAGAGAACCGGGCGAGGACGGGGGGGAGTTGGAGGGGGCGGCGGGCGCGGGGCGGCCGAGCGGAGCGAAGTGCGGGGCTCAGGCGCGGCGGCAGCCGGGCGGTGCCATCGGGCAGCTCGGACCGGCGGCGGGGAACCGGCCCGTGAGTGGCTGTCCTTCTCCGCGGTATTTATAGGCGAAGTGTGCGAAGCGGCGCGGCGGCGAGCAGTCAGCCTCTAGCCGTCCCGCTCGGGCGTCTGCAGCGAGGAAGGAGGAGCAGCGGCGGAGCAGGGACTTTAAACTCGCTGGCACGCTCGCAAAGTTACACAAGCCCCGCTGGCTGCGCCCCCGCTATTCGTGCACGTAATGCGGCTGAAACGTGCGGCCCCGACGGTTCCCCACCGCCGCCCCCCGCCCGCGCGGGGGCGGCCGCAGGGAGACGGGGCAGGGGTGGCCGCGGGGCCCCGGGTGGAGCCGGGCCGGGCCGGGCCTGCGGCGGGCGAGCGCGCCCAGACACACGTAGGCTGCCAGGCGCGGGGCGCGCCAGAGTATGCCGTGCGGCAGAGCCAAAATATGCAAAGGAAAAATGCTATTAGCTCATCAGCGCTGCGAGACGGAGCGGGGCGGCGGGAGGGGGAAGGAGCCGCGAGCGAGAGAGGAAACATATTTCTGAAAAATGTGCTGCTGGGGAGCGGGGCTGGGGACCTCCATCCCGGGTCTTCTCCTCCGCGCCCCGTAACGACCCCTTAATTAGTAAAAAGCCCTCATCAGATAAACCTTCGACTGCGAACTTCGTTTTCTGCGTGTGAGTCACATGAGAAATATTACAGGCGCCGCTCCTCCCGAGCGGGTTCCCATTGAAAAGCGAAATTTCGCCTGGGAGAGACCCAGCGCACAGAGCCCTCGGCGTAGCGCGGCCCGGCGAGGCAGCGGTCCGTGCGGAGGTACATCCCGAGGTGACCCCGCACAGCACGGCCTGCCTGGTAGATCTTGCTGCTGCCCGGGTTGGGAGGCTGCTGTGAGCAGGTGCCCGCCTTGAGTCAGCTCTCCCGCGCGCTGTCTCGCTGCATTTTGTTTCATTTGCATGTTGCTTCAAGTGATTCCCAGGCTGTGGCTGAAATCCTGCCAAATGTCGCCCTGTGCCACAGTGGTGAGGGGCCGTGAGGGCTCATGTGTCCATTTAGTAATAGCAGCAGCCCCTGGCTTCCCAATTGCTCTCCACAGCCCGTGAAGTGTGTGGAGCGCATCCTGGGCACTGCCCTCATCGCAGCAGGCTGGCATTGTCCATAGGGCCAGGCAGCTGCCCCACTGCTGATACCAGGAACCCAGTGCTGCAGGCAAGCAGGCAATCATACGCACAGCTCCTTCCTTGCAGTCACACAGGTAGCCTGCAAGGTGGGATTCTCTATGAAATCAGTGGTCAGCTGTCTGGAGGACACCAGGAAGCACTAAGCTGGTACTTGTAAAAAGAGGAAGTCTTGTCAAAGCTTGCAGGCTTTGGCCCAAGAAAACCTAATGTTTGACAAGACAACACAAGGTCCTGCACTTTGTTTGGGACAATCCTGGGCATGAGTACAGGCTAGAAAAAGAAGTCCTTGAGAGCAGCCTTGGACTCCTGGTGGGTGGGAAGCTGGGCATGAGCTGGCAGTGTGCTCACAGCCCAGATGGCTGGCTGTAGCTTGGGCTGCATCAACAGGGGGGGTGGCAGCAGGGCAGGACTGTCCCCCTCTGCTCTGCCCTGTGAGGTCCCACTGCTCCTGGGCATGCAGAGCTGTTGGAGCAGGCCCAGAGGAGGTCCATGAAGATGATCAGAGGGCTGAGCACCTCTCCAACAAAGAAATGCTGTGAGAGGTGGGCTTCTTCAGCCTTGAAGGCTTTGGAGTGACCACATTGCATCTTTCCAGTACCTGAAGAGAGATTATAAGCAAGAAGGGGACAGACTTTTTAGAAGGCCAATTAGTAGTAGGACATTTGGGTAGGACAGGGTAATTGCTTTAAATTTAAAAGGGAAGACTGAAGCTTGATATTAGGAGAAAATTTTCCATCCATAGGGTGGTGAGGCCCTGGCACAGTTGCTGTGGATGCCCCATCCCTGGAGATGGCAAGGTTGGATGGGGTTCTGGGAAGCCTGATCTGGTGTGTGGCAACCAGCCCATGGCATGGGGGGTGGAACTAAATGGGCTTTAAGGTCCCCTCCAACCCAAACCATTCAGTGATTCTGTGATTCTTGCTTGGAGTACCTCAGCACCCAACTGAGTTTTGGTTCTCACTGCTGGACAGCACTGGGCTGGTGGGGAGCATCCCCAGGTGCAGATCCTATGCCACAGCCAGCTGCTGATGTTTCTCCACATGTGGGCTGTGTCTGACAGTCCATATTGGGCTCAGCTGAGAAGCTTACTGGGCTAAGTTGGATTTTCTTATTCATCACAATTTGCAGACCGTTTGTCCCCTCAGATCATTCTTGTTGTGGTTTTGATAGTATTCTTCTCTGTTTAAGGTTTTGCCTGGAACAGTCAGTGACTAAGAATGAGTAAAACGGAAAGGTTGAAGACAGGGAAAATACAACACTGAAGAAATGAGACCTCTGCCTTTCTAATCTTCCTCTAAATCTTACTGATGTTACAAACAGCAGGTTGTTTCCCAGTGTGTGATATTAGAAAATGTTTCCACGCTGTGGTATTCTAGCCATCTCTTTTTTTCTTTTTTTTTTTTTTTTCCCTCTTTTTTCTTTGCCCGATTAAGTAATTATTTTTCATGAAACTGGATACAGGAATGCAGTGGAGTTAATGGTAGTCCTGCCCATTTATCAGCCATTCACACTGTTTGCCATTTTTTTCCCACTACCATTATTTGCTAAGGAATCTGTTTTATAAATCACAAACAGCACTGGAGAGTCTCAGCCTTCATTCATAAGATGCTCATGGCCATTCAGCAACTGTCCTCTCCCCACAGGTTGCCTAGCTTTTTTACCTTGGTCCCACTGTGATCAGATGTAGCATGGTGAAAATCTCTTGATAAGACCTTAAAATTCTTATAAACAAGACAGATGAAGCGATTGCTTTAGAAAATGCCCTAAAAATGGCAAGTCCTTGGCCACTAAGCTTTCTCATGAGTTTAATGAAGCTGCTTTGTAAAGACCAGTTCTAATGCTGGCTTGCATTTCTCTTAATGACGTAAGCATTTGCCTGCTTATTTCAGCTAGTGTGACTGGAATGCCTTGGTGCATCTTGCCCTGGGGATTTTTATTTCTGCCACCCACAGAAATAAAGAGAGTATTTATAACTGAGAAATTTAATTCACCCTCCCCAGAGAATTACACTAGTAGGAGCAGATAATAGTATGCAAACCCAAGTAACTTCTTAAAAACTAAGATTAGGATGTGATCTATGTTTAAACTTAATCAGATTAAGTCACTGCACTCCACATTCAAAGGTTAGAAGTGGAAAAATGTTCTTAGTGAATGTGTGATATTGGAGCTCTCCTTACATACGCAGCATTGTTGAACAGCAGTTGTGAATCTCAGAAAACACTTGTACTTTAAAAGAATTGCCTCAAAGCCACCTGGATTTGTCATGTCTTAGCACATGTCCTAAGAAAGAGATTTTAATGTTCTTTTGTGCTTACTTTGTTCAGTGTGCTGATGAAAGCAGTCCGGGGTGATTTAAATGCACAGCTAGCTTACAACAGTTACACTACTATGTTTAATTTTGTTTCTAAAAGATTATCGACTGATTTGTGAATTTGTCTAATGTAAAATTGGGTTTTTACCTACACGCACATGTGTGAAGCAAGAAATACAAATTCTTGTATAGAATCTTGATGTAAGACTAGACAACCTTAAAATACATTAAGTGTATTTTCTCGAGGCTGGTTTTATTTGTTATTGAATGGTTGGTTGCTGAGGAGTTACTATGAGGAAAGGCTTGAAGAGTGGTGGCTGCCTTCAGCTTCCCGTATTTGAGAAGAATTTACTTTACTCATCTGTAAGTTATGCTTGAGTAGGCAAAGTACTTACTGTGTTTTTTTTCTGTCTGCATAAGCAATGAATTGCAAATAGATTGTTCAAACTTATCTTGTTTTACATACCTTATTGATCCTGTTTTATAACTTTGTCACTTTCGTGTTCAAGTATTCAAAACTGGGCGTTTTTGTTGCACATCAGAACACTGGATTTCCCTTAATCCCGTTTGTCAGCAGGTCCAAGAAGCTTTATTTAGAAATTCATTGTTAGTGCACTGCGGGAAAGTTGCTAATGGTGAGGAGTGCCCCTTAATAGCTTGAAATATTAGGGTAAGATATTCTTCACAGTACATAACCTTAGCTGAAAACTTAAGGACACTCAGATTCAGCTTTGTGATGAGATTTTTTTAACAAACAATTTAATTAGAGACCAGGATCATAGAATTTCCCTGACATCAGTAGGCTTTGGAGAAGACTCTATAGGAATTTGCTTTTTACAAAACCTAATTTTCTAGTTAAATTTAGCTGCTATTTGATTTTGAAGTCTCTCATCAGGCAGCTTCCTATGACCACAAGTAAAATGAAAAGGTAAACTTTCAGACTTTTTTTCTGCCCTGAATTTATAAGGGAACTCGTGTATTTTTCTGACTCTAATGATCTTGTTCATTTGTCAAATGAAAAGAAAGTGTAGAATTTTGCTTGTAGGTGGTCTCCTCAATTCAGATTAGAAGACAGATTGTCACCTAGATCCTGTCTAGTATTTAGGGACGATTTTTTTGTATGACAAAACTTGTACTAGAGTTTTTATACACTGCACAGACCCATTAAATTGCAAATACTTCCACTGTATAAAATTAAACACAATTGTGAATCTCTGCAGAATCAGACAGAATCATCAGGAAAAACCATTACAGCAGCTGAGGTGAGTCTTGGTCCCATCATGAAAATTGAACCAAAGACAAATATTCTTTTTTGAATTTGTAGCGTATTTCATCCCTGATTATTGTTCTCTAAAAACTTGTGGGTCTCTGAAAGGTTTCTGTAACAAGTCAGATGTCTGAAAATGGGAATAAATGACAGCTATTCCAAATTCAGTCAAAGATTTGAAAATCCACCTAGGTTATTTCCTTCCTGATGTCAGCATCAGCGATGAAAACTTCCCTGATGGTTGTCTGTGAGATATTCATTGCAGTAGTGCACCAAATTCATCATCAGTAACAAAGCCAAGTACGTTCATTCTGATTTCAGGAAATTGCCTAATAATTAAAAGAAAGGAATCGTAATTCAAGATGCTCAGAGCAAAGTGCCTGCCACAGGGCAGCAATGTGAGAGGCACAAGTTGGTTTCCCTTAGCAAGGTTTAAAAACTAAAACTGGGTTTGTACAGAGCATGTGTAAGCTACGTGTGCCTGATCAGTTCTCAGGGGTCTTCATAAGCAGAGCCATGTCCTCAATAGCTGCCTGCCATCTCAAACATGGATGATGTAATTCCATTTAGTACAATGCAGTGTGAAAAAAAACAAACAAACAAACAAACAAAAAAAAAAAAAAAAAAAAAAAACCAACGACAACAACAAAAAACCCTGAAAAACTTAGTTAAATTCAGAAAAAGCAAATGTTTGGCTAAACAGTTCTGCACACAGGCATTTCTTGTTTGTGACGGTGGTGGAATGAGTCTTCCTTTCTGCCAACAGACATCTTCCTCTAAGAAAAAAAAAGCACATGCAGTAAAGTCCAAGCTAAGAAGAACTTAAGAAAACAGTGAGTCTGAAATTAAGGCATTCAGCAGTCCATTCTGAGATCAAGAACATCAAGCACGAAGGGAGAGGAATGGATGACATTCCAAATCAGTTGTTTTTCTTTCCTCTTCAGTGGGAGAGAAGCCCTTGTGAATCTAACATCATATTAAAGCTGGACATGCCTGCAGAAACTTTGGAACATTATTTACTGTGTGTTTCATCAAAGCTATTTAGACTGTGGCAGCAGTGTCTCTGAAACACATCTAACTCCATAAAAATAGTGTGAAGGAGCTCCAGATAAGCTGTTTCTCATTCATTTCATTACTAAGTTGCTTCCTCTAGCAGTAGAAATGCTTAACTGTCCCATATACCAGGATCATTCTTTTCTAGTTCATAGCATTTTTGCCTTCATAATCACCCCTGTGTTTGTGTGGTTGTCACAGGGATAGGTGATCCTAATTTTTCCATCGATATCTGATTAAAATAGCAGTATATAATAGCATTTGTAATGCAGACTCAAATGTGATAGAGGTGGTACAGCGATGAATAACTGGCAGAGGCACTCCAGTATCCCTGCAGCTAGTGCATTAGTTGTCTTCTACTGTCAATGTCTTCATTGAAGAATTTGTAGCCAGTACACCACAAAAATTATACCTTCGCTTTAGCAAACAGAATGCTACATTGGCATTGTATGCAATGTTCTTAGAGGTATCAGGGAGAATAGAAATATAGTTTGCAGATTGTATTCAAATAGAGATAAAGAAGAATACAAACCAGTGTTAAGAACCAAATTCTCCACAGTGAAACCTATTTCCAGCAGCACACAGAAACTTATCTGACAAAGGTTCTTCTCTTAATAGAGATGTGGGTTAAGGCTTCATGAGATATACGGTAGTAGCTGAGTTCCTATGGGAAAACAGTATAATTTAGGCATCTATCAACAATTAATCCCTGCTGGATGTCTCTAGCAGTCTTCACTCTATCTGCTGTTGTCAAGATGTAAAAATATAGGAGGCAAGATGCATCTAAAATAAATACCTTTAAAATTTCAGCTCAGTCTTGGCCTAGTTTGGTAGTGTCAAATAAATGTTTGATGTTACCAAGATGTATTAGCCCTATTTTGCTTGTAAGACAGTTTATCTCTACATCTTCAAAAAGAAGTTTCTGAGCAGATTAAGTGATCAAATATGTTACAAAATATGAACATTTCCATTCCCAGAACAAGTCACCTTGCATGCCATGGAATAGATATTCCAGTCTGCCTAAACTGATTGTCTGGACAAGTGAGCATTTCATGGTTGCTGTGCATTTCTTTCCTTAGTTACAACTAGCTATGACTTTCCTAGGAAGATTGAAACAGACAGTGTCTAGTTTAAGGAGCCTGGGTAAATACTGGATACTTATTTACTTTCTTGAAAAAAAAAAGAGAGCACTAAGCCCACAGAGAAATTATTTGCTGATCATATTCTGATATGCAGAAGCTCCTCTCCTGCAAAGAGAGGCTGAGACTGCTGGGATTGTTCAGTCCAAAGAAGAGCAGGCTCCAGCAAGACCTCTTTGCAGCCTTCTGGTATTTAAAGGGAGCTTATAAACAGGAGGGAGAACAAATTTTTATATGGGCAGTTAGAGACAGGAGAAGGGAGAAACAAAAAGAGGGGAAATTTAGGTTAGATATGAGGAGGAAATTCTGTACTCAGTGGATGGTGAGGCCCTGGCATTGCTGCCCAGAGAGCTGTGGGTGCCCCATCCCTGGAAGTGCTCAAGGTCAGGCTGGATGGAGCCCTGGGCAGCCCACTCTGGTAGGAGACAGGCCGCCCACAGCAGAAGAGATAGACTGGTTGGGGCTTAAGGTCCCTTCCAACCCAACTCTGTGATTCTATGATTCTACGATTATCTTACCTGCTGCATTATCTTGGTCCCGTTATCTTTCCTTTTTACTACTCCTTTTCTTCCCAAATTGTTGTGTCTTCTCCAGCCAAATTGCAAGCTCTCCAGGTCAGGAGCCATAGTGTCATATGTGTAGGCTCATTGATGCTCACAGCAGGGCACTGAGTCTGTCTGTTACTTTTGGCCACTGTTGCAATATGATCAGCAGTGCTGAATATATAATGCTGTATTGAATAGGTGCTGCATTTGGAACATGTGAAAGCTCATGCAGCTCTGTGTATCATTGAGCAAAGCTGACACTCAGCAATTCTGACTCAAATAAAACATGCATGGTAGTTTTCCCTTTAGTCTAATTTTCATCATAACATTTTGTCTCACATACCAATATTATGAACTCTTATTATTCTGCTCACTAGGAGAATAGTAGATCCTTTTTGAAATACCTTCTTAATCTAATTCCTATTTTCATCTACAGGTAATTATCAGATTTCACTTTGGGTCTTTACATTTGCTGAGATGATTGAAGAAATAAAACATTAACTCATGCAGTTAGTTAGAAATGCTTATAAAAAGATGTTGTGATGAAGGTATATCAGAGTAACAACTGTGCTACTTATCAATTACGAGTCATTGAAAAGAGGTGCATAGTGCTTTTTCAGCTTTAATATGTTGATATAAAAGTTGGGAAATCCTGCATTCTCTTCACTGTGAGCAAACTGAAGCAGATAGCAACTGAAGAACAGCCTCTGAGAGAAAGCACAAAAATTGTCATAGCATGACAAATTGTTTTCTGCTGGGATTTATTTTACCTATTTTGAAGCCTACAGCAATTGATTTAAACTGCAGTACGTTTTTATCAGTTGAAGTATTTAAAATTATCTCAACACATGCTGTCATTTAATCATTTTCAGAGAGTTATACATTAATGCTAATTTCAGTTGAAAACTTTAGTGGGAAAGTTGGTAGCTCCTTTCATTTCTGTAAGGGGAACACCTTCACCAGCTCCACACCTGAATTACTTTGTCCTCTGTGATATAATCAGGTCAGGTGAGGGGGTCATATGGCCCTGAAGGTCTACATGGGGATAGGAGATGGGTTGAGGGAGAGCAGAGCACAACACTTTTCACTCCTGAGCACATGACTTCTCTGTATCTTTGGAGGCACCAATTTACAGCTGTGGTTTCATAGTGACTGGCTTTGTATGAATTATCTTTGTAGTGGCATGGGACATAAGGACATGAGAATGGAACAAATGGAAACAATTAAACCTCTTACTTGTCCTACCAGTAAACCTACAGCTGAAACCACAGCAGGTTTTTGTTTTTTTTTTTCTAGTAAAGTTTCACTATGCTATTTTCCTTCTGTACTTTTTCCCATTTAATAAAATTTCATTGTATCTAAATACAATTTACATGTGTAGCCAAGTTCTGTACAAAGATCTATACAAACACACAGACCATCATAAACAAATAGAGTCCTAAACTTTAGGAAATTTTATATTTCTGAGCCCCATCCTCACTTTTTTGTAGGGGAAATCAGCAATAGGGTAGCTGTAGAAAGGAGCTACCCTTCTACCCTTTCTAGGATAGGAAGGCATACAATTTCCTAGATGTTCTTTTCCTAAGGTCTTAGACTGCTCCACTGGAATCAAGCTGCATTTGAGGAAGCCAGGAAATCAGTAAGGAATAAAAAGTTCTTGATGTGGTGATATTATCTTGGATCTCTCAAGGCATAAAGTCCATGGGAACTTCCCTAGGCTTCCTAGGAATCATATCATTGGAGGAGACTGTAGGAAGAGAGAACCTGGAGAAGTTTTGGCAAGTATATGGAGAAATGGTGCTACTTCAGGAGGATGAAACTTACTGAATGTCTGGCACGTTCTCCCCACAGACATGCAGGAGACTCGGAGCGTCTGGATTCTTGTTTAAATTTTTATGGACAGCACTCAATTGCAGCGGATTACTCCCATGGAAATCAGCAGAGTTATATTAAGGCAGAACTTTGCACATGACAGTGGAGCATTTAACATGTTTGTGCACATCCTGTGATGTATTTTTTAAAAAGTAAAAGTTCCTCTAGATACTGTGTTTTTCACATTTCTTATTAGCAGCTCACACTTTGCATTATATTTTATATTAAAATTGGAATGATTTCCAACACCATTCTACCACTGTAGAACTCTGAGCAATTACATTTTAAATTTTATTGATGTGGGAAGTAGAAGCAGAGCACAATGTAAAATGCCTAAGCTGATTAGCAAGGGGAAGATGCTGTCTTTCTCATGCTGTCTTCACTGCCACGTGTCTTTACATTGGTACTCTCCTGTTCTTAAAGGTTGCTATTTCCTAAAGATGCAGTAGTAACAAGTATAGTTTGCATTACATCATGGAAGATTCTAAAGCACATTATGGAAAACTCATCCACTGCTGTTCTGTGCACTTCATGGAGCGTGTCATCTCAGTTGCAGCATTTTTACTGAGCAGTGCTGGATAGGAAGTAAGTGAAATATTCTTTTATAGAAACCTCCAGGGAAAGCTATATGGAAGATTATATGTGTTAGAATTTGGATCGGAATTTGGATTTGCAGAATTTCAAAGCCAAGAAGACCTATATAGTCTAATCTTCTGTATAACACAGGCCATAGAATTTCACCCAGTAATTTCTGCATAAAGATTATAATTAGTAGCTGAGCTAAGATAGCTTTTTTAGAAAGACTGTCTTGAATTAAAGATTTCAAATGATAGAGAACATACCACATCCCAAAGTCAGAGAGTTTTTTCCCTTCCCCTCAAAGCAAAACATAACTGTGTCTTTTATGTATTGAATTGAACACTTCTGTTGAGGTAGTTGTCTTCAAGAGAGCATCCACAAACAATAGGACACCTGCCACACAAACAAGAGCATGGTAACTGGAAAAGACAAAAAAACTAATGTTCTGTTCCCTGTCTCTGTTCACACACCTTTGAAAGTTCCTTTCATTCATGAAGGACTGGCAGGGTTGTGCAGCTCTGCAGCTCTTTTTAAAAAGGATCTCTACCATTCTTTTGGAGTTACTTCTCTCATCCTTCCGTGGTTTGCTACCAGTGAGAAAGGAGCACGTTTTGTAGAGAGATGGATGTTGAATGTGATGCCTGTTGTGCATGCAGTCTTCATTTCAAATGGTGGAGTGAAGTTTAGGAGGAAGTTTTTCACACAGAGGGTGGTGATGCACTGGAACAGGCATCCTCCAACACTCACACCCAAGGGGGCTGTGGATGCCCCATCCCTGGAGGCATTCCAGGCCAGGCTGGATGTGGCTCTGGGCAGCCTGGTCTGGTGGCTGGTGATCCTGCACAGAGCAGGGGGGTTGAAACTAGATGGTCTTTGAGGTCTTTTTCAACCCAGGCCATTCTAGGATTCTGTGAGTGCTACCAGACTAAGACAGCCACTGGTGAGTGTCAGATGGGGGCCATCAGAGAGCCACACACTCCCAGAATCATTTCCTAGGTCAGGATATCTGATATATGAGCACCTGATGATGACAGTCTGAGTCCTTCTTCTGCTGGGGTGACCAAACAGGTTGCTTCATTTTCCCTTTTATTATAGGTTTTTGCTTTATAAATACTGAGAGCGGAAATATTACTACACAGCCTAAAACATTTCATTTCTTAACCACTCAAAATCTATTTATTCAGCAATGAAGTTTGCTCTTTTCTGTCTTGTTTTATATATTCAGGGTCTGCAACCCAACGTAAGGGCATGCTGGGCAGAAGGACTGCCTGGAACAGGGAAACACAGAGCTCCACGTATTCAGTCCTGCTTCACAGTTCACGATTCTTGCCGTAGTGCGAAATGCTTCAAGGAAAATGTATCTGGTATCTGCAGGCCAGGTTGCTCTCCTAGGCATTAAAAGAGGCCGGGAGCTAAGGAGAAATTTCCAAATGGTGAACACAATCCATCCAGCCCTGTCTCAATCTCTCAGCATCCTGTGCTGCCCCCATGCCCCACATCCTGCTCCCTGTGGCATCATGCTGATAATACTTTTATAAACAATAGAGAACAAAAGTGTGGTAGTTTTCTGTGACAGAAGATGAATGTGTTGTTATTCACGCTGCATCAAATCATCCCTTCCTAACTTAATTTAAAATACATTATTCCAGAGACATGTTCCAAATAGTGAACAAATTGCATACATTAACTGTGAGGTAGAGATATCCTTGAGAAAAACAAACTCAACTCATTTGAACCCATGAAAAACTAAGAACTGAGGTTAAGCCATAAAATGTGGCAGTACGTTTTTCACCATGGTAAACCACTGGACAATTAGGTATGCAGGCAGTGTGTGTTTGTTTGCTCCCACGGATACTGAGAGTATTCTGAATTCCTCAGGACTTCAAATATTATGTTATAAAATGTTAAACCAATACCTTTAGGACAAAAACAGAATCCAACACATACCACCTAGATTATTAAAAGGTTGAAAAATAAAAAAAAAAAAAAAAATCAGGACTTCTGAAGAATTTTTCTATTGGAATGTATTTCCACTTCAGCTATAAAAATCTCCAGTCTAAACCCCTGCACTTGTTTACACCTGAGAATAATGACATACCTTATTCATTTGCTTTTGGAAAAGGTTATTTTTATTTCAGCCAAAGCAGCTTTAAAAAAAAAAAATACAACAGCATTTCTGAAGTTAGAAGTTACCATGTCTTTTTAGAGGGAGTATCCTGTTAAAGAAAACTAAGAAAATTACATGCTTCAATCCAATAGGACAATTTATTGTTGTCTATGTCTGCAGTGGATCTAACAGCAACACATACAACAACAGGCTTTCTTTCTGGGAAAAACCTAACAAAAGCTGTCCTCATTTGTTAAAGAACAGACAGATTTTTCCCCAGAGTCACCAAATGTTAAACATTCTGAAAATATCAAAATGCAATAAATAAACTTCTTAAAAACAGTATGCTTTGGGAAAGAATCAACTCGGAGTGTACTCATGTGAAGATTATTGTGAAAGCGATTTCTTAGAACAGATCTTTGCAATGGTTTTTCCACTTCTAAATGCTGATTGTTGTTCTTCTTTTATTTTATTTTTTTTTTCTTTTTCAATGCAAATTTCTGTGGCATTAATTCTGGGAATTTGTCCAGTTAAACACATTCTTCCATTTAGCCCAAGAGGAAACTCTCAGCAGCAATTCTGAACTGTTTTATATTTTAGAAGATTGATGTGGAAACCTTTGCTTTGTTCTCAAAGATCCGCAGGCCTCTCATGCACAGTGTGATGATACTTAACCTCAGAAATGCGACTTTTTCATAGCTGATGATGGGGCAAGTAAGTATTCAAAAGAGGAAAATACCACACCACTCAGATACTTGGGCCTTTCTATCTACCAGTATTCTGTGTGCTCATTGCCCTCTCCTGGTTTCATCTGGTAATTTTGGGGTTTCCAATGTCTGAAATGGGTTGTCATAATATTATGCACTGCCCTGACACATCTTTTTTTTTTCTTCCTTTTTTTCCTTTTCTAATGCAGTATATCAGTCCTGAGCACTATTTTCCTGGTGTGCAAACTGTTTCTCATCCATGTATTGGAAACAAGTTATGAGGCAGCACCGAAGTCATAGCTGGTGAGTTCTAAGCTCTGTCTGTCCCCTTTGCTGTTGTGCTGTTTTCCACATGGACACTCAGGCTTCCAGGCATTTATCTGTTGGGTTTAAAGATTGTTTTTGGTAAAATACTGCTTTAGACACTTGCAACAAAAGGAAGTTGTCATCAGATAACAGATTGTTATAGGCAGGGACGTTCACGAAATGTATGGCACCTTTTTTTCCCAGTAAGGGGAAGGGGATGTTCATTGTTCCACCAGTTCATTGTTCCACCAGTATGGAGCAGCTCCATACTGACACTTGTTCTGTTTAAATTAAATCATCAATTTAGGGACAAACAGAATCATAGAATCATAGAATTGCTCAGGTTGGAAAAGACCTTAAAGATCACTGAGTCCAACAATAACCTAACCTAATTTTAACAACCCTCCACCAATAATGAGGTTAAAAAAAAAAAAAAAAAAAAAAAAGCTTACTATTATACATATTGTTTGGGAGTGGCTATGATGGAAATTACTGCTGGAAGGTGATAAAGGAGAAAAATCAACCCAGCTCAGCATTTATGGTGATGGTTTCAAACCTAACTTTAATGGGTGAGAAAAAAACAGCTCATCTGTGGAAGTGAGAACGCATTCCCAAGATGGATCACTCCAGACACAGTGTGCCTGTATGTGCCTTCCTAGCCATCCCATGGTGAGTGCCATTAGAAGCCCATAAGGTAAGGTAAACCCAGGGCCTGCATTTCTTGTCCAAAAAAAAAGAGAAAATTTAAGCCATGGCTTTAATGGCACAAGATGGAAAATACATTGATAAGAGAAGTATCACTGAGTCTGACTCCATGCAAACAGTCTGCTGTGGGAGTGTGGGATCTGAGATCCTGCGTTTGTAAACTTCCGGGATACCAGCCTGGATTCCCCTGAAGACTTTTAACTATCTGGACTATGTTTGTGGGTCAGATGTTTATTTACACCTGTACTGCAAGTAGATACTATAATCTGGATGTTTTACGCACGTATGTATTGTGTGTGTTCAAACATACATGTGCATGCATAGAAAACATAAAAATAATTATTAGATTTAATCTATAAAGCTACTATCTGACCTAGTCATAAGGACTATAGCAGCAGTAAATGTGAAGGTGTAATTCGTAGGCAGCAATGCAACACACATGCTGTAAAAGCTTCAGGTTGTACTGTATTTCAGAGCAGGTGAAGTTGTAGACAGGCCCAGAGAACCAAGGAAACAACCTGAGGCCTTCCCCCCTTTGGTAGTACAGGAACATCTCAGGTTTTCTTTCTTTGAATGCAAGTCCCTGAATTTTCTAATGCACAATCTGAATCCATGTGTATGATTTTTTTTTTCTTTTTTTTTTAACCTAATCCCCATTTACTTCATGTGTTAGAACAAGTACATGAAGGTCTACAAGTACTTAAGCAAAGCTTTGGACCTCGTAGATCCTTATATTCTTACAAAGCAAAGCTTTGGACCTCACAGATGCTTATATTCTTACAAACATATCAGATGTAGTGTTGTCCTGAAAGCCAGCTTGCCAGAACATTCTTGGAACTCTACTTATCTATAAGTTATGTTATTTATTAATCTTCTCCATTTGAAGATAATTCCATTCAGATCCCAAATTGTCCAGGAGGAATGTGGTGGTTCAGGGACCTCCCAGGCACAACAGAAGTCTTTAACTTGCAATGGGATGAGACTTAAACTGAATGTTTAGACTAAAGAATTTGTCTAAAATAACTTCCTTCAACTCCATAGCGCTCTCAAAATAATCTGTCTGCCAGATTTAGCAGACATTCTGGTAGGTCTCTGTGGAAGTGTCCACATCCTGGAATCTGGCTTTCATATAACATGGTAGCACTAAAAGGAGTAGGGCTTCTGGTTGTTCTCACAGCAAGAGAAATGAAGCTATTGCTAGTATACGAAGTCACGTGGACTAGTTGATGGGTGTGGTATGGTACAACAGGCAGGTATTCAACCAGGTGATAAAAGAGGCCAGACCATGCATCAAGTAGAGAGTGAATGTACAAGGTATAATACAAGGTAAATGTTTACACCTTCTAGGTGAGAGATTCTCTTTAAACTGAAAATAAGATATTCCAGAAATAAGTACAGTTAAATGATTCTAGCTCTATCTGCACGTGATGTTTGGAATGGCTCAGGTATACAAAAATCCATGCAAAATTCCATCACTTTTGAAGAGAGATGATGTTTTTTGATCAACTCTTAGAAAAGTAGGCATCACTTCTCTCCTTTAGCAGATCTCTCTGTTTTTCTACCAAGGGTCAGTGTTTAGTCTTAATCTGTACAAAGATGATAACACTCTCCAGCAAACTCCTCTTGAATTCTCCATGCAATTACTTTGTGTGGTTTCACATCTATTTCTCATTCTGTCTACACTGTGTATACACTTTATAAGCTAAACTCTTCTATCATGCTGTTTATTCTTTCAGAAGGTAATCCCCTGCCCCTTCTCCTTTTAGCTATGGAGAGGCAAAGTACAAGGAAAACAAACTTAGAGAACATAGGTGAAAAAAGAGGTGAGAAGCAATATCTTAAATGTAATCTAGTTAAATCACATACTGTCAGACCTCATGCCTTTGATTCTTTGAAAGCATTGCTATAAAGGACTATAGCATATGGTAGTAATAACAGCTCACTGGGTGACAGTTTTATTTTGAATCACTGCAAGCTAGCCCAGGCATCCAGCACAAAAGCAGGAAGTGCTGTTTTACTCAAGGTACAGAACATTACATTAACATACTGTATCTAGAAATAATCATGAAAGAAAGGATGTTAGTCTTGGCACAGCTACTAGTTATAATAAGGGTAAGAACTACACCCTTGTAAATGCCCTGTCATATGTGCATCATACTGATAGGTGAAAAAATTACTTAGAATATGTTCTCCTGTAAAAAAAAAAAAAAATTCATTGTATATCCTTGAGCAAGAAGCTCTGCAAAGCTGATGTGTATTTAAAAGCCACATCAAAAGTCATGTAAACTTCATGACAATTAAGGATCATATTGCTATTAGGAAAATGAGTCTGGTAATCTTTGATGCCATTGGATGGCATCCCTTCCTTCTGCTGTATCAGCTGCACCACTCAACTTAGTGCTGCCTGCTGACTTGCTGAGGGTGCACTCAGTTTCACTGTTTAGGTCACTTATGGACCAGAAAATGATTTTGTATGTATACATACTGTCATGGTTTAACCCAGCAGGAGGTTCAGCACCACAGAGGCGTTCACTCACTCCACCCCTTCCCAGTGAGGTGTGGGAGAGAACTGGAAAAAAAAAAAGTAGAATTCGTGGGTTGAGATAAAGATATTTAATAAGGATAGAAAAAAGAGCAACAGTTATATATATATATATATACATATATATATGTATACACACACACATATATGTATAACACTGTGCGTATATGTGTATATATGAACGTATACAGCAAGTGATGCACGAATAATTGCTCACAACTCCCCTTGACTGATGCTCAGCTCACCCTTTGAGCAGCAGAAAAGGAATGAACCCTCATCACCTTAAAAACTCCTTTGGCATAATGTCATATGGCATGGATATCCCTTTGCCCAGTTAAAGCCAGCTGTTCTAATGTCTCCGCTCCTTGGGCCCTTTGTTGTGAACAACCTTGGCTCTGTGCAACACTGCTTAGCAGCAATTAAAACATCAGAGTGTTATCAACATTGTTTTTTCTCCTATGTCTTTTCTCAAAAACATAGCATCATGCCTGATGCTTTGAAGAAAACAATTCCATCCCAGGTGAAACTGACACCCAACCAAAAGGACATGACTGCTCCTTTGTATCATTCATTTTGACAATGAAGCTGATCACCCTGATCTTCTAGATTCCAGCATACTAACAAAAGTACCAGCTCCCCTGACTGCTCAAATTTAGAGGGGAAAAACATGATTTCCAAGTATTATTTCTGTTCTAATGAGTTTATACTGGAAGTAAAGTTGAAATGTTATTTGTGATGCAAAACATACCTATTTTAGATAGATCCATGAGGATGGGATTGGAAAGCTCTCCAGGAAGCCACATTAAGCAAGAAAATCTGGGCCACAGAGTCTTGCACTAGCGTAGCTGTCATGGTTTAGTTTCATCCCCCTACAGAAGAAATGCAATTTGTGTCTGGGCAAATTTCTCATGAAATCTGCCACAGCTGAAATGACGAATTTTTGTTACATATAGCTGCTCAGTCATATGTAATATTCACATTATGTCTAAGGAAAGTGAACAAATTCTTAATACAATGGACAGTAATTTGACAACTGAATGTGGTGGGTTGTCTATGGCATAGAATAGAATTCATAGACTGCTTAGCTGGTCTGCCCTTGTTCTGACACGCAGGCACGCACAAAAAATGAATGGACATAGTTTGTGTTTGCTTACGGCATCTCTTTTTGTGTGCCAGTAAGTACTAAAAGTGGGAGAAGTTTTATTTCATATACACATCAAGTGACTCAATACAAATTATGGGTCAGCAGGAAACTGCCAGACAGGTTTCTTCCTCAGGGCAGAACCACTTTTGAAATGTATTGACTAAAAATATCCTCTTTTACTCTTTAAAAAACATCTTTTTCTCATTTCCTCTTATTGGTAACTTTTACTCTAGTCCTGTTTTGAGAAATGACTGAGTTTTGAAGAGGCAACAAAAAGGAAACTAGCAAAAACAAACATCTTACTGAATCAAATAAATGAGGGCTGGAAACCTTGTTTTGTGAAAAAATTAACGGTTCAAAAAAAAGCAATCAGAAGTGAAAACACTCCTCTGTATATTGCCCCATCATTCAGGGTCCAGTGCAGCCATGATGAGTATTTGCGTCACACACATACTGTTTTTAACTTCCACAAGTTTCCCAATAGCAGATTTTTATGTTTCCTTGCCCACATAACACGCTGCATTTTAATACTTGTACTTTGTGCAAAGCCCTGGTCATGAAGTCTTAAGGGACTACTACAGGAAGGATTACTAGTCCCCAGAGCTCAGGACTTGTTTCAAAGTCTGCAGTTTCCATAATTGCCCACAGAATTCCTCTCTTTATAACACTTGTTATAGGTGTAATGTCAAACAGATGCTGATTTTTCTGTGATGAGTTGTAACACTGATTGAATCAGTAGCTTTAGCTATCACCGTCCCCAACAGATTGCCTTCTTCAGCCAAGACAGGGTACCACAAATTGCCTGCTATCTGAAAAGCAGTACAGCTCTTCTAATCTCCTTTATTTGACTTATGCATTTTCTTCCAGTTTCACACTGCAGCAGAGTAATGGAGTGATCTTTTACACACACAGTGACAGGTAACTGGCATGCAGCTCATCTCAGGGCGAGCCTAACTGACCTGGCACCAATGCATGCTTTTATCACAGAATCACAGCATCACAGAGCATCCCAAATTGGAAGGGACCTAAGATCACCGAGTCCAACTGGGCTTTTCCCTGGCAAATTGATGTTGCTTTTTACCCCATTCAGAAACAGCTTGTAGTCATTCTGCAATATCTAATGTTACAGCACAAGGGAAGCAGAAAAAATAGCACCTACGGTTAGCACCTCTTTGTGGAACTAAAAAATATGACAGTACACACTGGTGCTGGGTGTCTGTGCACAGGCAGGGTCTGCCAGGCTCCTCTGTGAGGGGTAGCTGAGGCTGCCCCATGCTGGACACAGCAAACTGCAATGATCCCACTGCAGGGCGCGACTGTTCCAGCATCGAAGCTGAGGACACCTAGAGGGAAAACGTGTTTAAGAAAGGGTAAAATAAATTCTAGAGGGAGAGAAGGAGGGAACTAAAGAAGTGATAAACATCAGAAGTGAAACCAAAGTTAAAGGAGGAAGAGAAGGTGCTTCATGGTGGAGCAGATATTCCCTGCAGACCTTGGAGGCCCCATGCTGGAGCATGGGAAAAGCACCCAGAAAAGGAAGAGTAGAGAGAAAGCCCTGAGCACTGGCTGCAAGTCCCTATCCTCAGTCCCTCAGTAATAGACTACTGATTCAGGAGTGAAGAAGTTAATTTTGGCCTGGGAAAGGGGGTAGGTAGATTTAATGATTATCTTTGTTTCTCACATACAAAGCTATTTTAATTGGCAGTGAAACAAACTTTCTCCAAGTCCTCTTTGTTGATGGCAGCAACTAATGAGTGACCTCCCTGCCTGTCCAAACCTCAACCCCATGATCTTTCTCAACCTATTTTCTCTCCTGGTTCTACTGAGCAAGGGGAATGAGCAGCTAGCCAGGAGTTTGGCTGTTTGCTAACACTAACCCACCACAACATTTTACTGTGTTATGGCAGCAGGATGAGGCCTCATTTCCTTAGAAGAGGAACTCTCCTTCACTGTAATATCATACAGGAGTACCATACAGGAACAAGACCTGGAGCTCCTGTGCCACATTCCTGTGATGCAGTTACACAGTCACCTTTCTGACGGCCTAACATAGCTCATGGGGAAAAGTGAAACATTGACAGTAAGAAACACTCAAGCTTAGTAAATACTTCAAGTATTGCCTGGTATCCAGAAGGAACCTCCTGTGCTCCCCTTTGTGCCCACTGCCTCTCGTCCCACCCCTGAAAAGAGCCTCTGTCCTCTGTGCACCCTCACTGTGAGTATTTGTATGCTTTGATGAGATCCCTCTGAACCTCCACTTCTCCAGGTGAGCAGTCCCAGCTCTCTCAGTCTCTCCACACAGAAGAGGTGCCACAGTCCCTTCACTATCTTCATGGCCCTTCTCTTGGACTCTTTTTGGTACCTTCGAATGTACTAGGAAATCCAGAACTGAACACAGTTCTTCAGTGTGGCTTCACCAGTGTTAAGCAGAGAAGGATCCTCTCCCTTGGCTTGCCAGCAATACTTCACCAAGTCTGGACTAAAATTAGGTTGTAGTCAGCCTGTTCAGTCTGTGAGTTTGTGTAATGTTGAATAAGCTCAGTCAAAATCTGTTACACCTTTAAATAAAATCTACCTAAAGCACCAAAGAAACAATAGCAGTTCTTTTTTTAAAGCTTTTGTTTTTCATTAAAAAAAAATATCCTAGAGTGTGTGTTCAGAGCTTCATTCTATGAGTACTACAGGTTCACATCCTCAGCTTCTTTCTGTCAGTGGCCTTCGGGCTGTGTTTCTACTTGTTCTGTGCAATCAGGAAATCTGTTCATTGACTGGTGCTACCTAGGTTTAATGCATTGAAAAAGAGAGCACACTGAAATAAATCTTACCACTTGTCTTTCATGCCATGATAGGTGTATCAGTATGACTAGTTCATCCTTCTGCTCTGTCAGTATACACCACTTCAGAGTTATGTTGCCATTAGGGCTTCTGCATAAGTCAATTAACCTGTGTTCATACTAATGCCCTATATTAATGCTCATTATATTGAAATGACAGAATCACAGAAACACAGAATTGTAGAGGTTGGAAGGAACCTCCAGAGATCATCAAGTCCAATCCAAGCCAAATGTTTTTCTTAATTTCTGTTGTGACAGACATTCTGAACCTAGACCTTAGGTTAAAATCATAAATTATTTTTCATCTGAATACTGATGGGTTTTGGCAAGAGATGTTGCCTTAATCTTTCACCAAATAAATAAATGCTTAATGAAATATATGTGCAATTTTTTTGTTTACCCAGCTGGATGAGGATGTTGTTAGAAATTGTTTGAAGTAGGTGGGAACTGATGTAATTTTGGAAATTGCATTAAAGAGGGAAAGATATTTTTCTTTTGTTATAAATCAATACCAGGAGGGAAGGAAATACAATAAAATTTGCAGAAAGCTGTCTCTCAGAGCAACAGCAAAAATTTACTGCTTAGTGGACATGGTCTCCTGGTAAGACTGAAGAAGACTTTATTGAGTGCTTTGAGGCACCTTCTGTTTGCATAAAGAGCTGTCTGATAAAGTTTGTTTCTTGCCTGTGTCCAATGTGTAACTCTGTAATGAAGAATGTTTAGTCATAAAGGAAGTCTCCCTCATAATATTGAACATTTTGTTTTAATAGGTGTTTTGTAACACCTATTAAAAGGTGTTTTGTGCTGGAATATGTGATTTCCCACGTGATTAGTTACCATTTTCTAAATATGTTCATTGTTAAGCATTCAGTACACTTTTCCTTTGAGCTGTATTTCCCAGTGAGGCTACTTCAAGGGACTACTAGAGTCTCAGCTTGAACTTTGAATAGTCAAATATTTTCCAAAACAGGAAAATGTTTTATTAGGCAATGGTAAAGTCGGGCATAACACAACAGTGGCTTCTGTTTGACTGTCTTTATGTGGCTGAGGAGAACTTCATGCTGTTGTTGATGAGAAGATGATGTGGCAATGACAGCCTACAGAAAAGATTTCCACTGGGCCATTACTGCCGAGTGCTATCGTTCTGTATTTTGGAGTATAAGTGACTCATTATTTTGATTATATTGAATATAATCAATTTTATGGTGTGGATTTCGATCTTTTAGCAATATTGATCAGAACTGTAAAGAAGTCTTTCTGTAGTTGCACCACATATGTGTAGTTTCCCCACGATGCATCAGTTTGCCATCTGAAAACAGCCTATAACAAGTGGATGATTCGTCCAGAAAACTGCACAGGTTGCTCCTTATTGATAACCATCTAATATTTTACTATCAATTCAATTGCTGATTAAAAAAATAGAAATAAAAAAAAATCCCTATATGCCCTGGTCATAACAAGGAGAGAAATAGGCATGTCAAGCTTACAGGTGAGCATTAAAGACCAAAGGTATGAACAAAGAATTCTCATCAAAACTAATATTCTCCTTGTTGCCCCAGCTGTCTGAGTCTGTAAGGGTCTCTGCTTTTATTGGAAAAGTCATTAACATCTGATCCTGGGTCTCTTTGCTGAGTCTGGGCCATTAGCTTGCTGTAGGCAACAAGTAAAAAATGCTTGTGGTCTGGCCACATGCTATGAAATATGGGACTACATTTCTACCACCCCTTGCTGGCCTACTTTTCCAGGCAGAAGGCAATTAGAAAGAGTTCAACCCTGACCATACCCTACAGCTAAATCTTCTGTCTTTTTAACTAAGAAGGAAAGTAATCACTGAGATAACAATCAGTAACTAGAGTAAGAAGTTTCTGTCATGTGCTTGCCTTCAACAAGGAGCTACCCTTTATAAAAGCAATGAAGATGGTTTTGTGCAGCTCATTCTGTAGGGTGTTTACACATTATGTGAACTCAACCATTATCAAATGCCAGATTTTGTCTATAGGCTTTAGGCAGTTGCTGTATCTCAAGAGGTACAGGAAAAGGGGAGAAAGACAGTCATTTATCAAGAGTTGATTGTGAATGGAAGGAGGTAGGCAATAGAAGGTAACAGAAGGTATGGTCCAGCATTGCTTTTGATAGTAGAACAGCACTTTCATTACACTGTTTTCGGCTTCAAGAAAGTTTTCTTGTCTGTATTTCACAATTCTGTTTCTAAATATGTGATTATAATATTAAATTTGTGAAAAACAGACTGTGAAACAGATTAACTTTCAGAAATCAACTGTGAAAATGTTATGAAAACTGGAGGTAAAACAAAAATCAAATATTTTACCAGAAATGTACAAAAACAAAAACAAAAACAAAAGAAAGCAACAAAGCAAGCAACCACAAGGACTCCTAAGAAATAAGGTTAACCCTTTGACTGTATTGGGTGCCTGCAGGATCTACACTAGAGTTGCAGCAGCTTGCCCTACAGAGAATATGATCCACAGTATTTAACACATAATTTCCCTTTAAGAATCAGATAAACAAAAGTGTCAATGACCCTGGCAGCAATAACTGAGTATTTTACTTTCACTAGGATGAACTGTTCTTGGAAGAGTTCTCCTGTCTGAGTCACAATCAGGTTTTTCCTTCTGGAGTAGGAATGTGTGCTGTTCTCCTTTCTCTCTTCCCATTCATCAGTGCATACACATTCCAGCTCTCTAATCTGGCATTTCAATTTCTTAGGGTCTTATTTTATGCCAGTGTAAAAGGTTTCACATTTTTTGTAACATTCTTTTATAACAAAACTGTTCCAGAGCACCTAACCCTGGTCTAGTGGCTAGACTGAAAAAAAGATGCTTTTTTTGCCTTTGTTCACAAAATGATCTAAAGCAGTTTCTGTTTATTATAATGCATAACATAGAAGCTTGTACAGCAAAGGAAAGTATTGCAGAAGGTATTATAAGCAAGATTCAGAAAAGAGTGGTAGGAATTTTCCTGTGAGAACAAATTGAGAGCTGCTCAGGAAATGTGACTTAAACATTGATTATATTGTGAATAATTGATGTCTCTAACTTCTATTAAGCAAAATAAGTAAAAATGGATATACTGTTCAGATCAAACCACATCTAGTGATTTTCTGAAGTAGGCACATAATCTTTCAATTGTTAGGCATTTCAGCCACTTTTGAGAAAGTAGGTACTGATGGCAGTGCTTTTTATCAGTAGATGAAGTGTCTGGAGAATTCAGTGACTATGACAGTGCAGATCCAATGCTCATGCAAGCTGCAGCTTGAATCCTGTGAAGCAAAAAAGAGCTCAGTTCCTTGCCCACCAGGTTTGTGTGGATCTGCTCTCAGTCCCTTTGCCTGGTGCTGCCTTCTTCCATAAGCCAGTTACTCTCATCACCAGGTTGGATGGTTCTTCTGTCTCAGTAGCTGTCAATGTGTTTTGAGCAAAGAAGATTAATGTGTATAGATAGAGGCCCTTTCTCAGGACTTGCTTCGCCCCAGTGGTTAGGACAATGATGTGACGAGCAAGTAGTCTGTGTCAGACTGAAAGGATTACCAATGCGGTTTCTAATCTCTTTGTCTGACCTTCAGTAACAACATTTTCTTCAAAACAAAGGAACCTCTATGCTGGCATAAGGCTATTCTGTTACAACACATTAAAATAGCTCTTAGCTGCACCAGCCAAAAATAATTACGATCAATTCTCCATTAGATGACGGAAAGAAGCAAACATTTTCCCAATAATAGAAAAACATGGATGATGCAAGCATTGGGAGAAACATGGAATCATTTCTCATAAGACTGGCCAGACTTGGGAGTATCTTTACACTGTACCCTCTCAGTATTACAAACTGGAGGAGGACTTACTCATTCAGACACAGTGCCCGACTTAGGTGGCTCTCTGAATGCACTACATTGCAACAGACAGAGCTAGTAAGCTTTCTAGGAACCCAGCATGCTCTGCAGCATAGCAGGAGCCAGATCACACATGATATGGCATAAGCACAAGCACGTTAAATGTGTTGGCCTCCTGCTGGCAAAGAAAAGCCCCTTGGACTCACCTTCAGAGGGTGCAGTGGTTCCAGCATGTACGGTGTAGTCACAAACCTGGCTCTCCATTGAGATAATCTCAGTTCAAACCTAGGATATAATCTGTGCAAAAATTGCCATGCCACTTCTGAATTCTTCCCCAAGATGATAACTCAAGAAGCCAGAGTAGGTTCTTGCAGAGCCAGGTGCTCTGTCTCTTTGCCTCTTTGGCTGTACATGTCCCAGAATCACAAAGAATTGTATGAGGAACATATGGAGACATGTTCAGCTCATGCTACTTGGTTTTCTGAGACTTGCTGGTTTGCCACCCGCAACACAGATGTGGGATTCGAACTACTGTATTGCCCATGAAACTTGGATAAAAAGCTATTGCTCTCTTTTTACCTTTTTCAACCTCCTCAAGTATCTTAAAAGCAAAGCTGCAAGAGTCTGCTGCTGGCTACTCCTGCTCAAAGAGAACTCAAAGAGAGCTGAGACAATGATGGGAGATGGTAAGAAGCTTAAAATAAAAAAAAATGACATGAAAGGAAGATAAAAGTAATCTATCTTGAGTGTACAGTCCAAGGTGCCAAAATTCTACACTTTCTTAAACAGTCAAATAATTTCCCTGTTTTAGTTATAGATTTTTAAGTTTCTGTGATGGTGCTTTAAGTCTAACTGATGTCCATCCAAGAAGAACACATGACTTATTCCCACCTCTAAAAAAAGAGTTATGTTGAAAATGAGAGTCATAATCTTTTTACAGTTGATAGATACCTATTACATGGTGTTTGTTAACATTTTTGTTCTTTGTAATGCAAGCAATTTCAAAATGAAGTAATAGTAATGAGTTACAATGAGGTCTGTGTTACACTGAAAGTGTCTTTAGTAACATAATAAAACAAAATAAAGAAATGAAGTATTCACCATAAAAATAATAAAATCAGGGAGTTGTGGCTTGCAAACCTTTCAGCTGAATCTCCCAGTGGTGCAGAATAAACTTTTCTAAATTATTTGACAATGCAGTATTCTTTAAAAACAATCTCACATGTCCTCTTTAATCTGTATTGATAGCAGTAAAATCACAGGACACTGTGAACAGCAAAAATAAAATAGCCAAGTAAACAATTCATATTCATAGCTCTCAGAAGGAAACAGGACTGAACATAGTCTTGCATCTTCATATGACATAGGTCATATAAGTCAAAGGTTTAATTTACAGGCAATATCTCCTCTTTCCTTTCCAGTGTAGGTTACCAAAATTTCTGTTCTTCTAATGGCTAAATGGTTCTAAACCCTTAATTTTTTGCTATTAACATTACCATTTCTATCTCTCTCCTGCAGGTCTTGGCAAACCCTGAACTTAAAAGGTTTGGAAAAACAATTGTTTCTTCCCACCTCATCCATGCCTTTTCTTAACCCTCAAAATCATTAGGCATTGTGGTGCTGGCTGAAATCCTGCTTACTAATATTGCTTTATTACGTGGGAATTTCCATGTTTTTAAAGGAACTTTTTGTTCCTATGGAACGAGGCCTCCCAGAGTCATGCCATAGCCAAGGTGCTGATAGCATCCTGCAGTGAGGGAGCATGAGGACAGAGAAAAACAGAGAAACAGAGCAGTCTTCTCAACTGTCAATATTTATTTAAACGTAATCATGAAATTTGGCTGTTCCTTGAGTCATGTGGTGTCTGCCCATTCTGCAGGGTGGGGCTGGAATTACTGCTGGCATGAATTTGTTGGCTTCTTATTTTCGTAACCCTTCAGAGCCACACAAGGGGAAAACAAGAGGCCACATGAGTACATTCAAGGGCTGAATGGCTGTCTGGCATGCTTGCATCATGCAGGACTTGGAAGGGCTGAGGAAATCCTCTGAGTTTAGGGAATGTGAACTGCCTAGCCTAACATGCAGATAAAGGACTGAGACAAATGTAGGAAGGGAAAATACATTTGCAGGGTAGTGAGAGGGAATAAACTTCACAGGAGAGAATGAATAAAAGATTAACTGAATCATCTTCCATGTTTATGATTTTAAATGTACTTCTATCAAGAAAACTACTAAGTCTTTCTCTCCTACAGGGAAGGAGCTCTTTAATTTTCAGAAGCCTTTTGTGGATGCTTTTATTCCCTTGCGCACCTCATTTCTTTTGTAATATCTCCTTGGCCCCCACCTTCTCAGTGATATTCTGCTATTGTTCTCAACTCCTCTCTTTGCAGCTTCCCTCTCTCTGTTCAGTCAGGTCTGTCACGTTCTCTAAATGTCCTCTTCGGGCTGTAAAAAGGAAAGAGATACAGCAGAAAAGGGTGGAAAATAGTTGAGAAGTTGTGTGCCTTGGTGATACGTAGAGAGGCCAGCAGAAACCTAGAAGATGGCTATGGGGTCCCTGAGGAGACAACAATAGATATCCTGAAATGAAAGAGTTTGAGAAACTCAGAAACTGGTGAGTCTGATCCTACACAAGGAAAGTTGTTGTTGAGTTACTGCCCTGCCAAAAGAAACAAACAAGAATGGGGTGCAAAAACATGTGAGATAGAGCTTGGGATGAAATAGCAGAAATGCTTGAGACCTGGATAAGTTTTTTTGTGTGGGTGAATTAGGAATTCAACAGGCTATTTCCAGTTACAAATTACTCACATAAGTTGAATAAAAAATGGGTCTGTGCCTGGAAAAAATGGGCATCTAGAAGCACAGAGTATCCCTGACAAAGATGGATGGTTACTATAGATGTTGGGGAACAGTGAATGTACAACTGCAATAGACGTGCATCTGATATCAGGGGGAAATTCTTTATAGAGAGAGTGGTGAGGTGCTGGAACAGCTGCCCAGAGAGGTTGTGGATGCCCCATCCCTGGAGGTGTTCAAGGCCAGATTGGATGGGGCCCTGGGCAGCCTGGTTTAGCATTAAATGTGGAGGTTGGTGGCCCTGCATGTGGCAGGGGGTTGGAGATTCATGATCCTTGAGATCCCTTCCAACCCTGGCCATTCTCTGATTCTGTGATTCTGTGAAAAGAGGGTGAATTTACAGAAGTGTTCATGATAGAATGCACTCAGTCAATACAACTGGCCAAAGAAGACAAAAGGGAGAGCGCACCGAAAACTTGTGACTGGGAAAGTAGAAGATAGTTGGCACTGGAGAAGTCAAGAGCTTGGAGGATATAACAACTATAAAGGAAAAAATGATATAGGAAAAGTGTGAGACAAGAAAAGATTCCAACATGGAAAAGAAAGAAGGAGCAGACAGAAAAAATACAGAGTGATGGATGTGACAGTGGTGGAGGCACCAGTCTCAATTCATGCAAAGAGGCTGCTGGCCTTGCAAAGAATCTGCTGGCCTGGCAAAGAGTCTGCACAGACTGACTTCATTTTGTCTCTTTGAGAATATACTTCATGTTCTTAGGAAGGGCCTTAGCAGATGTTTTACTTATTTCCTTTGATCCTTTGCATATTGTGGGCCTTCAAGTGTTTTCAGACCTGTTTAAAGACTAGGGGATCTTCACAGTTTGGTTGAGTACAGAGAGATTTTTAGATCCCATGTCTAAGCGCAACTCTTGACATTTAATCTGAAATGAATCACAGTATCACAGAATGGCCAGGGTTGGAAGGGACCTCAAGGATCATGAATCTCCAACCCCCCTGCCACAGGCAGGGCCACCAACCTCCACATTTAATACTAGACTGAAATTGGTAATAATGCTTAAATTTGACTTTTAAGGAAGAATTGAAAATCAGTCCTTCCAGCTGACAATATTCATGGTTTGTTTAATTTCCAGTGCAATTAACTGATGGAAAAAGGTGAAATGTAGGGAATCACTTGTAGCTCTTTTACTTGTTTGGGGAGGACACTGTGAAGAAACTGGAAATGAGAGGCTGCTATTTAAAAAAATCTTTGGTTTGTAACTGAAAATAGTAGAGGATTTAAGTCACTGAGGCTTAAGTCCCTGCGAGGGCCACTTAGGAAGAATTGCATGACTCATAGAATTCAGAGCCAGAAGGATCAACAGATTGTTAGTTTGACCTACTGTGTAGCATGGACCACAGTATTTCATCCAGCTAATTCTGCAGCAAGCCTAAAGCTTGTCTTTTCCAAAGTCAGATAGGTTTGATCCGAAGATTTGAGGTAATGATGAATTAAATGTATCATTTAACACTTTGTTCTCTGGTAGTATTTTCCTTGCTGAGTGAAATCTATTGGCTTTAGTTTATAAACTTTCTCAAGTTTATACAGTTTACACCTCTTTGTTTTGTTTTGCTTCGCTGAGCATTTTTTGCTTGATTGCAGTCCCTCATTACCTATTAACTTCTTGATTTGAGAGATACTTGTGAGGTGAAGGACACGTTCTAGGTGGTACAGATGTGCAAAAGGAAGGACAACATCTGTCAAAGCTGAAAGGGTGACATCTGTTCTCAAGCAAATAGATATAATAGAAATCTCATTCACAGATATGCTGCATATAGCTGGGCCCTCCTGTTCCACTTTGCCTCTGTGTTGTCATACTAGCAGGCAAGGGGCAGAGGCTGAACGACAACCCTATTCCTGTTCTCATCACGGCAGTAGCTGGACACAAGGTTATTCCAGCTCTTGGGACAGCTTTTGGCAACAGTGTCTGCCTATGTGGGACATAACGAGAAAAGACAGACTGCATGAGGCTGCAGTAAGGCATGAGTCAGCCACTCCAAGGGAGTTGGAAGAAATATATAGGCTACACAAAGGAGCTCTGAGCTGCCCTGAGCTGGAGGCTGAGAAGTTCTGATTTCTGCAAATCCAATTCATCTGATGTTCTTGGCAGCCTGTGGGGGAAACTCACAGCAGAGAGCTCTGGTGTGTGAGGAGTGATGAGATGGGATGCCTTCTGCAAAGGCAGGCCAAGAGACGTGGTTACCATGTACTGCAACAGCAGCCCTGGAGAGGGAGCATAAACCAAGAGGAGTATCCAGGGCAAACTGCAGAAAATTGCCTCCTTTGTGGTGGAGTGAGCAACATATAACTTGAGGCTAAAGGTTAAAGTAGTGGACACTCAGTGCCAGGAAACAGCTATGTGTAGATGTCCCTTGTAACTAATGGCTTTGGCTCTTCCTGCCAGGAGAGAGAAATTTAATGACTTAACTAAAATTCTTCTTCATGCAGGTTTTTTTCCTAGGAAGTTCATCATCTCATGGGCTTCATACAGCGATTTATTCTTCCATTGCTTCTTGTAAATGCTGGGTCTATTCTTTTTCTAGCCAAACACTTGAACCATTTCCACACCCTTTATTTTTGTAGTTTTGAAATTCAACTTCAGAACTTCTCTTGCTAATTGTGGTAATTCAAATGATCTGACATTTCTCCTTCCAAATTCTGTTACTGAGAAATGATTTGATGACAGTTTGCAGAGATATCAGAGGTGCTGTAGGAGCAGAGCAGTGAGGTAATGAAGTTTTTAGGGAAAAATATTGTAGGTGTTTTCAGGTGGTTGCCCAGTGAAATGTCATTAACGCTGTGTAATTTGCTCAGAGTTGTCCAGCATTGGAATGTGTGGCAGTATTTCACTGCCATGAAAAATTACTGTTGCTTCAGCTGTGGCCGTGTCCATCTCGCTGGGAAGACTTCCAGCTTCAAAGGGAAATCTGGTTGTAGATGTTTGGATGGTGTTTTTAACTGCAACATAACCTTTTCTGTCTTCTGGCTGTCCATTAGAAATGGTAATGAAAACATGGCACACGATTCCCTCAGCCTCAGCCTAACCTTTCCCTTTCTCAGGAAAGAAAAGTTCCTTGACCCAGAAGGTAAATCTGTTCTGACATCCTTTTAAATGCTTCCAAGCTATGCTGTGTTGGAATGTTTGTGAGCTAATTTATGGAGCAAAGAAAAAGGATGGTACTTACGAAGGCAATGACCAAAATATATGTATCAGACTTCTAGTTAATGCCTTCTCAACAAACGAGTTATCTTTAATACAGATTGATTTCTTAGGCTGAATATTCAGTTGTTGAATCTTCAGTTATCATGGCATGTTGTAACAAGAAAGTATTCAGTGAATCAATTATTACTTTGCAGGACAACAGAAAAGAAACATTGGTAACAGGAAAGCCATATAGCAAGCATTTCTAAGCTTTCAGAAAAGTAAATTTAAAAAGTGAAAAATAAATAATGAAATGAAATGATAAATGAAATATCATTTATCTAGGACTAAAATAAATGAGGTATAATGAACAATAAAAATAAGAAAGTCCTAGAAATTGACAGTTTTCCCTTCACCCCATTCAAGATATTTTTTAAGGCATGTTTCATATTTTAATTTGTTTATTGTTCCTCTTTTTTTTTTTCCAAGTTGACATTCAGATAGGATTCCACTCAGACTTTTGCAAGAAGCAAAATAGGGCAACAGAAGTAGAACAGTTGTTAGCTGGCATGATGATTACAGAAGTATGTGCAAAGTAATTATATTAGGGCTGTCTCTGCATTGCTTAGTTATGAATATTTCACTGATGTTTGTCCCAGACCCTTTGGGAAATTCTCAGATACGTGGATATTTTATGATAAACTTCTGTATTATTTCTTATATTTTCTCATGTCTTCACTGTGACCCTTCATGTTGCTCAAGATACACTCTCTGGAAGATATTAAGGCCACTGTCATTATTATGGATTAGCAAATATGGAAAAATAATAACTAGACTACATTATTCTCCATATAAATTCTCACTAATTGCATATATACATGAAATTTAAGCTGTTTCTCATAATAAAACATGTTTCAGGGAGTATTTTGTCCTTTATGTGATTGGTTCTGGCTCATGGTTGACTCTAGAAATCAGTTTTCTATGCTTATTTTTATTCCTCAAGTGAAAGTAATTTCATTTTGAGTTTTTTGTTTTTTTGGTTTCTTTTCCTTTTATCCAGTCAGCACAGATTAATGATGATGTGTTGAAATGACAAAGGAAAAGAAAAAAAAAAAAAGATAAAAGATTCAATAGCAGGCTATATCATGCTCTTGCCCAATATACAGAAGGAATATAGCCACACTTGTGCATCTCTGATTTGTGCAGCTTAAATGTTTAAATATCATATGTATGGAAAATAAGACTGAAAACATTTATCAAGCTTGTCCATTTCTGTTTTTAGAGTAGCTAGACGTTTACAGCATATGTGCATACATATATACATATATACACATATGTATACATATATATATATATATATATACATATTACCATGCCAGATGGAATTTATCTGAAACAGTCACCAGTATTTAATAAGTTGTTAGAGCAAATGCATTTATATAAAAATCTGCCATCACAGAGTCACAGAAACACCAAGGTTGGAAGAGAGCTAGAAGATCATCCAGCCCATACATCCACCTGTCACCAATAGTTCTCACTCAACACAAAATCCAACCATTCCTTGAACACCTCCAGGGTCAGTGACTCCACCACCTCCCTGGGCAGCCCATTCCACTGCCTGAGCACTCTTTCAAAAAAGTAGCATTTCCAGAAAAGTAGTATACCATGTTTTATACCCATAGTTAACTAATTCATGGATCAAGCTAGTTTGTTGATTATTTTTGCAATCTAAAATATGATTACCGTGATGAGAATTTATATATACATAGGTCATTCTGAAAGTAATGCCTCCTATTGCGTGATGTTGGGCCATGATGCCAGAGGTGAATGTTGGTGGTATGGCAGGAGAGACTGAATCTTCCCACCAATATTCCATTCCGTGTTGTTGCCATGTGACAGATGGCAGCAGAGGGGCAGTCTGACAGAATGGCATCTGGCATGGAAGTGCAGATGAAACAAAGGTGTGGACTGAATTATTCCATGGATGGCCTCCACTGATATTCATTGAGATTCGCTGAATGTTTATGGAGACCAAGCAGTCGATGTGAACACAGTGAAGTGGTGCATTTCAGCACTGATGGGAGCAACAGTGCAGATCTGTACAAGTGTTCCATTCAGCCTCTTGTTCACTGCTAGTGAAAACGCACAGCTGATGGTGGTGACTGTGTTGAAAAGTAATGTTTTGTCACGGAGAATTTTTTCTGTCAAATAGTGTTATTCTGCTCTTTGTATCTATTGTAGTTTCCATGGACATAAATAAGAGTCATTCCTTTTGGAGCAACCTACATATATATTTAAAATCCCCTAAAATATATATATACATATTTATTTATTTATTTATTTTTAGGGGATTTTAAATTCAGCTGTCAATTTACTTTGTTCCTCATTCTTAATTATCTGAAAGTAATTTTCCTTTTTTTTTTTTTTTTGAGGAGAATGGATCTGTGATTGATAATAGATTCTATTTCTTGTATTTCAGCTCTTCAATGCTATTCAAGTGTACTTATCATTCCCAGAATGTATGTAGTCACGTAAAATGTTTAACTATTTTAGCATTTCCTGTTGGAAATGATCTTTCAAGTTTTATAAAGCATATGTAGACTCAGCCAAGACTGAGTTTCAATCTTACTGAAATTAATCTGTTTTCATACTATTCTGATTGAATATTTTGATTGTTAAGATGCCTTGAACATCTTCTATACTGAAATTTCAGACTTCAATTCAGAGTATGATTTTTTTTACAAAGGATTATTAGCAATTATTGTGGATTTGCTCTGCAAGAGAAATTCTTTGATCAGCTCTAACAGTGAGCATCAGGTCACCACCTTTTGAATTAATCTTTTCAGTTCTCAATTTTATCAGTCAGACAAATGGAAGAGCATCACTTTCCATTTTCCACTTTCCATTCCAAATAAATTATGTTGTAGTAGATTGTATCTATATTGCTTTTTAACTAAAAACTAACAAACAAGCAAACAAAAACCAGCCTCCTAGCTGGGAGACAAAGCCAACCTATTCATAGTATTCATACAACAGAACATCACAGATGTGCTAGAATTCATATGTATGTGAAATTGTGTTTATATCAGCCTCCAAGCAATTGTTGTGACAAATAACACTGATATTTTCAAATGCAGATCCTCTCATTACCCCTGGAAGCTACTTAAATAAAAATGGTAAAAACATCAATACTGCTTATCCCTTTATGATGAAAAACACATATTTGTTTATTTATGTGCTGAGTTTATGTGTCAGGGTTTGGTAACAGGGGTGCTGTAGGGAGTTCTGTGAGCAGTGCTGCCCCGTGTCAGACCAAAGCCAGTACCAGCTACTCCAAAACAGAGCTGATACTGCCAGAGCTGTGTGCACCATTCCTTAGTTCCCACTGCTTTAGTCTGTTAGTAATTGGCAATAAATTATATAAATCTCCATGTGCTAAGTCTGATTTACCCATAAAAGTGATGGTGAGCAATATCCCTGTCCTTATCTCAGTCCACAACTGCTGTGGTTTTTTTGTCATCATATTTTGTCCCCTTTTTTCAGTGAGGGGAGAGGAGAGAGAGGACAGTGTGGTAGAGCTGAACTGCCTACTAGTGTGAAATAATAACAACATGTCACCGTCCTCATGTGTTTGTAAACCTCGTCAACTTGAAGCTTAAAGACTTGGGTTACAGAATCAGTGTTAGAAATGAAACAATTTTTTTCCACTTATTTTTTCTGGCATCTTGTAAAAAAAAGGGTAAAAATCCATTCTCTGACATTACTGCATTCTATCATCCCATGAAATCCTTCTACCACACTACTGCATTCTATCATCCCATGAAATCCTTTTACCACACATAGAATAGGGCTGAATTAATTGCTCAGGATGCTGATATTACAGTGTTTGAAAGCATAGCCTATTATCAGTTTTCTACTGTTTTGCAGTATACCTTGTTGAAATCATAGAATCATGGAATCATAGAATCATAGAAAGGTTTAGATTGGAAGGGAACTTAAAGCCCATCCAGTTCCAACCTACTGCTGTGGCCTAGTTGTCACCCAGCAGATTGGGCTGCCCAAGGTCCCAACCAGTCAGGCTTGAATGCCTCCATGGATGAAGAACACACACCGCATGTGCCAGGAAATCACCACCCTCTGGATGAAATGTTTCTTTCTAACATCGTATCTAAATCTTCCCTCTTTTAGTTTAAAGACATTTCCCCTTGTCCTTTTGCTAATTTCACACGTAAAAAGTCAGTCCCCCTCCTGTTTATAAGGTACAAGAACATAAATGAGATGTCCCCAGAACCTTCTTTTCTCCAGATGGTACAAGACCTCTCCTCACAGCAGAGGGGCTCCCACTCTCTGAACATCTTCATGGACTCCTGCAGCACTGGGCTCCAACTTCTTCCTTGTGCCGAGGGCCCCAGTCTTGGATTCAGTACCCTACATTGAGCCTCATGAGGGCAGAGTAGCAGGGAACAGTCCCCTCCCTGCCCTGCTGATGCAGCCCCTGTTAATGCAGCCCAGGATACAGCTGGCTGTCGCATGCCCATCTTGTCAGCCACCAGCAGCCCAAGTCCTTCTTTGGAGAGCTGCTTTCAAGGAATTTTTCTCTCAGTCTGTACACATATGTGTAATTATCTCAACCCAAGTGCATCACCTTGCACCTTTCCTTGTTGAACTTCATTAGGTTTTGAAGGGCCCACTTTTCAAGCCTGTCCAGGTCTCTCTGGATGGCATTCCTTCTTCTATTGTATTGACTGCACCACCCAGCTTGGTATTATGAGCAAACTTGCTGAGGGTGCTCTTGATTTCATCATTTATATCGTTCATAAAGATGATGAAGAACACTTGTTCCACAACAGAGCCCTGGAGGGACTCACTCACCACCAACCTCAAATGGACAGAGATCACAACACTGGATGCAAACTTCCAACCAATTCCTCATCATAGAAGGTAACCAGATTGGACAGGCACAACCTGCCCTTGGTGAAGTTGTGGTGGCTGTCTTGGATCACCTCCTCATCTTGCATGAGTCTTGCAGGCAGCCTGCTTTTAGTTCTCTGAAAGTCTTTGTCATTTTACTTTTGCATGGCTATCTTAGGATCCAATATAATTCAGAGAATTTGATAAAAATGCCAAAGAAGCTGGTCAAATGAAGTGTCATTTTAAAAACCCATTTGACAGGTTTGTCTGTCTAACAGCAAGTCTTCCACACCAGCAGTTTCAATGTGAAACTTATTCAAGATTTTGTTTGCAATAGATCCCTGTTTCTTAGTAATATACAGGACAGTGCTTTTGCCAGCCCCTCTAATGCCTCCTGTTTATTGTCAGGTTTTCAGCAACTGACAGCTGAAGTTTTTTGTGCAGAAAGGGGCAGAATGCAAAAAGCACTTGCACTGCCAGCAGAATGTGTTTGAGCACAGGGTGTGACTTTGTCACAATTGTTTACTGTTTCCATCAAATGAATTTTCATTGACAGTATGAAGCTTGCAAAAGTTAGATATGGAAAAATGTGGAAATGATTTCACGAAAAACTGAATTTTTGAAAGAAAACAGTGCTTATGTAGGAGTTAGAGCTCATAATACTTTTTTCTTCCCCATCCCCTGGGCTATGAAATGAGGCCCCTTGTCTCCTTTCCTGCAGTGACAAGTTTTGAGAGATATGTCCCTGGTGAGGAGTGCAGAGCCAAGGAAGAACTTACAGAGCTGATCAAAATGACTTTTTTTTTTTCCTTCACTGCTTACCTGGCAGAAAAAGACACATTTTGTCTAAAAATCTGATCAGTCAAGGTTTCCCCTGAAGGGAAGGGGGAAGTGAAGGCCAGTGCTGGGGCAACAGCTTCACCCCTCTGTTCAGTCCCATCCTTGCTGATCCAGCTTGCACCTGGCATTGAACAAAAACACAATCTGGGATATTCACACAGTTTGTTTCAAGTGGTATAAACTTACTTACTTCTATGTCTGCTGACTCTCGCAGTCTTTGTTGTGGAAAGGGTAAATGTGTGGCCTATTCATTATTTTATGGATATCCGAGATGCTGTCAAGAGGTTGCATGGTGCTTTATTTCACAAGTCTATTGCAACAATTGTCTTTGACTGAGATGGTGAACTTGGTATCTACAGTGTCACCCAGGCTGGAAATATGCCTATTCTGCTACATTTCTACCCTCTCATTTATGAACAACAGTAAATGTGTGCAGGCAGGATATCGTTATTAGCATAAAAAGTGAACTGAGTGCATTAAATAATTGTCCTCAATTAAAAGTAAGGTAATGTTCACCCTGAACAGTTACAGTGCAACACTAAGTAAAATACGGCTTTGCTTTTGAAAAGCAAGAACCTTTGTTGTAGAGCACAGAAGAAATCTGAGAGACAATGGCATTGCTAGCATTGGCCCAGAAATTGCATGTTTTGTTTGTATGCATCTGGAAACAGCAGGTTTTTTGTTTTTTGTTTTTTTCTTTTTTTCTTTTTTTCTTTTTTTTAATCTCTTAACTTTTGGTATTGGGCATTCTTGCTTTGTCTCTAAGCTGAGCACAATCACCTTTAACGAAGATGTCATCGCCAGCCTTTGCTGATGCTGGGGAAAGGGTACAGCTGTATGTGCAGCTGATCCTCTGATGGAACAATCTTCATAGCTGGATATTTCCCAGTGTGCATTACTCATGATACATTTAACTCAAGTTGCTCTAATGTTATAATTTAAAGACTAAGAGTGTCTCAAAGGATGGCCTTGTTGAAACTCACTGGGTTCTCATATGCACACTTCTCCAGCCTGTCCAGGTCCCTCTGGATGTTTCCCTTCCTTCCAGTGTATTGACTGCATCGCTTAGCTTGGTGTCGTTTGGGTGCACTCAATGCAATCGTCAGTCATCTCAAGATGTTGAAGAGCACCAGTCCCAAGAACAATCCCTGAAGGACACTGCTTGTGACTGGCCTCCACACTGAGACAGAACTATTGATTACAACCATTTGGCTGCAACCAGGCAACCAATTCCTAACCCATCGAACAGTCTTTCCTTCAAATCCACGCCTTTTCAATTTAGAGGGAAGGACATGGTGACAGTCCATGTCAAAGGCTATGCAGGAGTTCAGGTAGATGACATCTGTTGCCCTTTCACTGTCCAATGATGCTGGACTAATTGAAAGAGACTCTTCCAGCAGGAACGTGAAAAAAAATCTGTGCAGAGCTGGAAAAAAGGAGGAGGCTTTAACATATGATTAATTTGCTAAAAAGATTGTTGAAAGTGTAAGGGTGCTTTTTCCTTTTATCTTTCAGTGAAGAACATATCCAGCAGAAAGGCATTGCAAATTATCCAATATTTTTGTCCAAGTTATCTTTGACTACTGAAGGGAACACAAGGATAAACTGTCCTTGCAAAATAAAATTTGTGAAGATCTTGCAGGTATGTGGCAGGAGATGCTGGCTTAGCACCGGTGTGTAACTGTCGTTTACTGGGCAGAACAAAGAGTGATAGACTTTACAGGATACAGAGATAGTTTTAGTTGGGCAAAATAACAAATTCTGAACCAGTATTACAAAAGATGTGTAAACAAAGGAAACGAAGGGGGGTAGCTACTGGGGGATGGCTGGTAGGCAAACTGAGATTTGAACCCTGAGTGTCTTAGCCCCTGAAATGTGAACCCCAAGTATCTCAGCCAATGGGGGAAGGAGGAAAGGCTCACTAGCATCAGAGTACAGCAATAAAAGAGGGGCTATGTCCCCTAGTACTTTGAAAGACCCCACAGGGTTATGCCCCAGTGCATTCTCCTTTTATTTGAATAAAGAAGGCTGCAGAATCCTCTGCCTCTTTTTCAAATAAAGATGATTGAGCAAGTTTATTGGAGCAGAAGTTTTCCTAACATGTATTTTAGCAAATTTCTAAAATGATTTATAATTGAACCGTACAAAGCAACATTTAGCACAGCCTAAGATGTTCATGTAATTCAATTTTATTTCCCTTAAAGAATAATGGGAAGACTCACAGGAAGCATTTTACATGGAAACAGAGCCTGAAGCAAGGATTTTTGTGCTTAACAAAAGATGTCAGTTTGGTTTTCTTTCCTGATGCCTCTTTTATTGTAAATATAATAAAAACCTAGTAAATAGGAGAAAAAAGAAGAAAAGTCTTACTTTAAATAATTAAGATGGATAAAACTATATTAGAAAACCCTGTGGCCAAATCAATTTATTGTTGAGGTATTTGAGAATCTCTATTCATCGACTCCTTGACTTGCTGTGTTATGTTAAGCAGAATACTTCATCTCTGTCCATCTCCACCTTTTGTCCTCTTAGCCTTACTCTCCACTGTTTTTTCATATGGTCTAGCCCAGACTGAGAAAGCAGGATCTCTGGGTACTCTCACAGGGCAATGCTATTTCTTGCTTTTTCTCTCTTAAGGCCATTTGTGATGTTTTTAATTTCTGTAGCAGTAAAGTTAGGTACTAAAAATGAAATAAATTTTCTTTTAGAATAGTTGAAAATTAAATTCAATTCCATAAATCACCTTTAGTAAGATGATTTACATTTAACAACAAATGACAAATTGCAAACAGAATGTTTATGATATCAAACACAGAGGCAGGAACAGGCAGCATGACTAGACTAGATCAAGCATAGTTTTGAAGGCCAACAAAGAAAAAATTGCACCAAAGTGAAGTGTATTTTTGCATAGAGTGTTACACATCCAGAAACTCTTGAATCCAAGGTTCCGTATTATCCAGTATCATTGGTTTGTTCTTTTATCACACTGACAGGCTGGACTTCCACTAGGCCATAATACTTGGATGCCACCATTTTGGAGCCATGTGTTTCCCCCTTAATGTGACTCATCTTTCACTTTTCATACACTTCCTCAGGCAGAGCAGCAGCCCACACAGATGTTCTCATAACGCTGACCTAAATCTGTAACTACTCTGCAGTTACAGATGACCTCTCCAAAGAGAATCCTGGATGTAAGCCACTGCCACCTCAAGCAAATACATCCTATAAATCCTTTTCAGAGCTTTATGAAGCACTGTTTTAAAAATAGTAAAGGAATCAGTTTTTCCAAGAATTTATATTCCTTGTTTATGATCCTCCTTCCTGAAAACATGAAAACATGAAAGTTTGGCTCTGCCTTTACAGGGAGTCAAGCATATCCAGGGATTATTTCTTTGAACTTGAAAACTCCATGTCCTTTGTTAGTTCTGTGTCTATCTGGTACAAGGCTTTATCTTTTCTGCATCTTCTCTCGTAGAGGGGAGCAATGACAGTAAGCTAGCTGTGTGGTTTAAATGGAAATTACAGTCTGATACAGCTGCAGATAGAGAAGCCATATTGGCCACGTTTGCAAGCTGTACATGACCATGTTCCCCCTGTTATCACACCTGTTTCTATATTTTGTCCACTGAATAAGCACTGTTGTGTTCTGGCAGCAGGAGGCTACACACAGTATGTTCTTGCACAAGGTAAACTCTATTTTTCATCTGGGAGGTCTTGGTGTGGAATTCCAGTTAAGTCAAAAGCAGTAGTGTTGAGGATTCATTGGAAACAGCCAATTTAATCCCCTAGCTAGCACAAGTATGTTTTGTTCAATTCAGTCAAGGAATCCAGGCTTATAAAATGCCTTATAATGGGTTTTGAGGAATTGTTTACATGAAAGAATCAAGAGAGATGAAAAACAGAGTGGGTTACTCTTCAGGAACAGGCTGCATACAGGAAATAGGAAACGTATGTGTCAACTTTGCTTCCAAGTTCCAACACTGATGTGAAAGAAGACATAAAGAAGGCCATTTCAGGGAAAAAGTTTCCATTTGCCTGTATAAGCTGAATCACACATGACAGCTAAGAAAAGGCAGCATTGCGAAAGACTGCATAATAGTGCTATTGCTGTGATTTCTGGTTAGGAGAAGCTTAAGAACAGGAAGAACAAGAAGAAAAGAGATGTACTGAACTATTCGCACTCTTATTACTCTGAGTGATAACTCTCAGCCTGATTCTGAACTAGCCATTGAATTTCAGTTACTTTTAATTAAATTCAACTCATCCCTTACTTGAAAACACTCTGTCATTTCAGTTCATGAGGTATTTTGTTAGGTATTGTACTCAGTGGAACTGCAGAGAATATTAATGTTTTCCCAATAGTATATGTAATGGTCAACTGTACCTTCCCACTTTCTTAAATAATGCTACAGCATTTTTAGAAAGAAAAAGTAACTCAGTTATGTGTTTTGAAAAGGAAATTTAAATCCCAGTTCTGTTTTATTTCCACATCTTTATTACTGAGCTTGAGAAAAGATCATCAGAGCTGCTTCTATGTCTTTTCATTTTTCATTCATTCACACTGAATTTATAGCAACTTTCCAAATAATAACGGTCAACTTGGCAGGAATAAATGAAGACCAAATGGTGTAATCCCCACAAGGAAGCATAATTCTGTTATGAAGTATTTACAATAGCAAGCTTGAAAATCCAACAATAGGGTATATTGTTAGTAAGATCTTTATAGCATCCTTTATTAGCTGATTCATTGTTAATGGTAATAAAGAAAGTTCTTCATGTGGCAGTCAACCCAATGTCTACTGTTTCTTTAAGAATCCTCTCAGGTAGAAGAAAATAGAATTCTGAGATAAGTCAATAAATAGAACACGTAGTTGTGAGTGTAGCCTTGCAGAGTTCACAAGTTCCCAGGAATGCAGCTGAACTTTCTGATGCTGCTTTCCTGTGACCCTCCAATAACCCTTATTTCCCCTGCCTCTGTGACCCATTAATGTCTCCCTGTCTCTTCATTGCCTTCATCCTCCTAAACAGGTTGGCTAATTTCCAACTTGGATTCATGCACAGGCCACCCTCCTTGGAAACACTTCCCAGCCTTTGAAAAACCTTTAATAGTAGGGTATCTCTGCTAGCTTGCAAATCCAAACTTCACACACCTCAACCACTCACCTAGCTGAACAATACAAGCTATCAGGTTGAAAGTGGCAAAATTTTGTAGTGGTAAGTGGTACCATTTTATGGTATTAAGTGGTTCTGAAAAGTTAAGATCAGAAAATGTAGACCTTCTGAGACAAGGGAGGTATAGATTAAATATTAGAAGGAAGTTCTTCACACAGAGGTTGTTGACACACTGGAACAGGTTGCCCAAGGGGGTTGTGGATACTCCATCCCTGGAGGCATTCAAGGCCAGGCTGGATGTGGCTCTGTGCAGCCTGGTCTGCTGGATAACAAGAACTGCTCCTGGCCAAGCAGGCTGCATAAGGCCATAGGTATGCCTCTATCACTCCCCTCGCCTTACCCATGCCTAATAACGTGTGGCCTGGTACTCATGTCAGAGGCCTGAGCTATGTCCAGAGGTTGTCAAGGAAATGTGGAAGTGCTGCCTTTGGCAGAAGCATGAAGGCCATAAAGTTGTGTGATGACCAACCTAGGAACAATCCTTCACGTTTTTAGGAATTGCAAATGAGGTCTTAAGGAACAAATGGAAGCTTCTCTGTTTTTTCTGCAAAGTTTTTCCTATCCACACTTACGTCTTGGTTTGCATACCTTGTAACGGTTCACCCCACCCTTATTTATCATGGCAAACCACATGTAAAAGGAGTATAAAGTCAGGATGCTGGAGGACAGCTTTCAGAGTTCCCCTCAGCCTGAGACCTCCAGCTTGCAAGCCCCCCTTCCCTTGGACCCCATCCCACAAAGGAAATGTTGACAAGACAGTTTGTATCACCTTTCCTGCCCTAGTTTACATTCCCTGGAATTTGTGTAACATTACCCAACCTAATGTACCCTCACCTACTCTACTTTACTTCCCCCCCAACCCTGGAATACTGATCAGTCATAGGCTAATACTGTTTGTTTAGAATGCACGTGTTTATAGATCATACGTGCAGCAGTTCGCTTACAGTGCATTTAATAGATTGTCAGGTACACCTGATCTATAAAAGCAAGGGGACTCTTAAGTAAAAGTGAGAGATGCCATCCCACACCATTATGCCTTGACCCTGTCCTTGGTAACACAATATGCAACAATCACCTGTTTCTTCTGTTATAGAAAGAGTTGACAGTAGTGACCTGCTGTCCTTGGCAGTAATCTGTCCATGCAACCACTTACTTGTGACTGAAGTTAGTCTTGCAGTTATTTTGTATTCTTGCAATAGGACAATAATCCTTATATTGACACACTCAGTCTGAATTCTGTCTTCTGATCATAGAAACACAGAACGATGCAGTTATACAATCACAAAATGGCCTGGGTTGGGAGGGATCTTAAAACCCACCTGGTTCCAACCCCTACACTTTGTGCTGGTTGTCCTCCCACCAGATCAGGCTGCCCAGAACCCCCTCCAGCCTGGCCTTGGGCACCTCCAGGGATTAAGCACCCACAACTGCTCTGAGCAGCCCTTTTTTGTGTCTCACCACCCTTTGATCAAGGAAGGATGATCCCCAAAAATGAGGTCTATGAGCTTCAAAAGTTCATTTAGAACTTTAGACAGAGTTGTCTGTATATAGTGACAGCAAATTGAAGAACTGAAATATGTTTAGCTGTCATCTTGAGACTAAACAAACATCCAGCTTCCTTTCATATGACATATTCTTTACCTCCCACATCATCTCAGTGTTGTACTCTTCATGGAAACAAATGCCCCCCAAAAAAAAATCTGAACAAAATTAGTAACTCTGCCAAGTGCTGGAGATGCCACTGTTGGTGTCTACCAACATCACTGTGGAGCAGATTGTACCTTATAATGTATCAGATCTTCCCCTAATTTTGCCAGTAATAGTACATCTAGAAGCTGGACCATAGGCACTGCAATAGTATCATAGCAGTCAGAATCTTCGAACATGTCTTGAATGCCACTGAATTAACCAGTCACACCACCAAGAAGACCTTTTTTCAAGATGCGCTACATCTGTGTCAGAGAATTTGGATCACAGACTATTTCTATACATGAACCCCAATGCCTAGAGTAGTGGGATACTGCAAATAATCAAGACGTCTCAGTACCAAGATGTCTCAAAAGACCAGAGCCCAGGAGATCTGAGGTCCTTCCCAGTGTTTCCTTTAGTTTTACAGCTGAAAATAAGGCAACTTTATCACAGTGCTGAATCCCAGCTTCTGCACTGTGGGAACTGTGGCTGGACTTTCCCCCCAGCCTGTCTTATTCTGCAGCAGGGGAGCTGCGGGGAGATGTCAGTGGTGTGACGTTTTCAGGTTCTAACCCCAATAAATATGGTGAAGGTCTGAGCTTTGGGAGTAGCTAAGAAAGAGAAGATGTATCTAAAACCAGGCGATGAAAGAGAGGAGCTGCACCAGCTGTATTAGGCAACATAAACTGCTAAACATAAGCTGTCTGAAAGCACGTGGGTGCATCTTGATGCTTCAGGAGAGATTTTATAACCAGTTTCTTTCACAGGAATCTCCTGTCTCTGTGCAAATGTTTCTCTGCTGAATAGCTGCTAACAAAAAGGGGAATATTGTTTGAATTAAGAAAACTACTTATTCCTATTTCTTTTGATTTTTCTGTTGAAAGAGAATACTCTCTGCTCTTCTGGGAATTATGTTCCTGAAGGGGACCTTCATGTTCTGCAGCTTAATGGAAGACTCTGTTCAGCAGCTTAGGCAAGATTTGAATGTTACATGCTTTAGCAGATACTAGGTCATTTTATATATTTAATGCGGAACACAATGCCTTGTTATCCCGTAACCTCTACAGTGAATTTCACTTTTTACCATTATTCTTAACTTTGGCTTGGAACATTGGTTTACAGAAGACTGCATGTTCAAAGGCAGCAACTCAGTGTGTAACAACAAAATAAAGAAGACCGCACATTTCTTTCCACTGAATTTGATTCCAGAATACAAACTTTTGGAAAGTGGCATGTTTTTTTTCTGCATTTGTTTCTGCACAAGCTGTCCTTTGGACAGGAGTTTTTAAGAAAGACAGATGTCTAAATTTAGTCCTGGTGTCTAAAATAAATGGCTGGATGTTTTTTTTCTCAGTGGGGCTTGGGACTCCTGATAGCCTATACCACTTTTGAGAATGGGATTTAGCTGCATCATATATGTAGTGCATATATCATATGCAACTATATACAAAGTTCTTCTAAAATCATTTTGAAAGTTAAGCGTGAACTTTCATTAACATAATTTATTCATTTATTTAGCATTTAGCTGCTAAATAAAACTGAAGAAATTGAGATGATAGCAAGTATAATCACAGTCGGAGGGATTCTTATATTACTTATTTGAGGTCACTGATTGATAGATAAAAGCACATGTCCTCTCCTCATTCCTCTTGTCAGCCAGTTTTATATAACCCACACTGGGTGCAGCGTGCCACACAGGTTCATCTGCAGCTGTAGGAAAGGAGATGTTCTCACTGTGACAATGCATAGTACTATATGCTGAAGAACCACTGCCTTGCCCTAAAGGTGATTGTACAGTGAAAGGCACGAGTGTGAAGCAGAGTTCTGTCCATCAAACTCAGTTTTGCATGTTTAAAAAAGGGAGTAGTGGTTGTACAAGGGAAAATGTCCATAGTTATAGCAGCATACAAAAACAAGTTTCAGCGTGCGGTTTGGCACTGTGAATGACCCTGTGAAACACTGCCCTCTTGCACAATGCATCTGCACCCTGTGAGGATTCAGTCACATCTGCTGACTTATTGAACAACAACATTATTACCATTTCTTACTTCTGTGAGTTCTGCAAAGCCAGAATGAAATGTGTTCCTGTCTGCTCTTCCTGGTGTGTGAACAGCAGTTTTCCTCATTTAGATCTAATCAGTTCATTTTTAAATTGCAGAGTAACTAACTGGGCTGTAAGGCCTGCAGTTTGTAACTGAGTGCAAGAATTCACTTTTAGCAATGACTTTCAAGAAGAGAAATGAGATTTATCTCCTTGTGATCCTTGATATTATTAAATTTTTTGAGCTGTCCTTATGTACGGAAGCACACTTTAAAAATAGAGATGAGAATGGAAAGAGTGAAAAAAACATCCTATGATGGCAGGTGGGAAGACAACATCTAAGAAGAGGATAAAGAAAACCTCTTTTCCTTTGATCTAAGCTCTGTGGATGAAGGTGTCCAACTCCAGCTGAAATTTTTCAGAGGTCAGTACATCAAAGTATGTCAAAAAGCACTAAGCTCGTGGAAGGACTGGAGATAAACTATGACCAGAGAAAAGATATGGGTCTCCTTTACAGTCTTCCTCATTTTCCTGCAAATGGTTCTAAACTGCTCACATTACCAGCTATCTAGTTGCTTATTCATTCTGTTGAAGTATACTACTAGAGAAATGAGATGGCAATCTACCATGGTCTGACTGGAACTGCATCAGTTACTCCTGCTTAATGAATGTTTATAGCTTCCAACCCTGCTTTCCGGATCTTAATTCTTGTGGTGTTCTAGTCCCACATGAAAGAAGGACCCACAGGAAGTCTATAAGAGACTTTGAAGACTTTTCCGAGGAGAAAAACAAACATCTGGGGGAGTCCATATTTCACTTAAGAGACCTAGTCAAAGTGGCAGTGAATTATTTAAGCACCTATAAAAAGTCCTGATTTAATAAACATCAGAGGGAGGGAAAAATTAACAACAACAACAAAAAATAAAATACACCCAACATATATATTTAAGAGCATTAATGCTACTGTCTTATCTCTGTGATGAAATGTGACCTTATAATAAAAGCTGGATTTTCCTCCTTTTAAAAATAAAGAGCAGAGTGATTTGGTGGTAGCACATGCAAGCAGTGTCTTTACTTTCCAACCACAGGCATTTTTGTCTATGTGACATTATCTTGGAACTCTCTTTCCCTTAGCAAGTGCAGGATCAACCAAATCAACATGGCTACTGACAAATTCTTGTTCATTTTTGTATTGGCCATTCAGCAGCCTCCATAAGCATTCTCTTCCATTAACTATCCTCTCATCAAGAATGCATGAACACATCTGAGTTAGTTATGTCTGACTGTGTAAAAGAAATAACAGTTCATGCTTAATTGAGTTTCAAGAATCACATCAGCCCAGAAATCCCATTTCTTGCATACAATCTGGACTCTGCTGTGACACCTTAGACTACTGAAGTGATGTCTGGAACTACTGAAACTCAGACTTGTGGTAGAACAAAATGTGTTCTCTTATTTTTTCGTAGACCAAAATGTTTGCTACTGCCAGTGTGAGTATTAACGACTTGCTGTGGGTATATGTTTTCCAGTTTTTTAGACAACAGATGGTGATAATGTTGATCCCAAAATCCTAACAGATGTGTCACTCGCATCTGGTGCTGCCATCTGCTGTTTTCTTTTTATTGCATTGACCAACTAAAAATAAGTGTCCCTTCATATACAGCTTTTTAACACATTCATCTTGAAAACCTGTATAACAACAAAATATTGATTTCTTATCTTCTCCTCACATAAAGTCATCTAGTCACCACGTCAAATGAAAAATCACTCTGGTGCCATGTAATTCATAAGGAAGGTGGGATGTCACCGATAGACTTTGTCTCAGATCTGGCAATTTTAAGAATCTTCTTAGGCACATATATTGCCAAACACAGAAAATAGATGAGAATGTCCAGTGAAAGATTTTTTTGGGATGAAACTTACTGCATATCATCATTGCTAGTGATCACATTTCCTGCCTTACTGTCTTTACACCAATGCCATGTTCATTAAGCTTATTAATTTTCTACAGGTAGCATGTCAGGAGTGAAATGGGGTATTCTGATTCCCTTGGGACAAAAATTTACTAACCTGCATCCTTAGGTACAATTACGTTACCGTTCAGGGTAAATTTAAAACTTAGTATATGACCAGTTCTGACAATTGTCTGCAGTCGTTGCAGAGCAGAATGCACTCCCAAAGGCTGTGAAATGTTCTGCTGGATGATCTGAAGAGCTGCTCCTCAAGTTGCCTATAGCCCTAGTGCACAGGGCCTCTTGCTTTTCAGAGAGAAGTCTGTGGAAAAGGCTGCTTTCATACAGCCTCTTGCTGTTACTATGTGTTTACACCAATCTTTTTCCTCGGACAATTCAAACCTGTGATGAGGACTCTGACTAGAATAGGAGGCCTCCTGTTCTCCCATTGAAGTATGTGGATAATTAAATAAGAAATGGGAGGGTGGCTTATTCCTGGATGACAAATATTTATGGAGAAGAGCTTGGAAGGCAGTCTTATTGGGTATGCTTAAGAAGAAATTAAAAGCTTTGTTCAGTAAGGGAGGTTTTGACCTCATGTAACACCATAACAGCAGCCTGGGGCTAACCTCAAGTAATGTCAGGTCTATAGAAAGCACGCATCTTTGTAGACTCTGAGTTGAATGACTTCATTCGTGGTAACACAGACATACTTAGCAGTCATGAACAGAAGGGAAAAGTAACGTGGCACCAGAGGGAAGCGTAACTACACTGTTAGGTGTTTGTAGGTATTTTTATAATAACACCAATAGGCCTTTCCTACTACCCTTTCTAAAAGGAAAAAACAATGCAGGGAGCAGACAGCCCAGCCAAAATAGTTTGGGTTGGAAAACTGTGATGATTCTAAAAATAGCTTTGTTTCAAACAGCAGGCCTCCAGATGTGACATTTGGGATAGGCACACTCTGAAGAGAAAGAGAAATGAAGGATAAATGCGATCAGCTGTAACAGTTCCAAATAAGGCATATCATAGCTAGGATTCCACAGTCAAGCAATGAAAGAGCAATTACTACAAACTGTAAACATATTCTTCTTCGTGTTTTCTTATATAGCTTACCATCTTTGTATTTGCAGATAAAGACTTCTATATGTAACTTAATAGATGGTGATGCTTGAAATCACAACATTTCTGGAGAAAGTCCTTCCATTCTTATAGAGATCTGATTCATTTTAATTCATTATGATTTATGCTATTGATTTTGCACAATTTTTAATTGTGAAAGTTACAAAGCAGAGATGTTCTGCTTGAGCAGATTTCTTAAACATTTATTTCACCATTTAGGATCAATTATTGATTCAGCCCCAACAGATTAGTTTGGAAAAGACAAACCTTTATTTATGTGCAAGACTAGTTTTGCTAAGTTGAGGCATAATAACTACCTGAAAGCACCCTGAAAGGATCTGGAGGGGTCACAGTATTGCTTATCTGAGCAAGTTTGTAAGTGAAACCATCCCTGTGATTTCTGAGCTCTGGGAATCCATAGAAATTGCTCTGGATGTATATGGCTAAGTTTTGTCTTGCAGGTCTCTGGAAACTGTTTTATAGTAGCTTTAATGCTACTATAAAATTTGCTTTAATTACAAGAGTAATGGATTTGAATGAAGCAGTTTGAGACATGGTGGAAATATTTTTTCTATAAACAAACTTGATTTTACTGTGAATTTCTGTATTTCTGTTACATTCGTAGTGCATATTTAATTTTTATGTGATTTTTCACTTTCACCTTATCAGATGGTGGATCAGATGGTGGATAAAGAAAGAGTAACTGGTGTCATCTACCTGGATTTCCCAAGTTTTTTGACCTTGTATCACACCAAATCCTTATCACTAAATTTGAGATATATGGATTTGAAGGTTGGTCTATTTAGTGGATAAAGAATTGGTTGGATGATCATAACCAGAGAACTCTATGTCCATGTGGAGGCTGGTCATGAGTGGTGTCCTCCAGGCCTCTACTGTGGGACCGGTTCTCTTCAACATCCCAATCAACAATGTAGACAGTGGGGTTGAGTGCACCCCACTGATGACACCACGCTGAGTGCTGCAGTCAATGCAAGAGAAGGGATGTCATCCAGGGAGTCTTGGATAGACTCAAAAAGTGGGCTCATGGTAACGTAATGAAGTTCAACAAGGCCAAGTGCAAAGTGCTGCACTTAGGTCAAAGCCATCTCAGATATGAGAACAAACTGGGAAAAGAAGTCCTTGAGAGCAGCCCTGCAGAGAAGGACTTGGGCTGCTGGTGGGCAGAAAGCTGGGCATGAGCCAGCAGTGTTTGCTTGCAACCCAAATGGCTGGCTGTATCCTGATCTACATTAACAGAGGGGTGGGAGCAGGGCAGGGAGGGGACTGTCCCCCTCTGCTCTGCCCTGTGAGGTTCCATATGGAGCACTGCATCCAGGCCTGGGGACCCCAACACAAGAAGGATGTGGAGCTGTTGGAGCAGGCCCAGAGGAGGGCCACAAAGATCAGAGGGCTCTCTCCAATTGAGAAAGGCTGAGGAAAATGGATTTGTTCAGACTGGAGAAGATAAAGCTCTGGGGAGACCTCATTGTGGCCTTCCAGTACTTGAGGAGATCTTGTAAGCAGGGGGGAGAACAACTTTTTAGGCAGTCTAATAAAGTTAGGGCCAGGGGAAATGCTTTTAAACTAATAGAAGGGAGATTTAGGTTAGATATTAGAAGGAAGTTTTGTACTCAGGGCATGGTAAGGTGCTGAATGAAGTTGCTCAGATAAGCTGTGGATGCTCCATCTCTGGAGACATTCAGAGTCAGGTTGGATAGGATCCTGGACAGCCTGAGTTGGTGGAAGGCAACCCTGCTCATAGTGGCAGGGTTGAAACTGTGTGATCTTTAAGGTCCCCTCAAACCTAAGCAATTCTATGATTCTTTGAAATCTTTAATTTGTTTTGAAGAGATACATTTTTTTTTATTGTGATGCCTTATACACTGGAAATTACTCTCACAGTGCAGGCTAAGCAAGCTTGGTTTCCATTTTTGGACTAATACTCACTTTTACCATCCTGGAACTATGAAAATCATCCCTAGAAACTGAATGTAAATCAAATTGATCTTTCCTAGTTTGCATCCAATAAATCATCTATTTTACCGAATAGCAGGAATGTAGCTAATGGAAACTGGAAAGGAAAATGTGTTCTTATACTTAGCATTCTTTGGAAAAATATTTTTTAAATGTTATAAGCATACTCATAGCAAACATTCACACTCAAAAGAGCTCTCTTACCCCAGGAGTTTATTCTACAATGTCCTCACCTAAATATCTCAGGAGTTCACAGTGAAGTATGCACTGTTTTCAGAAGACTCAGTGGGGACCCGGAGTCTTTTCTCCAAACAGGACACTTGTTGGATTTAGGTGAAAATTGATAATGAAAAGTTAAAAGGCATTCTTTAACCAACAGTTGAAAAGGAAGAGAATGTATTTATCTTCTCAATAATTTTGTCTAAGGAAGCTATTTGAAAGTTGATTAGATGAAAGTGTACTCAGAATGTCAGCCTTTGAATAAGTTATATTTCAAACCTTGCAGACAAAATCTGACTTTGCACACCAGAAATACACTTTGTAGAGTTGTATTTCTTCATGTAATTGAGTTTACATGTGTGTTACAGGAAAGAAAGATGCAGATCTCTAATGAGATTTTCAGACTGTAGCATAAACACAAGAAGAGCTGCCCAGAACTTCTTGAATACACTGATGTGCTGACTGGGGAAGTCATAAATACTGGAATAGGTTATGCTTTGCCTTACACAGCAGCAGAGGTAAAAATTAAATCCCCACCTCCCTCAGTTGAGTGAGAAAGGCCTTCTGTGCTTGGTTGGCCACCATCCCCCTCTGCTTTTAGGAAAGGGAGTAGGTTGTCTCTTACTGGCATTATGCATTCAAAAGTAAAGGAAACTGTGACAATTTCAGGAACCTTCACTATGCCCCAACATGCTGCCTCTGCAACCTGCTCCTGCTTCTAGCTGCTCCTTGTGAAGGGCTGGTGCTTACACCACGCCTAGAGCAGAATATGCCTACAGACACAACTGACTCCTTAATCTGTACCACAGTAATTATATATTTTTCAAGGTTCCAATGTGTATTTGTGGTGTTAGGGTTGAGGGATTTTTTTCTCACTGATGTTTTTTTCCTTATAAACAAAAGGAGGTCTGCAGTGCAGAACCAGGGACTGGGTTGGAGTCCAGCTCTGCCCTCTCTGAAGTCACCAGCTAATTAGCATTTAGGTCTTCGGGATAAACAAGCAAGAGATCCTTCTCCCAGTCCTGAAATATCCTGGATCAGTTTTAAACCCCCAAGGCCAAAAGTGCCAGCAGCGAGCTGATGAGTGGTAGTAATTCTGCATTACAGAGTCCTGTGTGAGTAGATACTCATACTGTCCAGGCTGGCATAATGCATTCTGGGGTTTTTCTGCAACAGGAGAATCAGCACTTCAGCTGAGCAACATCCTGATGCTGCTTGCCATCTACTTGGTAGATTAAAAACAGGCTCTGGTCTCCAAAATGGTCAGCTTGCTGCAGCAACTTGATTAAGCAGAGGGGTTGTTTCTGGAGGAGAAGGGTCAGCATTTCCATGACTGTGACTGTATAACGTAAAAGAGCTAGACTTGGTACAGCTAGGTATCAACTGGGGGACACACATGAATTTTCAGCCTAGTATTTGCAGAAGGAGCCTACCTGTTCCAAATGGACAGTTTACAGGGCCATACCCCTTTCAAGACTGAATCCAGATGCAATGAATCATAGAATCATAGAATCACAGAATGACCTGGGTTGAAAATGACCACAATGATCATTTGGTTTCAACCCCCCTGCTATGTGCAGGGTTGCCAACCACTAGACCAGGCTGCCCAGAGCCACATCCAGCCTGGCCTTCAATGCCTCCAGGGATGGGGCATCCACTATCTCAGATACGTTCACTCTGAGTTCATGTGTATGAAATAGTTTTTTAACCTGCATGTTTATTTTCATTCAGAATTGTTCTGATTCAAAATTATTGCTGAAAACAATGTTTATTCTTCCTTATAGATGTTTGCAGACATGAGTGATAAGACGGCCACCAATTGTGGTTTGTGACATGCATGGCTATGAGTATGGAACAAAATCTGTTAGTATACATAAGCCACAATGCTTGAAAAAAAAAATGGCATCAAGAGCATGACAAGCACTTGGTAAAGATGTTGAAAAAGGCCAGAGCTCAAGAAGCCTGAAATCAGTCCCTTACAAGGTAAGGTACACACCAAACACAAGACCAGTGGAAGGAAGTGGGAGGAAACAAAAAAGAATTTTAAGCACTTTCTTATCGGTTAGCAAGTACTCCTTTCTCTCATCTATTCTGAATGGAGGGCAGTCATCATGGCTTGTTTTAAGCCTTCTTTTAAGTGTCCTATTCTTTCTTTTGTGCTGCATCCCAGCATGGTCCATGTGTCAATATGTTCCAAACCAGAATACAAAAATGTTATCCCAGCGCTTCATCATTAATTTTAGAGCACTTTTAACATTGAAGAAATGTACGTCTCAAAATGAGCAAAAGCACCTAAGAATAATGTGCATATTTGAAACGTGCAGTCATTAAAACAAAATACCCCTCAGGCATCATTGGGATTGATATTTCAGCTGGTTTTACACCTATACTGTTAGTTTTAATACAGGCCCAGCACTAGCACTCACCCAGTGCTAGGCCATGATTGACCTTGAAAATAGGATTTCTGTGGTGAAACAAGAAATACAATATGATATGAATGAGGATTGGAAGAGAATAAGGCATTTTTTACAGCTATCTAAAATATATGCTATGTTTTCATGGTTTTGTTAAAATACAGGTATAGATGAAAAAGTAGCATTGTCTACAATGAGTATTCAAGGAATGGCTTTGGTCCTCTCTTATTTTCAGGCCTTAGGTGATTACTTTGTGGTACACTACAATATTAACATAATGGGAAAAATTATGTGCAGTACAAGATGAGCTTTCATTTTGTGCTGATTATGTATGTTTGTGCACTGATTTCTGTTCTTTAAGATGCCTAGATCCCACTTCTTCAAATAAATGAAACAGACAATCCCCAGCACCCAGTAGAGTGGCTCCCACACATGTCCCAGAGGTGTGTGCTCACTGTGGGACCGAAAGGAAATTTTAGCCATGCTTTGCCTGGAAGTTGCTCCCCAGATCTCTCTATACTTACATACAATTATTACATTTCAGCTGGATGCTTTCCCTGGACCTGCCAGCTGTTCTGAGACACTTTGTGCCAAGTTTGGACCACTTGGTCACAGGCAGTTAATTCACCCACTTTTTATTTTTGTTCTCAGTAATTTCCCATAGTTCCCCTTAATGTCTGGAAAAACAGACAAATTCTCCAGCTCGTTGGGAAAGAGTCATACACTAGATCAGTTTACAGTAGCATGAAGAAATATGTTTCCAGAAGACACATACAGAAGAGAGTGGAACCAGTGAGGACCCTGACAGGCTGAACAAAACAGCAATAATTGCAGATCACGTAGTGTCAAATCAAGGCTTGGTTAACAGATGCCAAACAGTAGAGTTAAATCTGCAGTAAAAGATAGGTTTGAAAGACATTCTGATTGCATCTTCTCTTTTTGTTGTTAGGATTTTTTTTTTTTTAATTACACATTTTTTGTAGTAAAAAAAGATGGAGAAAATGAGAATTCTGCCTGAAGAGGAGAGCGCAAAAAGACAACTCAGGTTATTTTGAATACGCTGTTCTTATTTTGATGGAGCCGAATCAGAAAGACAACCGCTCTTTGAGAGAACAATCCAGCAGAAGGCTCCCAGATATGAATCAGAAGATTGTCTCACTTATGCAATGAGTCATATCAGGCGCCGCGCATCTCCCGCGAGGTGCTGTGTGCCCACATTTCCCCAGGGGGCTCTGATCTGCTTCCAGCATCTGTCCCGAAATGCCTGCTGATGCAAGTCTGATCCGTTCTGTAGTTTAAGCTAAAACTGTTCCCCCTGCGGTTGCCTCATGCTTCTGGCCTCGAGAAAGTAATCTGTGTTGCTCTTTTTCCGTAAGACTTACTCTCAATCATCTGGTAAATGCTATAACTGACCTTCAGACCACATACACGTACCGCATGTCTCGCAGTTTCTCAACTTGGGAAGGAGGAGTTACCCTTGTTGAATGGAACAGGCAGCGTTCAAAAAAAAAAAATCTCAGAAATATTAACTTCTTACATAAAACTTTTTATAACTTACATAAATTTTTTTTCTGAAAACTCAAGTGTCACGGGAAGACAACCGCTGCCCTGATTACACAGTGTTTTGTTTGTGGAATGCCTAACACATGCTTGCAAGGAGAAAGTCATCTCTCTCTTATTTTTTATAGTCAATAAACTTTCCAAAGTACAGAAAATACACATTAATTTCCTGCAAGCAAAGGGGATATTTGTCTCAGCCAAGAAAAGAAACACTACTTGGTTGCTCTTCTAACAAAAAGAACATTAGGAACAGGCATATTAAGAGATCTAAGGCTTATTGTGGTTATGTGAACCATTGGATATGAATCATATTAAAACTGTATGGCCTTTAATGAAGAGCTCTATCATGTGCCAATGACAGAAACCATGAAATATTTTTAAATGCACAAACCCCTTTCTTTTTAAAATGGTCTGCTGCTTACATATCAAAGACAGAAGCAGTTTTTTCAGCCTTTTTCTGTATTGTCATACCTTTTGGAAAGGATGAAGAAGGATGAAGAAAACTCATCTTCAAATCAAGCCATGCATATTTTTTCTTTCCAGGCTTCAAATGATCTTAAGAACTAAATTCAGGTACTAAGCAACCTACTTGCCCTTTTTGGAAATGCGTTTGACACAGCACAAATGTGCAAAGCCATTTCTATGTGAAAGTGAACAAGATATTTTTTATACTCAAATACATCTGGTGTGAGGGTTTAAAGAATACTCCTGAGCTTTCAGAGCAGTCTCTTTTCCAGCACTGGAAAGTAACCGAGGGGAAAACTGGATTACTGTCTAGGTGAGAATTGATACATTACTACTAAGAGCTCATTGGAAGCTGTGGCTTTAAGGAGCTGTAGGTTTTGTCTGTAGACTTTTAGACTCACCCGAGCTTTATTCCAGTTATTGGCAAAACTTGCATAGCCTTCACAGGGAGAAAAATGGACTTCTTGTCCAGAGCAGTACAAAGAGCATATTCTCAAGTACAATGTGCTCCCTCCCATTCCCATAGTCAGACAACATGTGCTTATTAAGCAGGACTTGAATAAAAGCCCAAAAGTGAAATTTGCTGATAATAATATGCATGCAAAGATGTTAATAATTAGTTGAGAATGCATATCATAACACACAGCATGATGTTTTCTCTGTAGTCTCATACAACACAGAATGGTTTAGTTTGAAGTTAATTTAATTCAACCCCTGGGACAAAAACAGGGTCTTTTTAATATATTTTTTACTCTCTTCTTTTCTTTTCTTTCATTTCTTTCCTTTTCATTTGCAAAAGCAATATGGTTTGGTTAAACTGAAAGACTCAGTCAACAGGTATTTCCTGAAAATATTTTCCATAAAGAGTTGAATGTGGGTCTCCAGAATGAAAACTGATACTTTCTTTTTTTAATTTTCCAGCCAAAGGTTTCTATGATCTTGATTCTTTAAAATAGGCTGCCTGGATCAGCGCCCAGAACCAGCTAGTTCCATGTGATGTTTGTGGGCGTACTTTCCTTCCAGGCAGACTGATCATACACCCAAAGTCCTGTAAACTGAAACCTGCAGCATGAAGTGAATGGAGCATGCTTGCATACACACACGCTCACACACACTTGTACGTGTGTGTGTGTGCATGAATACACATGCGTGTGCCTTTCATACAAGCAGCAAGAGAAATAAAATCCAACTGGAAAGCCATGGGAGTGAAAACTGCAGTGCAATGTCAAATCACGTGGTACAAAAGTCTCCAGAGTAAAAACAACAGTCTCAACTGAGGGTAAGTTCAAATATGGTGATATTTAGCCCAACAGTAGCAAATATCTTTCCTCATTTCAGAGTTTCATGTAGCACCACCTTGAAAACACAACTTGAGAGAGATGACAAGAGAAAGAGAAAGCTTGAAAGCAATGCTAAGTATCATATTCTGTCTTTTGATCCTGATTTAGGAGATTGAGATTAGATATTAGGAGGAAGTTTTTCTCCCAGAGGGTGGTGAGGCACTGGAACAGGTTGCCCAAGGAGGCTGTGGATGCCCCATCCCTGGAGGCATTCAAGGCCAGGCTGGATGTGGCTCTGGGCAGCCTGGTCTGCTGGTTGGTGACCCTGCACATAGCAGGGGGTTGAAACTTGATGATCACTGTCGTCCTTTTCAACCCAGGCCATTCTATGTTTCTATGATTCTATGATCCTCTGCTTTGATTGGTTTGGGAGAACCCAACAGAAGTATTTTCCCAGTTTGTTTCTGATTCATTTTTCTGCTCTCATCTCCCTTGACCTAATGTAACATGCCCTGCAGTCCCACTCCTTTCACAGCCTTTCAGATTTAGATATCTGTGTCTTTGAAAGAACTTGTGCCTGGTGTATGCATTTCTTAAGTAATGTGCCATGTTTTGGTATTCAGCAAGGGACAGAAAGCAATAAGATTTTTCACTGCAGAGATTCCCAAGAGTATCTCAGAGGTACTCGTCTTGTGATCTTGCTTTTCAGAAGGTCTGTGAGACAAGGAGAGATGGTTTAGCGTCTGAGTTTCCTTGTCAGCAGGTAGATTTGTCTACATGACTTGCCCTGAGGCCAGTCACCTACTGCTTCAGAAACTGAGACTTCAGAAGACTTTTAGGAAATGAGAGTTTTGATGAGAAGAGGAATCTCAACAGAAGCAAAGCCAAAGTGATGTTGATCAGGAAAACTGTCTTTCAACAATGATTTGCCTTTCCTCCCATCAGTGTTTTCTGGTCAGAGTAAGGACCTTCAAATGAATTGGGCTAATGAGAGAACCCATGTAGCATCTTTGTTGTCGTTTTTGTTTGATTTTTGGGTTTAGGTTGTCTCCCTACCCTACCCCCCGATCCATCAGTGGATGATGGTTCATTGACTCCAAACAGAGCTTAAATCCACTCAGTACCCAATGTTCATAGCCTTATGGTACAGTACTGTTTATGAAGCTGCTGACTGTCACATACAGACATTCCCTTACAAAGGGATATATCTATGGGGAGGAAGCAGAGCCAGGCTGTTTTCAGAAAACACCTCAAAATAACCTCTTCTTGGAGTACTTCTTGCCTGAGAATGATACCCAGTGTGATTTATGCTCAGCTTTATTAAGCAACCCGCCAAAAATTATATGTTAGAGGAGCATATCTTTGTCACAAGCCTGATAAAACATATTCTTCTGTCAAGTCGACACAAGTACAGTGTGTCTTATTATCTGCCCTCTGTGACAGATGTGATCATAACAGAGTGTCAGGGTGAGTGTTATAGAGGAAAGCACTAGCAGAGGTGTTTGACTGTGTCATTTTTAAAAATTCTATGTTACATTGCAGAATCAGTATCAAAACACATCCATGAGTAGGTTAAACACATGAAGGAAGCAATACTAACTCTTAGCAAGGCACAGCAGAGAGTACTTTTTATTGTTATCTGAGTTTGAAGTGTTTTATTAAATAGTCAGTGAGGTTATTCAGAAGATATGACAAAATCCAGTACAAGCTGTTAAGCAGCAGTAGGGGCTTTCTGTATCTTATGCATGTTTTCACCTTCAGACATAAAACCCTGGAGGTGTCTCTTCTGCACCGTGTGAATTTTCCCAGAAGATTTGCACCTACTGTTGTACTTACACAGAGCAGATTAAATGAATGTCCTCATACACACAAAATGAAATATGTGTATCAGATTCTTTTCTTTTCTGAGATATGAAGCTCTGTGATTTTTGTTGTAAGTGAAATGAGGAGCGATACCATTGTTTAGTTATTAGAGGAACACTCCTGGCTCCAGCTCTGGCGGACTGTTCATTCAGACAGAATTCTTTGGCGAAAGTAATTTCCAGAACAATCAATGGCACATCAGAAGCCTTTCATCTTCAGAATGAGAATTGCATTGTTTGATGATAGATGTCTTCAGAAGTTAAAAGGTTCAATTTCTGCTTTACAGCACAAAGCTGTGTAAACGCTGCAGATCTGTCCCACTGAGTGTCTCCAATGTGAGGAGAGTCACCAGTGGAGTAACCACTACTATCCTTCAACTTTTAGGCTGGAACCATGCATATGACTTGGGGGATAAACAGAGGCAATGGTTTGTGATTGCCATATGGGGAGCTTTGGCAGGCAACATGAACTGCAAGAACCTGGAATCTGTTGTAATTCACAAAGGTGCTGGCCCATTGATGAGTGGCTTGATAGTTGGAGGATTATAAGTGTAATGCACTCTCACTTTCTTGTCCCCTCTTCCATACCTCGGATCCATCATTTTTCAGACATGATTCTTATTTGCCACATCTGCCTCACTGAGTCACCAGGCTTCATTACAGCCAGAAGTGGTTTTAAATGAAATAAACACCTTTTGTGTAGACAGTAAAATCTTTGGCATTAAATATCTATCCCAGCTTTTCAGAAGGATTGAGCTGACAGAATCCTTGTACCATTCTGAAAGTTGGACTCAGGGTCCTGCTGACTTTAGCTCTGTCAGAAATTTTACCCAGAACATTTCTTCCGTATTTCATTTTAAGTTTTTCATCCTATCTATTTTTCCTTTTCAGGATTATTATCCCAAAAAGCAATAAAATTTGTCTGACAAGCTAAGCAGAATGATTATAAACACTCACAAATTATCATAGAATTATAGAATCACAGAATGGCTTCAGTTGGAAAGGACCTTAAAGACTCATCATATTCTAACCCCCATGCCATGGCCATGTTTGCCACTCACCAGAGCCCATCCAAGCTGGCTTTGAACAACTCCAGGAATGGTATACACCCACAGATCTCTGGGCAGCTTATGCCAGGCCTCACTGCCCTCTGAGTGAAGAATTCCTTTCTAACATCTCACCTAAATCTCTCCTCTTTTAGTTTAATGGTGTTCCTCCTTGTCCTATTACTATCCAACCGTGAAAAAAGTTGGTCTCCATACTTTTGGTGTTGTGTATCTTACCCAGAAATAGCCCTGCACAGGAGCTTTTATCTTAAGCCTGAAGTACAATTTCCATGTTCATTCTTCAACTTGGCAAAGTGAGAACTGCTTCTGTCTGTAAGTTACTGCAGCAGAGGTCTGAATTTAGCACGGTATCTGTGAAACAGGAAGCCTTACCACTCACAGATGCAAGACACTATTGCACTGTGAAGGCTGTTGGTGAGACAAGGGCATATACAAACTCAGCAGGAAGCAGCAGCTCTCACAGAAAACTCAGAGGTTGTGATACCCCCTTCCCTCATAGCATCCACATTACTGATGTAGTCATTTTCAAAATACACAAGGATACAGAAAGCACTGACAGTAGAGAGTATCATCTGCTTCAAACACTACAGAAGTATCATCATTGCTCTCACCCTCAGGTTACTCTTTCATAAGCTTTTCAGCTATGCCTACTGGTCCTGACCTCAGTTTGTGCCGAATATGATGGTGAATTCTGTGGCAAGATTTGCTCACAGGGTAAAGCACTGGCAATGTTTTTATGGTTTGCACTTAGCAGAGTTGAAGTGTGATCTTACACGCCTTGTTTGCTATTGCTTGGAATTTATCATTCAGACTATTTTTTGCAGAAGAGGAAAAGGAAATGAGCAACTGAACTACTTTGCCTGCTTTGTTTCTATACTTCAGTAATTTGTCACTTAATCTTATCTCATCCAGTTGGCTCACAGAGATTCTGAGCTCAAACTCATGTTTCCTACTGGTACACTACATTTTAAGAATTGAAAAATGTTTTCCTGTACTTTAAAAACAATGACATTTCATCTAGTTTGCTACAAATGTGCTGACAGCAGCTGAAAATGTTCCTGGGCAAAATGTAGAGAAAGTCAGAACCTGAGTTGACAAGAAAAGTTCAGCATTAAAAAAATGAATGTCCTGAATTAGACTGCAAACACACTCTCTAATTGTTTTCATTCAATCTGTTGAATCTACTATTCACATTAAAGAAAGTCATTCTAGAAGAGCAGTCCTGAATATCTTAGAAATTTAAATAAGTTTAGCTATAGACTTCAAAAATGGGATATTAGTGAATGAAGCCATAGCTGCAGATAAGGACTATAAAGATCTCATATACTGAAGAGTGGTAGGAAAAACTGTGTAGTAGGCTTCCACAAAAGGGCTTCATATACCCATTTTTTAAAGACTGCCAGGACTTATCAGACTGCATCCTGAGGAACAAAAAGCCTGCAAATGTAATGTCAGTTTCTGTTTGAAATGTAGCATAGAATGTACATACTCACAGATCTGTTAGATCTCTCTCGATGAAATAGACATGAAAAATTACGGCACTGCGTAGAAATCAGACTTTCAGCTGTCTTATCCACTGGCAGTGTGCAGGCTTACAATTCAGTGAAGGCTTTGTAAACATAAAATTTGATACTGCACTCATTGAAGACAGTCAGTCACAGTGGCACACGAATATAGGATGAGCTCTGAAAAGCAAGGGGTTGATCAGATATCAATATGTATGTCCCTAAACCAAATTATTCCCTGGAGGATTCTTTGATGGTATGAAATCCTTCATGATTTTTGTTTGCTTAACAACAGTATTGGACTATTGAGAATTATGTATATTTTTATTATTCAGTTGGACTTTATCTAGCTGGTTGGTGCACGGTGAAGAAGGCTCTCATCTGAATCTGTATTTTTGCCAGGAATCCTGCCTGCCCAGGTGGATAGTTTTGCTCCTTTCTCACTGGGATAGTGTTTTCTGAATTCTGCATTTTTATTTTATAACAACCAAATTGGCCTCAAGTGAGTTTGCTGTAACTAGAGACATGTCACACTCAACAAAACAGTAGGGTTGTGAAACAGAGGGATCCAGTTGCTGTGTGAGCTCCACTAGGAAGGAGGAGTGACCAGCCTGGAAAACCCTCACAAAAGATGCCTGAGGAAGTTCTGCAGCCAGAAGCAACAGAAGGTGGGATATTTTTCAGTCTGGATATTCAGTCATCAGTGCAAACAGTGTATTTGTTCCAATCGTATTAACTGATTCCCTCATGGCATCCACATTACTGATGTAGTGATTTTCAAAATACACAAGGATACAGAAAGCACTGACAGTAGAGAGTATATCATCTGCTTCAAACACTACAGAAGTATCATCATTGCTCTCACCCTCAGGTTACTCTTTCATATGCTTTTCTGCTATGCTTACTGGTTCACTGCATCCTCTCCAAAAACCTTCTCATGCTTCTTCTGCTTCTCTTCCAGCTATTTCCTCTTGCCTCTACCTTTTCTTTGAACATAAACGTACTGCTTGTCTTTAGCTACCTCAAGACAAACTAAGATTCTTAAAATTCTAATTATGGTTGTGGTCTGATATTTGGAGGCAACTACTGTCATATTGTTTTCACTCATGCTGCATTTGTCTTGCCTATTTAGATTTATAAATGTTTGGAACAGGGACATTCAGAAGACAGAATTCTGAACCTGGATATTCCATTGATTCAGTCCCCAGTCCACTGAGATACGCAATATTACTGACACTAGTGCATTGCAAGGGTTAGGGATTCATCCTAAAACTATCTTAGAAAAAGAAAAGTTCTGGTATCTGCAGTTCAAGAAAAAAATGTAATAATCTGCAAAAGGTTGAGAAGAGAATCACGGATTTCTAGTCTTATGACTAGAAAATCTACTTGATAAGTAAGAGGAGCTTATACGACTTAACTTTTCAAAGAGAAGATTAAGAAGTTCTTCACTTATGACTGGTACATATCCAAATTAAAAGCCCTTCTTTAAAGAAGAAAAGATTTAACAAACTGTAAGGGCAGAAATTTGATGCTAGGCAAACTCAGAAATAAGAAGTCAGACAGAAATTTCAAACACTGGAACAGTTCATTGAGATTTGCTGTGGGATTATCTATGGCATGTTTTTTATAAACTAATCGTGGAGTTTTTACAAATAAATAAATAAGTGAATTCAAGCTGATCTTGTATTACAAAATAGTCTATGTAACATTGGAGTTGAAGATTCTTACAGATTATGATGAAACATAATATTGGACATAGTTTTGAGGGGAAAAAAAATGTAAAAAGCTGAGAAATACAATAAAAGCACCCAATGATGTATGTGAATGAGGTAGCTAATACTTCAGTGGTAGCAATTAAAATGTAGAAAATAAAATATGAATGACTTTTAAGTCTTTGTGTCTTTGGTAGCCCTTTATTTGAAGCATATTGTTCTCAACCCCATCAAACACCTGAATAACAGGAGAAAACAGGAGAAAATACTGTAAAAAGTCACCACAGCTCTCCTGTAGTTGGCTTCCTCCTTCCTGCTGTGCTCTACCACTTAGCACCAAGAGCACATACAGTCACAGGATTCCGGTTCCATTTATTTAACCTTGAGATGTTGTGTGCCTGTATTACAAGTTTATCCCATTCAGGTAACACAGTGGACTAGCTACCAAATTCTTCACTGATGTGCTATTAGAGATACCTGGTAGCATTTCCAGAATATCTGGTTTAGTAAAACTTGCATTTTATAAAAGACAAGGGGGGATGTTTATGATCTGTGAAGCTGAACTGCTGTGTAGGATCCCTATCAATGAAGAATGAAGGGATCTTCTATCCTGTAGAGTTCACATCAAGAGCACACATGTTATGGATGTCTGTAAATTTCTTACTTGAGCTAAAAAGAGGTTTCTAGAGTCTTACTAGAGCTATAGTCTCATTTATTCCTGAGTGTGATCCTCTCAAACATTGGTAGAATTTGCTACTCTAAATTAAAAATGCACTCAGAGACGGGGAGTTGGTAATGTTATGTCCCAAGGTCTCAGACCAGCAACTCTGGACCAGATCTAGTGCTAACATCCATCTTCAGGGTGCAGATTTCACACAAGGCTGGGGGATTCACAGAAGCCCAAAAAGCTGAAGGAGAAAAGGCTCTTCTCATTAGCTGGTGCACCTTCATAACAGTTCTCACAATCCAGCCCCAGGTACAGGGAAAGAACAACTCAGAGTTTCCTGAAACTAAACTTTAAGACAACACAGCCCTTATTCAGTCTAGTTTTGTTTTTCCTTTTTTTGAGAGAGATTCCTTAGTCCAGTTTATAGCCTCCATCTGTCTGTATCATCCAACATTTGAGTCCGGCAGTTGTTTTCATGCTTGAAACTTGATTGCAACACCGAAGATGGTAGTTTTACTTGGCAGGCTCACTTCTGGGATAGATTTTCACAGTGTCTTTGCAAATTTACTTCTTATAGAGTAGTTTCATTCATTTAAAGAAAATGGCATAGAAAATTATGGGCAATATAATTATGCTGATGATACTTTGATATTGATTTTACAACTACAGCAAGAAATCACTATTAATTTAGCTTCTAAAAGCTGTAGTACCATCCTGAAATGGACCAGCTCGAGGAGAGACATTTAGAGACAGTTTTCATTAACAAAATCCTATGATAGAATATTGAAGCCTTACTCTTCTCACTGGTGAAAACAATTACGAGAAGATATCTCAACTGACACTGAGAGCAGTGGTCTCTATGTTTATCAGAAATACAGAGTAGAGCAGGACAAGGATGGCAGTCATCGAGAGCAGAGTTCCACGATATATCCACTGTTTTCTACTCTCTGGTCATACAGATGTTTCTGATTAGTTCAGCTTGGTCCAGCCAGAAGGTTTGTGACTTTCTGAAAGTAAAGGCTGTAACTGAAGTTGATCTACAGTGTGGCTGTGCTCCATACTTAAGCACTGCATTTAAATGTTCAACTACTTTTAATTCATCATGACGTGACACTGAAAGAAGCCCGTTGAAACATCATAGAGCGAATAGGCGAACATGCTCTGTTTGCAGGCCCATTTTGCCTTCAAACAACCTCAGTGGTGCTGAGATCAGGTTCTAAGCTCCAAAAAATATCTTAGGTATCCCAATTCTTGTAGCATTTCTCATTGTGCTCTACCTTATGTTTGGGATCAATAGTAAGAACTTTTTGAAAACTGAAAAATACATCTTAAATGTGAAACATTTTTTTTCAATTACGTGTTTTTCCAGAAAACTTGGATAAGTATTTGTAAATCCTCTGATTTACAAATATAAGTAATAACTTGGATAAGTAATTGTAAATCCTCCTCGGGCTGGGAGAAACAAAGCAAGAAAGTGAAAACAACATTTTACCACATCTGGGAAGTTGTCTATATGTCCATATTCAGTAGCATAATTGTGAAAGCAGCAAGAACGGTACAGGATAAAAATAGAGGACTGAACCGTTTCTACAATTTTGGCTTCATGTGTATATCTTCTCCCACCTTACATTTTTCTTCATCCAAAGAAATTTGAGGTTCAAACATCATCCAAAGAAATTGCCTCCTCCAATTTAATTTCACTTGTTTTGCAAATGCTACGCCTGTGGAAGAAATAATATTGCAACTACAGCATATATATATTTTAATGACAGAGCTGCATATGCAGCAGTTTCCTACCAGACTCCACTTCCACGATTTTTCTAAACCTCAAGGCTTATGGAGTGTCAGACACACAACACAGAAACGTGTTTGGAAAGCATTTTGTTTTGTTACGAACTTATAACTAATGTTGGCAACTGCCTGTATTACAGTAAGTGCATCCCCTTCTAGATGAGCTGTTTTGCATAAAACCTCACTAAATGATATTACAGTATCAAGAGGGTTATATTTTGGAACTGGAGTCATCTCACAATAGCACATAGTGGTTGAGTATTGGCCTAAGTATAAAAAGGGAGAAGTCATCTGCTGGAGGCATTAACATACGTTTTTATGTTGTTTTTTTTTTTCCCCGTGTCACTGTCTGTTCATTCAGCTTGAAATGACTGACCACTCTGTATCTGCAGGAGACATTTGAAAAACTATCGTGCACATTTGGGAAAGAAATCGTCTGATCTGACCTGTTTGCTTGTGAGTCAATGTAGCCCAGCAGGTGGCAATATAAGCACTTCTCGTAATTTGAAATCATTAACCTCTTGTCATCCAATAGCATTTAGTCATTTATAGCTTTAGGTTGCATGGAAAATAAGACTCAACACTGAAGGTGATTTTAATCTAAATAATGCAAATTCCATGTGTAGAGTCTGGCATTCTTTCCACCTTTGGATCCTTCTTGTGTCTTTGGGATTTACAAAGCATTATTACATTCATCTCAGGTTGAACAGAGGATCTTGCAGCTGCTGAGAGTGGATTACATCTAGAAACACAATTCAGATATTCTCTTTCTTTTTGAGTGGCTTTTTGAAAGTTGACAGCAAACTCTGATCAGAGATTTCTGCTGAACTGCTGTTCTAAGCAGGTTTAACTTATGAGTCACATGAAATAAATATTCTTATCTGGTTAGAGTTTCAAAAGTTTTGCTCTATCTTTGATTAATCAGCCTTCTTCAAAAGCTCAGTATAACTTTTAGCTCAAGTCTCCTGAACGCCAATTACTTTCGTACATAAATTTATACTGAGCAGAATGTTTTACTCCTAAACCCACTCAAATGAAGAGCTCATGGGGGGAAAAAAAAAAAAAGAAAGAAAAAAAGAGTGTACTTTGCAAAGAATATATTTAAGGAAGATATTTCTAGCTATAAGCTACTTTTGTTAACAGGCCTGTGTATCTGTAAATGCTTAGAGAAATACAGTGAGAAAGTGAGCCTAGTGGACATTGAGTTTTCTTCCAGGCTTCTGGGTACTAAAGTAACTGGAGAGTTTCCCAGGGGGAAATTAAGAAAGAAAAGTGCTGGAGAGCATCTGGGAACTCTGCATGTACTGTAAGAGATCTGACAGACACTAATAACTGTAAGACTTTGCACTCCCTTCTCACCTTCCCATCTCCAAGTACTTTAAAAACAGATATTAGTTGGGGTTTGCAGCCTGTGCCAGGATAATCCCTTACTGCCATTTGAGGGCTGAGGAACTGCTTAAAATTCATACTACATGTTGCAAGACCATTTTCAGAATAAGTCAGCTGCAGGTAGACCATGTACAAATGAGAGATTGGCTCACTCTAGGCATCATTGCTGAGCACCACGTGCCCTTGTCTCTCACGAAGAAATCCTCCAACAATTTCCAAACCCACCACGCACAGCAGAAGCCAGGAGATATCCTTACATGATGTGAGAACCATTCAGAGGACACAAAACAAAAATCTCACATGCTGCACTGCAGTTTTCTCAGCATTTGATCCTTAGCCGTCTGGTACAGTACTTGCCCTCTAGTTGTTTTAAATTCATTTGGTTTATTTGTTTCCAATTTCTTTCCTGTTTTGCTCTTCTCAAAAACAGAACAGAACAAGACAAGCCTGTCTCAGTCCCAGACATAGGCCTGATCCGGAGGAGATCACTATCTGCCTTCTGTCCAAGCTGTTGCAAGAGGCTAGGAGAGGGCTCTTGTTTCATCTTGATAGGTTCAGGTTAGCAGGTTAGCAGGTTGCTCATGGCTGTGGCAAGAGCAGAGGCTCTCTCACTGGCAGGAAAGAGCATCTTTCTGTGTCATCCTGCCAGACGGCCGCTCATGGGATTGGACTGCAGTCCAGCAGGCCAACACTTTGTCACAGTGCTTTTCATGAGCTGTGGCTCCCTGGCCCCAGGGCCCACCCTTCAGATGCAGCCCACATGGGAGGAAAGCACCAGGACTCTGGCCCACCACCACCATCTGGATTTGATGAAAAGAACCCAGGCTCATGGCCACCCAGCAAGCGTGGGCACGGACAACTCCTTTAGCCCAGCTCTCTGCCATTGCATGGGCCCCCAGCTGCCATGCGGGCCTTGCCTGAGTGACAGTGCAGCTTTGCTGTTAGCTTGCTTCAACTCAGGCAAGGAGGAGTGGGAGGTGCGCGAGCAAGAGCATGTTTGGGAGGTGCCTGCTGCAGTATGGGAGCTGTTAGCAGCTTCCAGTGCTCCTCCATATCATCCCCCCCTGCTGCATACCACCCACAGCCTGCATCAAGGGGCTCACTTGCTTTGTGGCAGCTTCCCCTGCCCAGAACAGCCCCCACCACACCACAGCCAGGCTACCTCATTCTGCAGCGAACTCAGCGCAGCCTCCATCATGTGCCAGGCCCCACAGCTACCCGTGGAGGCAGCTGTCCCCTGCCACAGCCCACAGCAGATTGCCTAGGAGCCATCAGAAGAGATTGGTTGGAGTCTGGGCTTCCCAAGACTGAAACATACCACAGAAAGAAAGAATTTACTGGTTATTTTTCCCTAGGAGAGGAAATCTAAGTTATGCTCATCAGAGTATGTCATAAGGCTGAAATTTCTTGGTGCCCTGCAAAGTTACATTTGTTTAAAAAACATGTCTACTGGAAAAAAAAAAAACAACAACAACAACACAAAAACAACTACGACAGAAATAGCAGTAGTGCAGGCAGAGAGGTGAGTCTTTCCTCCCTTCTATTTCCTTTTATCTATCTATCTAACCATGACTGTGTTAGCTTGCTTCAAGTGTCAGCTGACATATTTTAAACACTGCCAAATCTTTATGGGGAAAGTTGATGTGTAAGCATAGTACATGCTGTACCACAGACTTGGAATTTTACGGACCAGAAATCTGGTGGAAGATCATATTTGCAAAACGAAAGAAAAAGAGAGAGAAAGACTGACACCTGAATCTTGTTCTCACATCAGAGAATACACTGAAATTACTTTTTCTTTCAGTGGTGTAACTGAGACCAGACTTTGGCTGCAATCATGTATTCTTTCATAGGCAGAAGACCACAGCCACCTTCGGGATAACGGTCAATTATATAACCATCAGGCTGCCTTTCCTGTGCAGGTGGTGCAATGTTGTATTGCATGTTCCTTCTCCCCAAATATCTGACTTACTAGATCTGCAAAAGTCACAGTCTCTATGAGCTGTTTGTAACAAAGAAGGAAATAATGGTCAAATTCAAATGAGCCACAGTTTAAGTCCAGACTGGAACACTGCAAAAGCTGGGGCTGGAAAGGAAGAATTTGTTCTAAGGTTTCAGCTCATCTAATTAACATAGAGCAGAAATAGGCTGGGGGAAGCTGTTTGGCACCTGTAAATGTCTGCAGGTGCTCAGCATCAATTTAGATGAGGCTCAGTGTGAGAATCCACAAGTGTAAGAAGAAATTGGACTATTCCCTGCACATACATGCAGGATTACAAGGAACAGAAGGAATAACTTTTACAATATCCTCCTGACCCTGAATTCACCTCATCCTTTTTCAGTACATAAACTACTGTTAATATCAGATGTGACACACTGCAGTTTGATGTAAGCCAGTACAAAATCACACATGGTTCTTTTAAAGAAATGAGGCAACTGGACAGAATCAAAGTTGGCCATATTTCCACCATTTCCTGTGTGCACCTGATATTTGCTTCTACATGTTCTCAATTTCTATTGGAAACACAGCACATCTTGCACAGTAATGCCAAACAAAAGGAAATGTTTGCATCCTTACCAAAGCTCAGTGGTGGTTCATGTTTATCCTGGCTACATAATTTACCTCTCAAAACCTGTAGTGAACCCTCAGATAAGCATTAAAGGGTGGTGAAATACATTTAAAGCCAAGAGGCAGCTTTCCCAGTCTCTTATTCATTGCGTTATGGAAGAGAAGAACAGAGGATGTGGTGCCCATGGTGTGCACAAAGATGGGGAAGAGCTTTCGGTGTCCCACAGATGGTGCTTGTAGAATGTAGGTGCAGAACTCTAGCAAAGCTGATCAGAGCATGAACCTAGCTTTGGAAAAAAACCTGCTAGGTAGTGGAGCAGTGGCTATTTGTATCTTCCACTCCTCACCACTATCAGAAGGTGCCAGGAGGAGCAGCTGAAACTGCTGGTAGAAGGAGTGCAGTAACCAACTGCATTTTGAGAGCTGCCACCTGTATTAAGTAGGGGGAATGCCTGGCAGCTGACTACAACAAAGAGCACTCTCCAGGGAGATGATGCTGTTCTTACTTGTTGATCTGCTGTGTCAGCTTTTACAGATGCTAAAGCCAGTATGTCATCTTCAGTTGGGTTTTCTCTCACCACAGGCATTAGTTGGACTCTACCAGCAGCCAGACTCACAATCTGTGTTCTTGTCATGACCCACACTGAAACAGTGCTTTCAGGTCAAGTTTCTGACCTGGAGATAAAAGGAAGGGCTGTAAAATTTAAAAGTGATTCCAAAAGAATTTATAAATATTTTAAAATAAAATGTATCCTCTTCCTTCACCAGACTGTTGACTATATGTGATATAAGCACTGGAAAATTCCTGGTGAGAACAAAACTTCTGAAGTTGCAATGACCACCACTGATTAACTCAGTTCATGGAGGTCCTGAACATAGCATACATCTGGAAATATGACAGGCAGTGCTGGAGCTTTGCAACTATTCACCAGTTAAATAGTTCGCAAAGTATCAACTGATAAGGAAACAGAATTTAGAATACTGAATTATCAGTAGCTTCTGCCTAACACTTGCCTCTTATCTTTGTCCATACTACAAGCTCTCCAGACTATGCATCTGTAAAATGTTCTAGGAATAACTGTTCTTAGCAAAGTGCAGGTAATATGAAGCACTCACCCATTTTAGGTCTGCAGGATATACAGAAATCTTCAAATTAAATACCTTCAGATACACAGAAGTATTATTTATGGTCATGTATGATGACTTTTACAGTCATAGATTTTTTGCCCTGAACTTTGTATTTTTATTAATCAGTTATTACTGAAAGCCAGTCAATATCGAGAGAAAAAAACACCCAGTTTGTAGTCTGAATACACCCCTTAAAGTAAGCAGTATACACAGCACAACTTTGGATGTGTTCTTCTGTGTGTTTGTATACCTGTCTCTGTTACACAAAGGGAAAGAACAGAAGATTGCTTCAGAAATCAGCTAAGGAGGTGAAATACATGTGGCAGGATTTCGTTCCAGCATCTGTAAGGCTAATTATTATATACTCAATTTACTTCCTCTTCATGAAGTATGAAATTTGCTCACAATTATGGGTGCAACACAAATGTGTCACTCTGTGAAAGCTGATATATTGTGTCAGGAAACACCACAAGAATGGGTTTTATCAAAAAACAGGGACTGGGTGAACCTGGCAAGTTGCAAGATGTGGGTAGCCAAAAGATTATCATTCCCAGTGGATTAATTTTTACAATATGAACTGCACTTCATGTTTGTTCTGTTAGAACATGAAATACATGCTGTCGCTGGAAAGGAGTACCGTAGTTTTAAAGCAAGGACAAAAGCTCTATCGCAAACAAATGTTTGTTGTCTGAGAGTGCGTTTTGGTTGTGTGGAGCACTTCTGGACCTCCACTCTGTCACCAATGTGTCACATAATACCACAGATACACGGTCCCCAGCTTCCACGTGAGGTGCTACTGAGCCCTCCCAGCAATGCTGCTTCACCATTAACCAGGGAATTGCAGATGTTCTATGCACAGCGCTGTTGTTAGTCACAAAGCATAAAAAAACAAACCCATCCACTTTCTGGAGCCCTTCATAGAATCATTAAATGGCTTGGGTTGGAAGGGACCTGAAGGATCATCAATTCCAACTCCCCTGCCGCATCCAGGGCCACCAACCTCCATATCTAATACTAGACCAGGCTGCCCAGGCCCCATCCAACCTGGCCTTTCAAATGACCTGTTCTATTCTTCAGGCCTTGAATTTTAACTTTCAGTTGATTGGGCTTTTGTGTAAGTCAATTTTTGTATTAAATAACCAAAGCCAAAATCCTGGATGAAGCAAATAAAGATATTGTGATTGATTACTCAGAGCCAAAAGCCAGTGGGGCATTTTCCAGGGATGTTGTTCTCTAGCTGAGTTGTTTGTTTCATATTAGCTGATTGTTCTGTGAGTGTTCAAATACTCCCTATTTCTAGTAAATTCTAGTAAGTTCTCTAAAAACTCCCTGTTTTCTAGTAAAACCATAATTTTCTTCTTTGGCAATGGAGTTGCAACATAGTCTTGCCTCATCACAAAAAAGTTATGAAGAATTAGCAGTAAATACTTAAGTGAAGCAACTCCTTAGATATGCAAAACAACACTCACAATCTGGGTATTTCTGAAGGCTCAAATTCTCCATTTTTCATTGGGTCTGTATCATTACAACTAGTATTTTGGAAATTGCTTTTGTTATCTTTGCCTCTAAAAGACAGATTTATTTAGTTTAAAAGACTGTTTTGATGGGAAAGTTTTTGTTTAGGTTAATTTCTTCCTTTAAGCTGCAAATCTGAAACCTAATATCATCAGTTCACCTCTTCTTTCCAAATCAAATCAGAATGTCATGCCTTTTCTCTGACATGTTATGCAGATTTTTCAGTGCCTTTTGTCCGTTTTCCTTTCTTTATTGCTCAACATAGTTCATGTATGTTAGCTTTCTCTTCTTCATAGCTGAGAAATGAAAAAGCCCCGGTGATGCTGCCCACCTACAATCCCTAAGTTATTCGTAATAAAATACAAACAGATGAGTGACTGCTGTGTGAAATATATGTAAAATACTGGTCTCTGTTAAAGCTTTGTGGTACAATTTGAAGCTTCAAGAGAAATGTTTTTCAAAAGCAAAAAAATAAAAGTGCTGATAAAAATTGCCTCAGAGCTTTGTCAGTATGCTGATGCCCTGTGTGACTCATGGCAGCTGCAGAACACAGTTCTGATTTCATCTTTATATTAGGCTTTCTTGTATTCCTAATTACAAGCGCATAAAGGAGCTTGGAAATAATGAGAATTCTTTTCCTTTTATGCTCATAGTGTTTATGCAGTCCCAGAGTGTTTATCCAAAGCATACTTGTTTCCAAAGGATAATGACACTGGTACTCCTCTTCAGTGAAGCGGGCAAACCAAACAGCATAATTTTAAGTAGAAACAGCAACCACAAAAATAATAATACAAACATGCTAAGGAAAGTACCTGATATCTCTGTTCAGCCACCCTGATTCCTTCCTTTTAGCTGTTCCTCTCTGATTTAGACTTAAGCCCATTAATACCTCCCTTCTGCAACTTGCTCTCTATGTTCAAACACTAACCCTTGAACTTACATTAGCACAACAGATGTCATGCCAACCCTTTCCTTTATATGCAGTCGTACACCTACAGTAGTTTGTCAAAACTGAAGCGTTCTCTTCATATTAAAGGAATATAGAGTTTTATAACTGTGACTAATTTCTGCTGTTTGCAATTTTTCTGCAATTAGTATTTGGAAAATAATTATTAAATAGCTTGGAGTTTGTGTTTTGTTTGTTTGTTTTGTTTTGTTTTGTTTTTTATGCTTTGAAACTGTTTCCAGGCTTACTTAGATTAAAATTTACATTGCTACCTCTGACTCACTTAAGCTGCAAGACACATGCTCATATCTTCACTCCAGCTAGTGTTTTCCACTAGCATTACAACAGCATTTTTGTGTAAGCACAATCAGCCTTACTGCATAAAACAATATAAAAAGACAGTAAGATCCATCCTGCAGCTCCTTTCTGTTGATGTCCAGGTGCAGCATAGCTCTAAAGCTCATGTAGCTTACTTAGAAGTCTGAGCTCTAGCAGTTCAAAATGATCATCCAAGACTACATATCAACATGGCCAGGGGGAGGGAGGAATGGGTGGGGACAAAAATAAATAGATGAAATAAATAAAAAATGAATATATTCTGAACATTCTTGAAAAATTAAAAGAAAAAACAAAAAAAAAACAAAAACAAAAACAACAACAACAAAAAAAAACAAGTAAAACCCCTTCCTGTGTCTGTTTCATGAATGAAATCAATCAGTCAAACAAACAAACAAACAAATACATACTTGGTGGAAACAATAAATTTCCTTTTTAGATCACAATCAGAGAAATAATAAAATAGGAAATATACATCACGCTAGTGAGCAGCATCCTTTTTTCTTGACAACTATGTTATTAGGAAGCTCTCCAAGGCAGGGCATCACCAGTCTTAGTCCCTTACTCTGCCTGATGGGATGGAAACAGTCATCTGCCTTTGATGCATCCCACCATGCCAAGCAGTACCTGGGAGGGCTGGAACAGGGCTTGCTAATGTAACTTGCTAACTGTCCTATTTTAAAGTTTTCCATTTGGTATAAAGAACTGAAGAGTTGTTGGAAGATACAGGTGCTTTATCTCAAGAGACTGTCAAGGTGTCCACCAATGCAAACAGCTTCTGCAGCCTTTTTTTGTGCAGTAAGCATTCATGCAATGTCAACGGTCTCTTTTAAGCATTTTTTAGTTAATCTTTTCTGAGATGGAAGACACAACTGCAAATTCCTTCTCTGCCTGAATAGCGTCAAGCTGAACTTGTCACCTACCTCAGTACGGCTTATTCCATGTCTGAGGGACAAGCATGGTGCTGTTCACTCAGAAAGTGCCACCCTGTTTAAACTGTGACTTTGCAACCACTGACCATATCTCCAGAATTTTTCCTATCAGCAGTAATCTACAGAGTATGCTGGGAAGGCACAATGAGCCTTGGAAAGAGAGGGAACAAAGTATGGAGCAGTACTCTGGTTTTTGTTTTTCCTTCTGATTTTGCTTGTCTGCAAATGCAGCAGAAAAACTAGGGGTTTTCCTTTAATAAACATATGACCAAAGATGGATCCAGGGAAGGCCGGGCCAAGTTCTCCCGGTCTAATTTTATGGGACTAGGAGGCTCAGCTCAGTCAGCCTCAGAGCCCCTGAAGGCAGTCACTGCTGCTGCCATGTCCACCCTGTCCACTTCCCCTGCTACCCTTCTTGCCCTTCCCTTTTGACTTGTGCATCAGTGCCTGTGGCAGCAGCACAGAGGGATTTCTGCTCCATGCTAGGTCAGAGGCACTGAAATACAGGAAATAATAGCAATACAGTTATGTAGTGTCTGCCGCAGAAAGGAAGTAAAAGCTATTTTAACTTATCTTGGTGTAAGCAGGCACAGTAGAAATTCCACATGCAACAAACATAATGACTCATATTAAAAGTATCTTGGCTACAGTGTGATTTTATAAGGTGTGTATGCCCAAAGACCTAGACTTACAGTTACAAACAAAGAAGCAAACAAAGAAACAAACAAAAAAAAGAGAGAAAGAAATCCAATTCCTGTTTCAGAGTTACCATCCCAAAATACTCAACAATTAGTTACGTCCCCTGGAAGCAAAGTCCTTTAGCCTGCCTGCAGCTTCTCTGGGTCTGTGGAGCTGTTACAGCGGTTGCATTTTATTATGAGGCATTGCCTGTGATAGTATTATCAGACTCTCCAGACATGATAGCATGAGATAGCTGTCACTGTGCTGCTGTAGTATATAGTCTGTCACTGAACTTTTCCATAACGTAACTGAAACTATCACAAGAAATAACTTAGGTTTGGATGGTATGTAAGTGCACACAGCTTGTGTGCTGGGATGGTAGTGAAAAGTGCCATTTCATAGCAAGAAAGAAGGGTCCTAGCTCGTGTTTCTTTTATTGTTGCCAGTTGCAGCTTCTTTTACCCAAAGAGAGTCAAATATGCTGCTAAGTGCTTGCAAAGCCCTGGAATGTGTGGTTTACAGCGGCATTAAGAACTGACCTATAATTACAAATAGACATGGCACTACTAATCTATTTGGTAAGCTCCTGAAATGCTGACTATTTCATTCCTTCTTATAGACTGAATTTAGGTTGTACAGAGGCAGGAGAAGCAGTGGGTCATAGTTTCCCCTGCCTCCCCTTTGGTTTGTTTTTTTTTGGCAAGCAAAAAGGCTTTTTCAGAAACTATCTGGTTGTGAACAGCATCCTTTCCCTTCACAGCCTGCTAGATGTACTGACTTGTGTGAGTCTGAAATCTAGCTATCACCTATGACCAGAGTACCAGCCCTAAATACAGTGTTTAGAGAGCAAAACTAGAAATTCTGTCTTTGGTGTTTTGTTGCTATTGATATAAAATTAGAATATTTCCAAGTCAGATCAAGTATTTTTTTTTAAGTAATTGAAGTTTTCAGTAGTACAGCAAGCACTAAGAAGTGAAGCCTTCTTGGGGTTCTTTTAAATCAAGAGTCACGTAGAACCTAAGAAAATTTATTCCAAAATGTCCACTTGCTCTGGTCAGTGTTATACAAAATCAATTTCTGTATTTAACTGAGAATTATAAAGAACAGGAATGAGAGATTATGCCTAACTGTTCTTTCTTGAATATATTTAGAAAATGCTGTTTTCCATTGCACACATTTACCCACTTACTTCAGCAATGACATATTTTGAATCTGAACCCCGGAGATTAAACTTTATGGCAATGGCAGAAAATTTAGCCAATGAGGCAATGCCATGTGAATAAATCATCATTTAAGAGTTTCAGTTTCAAGAGTTATATCAGAATTCCTATTGCTAGTCCTAAATGATGAAAGAGATGATTTCAGGATGGCTGTTTTAGGAAGAGGTAGGTACTAGCTGAATAAACCCCTATTAAGATTTTCAGTACCTTGTGCTCAATGGTTCTCATTATTCACCAAGTGACATTAATCCAAACTCTAAGTCCTTCAGAATGCTTTTTCTTTGCTAAATATTTTGACAAGAAAAAACAGTAATAAAACTGCTTGATCTGCAACATTTAGAAGAGTGTTTTAATTTTTGTCTTCTACAGGGCTAAGATGTCACAATGAGGTGTACTAAGAGTAGTAGCTGGAAGTGGAAAATGCTCAAAATTCTTACCAGAAGAGAAGCTAGAAAGGTCTACCTTCTTATGCAGGTGGAAGCCTTGCTCTGTGCCCCAAGCTAGATGGGCAATGGTTATGGATCTGCTCCACCTTAGAGGTGATTTTGGAGGTGGAAGTTGAGCACTACTGCTAAGGGACTAATGAGAATTTGAATGAAAAGCAAACATTATCTCAGGCTAAAGCACTATATATCTTCAGCTATCCAGAGTTACTGGTGCAAGTACTGCCTTCTTACAAACTTTCAGACAGAGATGCTGTCAAACTCAGACATTACAATCCTCATTTTGTCCTTCATTTGGAATTTTTAACTTTAAGAAATTGCAACAATTCTATCACAGACTTCCACAGGAACAGGAGACAATGGAAGACATTTGAATATTGGAAGGGACTTACAGGGACTTACATTTGGAGGTGGCTTCTGGTGTTCAACATGAACAGTTTTTAGGCTTGCTGACTATTAAGAAATAGATATCTGTATTTTAAGATTGTTAGATATAGATATCTGCATTTAAAAAACAAGTAGAAGGGGATGAAAGTTTCAATGAAGCAGCAATGGGCTACAGAACACAGCAACAGGAAGAAATTTTACCCCAACCTCTGGTCAGAGGAATGGCACCAAAAAGTCTAATCTAGGCACAAATAGGTTGATGAGTGGCTCTCTCAAAAACAACAGTAACAGTCTTCAGAAAATAGCACCCACATGAAAGTTAATGAGCTTCTAATTGTATACTTATCTATACTTAATCTTCTTGTCAGTGTTTCTTAGTTTTCTGTCTCTCCCAAATGTGAAGTGTAATAGATGATTTCGATTCTAGTAACCACATAATCAGACAGCACACTGTACAGTGCTTTTCTGGTGCTTCACTATTGCTGCTTAGATGCTCTAACCCTCTGATGGAATTAATACAAAAGAAAGAGTCACAGAACACCTGAAAACAAAGACAGTGTGGCAAAACTAAACTGATCACATATCTCAGTGTCAGACTGTGTTGTATGTGTACAGGTGTCTTTAGAGCACAGCTCACAGGTAAGCTTTTGCCTGTAATATCTTTTTACAAGTCATCTGATGTTAGGCACTGCTTGAACAATGAACATATTCAAGTAAGGTTTTTAATGGGAAATTCTCACCAGGAAAAGAGAGGCGTTTGTTACAAGTAAATATTGAAGACTGTTCAGCAGGAGCAGAAGAAAGGCAATATTCATCACCTTGGATAGGAAAGAGGTTACACTACAGTCTTTGAAGAAAAATATATTGGATAAAATTTGCAGTTTTAATTGGGAAAGGGGGAGAATTAAGTTACAAAGGAAACATGTTGTCATATACTTCTGGAAGCAAAGATCTTTAGGCTCTGAGCTCTGGAAGAACCTCACTCATTCCTGTTCCAGGCATATAAATAGGATCGATAGGACGAACAGGGAATGTATGTACCTGTTAAAATCCCATTCCTCCATCTAGTCTTATTTCACATCCCAAAGGTAAGTACAAAGATAGAAAGTGAATGCTTTTTATCTCTTTACTGTGGAACCTTGGTCTGAGTTCTTCTACAATGCACTTTTTGATTCAATCCCTCTTCTTTCATTTTACTGTCTGTGACTTTTTTTAGATAGTCTTACTAGATATTTTAATTGTATACTGTTCCATATCCTCAGAAAAGATGATCACAAAGGATAGGCAAACTTTCCATCACTGCATTTTATCAAAGGCATATAATTTTGTCATGGTTGTTACAGTGGTCCAGGCTGTATGTGAATTCTGCTGTGCTTTCAGCACCTCACTGCACTAAGGAGTATCAAAGTTTTGGGAGGGGTATTGCTGGGAAAAGGCAGTTGTGTTCCTTTTTCTATCTCTCACAACTCCCAGCAATAATCTGTGCAATGCACAAAAACAACCATTAGAGTCTTCAAATATTTCAGCTTACCATGTAGTACAAGTATTTGAGTTTGCTCTCTGTATGTTCAAATTATGTTCAAACATAATTTATTGCAGAAAAAATAGATTTTTTTTCCTTTATTTACATCAACATTTTGTTTTAAAAATAAATGCATGCTGAAACTTGAGCTGGTAAGTCCGGTCCTGTGCTAGTCTCTTTGAATGAAAATCTCATATGATGAACTTTTCATGAATTAGACTTCAAGGATTATAACAGAAAAACATTGACTTATGAAAGTGTTCCTTCATGCATAAGGAGAAAGTTTTATCCAGCTTGATCCTATTACAGACTCTGCTAGCACAGCTTATACTCTTACCATAGCAGTGCTCTGTAACACTTGCATAACTAAGTCTGTCTTTATTTCCCTAGCACTAATCTCCTCAGCAGCACCCACCTCTTCCTTTATCTCTTCTAGACTTCGTAAAAGTATTTAAACAATTTGCTTTGGCTAAACAAGGAACATATATATATATGCCTTAATTGTGTGAGTTCATAAGCTGCGATACATACATCAAAAATGGCTAATAACATAAAAAGATGTGAATGAAAACAGTAGTGATGATAAACTTATTCCTTGCTTTTAAGAGTACTGGTTTCATGGAATAAAGACCGATTTCCATCGTTTGTGTTTCTCTGTATTATCACATAATAACCTATCCAAATCTAAAAAAGAAATGAGGCCTAAGTGCTTTCCTAAAATAAAGCATTGCATATGAAACTTTGTTTAGCAGAAATGAGAGATTTGATTCTTCAGAATTAATCTGCATCTGCAATTCAACAAACCTGTCCCTCCAAACATGGTTATTTTTTTTTTCATTTTGAACTATGAGTTTTATTACAGTAATATAGAATTACTTAAAATGCAGTACTTCTTGTATTAGTAGTTGTTACAATGAGTCATTCTAAAAGTCCTGAACTTTAAAGGTCTGCCTCACTGGATATGTTGAATACAGCTGAAATAGAGAATCAATTCCCTTTTACTATAAAGAACCATGACATTTTGCAAGTAAATGTCTACTACAGTGAAGCCAGTGAAAGTTTCTTCTTTTTCTTTTTGGTAGAGACAAAATGGCAGTCTACACAGGAGTCTGCAACATTTTCACAATGTATTTTGAACCCTGTACGTCCTTTCACAAAGAGACGCAGTGCATTGAAGAGGTTTGATGTGGTGTAACTGATCCTCTTCTCTCCATCAGTATACCAATGGATGTAGTGACAGCAGACAGCACATGCTCTGCTCTGAACAGCTGTGCTAAAATAACAAAGCAAACAAAAGTTATCTCAATGTTAATGGTTTCTCTTGAGAGGTTCAATTAATCCTTGCATTACTGAAAGTGGAGCTGCATAGTATGCTTAATTCACAACAAATAGACAAGAACAAAAGCTTTTCATTGCTGTCAAAGTCTTCCATCATCTTCAATTGCAAAAATGTTCAAGAACAGTGAAATAAAATTCTCTAACTGCAAATGAAGAGAACAGAACGGAACAATATTATTTTTGCACATTCTTCTTTCCTTAAAATCTTAAAACTACTAGGTTTTCTGTAGCTAATTGTAACCATGACCTTAAATCTCCATTCGCTTCATCATATGGGATAGTTTTTCTCTGTATCATGAGGTTCAAAATGTGTGTAATAGTTTCAGTATTCCTGACTACTTATTTTGGAAACTTAATTTGGCTCTAACTTAGAGAGAAATGATGAAAAAGAATAGTGTTCTCCAAGAAACATATATTTATCATAAAAGAATTTTAATTGCTACTGATTAAATAGTTAAAATAGCATGTTTAGAAATTATATTCATCCACTGCAGTTTGTTCACCCAATGTTTGATATATCTCTTGTACAGTTAGTTTTAAAGCCAGTTTGCAATGTGGATGAAGATTCATTCTGTTAATCATTTTCCATGTCACTGTGATGCTGACCATTACAGAAAATGCAGGACAGATAGGATGAAACACAGATCATAGAAACACAGATCTCGAAAGTATGTAAATGCAGGTATCAAAATGCAAAGAAATACAGTAGAAAAAGGAAGAAGAGAAGTGATGAACAGATAATGGTTATTCAGGAGAAATTGGATGGGATGAGTAAGTTTTCATTTCTTGGCAATATTCACTTGGGCAATAATCACATGTGCAATTATATGCAGGATTTTAACTCATATCCCGGAGCAGGGAAAAATTGAAAGGAACAGACTTGACCCAGCTGATCAATGTGTGGTTCATAGCTTGCTGCTGCTGGCAGAATTTTGAGTTTCTTGATCATAGGATGGTCCACCAAACATCAGACATGATGGGATGCACTTTTCTCAGAGTGGGGGAAAGGTTTTTGTGAAAGAGTTAGAAGAGATGATCAGTACATCTTTAAATTAAATTAAAAGAGAGAAGGGATAAAACTAGAGATAAACTATGGGTTCATACATCAAAATATGATGGAGGGCATGCTAGCAAGTTCCTACAGTCTGCTTCACGAGGTGCTGGGTACACTGAAGCACATTTGAGGCCAGCCATTAGGAAATACTACTTTTCTGAAAGAGTGGTCAGGTACTGGAATGGGCTGCCCAGGGAGGTGGTGGAGTCACCAACCCTGGAGGTGTTCAAGGAATAGTTGGATTTTGTGTTGAGGGACATGGTTTAGTGAGTGATAGGTGGATGGTTGGACTGGATGATCTTGCAGGTCTTTTCCAGCCTTGGTGATTCAGTGATTCTGTGATTCTGAAATGTTTCTACAACAATGAACAAGCATGAGGACTGAGCAAGAGAAGTTAGAAGTCTTGGCCCAGGCCCAGAGCTACAACATCACTGGCAGAAGTAAAACTTGTTGGGAAGAGCCCTGTGTCTGCTATTATGATCGATAGTTCTGTGGCTTTCAGTAGGAACAGGCAGGACAAGAGAGAGGGGAGGGATGTTGCTGTGTGTGAGGTAGGGGCTGGGCTGTACAGAGCTTGCAGTTGAGACTGATACAGTTGGGAGTCTTGGGTAAAGATGAAAGGACAAAGAAATAAAGTGGATGTCATTCTGAGAGCCCGTCGTAGGCCACCTAGTCAGGTTGACGACACCAATGAACTACTCTTTAAGGAATGAAGAGATACCTCCGTGTTCCTAAGGGTAACTTCAACTTGCCAAATATTAACTGGAAACACCACACAGCTGATAAAAACAGGTCCAGGACACCCTGATTCTAACTTCTTGTTACAGGTACTAGGAATCAGACATGGAAAATGCACTCCTAAATTTGATGCTTGTAAACAGAGAGGCTCTTGTGGGTGAAGTGGCCATTGCTGGTCATCTTGCCACTGTGACTACATTTAAAATCTATGGTAACAGGAGGAAATCTGCCACCAAAGCTTCAGCCTTGGATATGGGAGGAGCAGAGTTCATGCTGCCCGGGGAAGTAGTTGACAAGGTCCCCTAGGAAATTTCTTTTGACGGCATTGGAGTCCATTGGTGCTGATCACTTTTTAAGAGGCTTCTCTTAAGAGCACAGGAACAGATAATTTCAAAATGTTGGAAGTCATGCATGTGGGGCAGAAGATCTTAGGCTGTCGGGATGTTTAATCTTGAGTGCTTCTGAGACACCAAAATTTCCTACCTTCCTTAATTGAGGCAGATTCAAATGGAGATTCAGGGTCCTGCCAGTAATCAACATCATTTGTCTATCTTATCCTTAAAATGCACAAATACTTTCCTAGCTAGTTCACAATTGCCTCCATGATCTCTCCAGTGTTTGAACAATTGCTTAAATTTGCTTTTGCTGATATCATCCTTGAAGAAATGCCCTTAGATTCTTACATTCACTTGTGAACTTGGCCTTTTCATACTTCACCATTACTAGATAACCAAAAAGCAACAGTTAGCTGAAGTGCCTTGATTATCACGGCTGGCCAGGAGACAGCCTGTTTTGGCAGATGGAGATTTGGCTCCATCAATTAACTTGAGAGCCTTTGCGCTTCATTACTGCAATCTACCATATCTAGCCCAGAATAGTTTCCCACACAGTGAGCAATGTGACAGCCTGTCCCTGTACAAATTCTGATAGTATAGATACAGTACATCTGATCCAATAGTTTTCTCGTTTAAACTCCAAATTCCTCCTGCAGATTCTGAGGCATTCAGTTTCAACTTGGCAATCACACAAAGGGGTGTGTGGGGAGGAGAGCTGAATAGTTTGATCCTCATGTTGGTCTCCTGCCAGCTGCCAAACAATTTAAAGCAATCAAAAAGCATTTCTAAACTACACCAGCTGCTAGCAGCTCTGGAAGAGCCGTCTGCCAGGTTAGAGCACCCCAGTACAGTCATGGCTTGATTATGCAGCTTCCAGTTCCTGTACTGGGAGGTTAAATTGCATGCATGACAACAGCTAGATGTTAATATAAGTCTCCCTTGGAAGACAATTAGGAAATTGTCTCCTGCCAACTGACAAGTTTCAAGCCTGTTTGTACTGTTCTAGTATAGCAAAGAGAGTAGGAAGAGAAGAGGTATAATTCCATATCTTGCTTTTCCAGGCTCTCAACGCGCTAAATATTCTGGAGTTGTCCTCATTATTCAAGACACACCAAAATAACAGCAAATATCCTGAACAATGGAGTTGACACAAAGCGTAGAGGCTGGTATCTCCATGGTGGCCCATGGGTGTGGAACACACTGTGAAGAAAGATTAAAACAAATCTGTTCTCTTTTGGAGAAAAATTTGGAACCCATTTCTTTGCCAGTTCAAATAACAATAATAGCTCAAGGGAAAAGACACAAAGGAAAGTGGAGGAGAAAAGGAGACTCATCTGCAGAGGAGAGAAAAATATATTGTAGCATACAATAATGAAAGGACAAATAGAAATAAAATCTGAACACTGTGCAAGATGTATTATTATTGGCTACTATTATGAACCCTATGACATATTGGGAGGAAGAAAATGAAAGATCAGAGCTGAAATCTCCATGGGTGGAAATCAACAACATTCTTCCCTGACTACAAAAAGCAATGCCAATATAGAACAGCTGTTATTTGGACTGTACTGGGTTTGGTTCTCCTTTTTCTTTAATTTCTGGTTTTATTTTTATGATCAGAGGATAGAGGATGGATTGACAATGTTTGCTGTGGGTCTCATGGGACAAGCCTGCTGTTTTGAGTTTTCTTAGCCTTTTGAATGCCTAATGCAATGCTAATTTGAATAACTAACAAAGTTTTCTTTGGCAAAAAAAAAACCCTATTTGGTATATGAACAACTAAATGATGACTTCAAATGATAATTAGCAAATTTTGTTATTGCTGATTCATAATTGCATGTTTGAATATTGGAAAGGAGAGAAAGTAAATGCTGTCTGACTGACCATGTCAGGAGAATCCTTACTCTGCATTCAGAGAGAGTTGCTTTAGATTTCAATTCAACTTCTGCTTTGAAAATATGTTTTCTTCCTCACAGAACACAATGTATTGTCTCGTAATTTGCTTTTTGGTTTGTTTTGCCACCAACACTTATCTGCTTGTCAAGGATACTTACAAAGAGTCCAACACATCTTTACAATTGTGATTCTTTTAAAAATTAATTGTTGCAAACAAATACGAGTAAGTATTTCTTTGTCACACTGGCAGAGTGGTAGACAATGAGTACAGATAATTTTTTCTTTATTTCACAGTCTTTTAAGTAGTTATGTGGTAGCCTTCAGAGATGGTAAATAATAGATAAATGATTAAAGCACAGATTGAAAACAACAGTGAAATAAAACATACCATGGCCAAAGGAAAATTCTGTCTGAAATGAGCTTCTTTCTTACTCTGCACAACAGTAAGAAAGTCATCACGTAGCCAGGCTAAGATTCACAAAATAATTCACTTCATCTGCCAGGAATTTATAACACTGCTTAAAAATCTTTTATTTAAAATGCTAATAATGGTAAGTGAAAGCACAATCCTCACATGCTTTTCACACCATTATTTCAGATCTTAGCTCACATTGAAGCTCAAGCAGAAAGTTGGTTTTAGCACATTCTAGAAAATGTAGCTTTGCTAAATAAATCATTTGAATTGGAATTTCTGGGGCTTGTTTAGCCTAGAAAAGTGAAGGTGCTGGGGAAGCCTTTCAGTACTTAAAGGGGACCTATAACAAAGATGGGGAGGAGCTTGTTATACAGCGTGTAGTGAGAGGACAAGAGAGGAGGGCTTAAAACTGAAAGATGGCAGGTTTAGATTAGAGATAAGGAAGAAATTCTTTACACACAAAGTGGTGAGGCCGTGGCACAGGCTGCCCAGAAAAACACGCGTGCCCCATTCTTGGAGGTGTTCAGGGCCAGGTTGGATGGGGCCCTAGGCAGCCTAATCTGGTGGAATCTGCAATCTCATCATCAGTGACACTGGCAGTGGGATCAAGTGTACTCTCAGCAAGTTTGGAGATGACACCAAGCTGTGTGGTGTGGTCAATATGCTCGAGGGACCTAAACAGCCAAACAGTGGGCCCAGGAGAACATCATGAGATTCAGCAAAGCTAAGTGCAAGGTCTTGAACCTGGGTCTTGGTAACTCCTGCTACAAGCTCAGTGATGTAAAAATAGAGCACAGCCCTGCCAAAAAGGACTTGGGGGTACTGATGGATGGCAGCTGGACATGAGCCAGCAATGTTTCCTCACAGCCCAGAAGGCCAACCATATCTTGGGCTGCATCAAATCAATGCAGCCAGAAAGTTGAGAGATGATCCTGTCTCTATGTCTCTATGCTATCCTCACCTGGAGTATTGCACCCAGATGTGGAGTCCTCAGTACAGAAGAGCACACCCAGAGAAGGGCCAGAAAAGTGATCCAAGAGATGGGACACTTCCCCTGGGAGGACAGGCTGAGAGAGCTGGGGCTATTCTGCCTGGAGAAGAGAAAGCTGCAGGATACCTGGTGGTGGCCTTCTAGCATCTAAAGGGAGGGGGGGAGGGAGCTATACAAACGAAGGCAACAGTCTTTTCAGCAAGATCTGCTGTGACATGAGAAGGGGAAAACAACATCAATGTTCAGAAATCCATGGGACCCAATGGGATTCATCCACGGGAGCTGAAGGAGCTGGCAGAGGTGATTGCTGAACCGCTTTCTGTCATCTTTGAGAAGTCTTGGAAGATGGGGAAGGTGCCTGAAGACTGGAAGATAGCCAACATCACCCCGGTCTTCAAAAAAGGCAAGAAGGAAGACCCAGGCAATTATAGGCCAGTCAGCCTCACCTCTGTCCCTGGAAAGGTGATGGAACAGCTTGTGCTGGATGTCATCTCCAGACAACTGGAAGAAGAGGAGGTTATCAGGAGTAGTCAGCACGGGTTCACCAGGGGGAGGTCGTGCTTGACCAACCTGGTAGCCTTCTATGATGTTGTCTCTGGCTGGGTGGATAGGGGGAGAGCAGTGGATGTAGTCTACCTTGATTTCAGCAAGGCATTTGATACTGTCCCCCATGACGTCCTTATAACAAAGCTGAGGAAGTGTGGGATAGATGAGTGGACAGTGAGGTGGGTTGAGAACTGGCTGACTGGCAGAGCACAGAGGGTCGTTGTTGGTGGTGCAGAGTCCGGTTGGAGGCCTGTAACTAGCGGTGTTCCTCAGGGGTCTGTGCTGGGTCCGGTCTTGTTCAACATCTTCATCAATGACCTTGATGAGGGGATAATGGCCACCCTCAGCAAGTTTGCCGATGATACGAAGTTGGGAGGATTGGCTGACACGCCTGAAGGCTGTGCTGCCATTCAGCAAGACCTGGATAGGCTGGAGAGCTGGGCAGAAAAAAACCGGATGAGGTTTAACAAAAGCAAGTGTAGAGTCTTGCATCTGGGGAGGAATAATTGCATGCACCAGTACAGGTTGGGGGATGACCTGCTGGAGGGGAGCTCTGCGGAAAGGGACCTGGGTGTCCTGGTGGACAACAGGTTGGCCATGAGCCAGCAGTGTGCCCTTGTGGCCAAAAAGGCCAATGGCTTACTGGGGTGCATTAAAAAGAGCGTGGCCAGCAGGTCAAAGGAGGTGATCCTCCCCCTCTACTCTGCCCTGGTAAGACCTCATCTGGAGTACTGCGTCCAGTTCTGGGCTCCCCAGTACAAAAAAGACAGGGATCTCTTGGAAAGAGTCCAGCGGAGGGCCACGAAGATGGTGAAGGGCCTGGAGCATCTCCCCTATGAGGAAAGGCTGAGTGAACTGGGTCTGTTCAGCCTTGAGAAAAGGAGACTGAGAGGGGACCTGATCCAGGTCTATAAATATCTAAGGTGTGGGGGGCAGAATGGCAAGGCCGGACTCTTTTCAGTGGTGAGTGGAGACAGGACAAGGGGAAATGGCTGGAAACTGGAGCATAGGAAGTTCCGCACAAACATGCGCAAGAACTTCTTTACAGTGAGGTGACGGAGCACTGGAACAGGCTGCCCAGGGAGGTGGTGGAGTCTCCTTCTCTGGAGACGTTCAAGACCTGCCTGGATGCCGACCTGTGCAACCTGGTGTAGGGAACCTGCTTTGGCAGGGGGGTTGGACTCGATGATCTCTGGAGGTCCCTTCCAACCCCTACAATTCTGTGATTCTGTGATTCTGTGAAAACAGTCTTAAACAAAAGGAAGGTAGATTTAGATTGGCCATAGGGAAGAAGGGTGGTTTTTCTGTTTGGTTGGTTTGGTTTGTTTGTTTTTTGCCAAGGGTGGTGAGGCACTGGCATAGGTTGCCCAGGGAGTTGGTGGATGTCCTGTCCCTGCAGACGTTCAAGGTCAGGCTGGATGGTACTCTGAACACCTGGCTGAGCTGTAGGTGTCCATGTTCATTGCAGTGGAGTTTGACTAGATGACCTCTAAGGGTCCCTTCCAACACAGTAATTCTATTCTTCTGTGTGTCAGCCATTCAAGAGGTTGAAAACTTCAGTGGCTGACTATGAAAACGAGGCTGCCTTTTCTCTGGTGCTACAAAGGAAGTGGCTGTTTTCTAGGGCAAAGTAGCAGATCTAATAAAAGTGGGCATAACTTTCTGCCAATGAAATAGCTCATAAATGCCCTCATTTTAGTACAACTTCCAAGATCCCTTGCTATCATCCCTCTCAATATTGGATATTGGATATTATTTTTACACAAAGTAGCATCTTTGATAGTTTCAGGTGTATTTTGAAACTCTGTCTAAGAAGGTATCACAACATTTGGTATAGATCCCTGGGTGGAGTAGTCACTGTAGAAGCAGCCTTGCTTCTACAAGAAGAAAAGCAGACTACTGTACACTCCTTCTTGAGGTAACCTAACATTTTCATGGCTGTTTTTATCTACCTTTGTGACAAGCTCCTTTCATATATGTAGACAGATATACAGGGTTGTGTGCATCTGTGTGTCTGAGGTTCATTTGGACAAGAAAAAAGAGTCAGCTCTTCAACTGTTAAGAAACTCCTTGTCTCTGTGACCCTGAAGCTACTTTCACATGGATTTTTATTGCAGAACTCTTCACTCCAAGAGGGATGTACCAGCCTCCAGTGTAGGCATTTAGACAACAACTGAATCAGAGGCTTTTGCACCAAGAATTTAGTAAGAAACGGTCCCCCTTTTTCATATTGAACATCATTATAAAATAGAGTGGGAGACTTACTTTGCCCTTTTTTTCAGGCCAATATCTGATTTTCCAGGATTTCTCTAAAATTGTTTTTCACGTCATTTGATTGTTCAAATGTCTTACTTTGACCTAACTCAGGAGATGGAGCCTTCTGCCAAGAGACTGACAATATCTATGAATTTAAATATCTCAGAATCGTGTTAATAATGAGGACATTACCAGAACAGTTAATCACTAGTAGCATCTTGGTTATGGCTGCAAAAATTCTTAGTCTGTAGGACTGCTGTGAGTAGAATTCACTGATAGCTCTTGCAAAACACGTATAGCAATACAGATTTTGTTTATGGCTCACTTGAAACAAAGCATTTGGTCTTAACCCAATTTAATGTGTTGTTCGGTCAGGATTTCCTCCAGTGACTCATAATACCCCCACTGAATTTAAGAGGATATGTGTAAATCAGCATTAACCTCCAAAACTTCTGACTTTTTATCTTGCCTCTAAACTGGCAACACACCACATCTACATGTCCTACTAATACAGGGAAATATCTCCTACTTTTCTTTCTTCCTTATTTTTCCTCTTAAATGAGATCTTAAATGAGTCAGAGACTGCAGGTCACACACATGGCAGGCATAAAGCATAGTTTAACCCTGGACAGCCAGCTATACGAATACTGCTGATATGACTCTGCAGCCAAGCAGTCCCACAAGTAAGCTCTGGCATCATGAGCTAATGCAGAAACCAATGGTTAAAAAATGTACTGGAGATATATGTAAGTTAAAATAAATAAATAAATAAATAAATAAATAAATAAATAAATAAATAAATAAATAAATAAATAAATCTGTGAGTCTGGAGAACTTTTTTCTTTTTCTTTTTTTTTATTTTTTTAAAGGAGGCAAAGATAAAACTAAAGTCAGTGTCAGAATGTGAAAACTCAAATAGACAAATGAGAAGCCAGACAAAGCAGACAAAGTATACATAATTTAACACGGAAACTAATTATCTATTATAATAATGTTGTAAGGAACATCGTGATGGAGGCTTGATCTCTGTCTGAGAAATGTTCTCCAATTCATCCAAGCATTAATGGGCTTTTATGCAAGAAGCTAGAGCAGCAGATTATGATAATTTTCTCTGACCTTTTGAGCCATAATGCCATATATTAGCTTTCCAGCCATGTGTGTCATGTGGAGTTCTTCTGCACAATTCTGAATCTGTGTGGTGTCCTGCTGTGAAATGATCTATCTGATTCACCCAACAGAATGGATCAAATCAGTAAGCATTTGATAAACCCCTCCTCTCATGCTAGATGCTAAATGGCATCTTGAGAATGCAGGAACACAGGTACACACAGTCCCAGCAACAAATCTGAAACCATTTTTCAATACACTATTCAAGTTTTCTTAATCTTTTCCCATTTTATGGATGAGGACCCTATCTGTATTCTTTTCAAGGCAATCTCTTGCTCTCTGAAATTTACTGACAGCAGTGAGCTCTGCTGTGGGCTAACAGATCAGGTTCAGACATCACAAACACTGAAAACAGTACAGGAATAGAGCAAAAAGAAAAAAAGAGAGAGAGAAAATGGCAGTTGTGATTTCTTCAGATGTAGAGATTTCACAAGTCAGAGGTAGTACAGGAAGTTCTGTTTATTGTAGTGCAGGCTAAACAATAGTTCACTGCTTCTAATGGCTTATGAAACACATTCATGACTCTCTCAAAGAGAATTATGCCCACAGTTTTGTTTGCTCTGTGTTTACATGATTTTCAGAATGAAAATATTTTCTCAAATGGAGCAAGACAAAATGAAGGTGGGAAACCTGAGAACGATTTTAGAATGCCAGAGGCAGGGTTGATGTGGTTGGAGTCCCGTATATCTCCACTCAGAATCTGAAGGCAGGAACAGCATCTGGTTTGGGCTCGCTTTTTTTGACATGTGTAGATAAATTTCTCTAAAAGTGGTACTCGTTCTTGCTAAATCTCCATGCTGAATTTGAATTTTTCATTTTTAAGGGAATATTTAAGTGCCACAGCAACTGCTTTGAATGGCTGTGACTCATCGTGGGTCATCATTTGACCAACATAACGCTATTTGCTATTTCAGGAGATACACTTACTCTGTAATTGCTAGCTTTCGCTTAATATGACACTACTGCTGATGTTCCTTGGTGGGGTCACCATCTGGAAGTCTGTAGGCTGCCTTTACTATGAAGTACTCTAAACACCCTTGCACATTACCAACTGCTTAAGTTATCTGTACCAATTGGGTCGCAGCAATGCGCAGCATCTTCCTGGAGTAACCTCTCAGGCTTCTGCTGCCTCCTGTCTACTCCTGTCTCCACACTGCTGCACCTTTTCTGGAACACATACAGGTCTCCCAGCACTGTGCTGGAACAGCCAAGCTCTTGCAGGATACACCTCTATAACCTCCAAGCCTTGGATGAATAATCGTCTTCATGCGCAGCACTATTAACAGCACACTTCTACATCTGTCTCAATGTCAGCCCTTGTAGGAGTTTCAAAAGTTACGTTTTTCTCTCATATTTAAGGAATCACAGGATCATTACTGAATCACAGCATGGTTGGATTGGAAGGGATCTCACAGCATACCAGCCCCACCCCTGCCATGGCCTGCTTGCTCCCCATCAGCCCAGGCTGCGCAGGGTCCTTCCATGGCCTAGAGTATCTCCAGGGATGGGGCACCCACAGCTCTGGGCAGCTGTTGCCCTGCCTTCTGATTGGAGAGTTTCCTCCTTATCTGTAATCTAAACCTACTCTCTTTCACCTCAAAACCATTCACCCTTGTTCTATCACTGTCTGCCCATGTGATAAGCTCAAACACCAGCCTCATTTCACCATGTGGGAATACAAACGTTCAGCCAACAATGAGATGGTCCTGTAGAAACTTGCTGGAAAAAAACAATGTGCAACACATTTCCAATCCATCTTACTCCTTAGGAGATATAATAACCAATGCAAAGAATTTCCTTTTTCAGCAAAATTTTGTAGCTTGCAACAGAATGCCTGGAAGGCTGGGTGAAAGAAATGGAACTGGGGATGTTGGTTGATGCATGGCTATACATGAGCCAGCAGTGTGCCAAGAAGGCCAATAGCATCCTGGCCAGGAGAGGTCTTATCACTCTCTATAACTCCCTGAAAGCAGGCTGTAGTGAGGTGGGGGTTGTCCTCTGCTCCATGGTAACAGCAATAGGATGAGAGGTGATGTTCTCAAGTTGTATTGCGGGAGGTTCACGTTGGATATTAGGAAAAATTTATTCTCCAAAAGAGCAGTCAGGCACTGGAACAAGCTGCTCAGAGAGGTAGTGGAGTCACTGTCCCTTGAGATGTTCAAGAAAAGGATGAATGTGGCACTCAGATGTATGGTTTAGTGGTGAGTACTGGTGGTGGGTCGACAGTTGGACTATCTTAGAGATCTTTTCCAACCCAAATAATTCATCAATTCTATCTGTTTGCATAGACAGTAAGAATAAAGAGAACATTTTATTTTAAACATTTCAAAAAAGGGAAGGATGGTACCACAATAATGCCAGTAAAAATCCATCTTGATTTTTCACAGGAGCTGAAGTTGTATCTTATAATTTACCTTATACAGCTATGCAGCCTAATGAGTACTTCTTATTTAAACAGTATTTTCAGCAATGAGCTCAGAAGTAGTTACATAAAGACCTTCTTTACTGCTGTGACAGAGCACAGGAACAAGCTGCCCAGTGAGGTTGTAGAGCCTTCTCTAATCAAGAACTGCCTGGATGCTTACCTGTGCAACCTGCTGCAGGGAACCTGCACTTTAGCTGGGGGCTGGACATAATGATGCCTAGAGGTCCCTTCCAACCTCCACAATTCTGTGGTTCCGTGATAAGCAGGAGTATCATCTCTAACTGAGATGCTCTTATATGTAACACACACAAAGATACTTGGCAAGGCTTTAGCTAAAAGCTGCATTTGCATATGGATGGCATTTATGGCCTCCAAATTAAAATAAGGCCCTTCTGGTTTTCCATCCACCCCCGCCTCGCAGGCCACACTGCTGCAGGATGTGATATTCTGCAGCTGACCTGCATTCCTTCCAAACCATTTAATCGCACAGAGCTGACCAGCATTCCTGTACCAAACCAGCTCGTCAAATGCATTACAACTGCCCCAAATGGTTACTTCACCTCCGTGTATGTGCAAGTGTGGAACGTGCCACGTCCATGTGTGCCATCCACAAAAGCAAATGATGCAGCAGAGAGGGACATCTCCAAAACAAACCTTTCCCCCTCGCCGTCAGTCAGCACGGGTGTGTTTGGGGGGCTGAGATTGCCCCACGGCCCCTGCCTGGAGAATGAGGGTTAATTCATAGCAGACTTCATTCAGGCTTCTTTCCTACACGCTGCGAAAACGTGGAGGATGTGCAGGGAGTGGGGCTGTGGGGCTATGGGGAACGCGGCAGCGAGCGGCCGCGGAGATCCCCTCAGCGCCGCGGGCAAAGGCACCTGCGGCATCGGGAGGAGCGGCAGTGGGGATAAGGGGTAGGGGGGAGGCAGGGGACGGAAGAAAAAGGGGCTGGGAATGGAGGGGCTGTGGGAGTAATAGATGGAAGAAAGGGAAAAGTGGGGAAAATGAAAGGAAAAAAAAGGGATTAAAGGGATGAAAAAGGAAGAAAATGAGAAAACGAGAAAAAATAGAAAAGAATGGGGAGAAAGGGGGGGGGAAATGGAAGAAAGGGAAAATGGAATGAAAAAAAAAACGAAAACGGGAAAAGGGAAAAAGAATGGGGGAAGGGAAGAAAAAGAGAAAAAAAGGGAAGAGAAAGAGAAAAAAATGAAAATAATGTAAATAATTATTTATATAATGTAAAAAGGAAAGAAATGGACAAAAATGGAAGGGGAAAGGGGGAAAAGGGGAGGAAAAGGGGGAGCAAGAGGGAAATGGGAGGGGAAGAGGGCGGAGAAAGGAGGGAAAACGGGGGAAGGGGCGGAAAATAAAGGGAACGGTGGGGGGGCAGGGCGAAGGAGAGACCCCCGCGCGCTATTCCGCACCACCGCAGCCCCGCACGAAGCCGCCGCTCGCATCGGGGCCGCCGCTGAGCCCGCGGAGCGCGGCGCGACCGCATCGTGACGCAGCAGCGGGACCGTCCGCAACGGCACTGCGAGCGCGGAGAGCGCCGGGCCGCGGCGGGGCCACCCCGGAGGAAGGCAAGCGGCCGAGGGCGGGGCCCGATCCCGCACCGGCGCGGGGAGGCGGCACCTGGGTCCTTCCCCGGCTCCATCACCCGGCGGCGGCCGCTGAACGGCGGAGCGGAGCGCGGCGCGGGGTGAGGCGAGGTGAGCGGCTTTGTGGGCCCGCGGACGGGAGGGGTGCGGAACGGGGACCGCGGAGAAGGCGGCGGCGAGCCCCGCGCCGTGCAGCCCGGGACGGGGTTCGGCCGCGGGCGCCTCCCGGCTCAGCCTCCGCAGCCCGGGCGCTGCGAGCCCCGGCGTTTCCTCTGGCAGCAGCCCCTGCGTCGGAATCGGGGGGGAATCCGAGCAAAAGTTACGCGTTTGTAGCTGCGAGGAAGCGCGTAGCGAGTTCTCCGGTAGAAAAACAGCACCTTGGGTCAACCGCGGTACGAGGGCGCGAAGCCGGGATCAGACCTCTTTCTTGTAGCAGTCTGTTCGAGCTGTTTTATGAGCAAACGGGAAGGACGGCGCACAAATCAGCTCCCAGACAGACGTGTGCTTCGCTGTCGGTGTTGCTACCTCGTAGCATTTCAGTTGTTGGCTCGAAGCCACAGTACCTAAAGACACATTGATCAGTTAGCACCACTTCTCGACAAAAAAATGAAACAAAGCAAAGAAAAAAAAACTTAACCCAAGCGTGCTAGTCGCTGTGATTCTGTGGAAACCATGGAGGCAAGTCGTCTTGCTACATCTTGTACTGCACGTGCCCCTAACGAGCTATAAGTATTGAAGCCCATTGCCTTGCTGGTCAGTGTGGGCATCTTCAGGCCACGACTTGCTGCAGGCAGCTCATACGCTGCTCGGTGAGCATAGGAAGCCACTGGGCTTCTTGTGCTGCTAGGCTGTGGGTATGGCATGCTGTAGCTACACCTGAGGCTTTTATATCTGAACAAGAGCCCTGCTGTTGAGAGCAGGCTTGAAAGGACTCTCAGTGGGAACTGATGAGAAGGGCTGAATGTGAGCACAATTGGCATTTAGCCTGAGCTGTTGTCACTTGTATCACCATTCCAGTGAGAATTCACAAGTTATGCAGTGATTTCTGCACATAGCACCCACACCTAATGTGAAAAAGAATATTTTTTGGCATCCTTCACAAGGTGTAGTGTGCTTTGTCTGCATGTTCTGTCAGAAGCTGCACACCATTTCACTAACAGTATCATAAACCAGCAGACCTCTCCTTCTCCAGACCTTTGTGGTTTTTGATCTGTGTTGTTGGCTCCATGCAGTGCAAAAAGAAATGTGACTTGTGGCTTGTAGGAAGATGGATGAAATGGGGACATTTCTTTCAGAAGAGGGGGCAGTGAAGATCCACCTCCATATCTGGGGAGGCTCTGAGGGACTGGCCTGCCAGAGTAGCTTGTTGAGATAAACAGACTTTCAGGTGAGGAGGTCTTGGAGAAGACAGTGGATTATATGGGACAGAAAAAACTCCTCTCCTCAGCAGCTTTATTTTTTTTAAGGACAGAAAATGATGTGGTAAGCAAGCAAGTTTGACCTGATTTCTTTGGGACTCAGTTCTGCGTTGACAAAGAGCCACATGTGGAAGGCAGACTAGCTGCACTGGGTGGCCAAGTGACACTGCTGCAGGCGCAGAACAGTTACCCCAGTGCTGTGGATGAGTGATTGGCAAGTTTTTGTGTATTTTTCTCATTACTGAGGAACCAATGGAAGTTTCACCTCTGGAGGTGTTCAAAGCCAGGTTGGATGGTGCCCTGGGCAACCTGTTCTAGTATTAAATGTGGAAGTTGGTGACCTTGCCTGTGGTGGGGGGGTTGGAGCTTCATGATCCTTGAGGTCCTTTCCAGCCTGGGCCATTCTGTGATTCTGTGATCCAGCAGTGGGCTCAGCCCTGAGCTGCCACAGCTCAGGGAGCACTGGGACACCACTCAGACACACAGCGTGGGTCTGGGTGCTGCTGTATGGGGCTGGGGGTGGGACTCGGGAGGTTCTCCCCGTCCCCCTCAGGATTCTGTGGTTCTGTAAATATCTCATTACTCTTGAGTGATGAGTTGTCAGAACAACTCAGTCTGTCCTGTTGCCTTTCTGTCTCTCCTTTCTGGCCTTACCACTTGTCCCCATGTGGAGCTCTGTAGCATACTCTGTAGATCTGGATGCAGCATGTTGGGGTTACCTCCTGTTCCCGTGTATCCTTGAGGTAGCATGCCTCTCACAGTGGCACAGATCACCTCACACAGTGCATCCCTGCACTGTCTGCGTTCACAGCAGCTCCTTCCTGCGTGGATAGCAGGAAGAACCAGTAAGGGGGAAGCATGGCAGCCCTGCTGCAGCTGCCTTACTGCCTGCTCTCTGAAATGGAGACGTGCAAGTCACACTGTCCTGATATTGCGCTGGGGTGCCAACATGAGAGCAGCCCTGCGTGGGACATGCAGCTGTCACAGAGAAGAACAGATGTGATGTGCTGGCAGTGGAGCAGGGATTCTGGCAGTCATGGTTGTGGCATCATGGGGTGCAGAGTGACGCTGTATGGGCACATGCACAAGGACCAGCAACCCCAGCAGCCCCAGCAGCTGCTGAGCAATGAATGCAGCATGCTGCCTCCACTCCGTCTCTGACTGCTCTGGCTGAGGATGGGGCAGCATGCAGCAGAGCTGTGTTTCCACGCTGTCTGCCTCTATTGCTGCCAGGAGTTCCAGCAGCTATCTGTGGCTAATTGCAGGAGGGAGGAGGGGGCAGAAGGGGAACACCTCCCACCTCCTTCTGATTCCAGCTTTATTTACGGTTTGATTTAAAATTTGTTTAAAATAAATAAATCATGATGCATATGTTGAGAGTAAAGCTATGTCTGTTTCGGGCTACACTTAAAAGTGGAATGGCAGAAGGAACATCTCATCTTCCCTTATAAAACCATCTTGAGTATTATCAAGTGAAGGAAAGAAAACTTCCCATTTTTCAGATTCAAGTATTTGCAAGGAGGCAGTTTACCAATACTTTCCTGTAAATTACCTAGAAAATACAGTGATTTTTTTTTTTACTGTCAATGTATATTTTTCCACACTGTGGCAGCAAAAAATTGTTAAAAACATGTTGGGAAGTAATAGATTTTGGAAGGGCACAAAGATTTTCTTCTCAAAAATGGTCAGAACAGGGCCATGGCCAAACTGAAGGGAGCAATCATCAGAGAGTTTGCAGGAGGATCTGAGGGAAGGTTGTGTCTGGGCTTGCTTTTTTCCTGGAAGATGTATCTGCTCCTCAGAGGAGGCAGAGGATGTAGGAGTTGGAGCAGGTGCACAGCAAACACCAGGGAATTCATCTTTAAATGCAAATGTGGTTGTGCAATGGAATTATGTGCACAATGGAACCATTGAAAACAAGAGAATAGAATGTATGCATCAGGATGCCTTATTGATTTAAGATCCCAAGAGACTTTTTAACTGATGGGGAAAGAGAAATTAATTAATTATTGCAGCAGAAATATTGCTTGCTGCTTACCTGCCTGAGATGGAATTGCAATTTCCACTTCTATAATCAAGTTCCAGAGGTATGGAGATCCTGCAGCTATTTAAGAGAAGGAAAGTGCCATTCAGCTGTCACCGTCTGATGGCTGGGAAGATCCTTCATTGGGTTTGTTTTCATGTGAGTCAAGACGCATTTACAAAAATTTGTTCTGAATATGGATGTGTTTGACTTGCACTTAATAAATAATTATCAAGTCAAACGTGGAAATACATTTTGCTGAAGCATCGTATTAGCTCTGTAATGTTTGCTCTAAGCATTTCCTTTTCAGTTCGCAGTTGAAATGCTGGTATTGTTTTCCCTTGTTTGTAATGGAGAAAAAGACATTGTCTCATTTACCTTTAAACTCAATACAAAGCATTACATGACCTCTCCTTCCTCTCCTCCCCATTTATTATTATTATATCAATCTGGAACTTGTCCTTGAAAATGCAGCTATCATCAGGAACTTAACACTTCCCTTCGGCTCCCCCATTTTAGCAATCTGTGCTTACATCTGTGAGCAAAAGTCAGCCTATGCTGCATAGCTTCCTTGCATGTGCATGACAGCTCTCTGCTCACAACTGTAATCTGAAGTCATACTGTTTTGCTTGTTCATCCATGAGTGCTTCTGCAGGATCTGGCCATAAGGACTGCCATTTTTCTTAGGAAATGGGAAATCCAGTAACAACATATAACCACTGGCATATTTACATGTGCATATTCATATCTCTCGTTTAGTAATGTACAACTGTAAATACTCTGCCTTTTGCAAGCTACACTCTCAGATCTGCCTGTAGTCACAGTCATACACTTTAAAAAGCTTAAGAAGAGCTTTGGATTTGGCTTCAGGTTTGTAATGCTACGGTTGTCAGTATGGTGAGAGATTTATCTGAATATTTGTAATTGCTGTGTCCAACATTTAGAAAATAACAATAACTTTAAAATGGCAAAACAAAATTAGGAATTATAGCACACTAAGTAGAAGAAGGGTGCCAGCACAGCAGAAGGATCATGCCATCCTCTTTGACCCACGTCTCTATTCCTCTTAGTCTAAATGTACTCATTTGAGTTTCTCTCTTCTCACACTTTCAGACAGCCTTAAGGTAAATGCACTAATAATATTAAATACTGGGATATTATCATTCAAATATCACAATCTTCAACAGCGTCAAAGGTTTTTACTTCCTATCTGTAGAATCCTGAAGGGCATTTTTTTGGCAGATGCATAGAGAGGCAGCCTGCTAATGGAATAGCAGTGTGTCAAATACAGGATACAGCAAATACAGGAAGATTCACTTGCTCACTGTCCTTTTGAATATGATACTGCAAAATCTTCATCTCCTATTTCATTACAGCAATTTGATAGCACAGTTTTTATGATTTTGTTTTTTATTGCTCCGTATATTTATTGCTTGTACTAGTTATTTGTGTGTGGCATCTTAGGATACCCTTAGGAGAAAGAGAATCACCTCCTACAATCTAATTATGATAAAACAGTGGCTGCTATTTGGATGAAACAGGACAGATCTTGGAAAGGATGCTGGCAAAGCAATTAGTCACAAGAGGAGTTATTGCTCATCACTGTGCGCTTTGTGCTGGTACGTGCAGCAGGGACTCAGCTGCCCAATAGTTTGAAAAGCTTTGGTAAGGTATATCTGTTGGGTAGATTTCTCCATGCAATCTTTCACGTCTCATCTAACTTCAGATATCAGGACTCCAAGACTGAAAAAAGATAGAAATGGAGCTCTCTGCCACCTCCTCACAGTTGCTCTTGAGGGTTGCAGGTGAAACATGTTAGCGAACAATGCAGTGAACACTGCAGTCCTGCTCTTTTCTGAGATGCTCCCACTGCAGACAAGATAATGTACTGTCTGTACTGTACGTACTGCATGCTTTCTAATGTACTGTATGCTTTCTGTTGAAGCACCTCAGGAAATATTTCTTAGATGAAACGTCGTGAGAAGTGCTGCCTGAGTGCCTGGAGTTTCAGTTGTGCTCATGAGCCTAGGTCTGAGCTGCCATGTGGAGCATGGCAGAGGATGTCTGTAGGGTTTCCAGGGAGAGACAGCAGCACAGGATTCTTACCCTTTTGCTCAGAACTGTCTGTCCTTCACTCACTCTCTTCTTCCCTTGGTAAATTAGCCCAGATGCAATCCCTGCTGCACTGATTTGATTCCAGCCAGAACTGCAATTGTTTGAGGCAGAATTAGCTTGTTTGCCTTTGTTCTCTCCTCATAAGGCAGCTAAACATGCTGAAGAGCAGCCTTGCTTCTGAACCTGTGTGCTGGCTGTGATTTAGCAAAATGCATGCAGCATCTCCCTGGAGCGTATTGTTCAGAATACAGGTTAGGTACATGTGTAAATTCTTCTGGTCACTTGCTGGACAAGCTGTTGTAAGCCATCCTTGAGAGGCCTCTGCCACTTTGTGCTTGTACAGCAATCTTTGCTCCCTGTGTAGCAAACCACCATTAGAGGGGATGAGGTGCTGACAGTAAAGGACTTGACCAACTAATGGGTTGCTGTGCTACAGTCTGTTCTGCCCCTGTTAACAACAGTTGTGGATGAAGATGTTATTGATGTCTTGATATTCTTCTGAAATAACTGGCCTTGAAACAGTGGATAACTAAAGTGCCTGCTTAGATTAGGATTTAGCCTTCTGGCATTAGTGCTTTATGAAGATGAATGAGTGCCATTTATACATAACACTGTTGCCTCCAGCTGCCTGTAGAGTGTAACACTATTGTTTCATTACACGGTGAAACTGGGTGAGTAGCTGTACCTGAACTTTCCAATTAGTCTGGCCTAAATCTGCCAAGCCCCATAGGAAAGGCCAACCTGCAACTTCGTGTTGTAGGAGTTCAAGGAACTCCAGGAGTTCAAGAAAAGCAGCTTGTGTGGGGGGAGAAGTAAGCTCTCCTGATCCAGCTTAGTAAAATGGACACTCCCTCAAGCATGTGTTCCTCATCAGGTCCCATATACTTTACGCTGTGATCCCAGACTTTTCTTTTTGCACATACAGTTTTTAGATGAATGTGTCTGTAGTAGCATTTTTTTTCTGGATTTGTCTACACTGAAGTTGAGTAGCATGAATGTAGCTCATATGGACACATCTGTACTAATTAGGAGCAGATGACTTTCGGGTAGATAACAGCAGGACCAGGGAAAATGGTTTTAAGTTGAGGGAGGGAAGATATAGATTGGATGTCAGGGGGAAGTTCTTTCCAGAGAGAGTGGTGAGGTGCTGGAACAGCTGCCCAGAGAGGTTGTGGATGCCCCGTCCCTGGAGGTGTTCAAGGCCAGGTTGGATGGGGCCCTGGGCAACCTGGTCTAGTACTAAATGGGGAGGTTGGTGGTCCTACATGTGGCAGGGGAGTTGGAGATTCATGATCCTTGAGGTCCCTTCCAACCCTGGCCATTCTGTGATTCTATGATAGCAAAGCTGACACTGACCACAAGAGAACTAAAAAAAAAAAAAAAAAAAAAAAAAGGAAAAAAGGGATAAAATGATCTCAAGTTGCACCAGGGGAGATTTAGTTTGGACATTTCGAGTGTTATCAAGCCTTAGAACAGGCTGCCCAGGGCAATGTTAGAGTTCCCATATCTGGAGGTATTTGTTAGAGTTCCCATATCTGGAGGTATTTCAGAGATGTATGGACATGTCACTAAGGGACATGGCTTGGTGATGGCATTCAGGAGGCCAAAGGTGATAGCTGGAGTTAATGATCTTGAAGGACTTTTCCAGTGTATGTTAGTCAGTGATTCTACCTTTAATCTGTAAGCGATGTGAAAACTTGTCAACCTGGACTGAAGGGTGCACTATCCAAACGTTCTGGATAAGTTGTCATGCCATGCTGAAGGCTGCTTTCATCTGTCTTAGCTGCTATTTTTAATTGTGCTGTCTGTATTAACACTGCCAAGAATACTCCTACGCATGCTGAAATCCCTTCATGACTTCATGCCCACTGCTTCTCTACTATGTTGTCTGTGACTGCAACTGCATCTGGGTATGTGTCCCTTTGCACTGATACTGTCTAGTTTTCTTCTCCACTATGTTTAGTTGTTTATTTTGGATTTTAATTTCCTGCTGTATGGAATTATAGAGAGGGCATCAGAATTTGGGAGGGAGTTCTGGCAATTTTCCACTGCAAAATTCCTGTTAGAGTTTCTTCCAAGTCAGAAAGAAAAATCTTGGAAAAATATCAGTGATGACACTAACATGACTACTACACATCTGTTACTACGTGTAGAAAACTGTCTGACTTCACTGCATTTTTAAGATTAGTTGTTTCTGATATATTTTTTTTTTATTTCTTTATTTAATGCATGTAATGAGGGTTATTTTTAGTCTTTGTCAGATTTGATATTAAGTAACCCCATGGACTTCGTAATGAAGTGTGCTTCCAATTAAGGTGCTGTGCTGTATGAGCAAAGCTTACCAGCAACAAGTATACTTCCACATTAGATTTTAATGTTTTTATTCACAAAATGTACTTTCTCTTCTGACCAACCAACCAGCAAAAGTCAGAAAACAGTGAAACTAATATTCATCTGAGGATACAGACTGAGAAGCTGTGCCAAGTATTAATTTCTTTTACTGTACAATTTTTGTGTTATTTAACAAAGACAAGGAGAAAAATATGACTTGGAAATTGAAGCTAGGACTTAAAAAGATGATTTCATGCAAAATTTTTGGTGCCATAAAAATATTTCACATGAAAGCAAATAGTGTCAAACAAAGAGCAGTACAAAATAGACTCTAACATGGCTCGTGTTCCCATGACATGAGACATGCTGGAGAAGAACAAGGTGAAGCTGAGCTTTTCAGCCTGTTAGAATGTACAGCTTACTTATCTGCCAAGAGACTGTTTTCTGTGTAGTTAAATGATTGAACTGAAATAAAATACAATATTCCTCATCTTTTCTTAAGCAAAAAAAGAAAGGAAGTATGTCTTATGGCTGTCCCTGATGCTCTCCTGAGGGAGAAGTGTAGCATTACTATGCTGGGATTGGGCAGAATAACGTGAGTATTGACCTGCCAAGCCTAGTTCTTGCACGAGGATATCTTAAATGAGTTTTCTAAGATTTTTTCACTTACCAGACAATAAAATGAGGAGAAAATATATTAAGAAACTGAACTAGCAGAATTGTTAATAGCAGTACCTTTTTCTAATATGATCTGGCTTTGTAAAGAAGATATAGCCCTTTCCTGAACAGCACCCACACATAGTTTGAAGGTGCTAGAGTTTAAGTGCATCACTCTTGGTGTACTTTGTCTTCTTCACTCACCTTAGTTATCCTGCAGGATGCTGCAGAAGTCCTCCTGCAGTAATGGGCTCTGCACACAAAGCTGGCTCTGTGCTCCTAAGGAAAAAACAGCTGTTGTTGGACATTACCTAAATAGCTCAAACAAATTAGAAAAGGGAGTGGTAGAGCCACTTTGTGCTTTCCTTACTCTTCCCCTTTTTGGCAGGTATGTGGTGGCCAGGGATGCTTAACAGATATCTCGACTAATTTGCTAATGGTTCTGGAAAGCACATAGATAAAGGGGTAAGGAGCACAGAAGAAAGAGAGATGTCATTGTAATTAATACAGGCAAGGAAACATTGACCAGCTCATGTCCCTGCCTCTGATGGGGTCTTTTATGTTGCTAAGCAAGAAACTGAATTCATTATGAGGCAACTGGCCACAAAAGCTGCATGTTTGAGCACTTGGTTCCCAAATTAAATCTCTTTGCTTTTGCTGTATAGAAGAAATGTACTGCAGTGAGAGCTGCTCCCCCGTTTCTGGCAGCAATCAATATGGTCTGGAGATAGGAACATACACAGAGATACTCCCACATGCTATTTCTGATCCTAGCCCTTCTGCTATGCTATTCTGTGCCTTGCCATGCATCCCTTTGTCTCTTTTCCAGTTTCTAGATGTGATTAATAATGTTTTCTCAATTTTTGTAGAGATTCTAAATGATTGTAAGACAGTACAACAATACTGCTGAGCATCCTTGAAAGCACTGTGAAGATGTGAATGTATAGGGCTTGGACAGGCTGAGGCAATAAGATTTAGGCTGGTAAAATGCTGGAGGAGGAGTGGGAAAGAGAAGTAGTGACAATAACTGCCTGATTTTCTGAGTAGCCTTGATTATACCCTTTATGAAGAAAACATCTTTTTGCAAAATACTGAAATGGAACCATTCTATTAGATTTTGTGTCAGACAGTACATGTAAAGGAATGCCCCAAATGCACACATTTTATAAGATGTTAGTTTTTGATGCAGTGACGCACATTTCTTTATTTCAAAACTGAAATTTAATTTTCAGAGAGTTTTTAGAATCTGTTGGAGGCAATACTACAAAATTAGAGCTTAAAATAACAGCAGTGCTTCTGTAGTTAGGAGTTACTTTTGTTACAGCTCAGTTGTGTTTCACTGATTTTGAGTTATATCTGCTGCCTGTACTGTTTAAAAAGCAGCAACAGCAAGTAGCAGTGGTTTATACAGGATAGCAAACAAGTGCTGTTGCAATCTATTTTTGATCACTTAATTGAAAATGAATGACAGTTTTAGAACTTTCTGATCTCAGGGTCATAGATATCTCTCAAGAATAATTTGATCTTCTCTGAATTTTGAAATTTCCCTGAAACTAATGGAAATCATCATTTGTATTTGACGACATTTAAGTTTGCAGTAGCTCACACCATTTAACTCATAATTTTAGCAAGCAATTATAAGCTCTGTCTAGGGAGTAAAATGTCAGAATCACCATGATTTTGTCCTTTGTCAGTTTTTAAATCAAAATAAAGATACATGCAAATATGTCAGTAGCGCTGGTGCTAGTTGTGACATAAATTAATATCTATATCTGCAGCAAAATGCATGTCTTATCTAATAGTATTTGTTTACTTTAAAAGCACTTACCCATAGCATTACATGCAAGCAACTGAATTCATGTAGTTAACTGAGTAATCTCAAATGAAAAAGGTTTGTTCTAAGAAATGAGGAGGGTGAATTTTGGGAAAAAGCTTTTTCCTTCGGAGTCTGCTCCTTTCATCATAGAATCACAGAATAGCCTGCGTTGAAAAAGACCACAGTGCTCATCCAGTTCCAAACCCCTGCCATGTGCAGGGTCACCAACCAGCAGACCAGGCTGCCCAGAGCCACATCCAGCCTGGCCTTGAATGCCTCCAGGGATGGGGCATCCACAGCCTCCTTGGGCAACCTGTGCCAGTGTGTCACCACCATCTGGGTGAAAAACTTCCTCCTAACATCCAGCCTAAACCTCCCCTGTTTCAGTTTAAAACCATTCCCCCCTGTCCTATCGCTATCCATTCACATAAACAGCCATTCCCCCTCCTGTTTATATGCTCCTTTCAACTACTAGAAGGCCACAATGAGGTCTCCCCAGAGCCTTCTCTTCTCCAAGATAAACCCAGTTCCCTCAACCTTTCTCTGAGCTGAGTGGTGGGGGACAATCACCTCCCTCTCCCTGCTGGCCACCCCAGTTTTAATGCAGCCCAGAACACAGTTGGCCTTCCAGGCTGCAAGCGCACACTCCTGGCTCATGTGCAGCTTCTCGCCCACCAGGACCCCCAAGTCCTTCTCTGCAAGGCTGCTCTCAAGGAGATCTTCCCCCCAGTTTGTATAAACACGTGGGATTTCCCTGACTCAAGTGCAGCAGCCTGCACTTGGCCTTGTTGAACCTCATTAGGTTCTCATTTGCCTACTTCTCCAGCCTGTTCAGATCCCTCTGGATGCTTCCCTTCTTTCCAGTGTATTTACTGCATTGCTCAGCTTGGGGCTGCCTCTCACTACAGTCTCCTGACACATTTTGTTTTGCACCATGTGCCCTGCCCAAGGCTGACCAATTTGCCAGATGGGAGAGTGAGTAGTGCTGTTTGCTCATCAGGTCACCGCATACACTCCAGCATCCCAGGATACACTCCGTACATTGTCACCCTGGAATGGAATGTTACTCGCATAGGAGCTTTCCCTTGAATTTATAGTTAAAGCTATCATGAAGGAAAAAAAAAATCACCATGGGACTAAATGCAGGATATATATTTTGGCAGGCAAGTGTAAATGAGGCAAGTTCTAAGTTATGATGTTCAATACAGCATTTGAATGTTGTAAACTTGAGAGGGTACCATTTGGCATTAGTATTTTCCCAAGATATTTTTGAAATTAACTGAATGGGCCACAGTGGGACTACATGGTATTGAAATTCTAATGGATGATTATTGAATTGGGCTGAGGAATTTAAATGAGAAAATGAAAGATAAAAGAAAATGAAAAATACCTTTTCCTGATCTTTACAGTAGATAACAAGCAAAAAAACCAAACATGGTCTAACGGATGCTGTCAGCGTTCAAAATATGTTGAGCAAAGATATCTCAGATTATTTGGTTTGTTGAGACAACACTTATAAATGAAGTGTGTTCTTCAGTGACAAAAAGAAAAAGAAATCAGGACGATTTATAGGGATGGTGTATTGATTAAATTAATTTCAAATTTTTTTCTGTGATCCATGAATCACAGAAGATATGAGCTGTGGAGAACAAGTCAAGTAAGGGTGTTGCATGGCACGAGAGGGACAAACAAAAGCCGAGGTTTGAGTTTCATGTCATAAAACTGCAGTGTCAGATTCTGTGATTTAATCTAGCTGATTTTACTAACAGCAGAAACATCTTCTGAAGGATTGCTGCTCCCGTGCTACAGCCCCCAGTGCTGCTGCCACTGATTCAGTGGAAAAAAGAGAGACCTGAGTTTCTGATTTTTAAATGAGTGCGCAGTGAGTCACATCTGCTCTATTAAAACTGTTGACACAGAATTCCCCACCTCCCCCCAAGCCAACACATGGTTTGGAAAGAGTGAGCTTTGCTATGCTTGATTTCATCCTAACACGAGAGTTGGAGCCTATGTTAGCAGTGCTTGAAATAAGCCTTTTGCTGCTCCATCTTACTTTAGGGCCAAGTTTCTGGTTCCCTGTGGATGCTATTACTAGGATTTTTACACGAGAACTAGGCTACCAAAAAGAAGGCATCTTTTTATTATTTGTGTAGCTCAAGAACTTGCAACAGCTCTACAGATGTTGAATACTTATTACTTCTGCCAAAATACTTTAGAAGTTGTGAAAATTTTTATGGCAGAGTACTTTGAGAATGGTACCTGGAGTAAATTGTTGTTAAAGCAATATGTCGTGCATATTTGCTTAGATCCCCTTCTTCTCAAGTTGATTGGGAATGAATACATCACCAGTACTTTTCTCAGTGTTACATTTAATTTCCCCAAAAATCAGCATCTTTGAAAGCTTTGCTCAAGTAAATACAGGCACACTACACAAGTTCCAATGTGGTTCTTCTTTATGCTGGTAAAATATTATATTATTATGGAATCATTTTAGGTGAGACGTGAGCTATTCATCCCCAGCAGCCACTGAAATATAATAGTTGAAGTTTAATTTTTCTGTGTTTTGCATATAGAAGAGGTGACTGTCTTGTCTAATGGTTTATGGTCCACTGTGGGACTTGATTCGGAGTGCATAAATGCAAAGCAAGACTGTTAGTATTCAGATACTTATTCCTTCTTATGTGACAATGTTACTAAATAGCTGGGTAAAGCTTTGCTGTTTCTTTGCTTGTTAGGAGAGTGCTGATGGCATCAGATAATTAAAAGTCCAGTCAGCCGATATCCCAGTTGCCGTTAAGTAGTTTGCATCCTGCATTAAGGAGATGAAGCACTGTCTTTAATGTGGAGTGTGCTGTATTTCAGTCACTGGTTTTCTTTGAAATAACGATGTGAACTGCAAGTAATAGAAATAGAGCAGCATTTTATGTCTCTTTCAGTGTTCCAAGCAACCATGACTTGATGCCTATAAGTCTTTGGTTCAGTCTCAAATCTAAGTTTAATGGAGGATTTACAGAAATGTTGAACAGCACAAGTACTTGTACATGATTGATGCAGTGTTCTATATATATTTTACAGTTCTGCATTATACATTATTTGGTGTTTTAGTATTAAAAACAGATGACAACCTATAGCTTTAACATTATGTATGCACAGAAGATGGATATATACCCATGCATAATCTCTGGATTTGATTGTTGAACCTCTATGCTATATTAAAATGTATTATTCATTTCTGCCAACAGTCATGAGTCAATGGAAAATAATGAGCGCAATCACTTGAAAAATGCGCATTCACGATTTGCTTGTATTCATCTCAAAGTTCAGACTGCAGATGTGTAACCATTCATTTTACTGTTCTCAGTGATGCGTGTAAACCTCTTGAGTATTCACATTTATGAACTTTTATGAACCACTGATATTTAATGTAGAAAAGATAGGTAACACGAAATAAAATTTCTTTGTGCCGCAGAATTTACTGGTTTAAGAGGCAGTTATGGAAAAGTAACTAACTAACTAACAAAACAACAACAACAAAAATAACACCAGATCATCACTCAACATGATTCTCTTAGTTCGGCAACTGTATTTCCACTTGGAAGGTCACAAATTCCATTTTCAGCGGGGTATTCTTGTAATCACAAATATGTGGTCTTTTTCTCAGAGGAGTCACGGTTAGGAGGAGAAAGTGTCTTTTTTTCTTTCCTATTTTTTTTCAGGAAGCACAGGAAAAAAAGATAGATTATCTTTTAAGCTTGCTTTGTTTTTTTTTTTCTGACAAACTTCACGTTTCTGAAGTGGCTGAAGAATGCTAACTCCCAACATTTCTGCTCAGTGATAATTTTCCAGGGAGAGTTTCACCGTATACAGTCTTCTGATCTGTATGCATTAGTTTAACCCCACCCAGTGTTAGTATTAAATTACTAACATTCAAAGCAAACATATCTGAAGACTTCTTTGAAGATTCCTTGTTTTCAAGCACAGAACACAATGACCGTGTTACCACTTGTCCAAGTACAATGTGAGTCATTATACACCCAGAGCTCCAAAATCCATCAGTGGCACATTTCCCATCATTACACACATTCTGTTTTATTACCAATTAAGCCAGTGCTTCTGGTATAATTTATTCTTATTCATATCTTGGTATGAAATGTCATTAATTTTTCCCTTGGTTTGGCTGTATTTTTTAGTTTTAGTCCGTTAGCTTTATACATTGTTGTTTTTTCACTATTTCAATAAGCAAAGGAAAAAAAAATCATTAGCAGAACTTATTAGTGAAATCCTACAGTTTCAGAGGGTTTTTTTTGTTTTTCTTTTTGTTTTTGCTTACAAGGGCTGTGTAGTGTCATTAATCATAAGTTCAACCTTATGAGAACCTGCAGAAGGAAACCTGCACTATCAACCTATTGCTATAGTTTTGGCTCTCGAAACATGAGTTTGTGATCCAAGAGAAAATGAATAAATAACAACTATTTTTTGTCTTTTTAGATTTTAAAAACATGTTAGGAATGATTGCTTTGATGGGGCAGAAAGTGAAGTGATGTTTGAACCACAAGTATGGTGTAATGCAATGTTCCCTATGTGTATTTTAGATTTCCAACTGCAGCATGAAAAATGCAAGTTTCACCAGGACCAACAGCCACAAAAATTCCTTTCCCCTAAATGGCAAAACCAAGCAGTATGCTTGAAAAATTAGTATACTTACAAAATCTTTTTAAAATATTTGTAGATCACTTGTTTTTTTTCTCTTGGACGGCAGCATAACACATTGGTTTTGAAGGAAACTGCTTCCACAACACTGAGAAAGTGAAAAAATTGCCAGTATTGTATATAGATCACCGTAATTCTGCAGAGAGATGTTATTCTCTTTCTTGCTGTGAAAACTACATTTAGTGTACATTAAGGAAGTAATAATCTTCTTCGTCGCATCCCACACTCACACACGTTGGAATCTATAAGGTGCCCCTTCTGTAAGGAGATGGTGATGTGCAGCCAGTGCAGCCAATGCCAGAACTGTCATGTGCATCACTGGTAAAACCATGAGCACAGCCAGCGCCTCCTCTTGCTTATACTCAGAATGGGGCATGCCATCAGATTCTGAAGGACCGTGTAGATCTTCTTAAGATGCAGTTTCCTCAAAGTGGAAGTAACTGCTTAAAAGGTCCTGCTACATTTTTAGAGAATTTGTACAAGCTTTAACTAACTTGTGGATAAGTAGGAAATCAAGTCATTTGCAAGAAAAAAAAAAAAAAAAAGGTTTAATGAGTATTTTTGGTGATGGGCGCTGCCACCATTTGAATCTATCCACTACAGGATAATTGACTTAATAGTTACAGCTCTACAGGACTGATCTCTTACTGAAACTATACCATAAGTCATAAGCTTAGTATTTTCTTTATCTGAAAATTCAGCAATTCCCATGGCACTGCATGTGTCTCTGCAAATCTGCAGTGAAAGTTAATGTTGCAGAACTCAGTCCTGCCTGACTGACCTGATCTCCTATGAAAGAGAGCCCACTAGCATTTGAGGGATAGACTGTGAATGCTTTTCATTTGGGTTCAGCAAAGATTTGATAGCGTTTTCTACAGGTATTCTGGAGAAACTAGATGCTCATAGCTTGGGTAGGTTTGTACTTCACTGGATGAAGAATTGTCTGGATGGCTGGGCATAAAGAGTAACCACGAATGGAGTCCTGTCCAGTGGGTAGCTGGTCACCAGTGCTGTTCCTCAGGGCTCAGTCTTGGGGTCAGTTACACTTAACATTGTGATCAGTGACCTGGGTGAGGTCATTGTGTGTGCCCTCAGTAAGTTCTCAGATGATACCAAGTTAGACAGGACTGTCAGTCTGCTTGAGAATCACAGAAAGGCTGGGGTTGTAAGGGACTGTAAAACCCACCTGATAGGCAGGGACTCTGCACCACTTCAGGTTGATGGCTGGTCTTGGTGATCTTGAAGAGCATTTACAATCTTATGACTCCATGTTTCACTGTCAATTAAATTGCTACTTCAGCTGTAAATCAGAAATCATGCTAAAAGCCACATGGGATTTTATTTTCTACATTCCGTAATTATTAAACCAAAATATCTGAGGATTTACTTGAACTTCCAAACAAATGTAAATTAAATCAGATGTGAATACTTCTATAGTGATTGGCAAAAACTGTTTCCTTAACCACAGTTAATATTAAAGGCTTAAACTTTAATTCTCAGAATGTCATCATGGTTGCTTTTTGATTAGGTGATAATAGTACATTTTATAGTTGCAGGTTTGAGATAAAGAAGTAAACACATTAACCTTCCCTAAGCATCAGATGGTACAGTAACTCAAGATGAACAAGCTTCATTGGTGGAAAGGAGAGGCTTTATATATTTAAAATAAGCACATAATATGTTTCAATAAATGCTTGAAATCTGGTAAGTATCTGATTTTTTTCCCTGACATTAAGAAATATGAAGAGAATCAAAGCAAGTTTTCTTTTTTTTCTTGTCCAACAAAAAGAACAGTGTAATTTTGCATTGTGATAAATACATAGCAGTAAAAAGCCTATCACTGAGTTAAAACCTGCAGTTCAGGAAGGCACATTATTTGTCAGCAGTAGGAAATACCCTGAATGCTGAAATTAGTTTTGCCATCTTCATATTTCACTGTAATGGTGAACTTCTTCCATAAATTAATTTATCTTTGTACTATGTTTGCTTTTTTACATAACCTAAGGAAAGCTCTGTAACACATTCAGGAACACTGCCATAATCAGGCAAAACATTAACTGCACTATAGAATGAAATCAAAAAAACTGGGGCTTTCTGGCCCAAGCACAGAGCAGGGTACTTGCACATCTCGTCTTGGCTAAGACCACTGCCTGTGCAGCCATCACACCTGTCTTACTGCTGTGTATGTTCCCTGTTACCTAGCTGCATGTTGTCTCTTACTGAAGACTGTTCTTTTGGAAGGGTATAGCATCTGTCTCTTTGTGTCTGTTTCTGTCCTTGTCAATTGGCAGAGCTGCTCAGTGTAAGCATAATCCAGTTATAGAATCATAGAATCATAGAATCACTCAGGTTGGAAAAGACCTTAAAGATCATCAAGTCCAACCACAACCTAACCATATTACCCTAACAATCCTCTGCTAAATCATGTCCCTGAGCACCACATCCAAATGGTTTATAAACACATCCAGGGATGGGGACTCAACCACCTCCCTGGGGAGCCTATCCCAATGCTTAACAACTCTTTCTGTAAAGAAATGTTTCCTGATATCCAACCTTAACTTACCCTGGTGCAACTTGAGGCCATGTCCCTTCGTCCTGTCACCAGTGAGAAGAGACCAACCCCTCTCTGCTGTAAGCACCTTTCAGGTATTAGAAGAGAGCAATAATGTCTCCCCTCAGCCTCCTTTTCCCCAGACTAAACAGCCTCAGTTCCTACAGTCTCTCCTCATAGGGCACATTCTCCAAGCCCTTCACGAGCCTTGTTGCCCTTCTCTGGACCTGCTCCAGCACCTCCATGTCCCTTCTGTACTGAGGTGTCCAAAACCGAACACAGTACTCAAGGTGAGGGCTCACCAATGCCAAGTACAGGGGCACGATGACTTCCCTAGTCCTGCTCACCACTCCATTCCTGATACAAGACAGGATGCCATTGGCCTTCTTGGCCACCTGGGCACACTGCTGCCTCGTATTCAGCTGACTGTCCATCAGTACACCAACGTCCCTTTCCATCAGGCAGCTTTCCAGCCACTCCTCCCCAAGCCTGTAGGGTTGCCTGGGGTTGTTGTGAACAAAATGCAGGACTTGACACTGCAACTGAATACTCACACACTGATTCTGAAACTCATACATTTTATCTTGGCCCATCGATCCAGTCTATCCAGGTCCCTCTTAGTGCCCTTCTCTGCTCTGGCAGATCAACACTCCCTCACTACTTGGTGTCATCTGCAAACTTATATGCCAGCTTCTCATTTATATTTACATTCCCTTCATTAACTCTAGGGGGAAAGCTACCAGAATATGATCATAAATATTCAAACAGACAGCACTGTAAAGGGTGATACGGCATCACAAATGAAGAGTCATTGGCTTCTGAACAATATCACTTCAGTTTCAGCATTCAAATAAAATGACATGCTGACATGGTTACAGTGTGTTAACACTACTAAGTCATAGAAGGATTTGTGGTACTACAATGCAGTCTGAAGCATTACCAATTTTTCTTACCTTTTAGGGCTACCAAAGTTTTTTTCTAATTATGTGTAATAACATTTTTTTCTATTACTTGTCCTGCTCAGTGTCTGGTTTGTCTCTCACTGACTGAACCTCTCTTGTGTGAGTTTGTTCTATATACTTTCCTTCCTTCAGTGTAAGCCAAGAAAAATATATCATGCAAAGGAAATTATCTGTCCAGTCAACTTTAAAATATAAAAATATAAAGGGGACAGCTCAACAGGAGCAAGAGATTTTAAAGAGTAAAGCTGCATTTAAAATAACAACTTGTTGCAAGAAAAAAATGAGAAGTTAACAGTAAGGCTGAAAAATGGAGTGATTTATTTCAATGAAAGAATAAATTCTGAGACTGGGACTGCTTTATCCCTTATCACATTTATTCAGAAGTTTTCCTGAGTTTAAAAGTTCACAGCAGCAATTTATAAACAGTATGGCACTTCTAAAGCAAGTCAAAGTAAAAGCACTGCTTTTAATCAGCACAATTATCATCATTGCTCAAGCTACACCGATAGGACGGGAAAAGGAATGCAGCAAAGCACAATGATTTCCAAAAAAAAAACACCCTAACATATACAAACTTTAAGAATAGGATTTAGAAATCCTTGCATTCCAGACATGCAGGAATGATCTACCTACAGCCCTACAGAAGTACAAATACTGAGAATGGTTCTATTCCTAATAAAGGCAGTGCATATTCGGTGCAGATTTTTAGATGAGAACAAATGTATTGTTTTCTGGACCAATTTAAAGAGACCCTTTTACCTAGATCTCAAGATCACACAGTCATCCAACCTTGCATCCAGTGCAGTCTTAGGGAGTTCATTTTAAAGACGTCATGCTAAGGTCAGTAATATTGTGTGGTTCACTTGCTTAGTCTCCTACTCTCATGAAATGCACAGAAAATCCTTCTCAATTTAAAGCACTTCAACATCACTTATTTTTAACAGCTACAGTGACTGGCACTGTACCAGTCACATACTGCATCAGGATGCACAGTGATGGTAAACAACTCTTATTGACATTCCTCATGGCTTTTGTTCATTTCTTTGTTTTTAAAGCACTGAATAAATAGTATTTCACGTAACTTATTCCAGAAGCAAAGTCTTGCTTTATGAATGACATCTGAGCTCCACTTTTTCATTAATAGCTGTGTGAGTTGGACTTTACCCAACTTGGGGCAAGGAGTATCTACTTGATTGTTAGTAATTACTTCCCTTTTACTTTTCTAAATACTTCTGCATTTAGTGCTTTAATAAACAACCATCACATTTAATACTAAAAGACAGCAAGTCCACTTCCTCATTCCCAAAAGAAAGCAGCAATTTAGCAACAATGTGATCAATATTCCGGTTATTAAGTGATCTGACTGAGGAGTTGTTAGTAATAAGCACAACTTGAAAGGCATTTGTTCAATGAGAATCACTCCAGATTTCTCATAATAAAACAGTCTTTTCCTCTCCGTAGTTTTATATTTCTTTCAAGATTGAAGCAGAAAGAAAACTGGACTCTGAGCATTAGACCGGAATGCATGCAATGGAGCTTTCTGGAATGAGGCCTAGAAAAATAAGTATGTTTGTTTCAATCAACCTTGAAGGGGAAACCTTTGGAGTTGGAAATCAATATTTGTTATTTTAAAACTGAAACAGCTTGTGGGGGTTGGAGATTCATGATCCTTGAGGTCCCTTCCAACCCTGGCGATTCTGTGATTCTGTATGATATGTGATTCGAACTAGAAGAAAAGCTAATATGCTGTCTGCTTATTGCTAATGAAAAGATCAAAATAAATAAGAGGTCAACTGATCTGTCAAAAATGAGATGTTTGGCTATATTTGCCTAGTTTTTCCCTTTGAACTACCACACACCTATTAGCTCTTAATATGATATACCCTACAGCTGTGCAACATTAGCATTCTTATTTTATCATAAGAAGCCCATATGGCAATAGTTTCAGATATTTCCCACCAGCTAACTTTTTCTGTGGTTTTTAAGATTCACAAACATGCAGAACAAAACCAGATCAAACAACTCACCTCTGTAAATGACAGCTGCACACCATGTAGAAATGGAAGGGAGGACTAGTCAGCAAACAAAAACACACAGCAGTATTGCATGCTATGCTGTACTACATCCATTACTGTAACTTACTTCCATAATGCTACTGTTTGCAGTGATGTACAAAAAACATAGTAGGATAGCAGCTGTATTGAAGATTGCACCCTTACAGCTAAACATACAGGTGCTGCTTTTGATACAATCCAAAGCCAAATGGTAAGACATGCAGGTGGTGCCTTTTACTTCAGCTTTCCACAGACTTTTGCATTAGAAGTTGAACTGGGTCTGGTTTTGCCACTTCTCCACCAACCAGCTCATGCTAGTAAGTGCTCTCACAGAGGTGCTAAACACAGGGCTATGGTTTTGATAATACTTTCGTCTTTCCCTGTTAAATGTTGTTATAAGCTTCACACACAAAAACCATAAATTGCATTTAACTAATAAGTTCTATATGTTCCCTATTTAGTAATTTTCTATATAAGAAAAAGAGCTTTTACTCCTGAGAGAAGATAATGTACTGGTCATTCATCTTGGACTTTTTTTTTTTTTTTTAATCAAAGGGCATTAAACTCTTCAATTATCATGTATTTCTACTTAACTTTTTTACACTGATAGTTTAATTCCATTTACCTAAGCCGCAGAATGCCAGTTACTGACCGTATTTGGGCATAGTAGCTATTTCCTCCACTTGTTCAAAAAGGGTCTTTAAATAGCAATGAGCTCCTACTTCCCCCTTTAAAGTGTTCTATGAATATATGTTTAACTTCATGTTATCTTTAATTATGATTTGCATTGGATCTACCCTCCACATTTAAATTGCGGAGGGGGGATCTATAATGCTGAAGCACTTCTGCTCAATGTAGAGAGTACTAATATAGGAGAAATATTAATTTGATTTAAAATATCTTGTAAATTTAAAATTCTGGCATTCTTTACTATAAGGTAGAGCTCACAGCCAGAAGGACTCAGATCCTTCCCTGAAGAGTTTGTTTGCTGGTAAGCTTCCAGTGCACACTTGTGCATGGGGTTATAGCTCCCCAGATTCAGGACTTTGTATTTCCTTTTGGTGAACTTCAGGGCACTCCTTACCTGCCCAGTCTTCAAGTTGGCCCACGCACCTTTGAGTGACAGCACATTCATTTGGTGTGCCCTCCATTCCTTCCATTATTTTATCATCAGCAAATTTAGAGTGCACTCTCTTCCATTGTTCAGATCTGCTGAACTGGCCCTGGGGATACACAAGTACTGACTTGCCCTCATCTACACATTGATTGCACTATTGACCATAACACTCTGGACCAAGATGTTCAGCCAGCCAGCTTTGAATCCACCTTCATGTCCTCACCTTTAATCAGCTTTCTATGAGGATGTGAGGCTCCATCTGGAATACTGCATCCAAGTCTGGGGCCTGCAACATAGGAAAGATGTGGAGCTTTTGGAGAGGGTCCATAGGAGGGCCAGGAGGATGATCAGATTGCTGGAGTACCTCTCCTATAGAGATAGGCTGGAGGAACTGGGCTTGTTCAGTCAGGAGAAGGCTGCAGGGAGACCTTGCTGTGGCCTTCCAGTATATAAAGGGTGTTTATAAACATGAGGGAAGTCAACTTTTTATATAGGTAGATTGTGATAGGACTAGGGGGAATGGTTTTAAACTAAAGGGGGGGAGATTTAGATTAGATGTCAGGGGGAAGTTTTTCTCTGTGAGGGCGGTGAGGTGCTCAAGAAGGCTGTCCAGAGAGGCTGTGGATGCCCCATCCCTCCAAGCATTTAAGGCCAGGTTGGATGGGGCCCTGGGCAGATTGAGTACTTGGTCTGTCTGGCAGCTCTGCCTGTTGCAGAGGGGTTGGAACTTGTTGATCCTTGAGGTCCCTTCCAACCCAAGCCATTCTATGACTCTATGATTCCATGATTCTCTGTTATGTGAGGTAGCATCAACCCTCACTAAACAAAATCCACTGCTCTCCCATATCCACCAAGCTAGTCTCTATATTGTAGCTCACAACAGTATCAGGTTGGATAGGTGTGGTTTCCCCTTTGTAAGTCCATGTTCATTACTCTAGATCCCTTGCTTGGCCTTCATCTCTTTGCAAGTGCTTAACAGGATGATTGTCTTCAACCAATTTCTAGAGATTGAGGCACCTGACCCGTGTGGTTTGTGAGATTTTCCTTCTTGCCCTTCTTGAAGACAGGGGTGACATTTGCTCTCCTCTGGTCTTCAGGAACCTCTCACAGTTGCAATAAACTTTTAGAGATAATAGGGAGTAGCCTCATTCTGAGATCATTCACTGAGATGCAACACTAATACACACAAAACGGCAGGCACCATAGGCTTATGTGCTTCCAGTGTGTTTAATTGCTTCCTAACCTAGTTCTGCTCCAAAAGGGGCAAGTCTCCCTTGCTCCAGAATTTTACTCTGGCTTCAGTAGTCTGGGATTCCTGCAGTGGAGAAGACTGAGGCAAATAAATCACTCTATGCGTTGGCATTTTTCATGCCATTTGTCACCACTTCTCCACTACATTCAGCAGCTGCCTCACATTTCCCTTATATTTCTTTTTGCTATTAATGTATTTTGAAAGCCTTTCTTGTTGTCTTTCACATCCCTGTGGGATTTAACTCCAGGTTGATCATGGCTTTCCTAACCCTGCAGTATCAGACTGCAACTCTGCTGGGTCACTTGTCCCTTCTTCCACCTTGTATCAGAGTTCACTGTGGAGCTTCATGCATGGTTTAAGTCTCCTGCCACTTTTGCCTGGACTCTTGCTTGTTGAAGTACTTGAGCTTTACGTGAGCTTTGAGGTGATCCTTGTATACTGACCAGCAGTCTTAGACTTCTCTTCAAGGTCATAATCCATGGGATTCTTCAAAGTAGATCTCTAAAGAGATGCACAGACTAGTACAGCTGGATGTTGCTAATATTTATTTCTTCATTATTTCTTTATTTTCTGTTTGTTAATTTGTGTGAAATGAAATAAAAGGAAGTAGGTTGCTCTAAAAGCAATGCCTCGTTTTTATTTACTTGAAAAATACAACAGATCAGAAACCAGGACAACTATTTGATAGAGCAAATTCTCTGCTACAAAACACTTTTTCAACATAGTCACTACCAGTAGCTATGCCTTTTTGCCAGCAGTGCACAAGAGCCTGCATGCTGCGCTTGTACAAATCTGCAGCAGCAGAGGAGACCAGTGTCACTGTCACCACTGCTGAAGTGCACTGTTCACTGCCTTGCTGTGCTCACAGCCACCATATGTAATGGGACACTAGTGGGAAGGTTCAACCTCTACTGTCATAAAGGCAACATCTGCCTCTGACACTGTGGACCAATATCCAACATAATAATATAGGACACATTACTTTCAGAGCAGCCCTTGTATTTCAGATGCTTACTGGCTGTCACAATGCTGTTAGTGTCAGTTATCCATCACTGACAACTAAAACCAAACCAGAGATAAACACTGATTTAGCACTCCATATACATTTTTTTTACAGATTGTCATGTTTTCAGTACTTGCCATTTCACTCTCCCTCTTATGGATGGAAGTATTCAACAGAAGAACAGAAAAAGAGAGAATAGTGATTAAATACTTTTTAGAGTGTACAGAAACAGGAATATCCATATAAATAATTGTGAGCATAACCATTATATAAATAAGCTACATGTACTTCTCATTGCATAGTGCTGCTCATGACCAAAACATCCTGTTTGTTCTGCCTGTTCAAAAAACAAAAAGAAAAAAAGAAAAAATATTCATGAAAGCAATTCTTTACACTGTTTCAGAAGTTTCAGAAGGAAGCTGGAGCTGGTAAACACATGTTCTTATGGGAAATTGCCACAATATTGACTATACCCCAGCAGGCTCTGAAAATACTTCTCACAAAGTCTCTTGTCTAAAATCTAGAACATATGTACAACAGATTATATTTCATGTCCTTTTAAGGAACTTGCTAGATTAGCGCAGAAGTCCTCGCATTTCCTCTGAAATTGTGTTTTTCTACAGGTATTATTTTTATTTTCTGTGCTATTCTACACTTTCATAAGCCTGTGAAAGAGGCTGAGAGTTCACATCCAGACCCTATGCTGCTACTGCATTATTCCCAGCATGGATTGGTAAACGTGTTTCATTCTGTTGATGTCATTAAATTACTGTCATTCTTCCAGGACAATTATCAAAGAAGTCAATATAGTTGTTATTTTTTCTTCGGTTGTAAGAAGTTTTGAAATTGCTACTTTTTCTATTACTATTGATTGATAGATCAAAAAGAACACAAACAGGTCAACACAGCTCCAAAGCTAATTGTCACTCGGTTCAATCCAAGGCATATAAAATTGGGCCATTAGAAACATAAAAAATTCATACATTTCTGGACTGGGAACACTAATGTTAATGAAAATTATTGAAAACTGAATCACTATTTGAGCAATGCAGATCACTCTTTATAATCTAAAATGTACAGTGTGATTCTCTCAGCTGTTCTTTCTTTGCAGCTTCTTTTCCTAGTCTTCATTCTCTCCCATCAAGCAAGACTATTCCGTTAAAGAAAGCAAATCAGATCACAGAGACACAGAAACATCCTGATTGCAACTGGAGAAAAATGATACACAGAAAACATCTTTAAAAAATTTCTAAATGCAGTCCTTTCATATATCAAAGTGCACACCCAGCAATTAGTCTTCCTGCAGAGGTCTGTGATCAGTATTGTCCACTGCAAGTGCCTATTTTTACTAAAATTAAAATGGTAACAGAACTCTACCAGGGCCAAGTGTGTTGTGTCTGAGAGCAAACATCAGCTCTTCTCTAACTGCTCTTTTATCAGGTTTGTACAAAAAGATAGATAAACAGGCATCCCTCATCATCTTCCAGACAAAGGAGCAGCACTGACCAATTAAAACTTGTGTACATTAAGTCGTAGAATCATGAATTCATAGAATCACAGAATGGCTTAGGTTGGAGGGGGCTTAAAGGTCGTTGAGCTTCAACCCCCATGCCATTCTAGATTGGGCTGCCCAGGGCCGCATCTTGTGTCTAAAAAATAATACAGCTAGTGAACTGGGAGAGAAGCAGAGCACTTCTGTTTGGTAAAATTTACTACATTTGTGCATGGATACAGAGTGCCTTTGTTCTGATTTACCAGTGTTTTACTCTGTGTTAGTGGGAACAACTGCAGAAAATGCAGGAAAAAAAGTCAGAGCTTTAATGATCGTACAGAAATTTATAACCAGTGTCCTCCATGCCACAGATGGTGACTAGTTTTTAAACCAGTGTGCTTTCCTTTACCACAAGCAAAATACTGCAACAGTATTTTTAACTTTTTGGATGTCATTTGGCCACAATGACTTGCTACTACAGTTGGAAACTAGACCACAGACATCCTACTGCTAAATTTAAAATCTATCTCTTGGGTTCGACTCCACACTATAAATTACTTAAACAAATAGAAAAACTCCTTTTCATTTGTGCTTCTGTTACTTTCCGTCCAGGATTCTACTCTCCAGGCAGCTATTTAGATTCCCCTGCTTCATTACATGTGACTCTCTTAAAGCCTGGGATTTTAAATGCTCTGCCTAAAGGACTCTGACTCCTTTAGTGGGTGTCACTGTTAATTAAGGACACATGGGAAAGAAGTGAAGGAGCCAAAAACAGCCTTGTTGTCTGGAAGAATCAAAAGCATACATGGACAAGGGTGAGAAAAATCAGCTAGATAAGGAAATGTTTGCCTCTGTAACAGTCAAGTGCCCTTTGTTCAAGCTTACAAAGAAGCTGCATGTCTCAAAAATCAGCCTCAAGTGGATGAAAAATTGGGACAATGGTGTCAAAGTTTCAAATTAACAAGAATCAGTATTGATTGATTTGTAGTAAGTGTTTTACTCACTGGCAGCTTCGTTTTTGCTCCACACCAGCTATATTTCTGTTCAGTGCAGCAATAAGGGGAGCCAAAAGGAAAACTCTGACCTGCTCTTTGCTAGTTTCTAATTCTGACTCCTAGTTACCAGCCTTCAGAAGTGAAATTATGCAATCATATCACTCGGGAGGACCTCTAAAAGACACTGCAATTTAAGAAAAATAAACTGTGTGCTCATCATGCAAAGAAATGGTGATCTCTTAGTCTTCTTCATTTCAGTTTCCCCAATTCCTCCACCTCCACTTGGATAATCTGCACTTCACTCTTGAGCCCTTCTGTAGCTAATGGACCTACCAAGAGGGGCTGCTATATCTAGTAAAATCACAGAAACACAGAATCACAGAAGTATGTTAATTATTGAAAGTATTTGAGATCAAATAGCACAATTTTAGTGCTGTTTTCACTAAAAATTGTAACAGGCGACGTTTCTGCTTCTGGAACTAGGAGGGTGTCAGAGAATAAATTGAGAAACTAAGAATGCATCTGTTTACTGAGGGGAAAAAAACACTAAATGAGAGCATTTGGCAGACCTGCAGCTTGGCTTCACAAGCAAATATTTAGTTATCTGCAACTGACAAGTAAGCAGAAACACTAATTGGTTAAGTTTGCTTTAAAATCTGAGCAAGCAATTTAGCATTAATGTTATAATGTTTACTTTTAAGTAAACAATACTGTCATAGAAAAGTCTGTGCTTGTGGATAGTAACACTATAATTTCTATTTTATTAACATAATTTTCTGCGTCTATAAAGCACATTGTGAGCCTTGGCATGCAACCAAGCTACAAGTGTAGTCACTTTACTGGAAATAAATGCAACTGGCTAGGCAGTGTTGTGAGACTGATATTTCAGTATTCCAACAAAGAAGTATATGTCTTGCTACCTTATTTTCCCATGTACACATACACTGAAATGAGCAGCCATTCTGCACGTAGGATCTGTTCCAGCTCCAAGAAAAGGCAGCAGTTCAGAAGAAATTAGTGCCAGCTGCAACTTTTTAAAGAGATTATTGACCTCACAACTGCTCCAGTTTCTTCCATTCACCTGTTACAAGGTAAAGGGACACTGTATCTAATAAACAGGGGGAAAAAAAGGATTTTCTGGTTCATATATCCTTCTACACAGATGAATATGTTTCTATCCCCATCATTTTCATTATGGAGTATTGCAGAATTTGAAAACCTTATGGGGTTCAGGTGTTCATAGACTGATTTGTTGATCTTTATCATAGCTGTGTAGTCTGAAAGAGAGTTCTGCATCACAGTGTCAATTCAGCATGTAGTTACTATTAACAAATGTGGTCTTAGGTGCCCTATTGTCTAAGCAATATGTCTTCCATGTATACTCTTGCTACTCAGAAGTCAGTTGCAACTCCCGTAAATGCTGGGCAATGAAAGAATACACTGCCTGCATTGTGTCAGACTCTTCCAATCAGTGATTCAAATTAATGCACAGTATGAATACCCTTTATGTCAACATGAGGTTTTTCGTTTGTTTGGTGTTTTTGTTTTTTGGTTTTTTGTTTTTTTTTTTTTGTTTTGTTTTGCTTTTTTTTTTAAGAATTACAGTATCAGAGTAAAACCTATGTGAATGACAGTACAAACACCGGACTGAACAGTCAGTTACACAAACATACACATTTTGCATGTCTGCTGCCTTAAAACGATGCTGAATTCATAGAAGATGAGAATGATGGAAGACAATTCAGAATTTAATTACAGTCATAGAATCATCTACCTTGGAAAAGATTACCAAGTCCAACCATCACCCTGACATACCAAGTCCCATCACTGAACAGAGCCCCTCAGTGCCACATCCACATGTCTCTTAAATACCTCCAGGGATGGAGACTCCACCATTTCCCTAAGCAACCCGCACCAATGCTTGATAACCCTCTTCATGAAGAAATTCTTCCTAATAGCCAGCCTAAACCTCTAAGGTGCAACTTGTGACTGTCTCTTCATGTCCTATCACTTGTCACCCAATAAAAGGACTGACAGCCTCCTCACTGCAACGTTCTTGCAGGTACTTACGGAGAGTGATGAAGTCTCCCCTCATCCTCCTCTTCTCCAGACTAGATAGCCACATTTCCCTCCACCACTCCTAACAACTCCTCCAATCTCATCCCTTCACCAGCTTTGACATCTTCTGTGCACATACTTTGGCAATTTGAGATCATCTTTGTATCAAGGGACTCCAAAACTGAACTGTTGCACTGAAGAGTTTTCAGGGTACGATCTCATCAGTGCTGTGTACAAGGGCACAGTAATTTCCATGGTCCTGCAGATCACACTATTTCTGATGCAGGCCAGGATGCCATTGACCTTCTCGGCCAGCTGAGCACACTTGTTGGCTTATGTTTGCTTGAGCAGCTCTCCAAGCTCTATTCCCCATGCCTCCACCACTGCATGGAGTTGATATGACCCAAAGTGCAGCTCTTGGCATTTAGCCTTTTGGATATCATGCAGTTGGACTTGTCCTATCCATCCAGCAATTTACTTTCCTTTTCCCTTATCAGTCTTTGCATTCACTAAGTAATGACAGTCAAATGCTCATCTCTGCAGGCCCTTGTTGTTGTGCAAGATCATAGATAATATGGCAGCCATTGGCATTGCAATGCAAAGTCAGTAGCAGAAATGCCTTTAAAGCATTCCAGCCATTCCCACATTGAATATTCTTCATCTTTACATGCCATGTCCCTTGATACTGCTTTTGGTGTGACTTTTCTGAGGCAAATCCAAAGCTTGATGAAGTTCAAAAAATAAACTTTTAAACAATGTAAACTTTTCATCTGCAGGCAACGCATGCCATCAGCCTAGAGTGAGTTTTAGTTCTTGCAGAAATTATCAGATTTGTTCTCATGATCTAGTATTTAATTGCTTTTTTTGTTTGTTTAAATTTTACTGTTTGCTTTCTTTGTCATTTTCCCTCCATTTACCTAATCATATGGAATGTTTTTCAGAAACAGGAAAAGGGTTCAGACAAACAGGCTTAGCTTAGAACAATAGCAGGGGAAATCATCTAATTTGGAAAATCAGTGACAATTGCTGTTGTTGTTTGAAAAGGAGAAGGATGGTGGTTTTTCTGTTTTGCTTTATTTTGCAGCATAATCACTAATTAGTATCTGTTGCAATGCAGTTTATGCAAGATGTTATTATACCAGCATTACTATTGACACATTTCTCTGTGGTTTTTAGCTGTATGACTTCTCCTGATGGCAGTGTTTCATGAAACCAGAAAAACACCTTTCTTTACTATTTGTGGATGATGTTTTGTCTCTTACCATCCGTTGCTGGCAGATGCAACTTTGGTTGCAATTACTTTTACCTTGCAGATTGCCTATTTTCTCTTTGTGAATAGCATTTGGTTTGTTTATACCTCTGGTGAACACTGAATTCAGCTATTGCAAAGGTCTAAAAATAATCACAACCTGAGTGCTATCCTTACCATATGGTTTGCATTATACATGCTGTAGCTCTACTCTGTTTCAGAAAGTGCACCTTTTGAATAAGACACCAAGTATAGTCATGGGAAGTCTTATTTGATGTGCGTTCTCTAAGCTGATGCCCCGTTTCACTACATGGAGAAAATCCTCAATGTGTGAGTCTCTTACCCTTTCTTTACACATAACTGAGCACCATCATTGGAAAGAGAAGCTTTCTGTTGAGAAAGTATCTTTGCTTTGGTTACTGACTTCAGCCTTTCTGTGCTTGATGGCCTTTGCGTTTTGAGGAAGACGGAAGATAACATTTTGTGGAAATAACATTTCAGGAGTGCAGATAGGAATGGTGAATCTTGTATGTCTCTAGGTGAAATGCAGTCCTCACATTAGCACGGACAGAAGCAGTTGTTTGGATATTTTGCTCCTATGCCTTCTTGAAATTATGGTTAAAAAGGTCAAAAATTGAGATCTTTTCATTTGGGATGATTTGATGTATACGGCAGTCAAGAATATAAATCTTTTATCAAAGTTACATTTGTTTTTATGTTTATGAGCATGGGAAGGTGGTAGTTTTCCTAAATAAATCAGTTCTAGCTGCAAAAAAAAAAAATTACTATTATTAATATAAATTATTATAATTATTATTAATTATTTAGGTTAAACATGCTGGATTTTCTTTAAATCTCATTCCAGGGAAACTTCAAACTCTTTTCTGTGCTTCATACATGCCATTGGGCGTATCACTATAACAGGAATCCATACTAATTGTTTTGTGCCATTTCTTTGTCTTATTCTGCTCTGCTAGAGCAGAATAGAGGAGCTCCATGGAAACTGCTTCAGCTCTTAAGTTGTTCACTCTGAAATGGTTGACAGTGGGGATTTTGTATCATTTGGCCAAGTGTAAGTTGTGCCTATGCAACAGTGATTGCTATCTGTTCATATGTGTAAACAGTGCAGAAATGGTTTTTCCTGCGGTCTTATGCTTGCAAAAGGAACTTGGTTGTCATGATGATGCCAGAAACAAACTGTAATGTTGTTCATATACAAACTAAGAAGGTTGTGCTAAGGCACAAACCTTAAAAAAATTATTGAAAATCTATGCCAAGAAAGCAAAATCAGTTACAAGGAGAAGAATTCATAGACTTGAATGTGTCATCTCTGTTCTTACCTTTTTGTGGCTATCTCCTTTCTATCACTTTACTCAGTAGCAACAGTGAGAGTCAAAAATAAATAGCTGAAGTTGTTCTTCCATGCTGCCTTCCTCCCTGCTTTTTCCTCTCCAGGACTTGCCTCCTTATACTGAAAGGAGAAGAAATATATAGTAAAGAAGGCATTTATGGATTTTTGTGGGGGTATTTTTGTTTATTTCCATTTCAAGAAGAAACTGTAATGAAAAATACTTTCAGTAACTTGGTAAGATATAAAAATTTTATTTTCCAACTTTTCTAGCTTGAAACAGCAAATGTGTTTCTCGGTTCTTCTTTCAATAACTTTCCAACAACAGCTGTCTTAGAATCAACTATGAGCTTGTATGGGCTGTTGCTGAGGAGATCGTGATTGTAGATTTGTCTGCCAATGAGTGTCACACCTGCAGGAATAAATTTTCTTCAAACCTCTTATCCTACAACAGTCTTAACCACAAGTAAATCACTCATGCGATTGTTTTATTTGGACTGTACAGATGACACATCATTCTTCATAAATGTATTTCTTGGCAGTTGTCATATGGGTAAACTGGACTTTCCTTCAGGCATTTCCAGGTGTTATGTACAAGTACTACCAATGTTTGGTTTTGCTCCCATCATAATACCTAATACTCACATAGCGACTCACTTCTTGTAAAAACAATTATCACTTTTTTACCAGCTTTTAAAATAGCATCCTTTTTCACTTCTATTGTACGTATCTTTAGTGATAACACATGCATTCACTCTAGTTAGGATTTGGAAAGTTGTGTTTTGCTGTCTTTGATCTGATTGTTTAAGCTCCACTTTATTCAGAAGTACATACTGAATTTCTTAGCCAAATTTCTTGCTTTGCAAAGAGACTTTTAGCTTCTTTTTTCCCCTTTCTATGAGGATGTATTGAAGATCTCTGAGAATCGGTGGAGATAGACAGATACACTTCTGTTTTTGCCCCGGTTATTGCTTGGGAAGAAGTGCAGATAAAGACTGAGGACAGACAAATCACCACCTGTAAAGGACCATCTGTGTTGTGTTGTTGCTTGTACGGAGGAGTGGAGATGAGGTGTGAGAGGATTTTGGTTTCTGTGCATCACATGCTTCTCATTTCTTGTATGCCATCCTGAGCAGAGGAAAACAGAAGTGATGAGCTGTGTACTGGGTAGCAAAGGAGTAGCATCCTTAACAGAAGATATTCCATGATATGCAGAGTATAGGAGAAAAACTATTGTTTAGCTTTGAGGATTGATCTCCTGAAGACCTGCTTGTGTATTTTACGTGCTTTCAATGATCAAATAACTATATTAAACTATTTCTATGTGGTTTTGACTTCATTAGATTGCCTATTTTTCTTTTCTTATTTAGGTCTTTACGACTATGCTGAGTCACCAAAAATGTCCATAGAAGAATAATGGAAGCCCCTGAATACCTTGATTTGGATGAGATAGACTTTAGTGATGATATATCGGTAAGTATTTGTCTTATTTTGTTTATATGAATTAAGACAATTTTAGGTATCTTAGTGCTGATGTAACAAACAAAACAACAACAACAAAAAAAGGTTCTTTTTTTTGAACACTTCTTTTTACCTTACCCACAGAAATGTTTAAAATGTTGAATCTAGAATTAAATTTGGTATTTTGTAAAGAAAGACTAATCAGCTTAAGCCTTCTACCTTCATTAAAAAGGGTTTGTGAGTCAAATTAATATATTGGTTTTATTTCTAGGTTGCTTATGCGTTACGATTCTCTTGAATGAGTTACACGTTCTCTTGGGCTGGCCTTAGACACGAAAGTGACAGCTCACATTTCTCGTTTTTTTATTTTTTTAATCAAATGTACTTCCACTGTAAAAAACCCTCATGCCTTTCTCCTGTCTGGACTGCTCTTTCACCATGTAAGCTCTGCCCCTTCTGACAGAAGCTAGCAAGATGTTATGTGTAGTTGTGAGACAGCTAATTGTGATGCAGTAGAGTGCAGCAAGAGGCCAGACTCAGACTCCAGGGACTCAGAGTGCTTCTCCTTCATGTCACACCTAAAATAGCTCTGACTGTAAATGAGAGCAAAAAGGCTGTTCTTATAAACTGCATAAATTGTACTGTTTGAAACACCGACACAGTCTGTCCCGTTATTCATAGCAGTGTTCCTCCTGCTAATGTTTCTGCTTTTTGTGGAATAGAGTTTTGTGAGAATAGAGTTGCTAGTATATGTTGCTAATATAGTACGAGGTACTATGTACCTAGTAAATGAGGGACTTGAATACACCATAAGTATTTATTAATTCAATTTTCAAGTCCTGTTTCCTTCAACATTCTTCCTAACTGTAGTGGGGTCGGTGGCAGTGCTTTTAATTTGTTTTGTTTGTTTGTTTGTTTGTATTTTGAAGGTATTGGTTTTTCTTTATTTTGGTTTGGGTTTCTTGTTCTGCTTTGTCTTGCTTTGTAGCTTGTTTCTTTGTTTGCTTGTTTAACAAAGGGCCTGTCTTTTCCTTGAGCTTCTGGGATTCTTGATTCATTTTAAAGCATTCCAAGTGCTGTACTCACAGACAGGTTCAATTGAACAGGGTTTTGCTTTTACCTATTGTAACACTGATTTTTTATTAAAGAGGAATGTGGCACATGCCCAAAATATAACAGGACAATAAGCCAGTCTTGGAAGAATACCTTATTTGGGGCAACTTTCCTTTTATTACTGTTCTATAGTAGATCATGTCCTGGTGTCTGTTTCTGTGCTCAGTTTTGCAGGACTGTAAAACATAAGGGATATAACCTCTCTGTGTCTCTCCCATTGTGGCTGTTGCTGCATACTGGTGGGTTAGGTTACTTGTTTTTCCACTGACTGGCTCAGGCTGCCTGCTGTAATGTGCTGCTCTCTTATTGGATGCTGAGCCTTGAATTAAAAACCAGCACCAATTGTGGAGGTTGTGCTTTTAGTTCTACTTTCACAAGTAAGGGAATGAAGGATTTGTTGCCAGAAACCAGATTTATAAGAGAATTCCTGGTTATTCTGGTGCTCTTGTCACATCTTACCACGTACCATTCTGAGATAATCAGCCTGCACACTTTACCACCAGCCTGCTGTGGAAGGAGCAGCTGCACAGCACTGGTGGTAACAATTTAAATTGTTCCCTTTTGCACTCTGGTTTTAGTCCAGAGCAGAAAAGTACTGGTCAAAAATAATGGCAGCAAGAACACTGTTAGAGTGATGTGCTTGTAAAAGTACCTGAACTGGAAAGCACTGTGCTATCACAGTTCCTCATAGAGACCCTTTCTCCAAAAATGATTAAAATATAATAGATATCGAAGATAGTCTAGGATTTCTTTTAAAAATGCCTGGATATGTAAGTTGTCTCAGTTCCTTTTTTGTTGAACACTGTTTTTTTTACATAATGGAATTGAACATATCTCTGAAATATGATATTTATTCTGAAAACTAGGATGGCACAGTATCAGATATGTATGATACAGCATATCTCAGTGTAGTTTAAACAGCAGAATAGACTTATGGGACTCTTGCTTATATTAAGAAAAAGTAGCATTATTTCCTTAGTAACACGAAGCAAACAATCTGAATATTTTTTGTTATTCTTGAATAACAATTCACACAAAAATGATGAAATAACAGACGTTAACACCTTTACATTTCATTAAAACAACAGATAAACTCTGTAAGTAAAATTATGTTTTAAACTTTCTCTTTTCCCTATCTTTCTCTTTATTTTACCTATAAATGAGGAGGTGACTAAGAAGCTGTCAACTTGCCAGGTATGTTGACACACATCGAAAAGCTTCTTTCTGTCCATCTTTGCTTGGCAGAGCCCAAGATAGAAGCAGAAATATATATATATAAATTATTAGATTCAGGCTTTGCATAGCAATAGTATCAATGTTGTTTGCTTTAAAATTAGAAGAGTAACATGAAATACACGTGTAAAATTGTATAAAAGTAATTCTCCTATTTTATGATGTTGGCCCATGGCATCAGAAGTGAACAGCGGTGGAATGGCAGGTGGGGTTGAACCTTCCCACCAAGACTCTGTTAACATTCTATTGCTGTGTGACAGAGAGCAGTCTGACACAGAAGTGCAGATGAAGCAAAGGTGTGGAACTGAATTCACAGTTGGTAGTGTGAATTCAATGTGAATTCAGTTCCAGCTGCAGACAACAGAGATGTGATAGGCCAACGGGGAATGGCTTTAAACTGAGACAGGGGAGGTTTAGGTTGGATATTAGGAGGAAGTTTTTCACTCAGAGGGTGGTGAGGCACTGTAACAGGTTGCCCAAGGAGGCTGTGGATGCCCCATCCCTGGAGGCATTCAAGGCCAGGCTGGATGTGGCTCTGGGCAGCCTGGTCTGCCAGTTGGTGATCCTGCGCATGGCAGGGGGTTGGAACTGGATGAGCACTGTGGTCCTTTTCAACCCAGGCCATTCTGTGATTCTGTGAAAAACAAGTCAAGTTCCAGGCTGCCATGCACAGATAGTGGAGATTTTTACGAACACAGCGTGCAGGCTCTTGTTCATCGCTGGTGAAAATGCCTGGCTAGTGGGGGTAACTGTGTTGAAAAATAGTGTTTTGTAGCTGAGAATTTGATCTATTAAATGGAGTTATGGTATTCTTTGTATGTGTTGTAGTTTCCATGAAAATAAATAGGAGGAATTACTTTTGGAGGGATATACAGGTAAACACAAATAACCTAATTGGTACTCTGAAGATGTTGGTCATATCCATTAAGAGATATTCCAAGGAAAGTTATTTCCCACAGACATAGTTCTAGGCTAATCTTCATTTTCCTTTTTTTTCCCCATTTTTCTTCAAGAAATTATTGAGAAAAATCTTTCTTAGTCCAAGCATTGTTATTTACTTGTTCTCAAGAGTCTGGGAAAAAGGGTGATATTGCCAATTGTAGAGTCATAGAATCACTCAGGTTGGAAAAGACCTTAAAGATCATCGAGTCCAACCACAACCTAACCATATTACCCTAACTCTAACAACCCTCTACTGAATCATGTCCCTGAGCACCACATCCAAATGATTTATAAACACATCCAGGGATGGTGACTCAACCACTTCTCTGGTAGCCTATTCCAGTGCTTAACAACTCTTTCTGTAAATGTTACACAAAATTTACATAAAATGTTATTGCAGAAGTTTTCATTTAAGGGGATTTGAATAGCGATTAAGTGGTGTATCTTCCAATATAGCAAATGAAATCAAATGAGATGAGTTGGTTGGCTTACAGCGTAACAATTCTAAACAAATATATTATAATGAAGGGAGGTGTGTGCTTTCTCTGTCTAAATAAAAACAGTGAGTTGCAAATTTCAGATCAGGACACAATCGCTGAGGTCTTGATCCAGTGTCCATGAACTTGATGAGTTTGGTATCAATTTCAGCAGGAGCAGGACAGGGTCTGGAGTGTTTTGAGGATATCACATTTTGATGGCATGGTCTGAGAGTCACACTATGTGTCCAACTTTGCCATTTTACTCAATTTCGGGAGACTTTAAAAGTATTCTCTACTATGCAAACTTGCTCATTTTCACTTTTTTGTTTTTTGGCCTTTCATACATTGCTACACCTCGTAATGCAGTATTTCTTCTCTCTGATATTTCTCAGATGTGAGTCTGCAAGAGGCAGAGAAGTTACAGTCTCAACAGAGACTGAAATTTTATTTCTCTTATATTGTGTTTAAAATCCCTTCAGTTAAAATTTGCAAGCCAGCTGAAATTCAAAACATTGACTTTTGCATTCATTCAAATTCTGTAGCCCAGTTGTACTTGACTTACAAGTGTTTGTGAGATAAGCTGTTAAGGGAGATTCTGTTTTTCCATGAATTGGAAAATTGGCAATATCTTGTATTCACATGGAGTAGTTGTGCCTGCCTCTTGTCTTTTGTTTGCTTTTAATACTGTTCTTCCATTTTACAAAGTCCTTAAGGATGTGCTGAAATAAACTAAGACAGGTTGGCCATTGGCATGCCATAAAAGCAGGGAAAAAAAGGCACCAACTGTAAATCAGCAATCAAAAAGACCATTGCATACCTTGTCCTAGGAAGATGCCAATTACTGAATTTCTCTATCAACAACAACACACACTTGTTAATTAGCAAAAAGCACATACACTGACTAACAAAACACGCTGATCTCTTTACCATTCACTGATACTCATGCCCATGGTCAGGGCCCTTGGCTCTTGCTTTAGTTGATTGCTCTACTGGGAGACTGGGAGACGTGGGTTACATTTTCTGTGTGAAACAAGAACGTAGAAAGAAAAGTAGGAAATAATGAACTCAAAATTGAATAGCAGTAAATCTGAATGACATTCTAGGGAAAAGCTGCAGTGTTAGCCTGTTTTGCTATTACCTCTAGTAGCCTTGAAACTCCCTCTTGAAGAAAAGCTAACAAAGCTAACTGATGAATGAGAGATGAGTATAAGAAAAAAGAAAGTAGTTGTAGAGGGAAGAGCTGACAATGCATTGTACTTAGGGTTGGGAAAGGTCCCTTTTAAAAGAGTAGTTTCAGTGAGTTCTCCACTTCTTGACCAGAAAAGACATACGGCAGAAATGTAAGTATGCAAAAGTCTTTTTGAGGGCAGAGATGAGTGGGAGGAAACCTGTTAAGGATATCAAACCAATATGACTAAAATGTTAAAATGTATAAATGAATTCATAACACTAAACTTTTTTTGTTATTAGAGAGGGTTGTAGGGGTTGAATACATTTTGGTTTAGTGTTGAAAGAAAATTTGTTCTTCCAGGAAGAAAAGAAAAAAGGACAGAAAGAGAAAAGTCTTCCTGTTTTTGAGGATGCCTGACAAAGCACATAGCAGTGGAATACAAAAGGCCTTGTTCTAATTGAATTACAAACTGTGTAATAGTTTAAACTGCACCAGCTGGTCTTATGAAGCTACCATATTCCTTGGAGACATGTTCTTGGATTCTCTTAAGAATCTTACTAGGCCAGTTCAGCGTTGCCTTCAGAGTCTTTGTGCTGAAATAGCAAGATGTATAGCTTAACAACTTGATCTTTATTAAACAATAACTACAGTGAAGTAAAGCATATGGTGTTTGTGCTTGTGTGTGTTTAACTTATAATAATTTGTATTGTAACAGCATCTTTCTTTCTCCCTGTGTCAGTTCCTCTGCTGTTTTTGCTTCAAGTTGTCAGATCGGGTGCAGTCACAGCCCTATAGTTACCCACTTTAATGTGGATGGGAGTCACATGGCAGCTCTGTCCTAAATGTTTTAATTAGTAAGTTGTGTTCTTCCTGGGAGTACTTGTTGTAGATGAAGCTTATCAATTCATTGCTGATCAGAACATCATGGGAAAAACAGGCTTGGGAGGTTTGTGAAGCTCTATAACGGAACTGCAATCAACTGAGCAACAGACTTACTTGAACTTTCACCAGAGAAGTAAATAACTTCCGCAATTGGTTCTGCACAAGGTTGACTTTAGATACTTAATTTCACTTTAGTAACTTAATTCCTGTATGTCGGAATCTATAGCTGTGTAACTCTGGGTTACTTATACCACTGAGGGCATTCTTCAAGCTTATAAAACAAAGAGGAAGATTTATTTTTGGTAAGATGCATACATTATCCTTGGTTCTCTCCCTTTTAATGCTGCAGTGAGAGAACATACTGATCATAGTCAGGTGTATCTTACCGTGTCGAAGTAACAATGCAGGTTACCTTAATAAAGTCTGAATTCCAGACATGAGCGTTATGGTCTGATATAGGAATGGATATGTACTTCTCTCTGAAAACAGACCTGTAAGGTGTAAATATTCCTCGTTAATTTTACATAGTGCCTTTTGAAAATTTGAATTCTAATTGTTAATTACGAAGTATCTTGCAATATAAATGCCACAGTACAAGTCTGGTGGGCAGAGTGAAGTCTAGATTTACTGTGAGGTCCGAATTTATTCTCATACTTGATGTACCTATACATCCCATGGAAAGAATGTATGAAATATATTTGTGACGTGAACAACTGATGTACAGCAAAAAGCATTGCTGTGGTGGAGAGATTCTTTCCTGTGTCTTTGGAAATCTGATTGTGGGACACAAAAGCTGACACTGTCCGCTTTCTCGTGCTATCTCAGGGCACCATCAGACTGCCTGACGTACCCTCAACCTGGTAGATCTAGCCATTACCAATGGTATCGCAACCTGTTGGAAAGCCTTCCCTTTCATCTTCTTAAATTATTTATGTGATGTTTAGTTTTGTTTTGTTTTTCCTTTTTTACAGTACTCTATAACTTCTCTCAAGACTATCCCAGAATTATGTAGAAGGTGTGATTCACAAAATGAAGACAGATCAGGTATGATCCCCACTTCTGTCCACCCATCACTTTCTAGGCTGCTTTTTATCACTTACAACTTGGCAACAGTTTCTTCTTGGCAGTACTCTATTGTTTTGTTTTCTCTCATTTTTGTGCAGCTTTCTGGAAACATGATTTTTTTTTTTTTTTTTTATTTCAACAGATGTTAGTTCATTAGAAGGAAAAAAAGTTCCAAAAAAAGATTTGGCTGCATACAGATAAGTGTAGGGCTTCATCTCAGCAGCTCCAAACCACAGTATATGCAACAATTTACTTGAAAACCTGAGAAACCATTGGTGACAAGATGTAATAATGTAGGCGCCAATGAAAAAATGTTGGATACATTTACTACCCATATGGCCATGACCAGTTTGAGGGATGATGTTTTGCCAGAGTCTGAAATTGTATCAAGGATGCTACATGATAGAATCTACTCTAAGGCATACTGTAATAGTTAAGATTAAAGCAGAGTTTTTGAGTTTAATAGTGTAAACTAAATGAAGAATCATGGCATGTATATGAGAACCAGCTGGGGATCTTCCATCCTCCTGCCCTCCCCCTGATAAAAAGTGCATTCAGTGCTATTTTTCACTCTGTTAATCAGATTAATCCCCTTTTGTTTTTCTCTTCCTGATGGAGGAGAAATGAGTTGGTGAGAGAGCATTTTTGTTGAGCTATGAGAAGTTTATTGTGCTTTCATTTGATGTTTTAATTGAATATTCATTGATGTTGTGGAATCAAAAGATTTTTATAACATAAAGGGCAGACTTGGAAGTTGTGGGACGATGAAAGACTTTGGGAGCTGTGCTATACTTTGGCAAATTTCATTTCTTGATTTCCTTTCAGAGTACTGTAGATTTCCAAGGGGCATTACTAAGCTGAATCCTTACATGAGCTAGTTCCTCTGCCAGAGTCATAAAAGCCTGGTCTGCATAGCCCTGTGCCACTGCTCCAGGTAGCAAAGGGCAGTTTTCTTCCCCAAACATTCTTGCAGAGTCTTTGCCCACACCTGAGGACAGCAGTGATTGTGCTCCCAAAGTTACCTCTTGTAAGCAGAGATGCGAGGAATAAGGGAGACCCCCAGTCTTCTCACCAGCACTTTTCTCTCTGTCCCATCCATGCCCCATCTTTTCTCTGTCTTCCCCTGCCTTCCCCACTTGCATCCCACATCTTTGCTGTCCTTCTCCCATGTCCTTGCCACTATCCTCCCTCCTGTTCTCACACTCTGCACATCCTCTGCCCTGCATCCTTCTCCCCAGAAGTTGTCTCTGCTGTTGTCCCTTCCTGTTCTCCAGTTCCCCTGCAGTTCTCTCCCATATTCTCCTTTTCTCATCCTACACTCCCATCTCTTTCTTTCTCTTTTCTCTCACTTTCCCCAACCTCTTTCCCATTTTTTCTTCTTGTGACTCACATTTCGTCCCATTCCTCCTTGCATAAATCCCTCATTCATCCCACCAAACCTTTCCCAATATTCTTTCTACATTATGTCTAGACCCCACTTTCTCCCATTCTCCTCACTATTATCCCCACCACTCTTCTCCCTAGTGGTCAGCACTCTCCTTCTTGCTTCCTTTATTCCATTCTCAGTGCACATGATTTCCCCTTCCATTTTCTCCCACAGTATGTTAGCATTATCAGTATTAACAGCTGATCATTTGGTGGCACAGCATTATATAGTCTTTTCACAAAGAGTTAAAGTCATTCATGCACACAGCCACTTCAGGAGCAAGATGAACAAGATAAAGAAAGCAAGAATAGCCCCTAAGAAACATTGTGCTCCTTGTTCTGTTCATGAGAACTGCTCAGCCAGAATGGCAGCATCTCTATCTGCCTTCAGGAAGAAAAGTATCTTCTTTTTAGAGTAAAATGCTGACAGATAGCAGGATGAAGCATTGGTAGTGAGCTCTTCCTTGAAACCACAGGATACTGACAGTTACTTTCTAGTTCTGTTGTTTAATGATTGTCTCTGCAGTCAGACATTTTTCAATGATGATTTTAATTACATCTCCACTCATCCATTGCCTTGAAAAGGAGCTGGCAGAAGTAAATGCAGGCATTGCTGGAAGACAGTAGCAGTGCTGGGGAGTCTGCCAGTGGAAGTTAATTCAGAACTTTGGATAAAATTCTGGAGTCAAAAAATAGGTCTTTAGCACTGATAACAATATTGGCAAACTGGAAGCAGAAGTGAAATCTGTTTTTTTCACTCCACTTGTCACTTGTGAGTTTATGGATTGGAAACGGTACTAAAGTCTATTTATTTTTTTCTTAATCACTGAATACGCACACTTAATGTTGTACAGGAAGATACTGCTTTACATCTCTGCACAGATGTCATTGAAATATCAGTGGAACTGCATCAGTAAGCATTGCGTTAGGCTCAATCTGTTGATTTTTCATATTACTTCTGATGCAGCCTCCTGCATTAATGGGCCATTAAGAAAGTTCCACAAATAGTTGCTACTGTTCACAATTTATGATGAGGATAAACTGTATCATATTAGTGTGCATAATATTCCTGCTATTTCGTGTTTGTATTCAGTAGCAATTTAAGTAATCACACGGAGAAAAACAGATTTTTCAAAGAACTTGTCCATCTTCTTGCCTTATATGGACACCTGTATAGTTAGAGCTTAAACTTTTTTCTCTAAAACTGAGACAGTTGTGGAAGTAGAACTCTACAAGGATTATTTGTTAAAGGAATTTAAGTATGACGTGTTAGTTGTCAGACTAGACATGCCAGGACACTGAAACCATAAAAAACAGCAGCCTATTTCAGCCTTAGCTCAGAAAAAAATATTTGGTGCACTAAAGCAATTAAGCAAGAAGTGTAAGTAAAATAAGTTTCAACTTTAATGTATACGTAACTATGAAGACAATAATTTTCATCACAGGGTTGATTTAACAAATTTAAAGGACAGTTCCTCTTTCTGGAATTACATGTTTTTAATCATATGGCTAATTATATGGAGGTATAACTATTCCTTGTTCTCAGGTAAGTTTAGTAAATAGCCCAATAAGTACCTTTTTTTTTCTTCCACATTTGAACTAAACATTGAATAGTGTTAGCAATACATGAAGTGTTTGATTACGTTTTCCAAATTGCTCTAAACTCTTCTAACCCTAGGAAAACATACTGGTGTCTATGAGTCAGTATCCTTGCTCATCCATCTCCTGTAAATTTTTAATCAGTTTTTTTTTTTAACTGTTTCTTTCTGTCTCTCACCTTTGGTCGAATTTCTTGTTATTTTGGATGAGGACAAGTTAAAAAGTCAGAGAGATTACTTTCCTCCATGTAGTCCTTTCTCCTCACACTCCTTCTGCCTTTTCCCCTCCTTTTCTGTACTGGCTGGCTGTGAACACGGGAGGGTGCTCTGTGCAAGATGCGTGTGGAAGCTGTGCAATAGAATCTCAGCATGACTTCTTTGTGTCCTTCCTCAGAGTGAGGGATTTCTGACTCAGGACTCCTGGAACTGAAGTGTGTCTGCCAGTGCCCCTAGATTGCAAGGTAAAAGGTTTGCAGGATGGGAAAGAAGCTGCAGGCCAGAGGTGTAGGTGCAAGATTCGTAGGCCAAATCCTGTTTTATCCACAAGAAAGTGAAATTGAGGATAATCAGCTTTTCTTCCATTATGCTTAAAGAGAATGATCACCATAGCTAGAATAATAACCTCTAAGAAGGACATTGTTCATCTTCAGAAACAGAGAATTGAAGAGTATAATATAAATATCAACTCAGCTTTTTATTTATTTATTTGTTTGCTTGTTTGTTTCTGAAGTGAAGTGTTAGCTGGCCTGCCCATTGATTTCTGGCAACAGAAATCAGTTCTTTATGCTTCTGTTATTAAGCATGAAATTGCTTGCTTTCTCTCTAGGCAGATTTTCTATGGCCGCTTGAGCAAATGGTTCAAGACATCTCATGGAGTCATAGAATATCCTGAGTTTGAAGCAATCCTCAGGGAGGATCATCAAGTCTAACTTGTCTAACTAAGTCAACAGACTTCCATGAACCATGTCATTGTGCTGAAGAATATTCTGTCAGCTACAGTGACTTTCGATTGTCCTTAAGTATATATCTCAAATAAGAACAATATTTCACTCAGGATCTTTTTTTCCTGTAGTTAAAAGCAAATTCGTCTTTAGTGTCCAACAGTTATCTTACTGCAGAGGCCAAAGCCGTCATTACAGACTCACAAAAGAGTTTGAAAGATAGGTTTTCTATTTAACAAAATGAAATCAGTATAAAATGCTAAGGAACATAATATGACAGACAGTTTTTATCTCAAGCTGTTGGTTGTTAACTATAACAAAAAATTAAAATGAAAATTTGATTTTGAGGCAAAGTGTTTATTCACTGACACTCTTATTAATGTTTTGATGACCTGGAAAATATGTACTGTTATTTAAAAGGATAGATTATTATTTATCCTTGTTTCTGTCATTTCTAGAGCCTTTCTTTCCTTTTATCCCACTTAAATGGGAACAATTCCACATTCATTTTATCAACACATGATTGTTCTTTAATTCAGACTCTCCTGCCTTAGGGTTTACATTAAAGAAGTCTAAAATGCACTCCTGAAGATTATTAATATATTAAAACTGGAGAACAGTGCCACCTTCTGTTAAAATTGTTAAATATTATTTCAGTTATATTAATGAAATCATAATAGGTCGTTATTCAGATGTAGCTTTTATTATTTATTGATATGCAAGGGGCATCCCTTTCTTCACCTCTTGGAACTTCCATATTGCTGCTAGTGTTGGAGATGAATGAATGCTAAAAAGTGAGAGAAAATTTCTAAAAATTACCCTCATGTAGGCAACACCTTGCTGTCTGTGTATGAGATCAGTATCTTGGTGCTCTAAATGGATCTGGAATAAGTACAAGACTTAATTGACTCAAGATGCTCTATTGAAGTCATATTGTAAGGAAGATGGTCAGGTATTTATTTCAGAGGACAGTAAAATTCCCAATGTGAACCTTTTTTATATATAGTGACCCAAAATAATTATAGAGTGATGCGGTGTTATTAAAAAATAGATATGGGCAGTTCTCAGTGATCATCTGAGACTTCCTTAATGGTGATGACTAAAGTGGAGTAAACTCCCAGTTGTCCTTGTAAAGTAGGAAGTATTTCAAGTAAGGTCATTTGAATGCATTCATCCTTTGGTGGCAACAGAGCCAACCTAGCAAAGTTTGCTCTTATAAACAATCATAGCCTAAACATTAAAGAAGCTCTTCACTGTGTTCTCAGCAAGGGCAGGGAGTATCTCCTGTATTTTCAAATACTTACTGAAAAGTTCTTATGGCAAAAGCTGTCTCTTCTTTTGTCTTCTGTCAGTTTTACACATTATTTCCAGTCTTGCTACTACCTGCAAAAAGGAATTCTTTTTTCAGAGTCGTTACATCTTCCTTTACAGAATAACTATGTCAGAAGGCAAATCTGAAGGATATTTTGTCCAACTTCCTGCTCAGAGTAGGTCCAGTTACAAGAGCTTTCTCAAGGATCTATTTTCCAGATGGCTCTTACTATAAAGAACTTTGCAACCATGATACTTTGAGAAAGTGTTATTAGGGAAGCAATCATAGTAATAAACGTATTCAACTTCAGAATTTCATAGACTTTTGAAAGGCAAACTAGGTATGATTAAATCAGGAGATAGCCTTACCATATTGTAGAACTATCAAATTCAGAGCTCAAGCAAAATACTGTTCTCCATTACTCACAATTTTCCTTCTGTTTTCTGACTGTTTAGATACGGATTTTACAGAAAGCAAAGGCTGAAGTACCGAAAATTTAGAGTTACTACAGTCTGGCTCAGGTCACCGGGCAAACATAGCATTAGTGTTATTGATTACTGATAACTATTTGGATAAAGGGAAGTCATGCAGTTCTTCTGCTGGACAGTGGTTCAACACAGCTGACCATAAGATCCTGCTGTCTGTGTTGAGAAAAGATAGCCAGCTAAAAGGGCTCCATGGTGATATAAAATCATAATGAGGATCACCCATAGAAGAAGAGGATTTAACACACCTTTTCAGTTGTATTAAACAAATATCTATCTGTCTAACGATTCTAGCAGAATTCAGATTGACCCTTATCTTTACAGCCATTTCCTGCCTGCCTGTACCATTGCCCATTCTATATCCGAGCTGTTCACTAGTAGCAGTTGTGACTGCAGACAGTTAGTCAAAGCATTAATCTAAATGAGGCCATAGTGATGGTGGCAGAAAAACACTCTTAGAGGTTTGACCATTTCATCAGATCCACAGTCAGTCAATGTCCTGCAAAGGTGAACTGTTCTGGGTTCTCTGTTAGATGGATCCATGAAGATCTTGTGTGGATCATCTACAAACAACACTCCATTATGGTCAGTTTCATTTGGACATATACTGTTTGGCGTACAACCCTTTGTCACCACCTTGTGTTACAAGTGCTGTAAAGCTCAGGAAACCATCAGCAGTTAAAGAATGTTACTGAACCCTTATGCCAGGGAGACAGGCTGAAATTCTGTGAATTTCAGAAGTGAATTTCATCTGTAGTTTCCATAGAGACCTGAAGTAAAAGATTTGTTCTTTGTTATTTTCACTAGAGTCAAGACAATGTAAAGGTATTCGAATGTCAGGCTTCAGGTTGCATGTATCCCAGCTCTGCCCTCTTAATTGCCCATAAAAATTTATCTGTGCACTGGCATAGATAAAACTCTTTGAGGAAAACTCTTGTTTTCCCTCAGATGCTCATATATCAGGTAAAACTCTCCATCATAGCTCTTCACACCTTCAATACTTAAATAACATTGAAAAATACTTTCAAGTCAGCAGATGCTTCCAACTGGAAACTATCATTATCTCTCTGAGCTAATTCCTAAAATCAAATATGACACAGTGATTGAATTGCCAGAGAAGTTCCTTTTACATCACCCCTTTTCTAATTATTTGTCCTCCACAGTTCCAGGGTGCCTTTAAGTGAATGAAATTGTAAATAGGCCTTCAAGCCTCTTTATTCAAATCTTGTGTTTTCTCTTCCTCAAGGTAAGCACAGAGCATAATACGTGGTGAAGAACTACTTTCACAAATGTTACCCTTCCAGATTTTCCTCAGATACTATTCCCTTTCATGCTGAGGAAAATATTCAGTACCTCAGGTCTATCAGACCTATACTTCTATACTGATGACAATAAAAAGTCTTCCAGTTTTTTTGTTCCTCTCCTTGTCTAACTACACTAGCATAACAGTAAGATCATGCAAGTATCTCATGTTAATGATTAAAAGTTAAGGAAAAAAATTTGACAACACTGTTGAAGAAAATACATTTTGTTGTCACCATTTTACATTTGAAATATTGGTGCATGGAAGAGATAGGGCTTATCCAAGAATATATCAGAACTATTTGTCACATTCTGGAATCACATTAGCTGTTCCACTTTCTGGTCCACTGCTTTTAGCTCAAGACATCTTTTATTGCTGTTTATAAAAGAATCAAACAGTATTTATTTGACCCAGACATTCAATGGCCCTTGTCCGAGTTCATAAGTAAGTGTGGAGAAATGAATGAGAGGCTTTTCCTCAGGAGCAGCTGTTGAAGACGATGCATGTAACTCTTGCCATACCCATGTTTTGGAAGACAGACATTGCTTTTGCTTTCTCCAAGAACAAGCAACTGAAAACAGGATGGAGGAGTGTCTAGCAATGCCCTGCTCTGCTCTGGCCAATGTTCTCAGTATTTTGTAGTGGGAAACCATGCTGTAAGCACCTAAACTGTAATTTTGAACTTACAGCATCCAAGTGCTTTCCTCACTACTGCTTATGCGGTTGGGTGCCATTTTCTAATCCTTTATTAAGTGCAGTGTAAATTCATCATCCCAATTAAGCACAGAACACATTCATAAGCCAGTAGAAATACTGATAATTGTTGTCAGTGTCCCAGTTTGTTTTTCTGGAGATAGCATTTGTAAAGAGCTGCTCCTCCAGTATGCTGGGAAGAAAAACACTGAAGAAATGCAATGGCTTTATTCCTCTCCATTTGTGATGGAATAAAAAAAATATATGTGACTGTGCAATGGTCCAGGACAGATTTGACAGATTTGTTACAAAGGTCATAGCTTCTTTGTGGTGTCTGATTTTACAGTTTTATCAACAGTGGTTTCTGTAAATGCTTGTTATTAAGGTTAGAAAGTGGAAAAAGTGCAAAATAAATGTAAGCTTATAGAAAGTGACGACAAACAAAATGTTGATGCCTTTCCCTCTGTCTAGACCCCCGTGTTAAAAACAGTGTTTTCTTAAAACTCAGACAGAATTCATTTCCATACTGAGTGCTTAATAGTTCCTGTCAGAACAAAACAGCTGGGAAACATGTGGTATCCATTTGCCTGTATCACTTGGAAAAAATTTCACATGTAAATAAAACCAACATAAAAGTGTAGGCCTTTGAACCTAGAATCTTATACAATACATAAATAAGTCAGTACAGTGCATTCTTTGTATTGGCCCACAAAGTTACACGCCTTCTGATTATCATTATTTTTATTTCTTTTTCGGAAATGTATTCTTAAGCACTTCCAAAAGTATTAAGGTAATTTTCAGACATCCGTAACTACTAAGCTGTGCTAATCTTTCACTTCAAACATTAATGCTGCACTGAAAGTGTATATATCTGTTTCCTTAGGAAGGTGTTCATGGCAAATTTGACCACAGATTAGATCCCACTGATATGCAGTTAGCATGTGTAATAAATCTGCTGTGTTTAAGCTGCATTCTTGACTTTGAGAGTGCATTAACTCTTAGTGTACAGTAAGTGGAGCATAGAAAGGAGAAAATGCCTATGCCTAGAGTTTTTAGTGAATTTAGTGCTCTACTGAAAATAACAAAATAAAGAAAACTCTTTATCAGAGTTCAACTAATTAAAGAGAACATAAATATCACCAACAGGAACTGCAAAGAAGTGCAGGTCTGATAGGGTTAAGAGTTCAGGTGCCTTGAGCTCTCTTCCTTCTCTGCAAGTCAGATTCACTGATGAAACTCCAATGTGCTGAAATAAAGCTCTGGAAGGTCCAGAGCTATAGGGGTGTGTGTGTTTGTGCATGCATGCGTGCGCATTAAGGGATGGAAAATTGGACCAAGAAGCCCAACGTACAGAGGAGAAATGGAAAAAGAGACATTAAACCGGAATACGTAGGTCTTAATTTTCAAATCACGCAATCATAGAATAGTTTATGTTGGCACAGACCTCCTGAAGTCACAAAGCCCAACCTCTCTGCTTACTCAAGGTCAGCTAGTGTAAGTTGCCCAGTGCCATGTCTAGTGGAATTTTAAGTAGCTCCACAGACTGAGACTCTGGGCCACTGGTTGCAGGACCAACGTTGCAGCAAAAAAGTGTTTTCTTCTAAGTGAGGGCACACAGCTGTTGCTTTCCTTCTTGCATGTTCAGATGGCAGCAAAGCTAAACACATATCTCTTGTCTGGTCAGTGAGCAGAACTGTGAAGAGCCTTGGCTCTTTGTTCTTCAGCACTTCCCATCATTTATTTATACACATGGAAAAGATTCTCCTGAGCCTTCTCTGGATTGAATAGTCCCAGTTCCTTCAGCCTCTCTTGAGATGAAAGAGATTCCAGTCCCGGAACCATGTTAGTGTCTTTGGGCCTGATTTATTCTAAGAAGTCCGTATCATTCTTGCACTGGGGAGCCCAGAAATGCACCCAGCACCTAACGTGTGGTCTTGCTGAGGCTGAGCGAAGAGAAAGGTTCACCTCTCTTGACTTTCTGTTTTGATGAAAACAGGATTTCTCATTCTCATATGAAAACGATATGAGTCTTCCAGAAATATTAGCCCTTAAAATACATATTGTTGTTGCTGTTGCTGAAACAGATTTTTTTTTTTTTTTTTTTTTTTTTTGAAGCCTTTCATTGGCCTCTAAGGAAAGGCATCTTATTGCTCTGGAGCATCTTTGTGCAATTTGATATTTGCAAAAAGCAGTGCAAGCAAGAATAGCTGGGCAAAGCCACTGTGAATGCCACTAGTTTTTTTAATAATGCCTATTACTTGACTCAAACTGCTTTATTTATAAATGATCATAGAATCATGAAATCACACTATGGCCTAGGTTTGAAGGACCCTAAAGGTCATTGAGCTCCAGCCCCCATGCCATGGGCAGGGATGCCACCTACCAAATTGGGCTGCCCAGGACCCACCCAACGTGGCCCTGAACGCCTCCAGGGACAGGGCACCCACAGTGTCTCTGGGCAATAGTGCCTGTGCTTCACCACCCTCTGAGTGACAATTTTCCATCTAACATATAGCCTAAATCTCCACTCCTTTATTTTAAAGCCACAGTGAAGTCTCCCTGGATCCTTCCCTTCTCCAGGCTGAACAAGCCCAGCTCCCTTAGGCTTTCTCCATAGGAAAGGTGCTCAGCCCTTAGATCATCTTTGTGGCTCTCATCTCAACCTGCTTTAGATTACAAAAGCTTACAGTGTATGTCCTGTTTGAAGACTGCAGTTCTAGAGTGTCAAATTCTTCAGCTCTTAGCACAGAGTTGCGATTAAATCTGCTAAGGTATGAATGAAATACGGTGTTGTGTTATTCAGGTTTCTGGTGCTTAGCCAGGTCTACCTTTGAAGCATATTATATCATGTCACTCATCTGGTAACAATAAGCAGTTCTAAGTCATATTCGTCTATTTTTCTAGTTTCCAGCAGCAGCTGGAACTGTGGTGGCTCTGCTCTTATCGGAAATGCACAGAAACCAACAGGAATTGCAGATGCGTGCAATAAATTCAGACCAGTGAAGAGGGTTTCCCCATTAAAGCATCAGCCGGAGAGCTCTGAGAACAATGAAAGTGATGACCAAAAGAACCAGAAGGGTGAATACCAGAAAGGCAGCGACTCTCAGCCTGCACCTCCAAATGATGACCAGAGCCCAGGAGAAGGAGAAAACCTTAAAAGCAAACACATTGAGCCTACTGTTCTGCTTGGGGAGCTGGAGCACTATGACCTGGATATGGATGAAATTTTGGATGTGCCTTACATTAAATCAAATCAGCAACTTGTTCCTTTCACAAAGGTAGCCCCTGAGAAAAAAATTTCTGGTGTATGCTCAACAGTGAATGGTGTTAGTGGCAAGACCTGCTCTACAGAGAGCACAGAGCCTGCTGGGGTGACACAGTTCTGTGTTCTCTCTCCTGTGAAAGGCTCTCAGCTGAGAAAAACGCAGCCCATTGTTGTTGATCAGCACAAGCATTTAACAGAAGAATTAGAGCTTTCCCAGCCTTTAGCGAAGTGTAGCTCAGTCCATGAATCTGAAGCCCAGGGCAAAGGGTTCCTCTGTAGGACATTTGTTGGTCCTCAGACTCACAAAACTGGGAAGACTATGCCAAACTGCCACCTGAGGACTTTTCACCTGCAGACAGCAGTGGCAGAGAGCAAGCAGCTTGAGGAACTGAATATGAGCTGGAGCAGAGCAGGGGGGCCAGAAGAGAGGAGTGAAGAGGTGAAAAAATTTAAGAGCATCTTAAACATTGTAAAGGAGGGGCAAATATCATTACTGGTAAGTATCATCTTTTTTCATAAACCACATAGAATAGGGGAGTTCTGTGCTGTGGTTTGTTTCGCTGGCAAAGCTTATAAAGTGTGCATTTTGAATCACCACTTGTTTTATCTTGTATGCTCCTTAGAAATTTGGGTGACTGATCTTCCAAAGGGAAGGTTTTCATTTCTAACTCAAGTGTGTAGCAAAGATGAGATACAAGATTGCTAGCTTATGTAGTATCCTAAAATCTTGTACAGGATAGGCATCGTAACTGTAGAGTTCATTTGTACATCGAATTTAAATCTTAGCTGGGTTTTGTTTTTCAAAACATTTGTGGGTTGCTTTGTTCAATTATTGGTGGTTTATCTCAGTTATTATTTAGGGGCTGACAGTGGGAACAGAGGACCTTCTGTTGTATTCTGATTATTATTCAGGAGCGTTTATGCTGACTTGTTACAGCAGCATTCTCAGACAGGAGTTTTCTCTAACACTCCATTGGCCTCTGACCTGTATGAAGTTTTCAGTAATTCCAGCTATGTGATCAGACACTGTCGATGATGTTTCCCGGAGTAACGAGATTCAAGTGAGCACAGTGATGCAGAACACGTGATCCCCACTCAGAATGGCTGGAGGAGGTCCAGCATCCATAAAACTGTTTTTGTTAGATTTTTGTTTAGCTTCTCTGTTTATCAGTCTAGCTCAAGCACAAAGGCATGCTACTAGCATAGCAGCAAAAACAAAGGCAGACATTCAAAGACTAGGCAGGGACAGGAGAGTACATTAGAATGCTCTGCAAGAAATAAGAGTAAATTTGCCCCAAATTGTGAAATGTTGGTAACTGGTAAAAACAAAGCAGACAAACAAAAAATAAGGGCAGAGTAGGTAGGTGGGAGAAAACACATACTTTTTTTCCAAACAAGTCAAAACCTCTGAGTCAAGTGTATTCATCAGCAAGTGGTCTGGCAAGTCTGCACAGCTCTAGGAATTTACCACTGTTGCTGGAGTTTATCAATCCAATTGTTTTGTCTGAAAATTAGACTTGGGCAGGAGTCGTGTATTAAGTCATGGTTGTGACTTTGGGTAAATATTCCAACAAATTATTTCTGTAATGGAAACAAGCTACCAAATAAAAGACTTCTTGTGTTTTAGCTGTGTTTTAGATGACGCTAAATACAAGCTGACACTTTTGTGATGAGCAAAACTAAACAGCTACATTTTTAGGAGTCAGTCATGGATGCTTCCTGTTCAATGACTCATTATTATAATGCCAAAAAAGAAGAGATAGAGAAAACAACTGTAAATAGGCAGAATTTAGGAAAATGCAGATGTTTTTACCAGTTCTTTGTTGGACTATAAGCTAAAGCTACTGAAGCTCTTGCACTGTTATATGCCATTTGCACCAGGAAAGAAACTAAGCAGTGAATCTAGTCAATGAGCAACCTGCTTCTGTCCTTTTGCTAATGGTAGCCAGGTGCTGTACAAATGAAAAGCTTCTGATTTTGAGATATGAAAGAACATAGCTATGGGAAAATGTCTTTGTCTTATATCTTGGGTTCTAAGGCTTAAACTTCACAGTATCTTTTCATCCTTAGTTGTAACTAACATAACACCTTCTTTAACAGCCACATTTAGCAGCAGATAATCTGGATAAGATTCATGATGAATGTGACAACAATCTGTTGCATGTAGCAGCATCAAAAGGACATGCAGAATGCCTGCAGCATCTCACTTCTTTGATGGGTGAAGACTGCTTGAATGAAAGAAACATGGAGCAGCTAACTCCAGCTGGTTTAGCAATAAAGGTAACTCAATCTCTGTCTCTACTGTAGTGTGACATAAGGGCAATTTAGCTTCTTTCTGTGATTTGAGTAGGTAATAGATCCAGCAGGATGTTATTTTTCAAGCCTCTTGTTAAATGGAAAAAGAACAGGACCATTTAAGCCAATAAGTCTGTTATGATGTGGGATACTATGTCAGCTATACAAATAACACTGATGTTTTGTATGTTGCTGTCACTGAATATCATATTTTAATCAATTAACTGACTAAAAAATTGCAGTGTTCATAGGAACATTCATATAATTTGTGCTCAGTTGTATCTGTAGGGAACATAAAAATTCTTACAAATATATGTGAGATCTTGAAAGAGAGATGCGAAACCGTGCTTACAAAGCATGAAAAAACTGATCCACATCTGGACTTGAAACTTTCTGGCTGTCTGGAACAGTTGCATCAAAGTTAATATCTACATTTTTACAGAGCAATCCATAAGAAACTGCAAAAATTAGTGTGAAAGCATACTGGAAAACCTACTACATAGCAAAGTATGGAACTGAATGGTGATTCTTGGCTAAAGTAAAACGTGCTGTGTACTGAAGGCTGGTGTAGGGCCAAACTTACCCTGAGTCTTTCATAATTCAGGTTGGATGGTCAAAGACCATTCCTCTTAGTCACTGAATACCTTAAGAACAAAAAATGGAAGTGGTGACGACTGTTCCTGATTTTTCATTTTTTTTTATTGTTTGCTTCTTCGGAAACTTGAGTAACTGACAGACAACTGGTAGATTCTAGCCTGCAGGTTTGTATCTTGGAGAGGTCATTCCAATGACCTGGTGACCTCATACTGGTCTCAGGGATTTTATTCCATTTAATGAGAATAAAGTTAAACAGATAGTTAGCTACACTAATGAATTGCTCTTATAAAAGTCATATATTTAGCTTCAGTACCCTGGCCCATGTCCAACTTGAATAATTATATTCTGCCAATTTGAAGTCTTACAGTTTTACTTGGAAGTAGTTTTCTTTCTTGTTATTTCAAGATAGGTCGATAAGACATTTATGATATAGCTATGTTTGACCTTTTTTCTCCAGAACGATTGCTGTTTAGTAATCAGTTTTTGTAAAAGTTCTGTCACACCTGAGCCATGCTTTGGCATTTCTAGAAAAATGTGTAAACATAATGGAATTATTCATGTAAAGGAGAGTGCTCAGGCCCGAGAGTTTCTAATGAAGACCTGCATGATGGCTGGGCTGGTCATGTGCAAGAGCCTTAAAGTGATGTGGCATAACTAAACTATACAGCTCTTAATCCTTACTCCCAAAATACTCTGATACCGAATAGAGTGGACTTTATTCTTCTTGCTTGTACTGTAACTCAGATAATGATATACCATGTGGGACACACATCTCTGTTCCACAAGAATAATGATTATCAGAATGAAATAAAGCTTGTATGCAGGAACATACACTTCCATGAAAGGTAGTTTCAGCAGATAATTTAGTGGTGACAAATAGCATTTGCCAGTAAATAATGAATTATTATAGCGAGTGATTTTGATTCAGGACTTCTTTCTGACATAGAGCTAAAAGCTACAGTGAAAACGTAATGGTATATTGCGGCCACGTTTATGGCTTATTTTTCATGACTGTGTAGAAACTCTCCATGAATTAGAAGAAAAATATGTTACATACCAGGTACTTCATTAATTCATTATATTAATTTTAAATTTAAATTACATGATTATGATACATAAAACACATTTATCATTTAGGCATGCTTACTAATATTTGAATACAAATTTGGTGATGAAGATTTTTCTAACACAATGAAAAGAATACAAGTAATTTCATTGCTAAGAGCTTACTGATATTCAGAGAAATAGAAGAAAGTAAGTGAAGTAAAACAATGTGCACTTAAATGTGTATACACATGCTTATATATGGAAGAAATAAAATAAATATCAAATTGATTCTGTTTTTTTCCTTCTTCCAAGTAATTTGAAATGGGTTAATATTTTTTACGTCCTTATCCTTGTTTTTGTAAAAACAAATCTGGAACTTGAAATTGATATTTCTTTTCTTTGCACAATAACTTTTTCCTTTTTATGCATTCAGAAAGCTTTCTGTGTTCTGTGTCTGCTGGCTTGATTTTGACTGAGTGCTTGAAATATAAATTTTTAGCTATATAATAACCTATATATTCTATTAGCTATAACATATATTAACCTTCATGGAAATATCAGTGTGCGTTGTGATAAACTGCATCTGCTGAGATATAATTGTTGAAAGGGGAAACTGCAGCAAAAGAAGCTGCAAAAACCTCCTGCCTTTACACCAGCCCACAAGTAAGCTCTGAAGAAAATGTATCCATCTATTTTTGCAGCACCTACATCCTACTTTGTAGAAATTTGCTGTAAGAGTGTAGATAGCACTTAAGGACTCTTGAGATTGGGATGTAAAAGGTGTTCAAAACAAGAACCACCTCCTTGTTTGTGTTTGATCACAACTGGTGCCACTAAAAAAGGGCAGAGGATCTTAGTAATTGGAAACTTTGCTGAGAGGCACTGAGGCATCCATCTGCCTCCCACATAACTTCTCTAGAGGGGTTTGCTGCCTCTAGAAGAGGATACCAGGTATGATAATGCCAGATGACTACTATCCCTTCCTGGTGTTTCAAGCTGGCTCACACAAGGCTGTAATCAGGAAATTGAAAAATACCAAAAAAGGCTTTGCATCCCTTGGAGAGGTGTTGAGGGGACTGGGAGCATGGGTAGTGTTCTCCTGAGTCCTCAGTTGGAGACTGGGATACAGGCAGAAGGAGTAAAAGAGTCTGAGTTGCCCTCTATATTAAAAAGTGGGTAGGCTGTGAGGAGCTCCCGCTATGTCACAGTCATGAACATGTTGAGAGCCTGATGGGTTAAGATTAGGGATGGGACCACTAAAGAGAAGCTGGTGGTTGGGGTCTATGACTAGCCACCTGAACGAGGGGAGCCTACTGGTGATGCCTTCCTGCTTCAGCTGAAATAAATGTCGCACTCACCTTATCCTGATGGGAAATTTCAACCACCCATATTTCTGTTGGGAAAACAATTTGGTGAGGTGCAAGCGTTCGGGAGACTCCCTGAGTCCACTGATGACAACTTGCAGATTGAAATATTGGACAGATCCACCAGAGGTGAACCTGATGCCCACCAGTGTTGAAGAGATCTTTAAAGACATTAAGATTGGAGGCAGCCTGAGCTGCAGAGACTATGCCTTCATGAACTCAAGAGAAATAGGCTTGACAAAGAGTGAAGTCAGAACCCTAAACTTCAGGAGACTGATCTTCAGACTGTTTAAGGAATTTTTGAAGACTAGTGAGAAGCGGCATTCCTTGTGGATCAGTGTTGGGACTGGTGCTTTTTAGCACCTTTGTAGGTGGCATGGACAGCGGGATCAAGCACACCCTCAGCAAGTTTGGAGATGACACCAAGCTGAGTGGTGCAGTTGACACACTAAAGGGAAAGGTTGCCATACAGAAGGACCTGGACAGGCTTGTGAGGTGGGCCTATGCCAACCTCATGAAGTTCAACAAGGCCAGGTGCACAGTCCTGCTCCTGGATTGGGGCAATATCAAGCACAGATACGGGTTGGGCGGAGAATGGTTTGAGAGCAGCCCTGAGGAGAAGGATTTGGGGGTGTTGACTGATGAAAGATTCAGCACGAGCCGGCAGTGTCTGCCTGCAACCCAGGCAGCCAACAGTGTCATAGTGTCATCAAGAGAAGTGTGACCAGCAGGTCAATGGAATTGATTCTGCCCCTCTTCTCTGCTCTTGTGAGACCCCACCTGGAGTAGTGAATCCAGTTCTTGGGCCACCAGCACAAGAACAACATGGAGCTGTTGGAGTGAATACAGGGGAGGGCCATAAAGATAATCAGAGGGCTGAAGCACCTCCCCTATGGGGACATGCCGAGGGAGCTGGAGTTCTCCAGCCTGGAGAAGAGAAGGCTCCAGGGGAACCGTATAGTGGCCTGATAGTACCTGAAGGGGGTCTACAGGAAAGCTGGGTAGGGACAGTTTGTAAGGACAGGTAGTGACAGGAGGAGGGGAAATGGCTTTAAACTGGAAGAGGGTAGATTCAGACTAGATATTAGGAAGAAATTCTTTTCTGTGAGAGTGGGGAGACTCTGGCACAGGTTGCCCAGAGAGGTTGTAGATGCCTCTTCCCTGGAAACATTCAACTCCAGGTTGCATGGGGCTGTGAGCAGCCTGATGTAATGAGAGGTGTCCCTGCCTATACCAGGGGGTTGGATCTTAAAGGTTCCTTCCAACTCAAACCATTCTAAGATTCTATGATTTCTTGGGAAGCTGTCCTCAGATACTAAGGACTGGAACAAAGCTGACTGCTCTTTAAGGATGCCTTTCTGAGAGTGCAAGAGCTCTCTGTTCCCAGTACAGGAAAACCAGTAGGGGAGACAGGAAACCACCATGGCTCCACAAGGACCTGTTGATCAAACTAAGGAAAAAGAAAGGCAAGTACAGGCAGTGGAAGCAAGGTCATGTCACCTGGGAAGAATACAAGGATGCTGTCTGGCCTTGCAGAGGTGGATCAGAAAAGCCAGGACACAGATGGAGCTGAATTTCATGAGGAATGTTAATAACAATAGGAAGGTATTCCATAGGTACATTAGTCTGAAGAGACAGGCCAAAGAGAGCATCCCTCCTCTGATGAATGAGAAAGGTTATAAAAGATATGGAGAAGGCTGAGGTACTCACTTAGTTCTCTACCTCAGTCTTCGCTGGCAGATGGATTCTCACATCCCTTAACCTCTTGGTGGGAAACTGGGGGAGAAAAATGCCCCCCACTGTAAGGGCAGAGCACATCTGAGGTTGGCTCATGAGACTGAATGTGTGCAAGTCTATGGAGCCAGACAACATGCACCCCAGGGTTCCAAGGGAGCTAGCTGAGATGGTTACTGAGCCAATCTCCATCATATTTGAAAAGTCATGACTGTCCCCAGGGACTGGAAAAATGGAAACATCATTCTCATTTATAAGAAAGGTAGGAAGGAGGATCTGTGGAACAACAGGGATGAGCAGGAGATCTGAGACAGCTAACACAACTTCACCAAGGGAATATCATGCTAGAACGATCTGGTGGCCTTCTGTGATGGAATGATGGCATTTGGTGGACAAAGGGAAGGCAACAGATGTGATCTACCTGCATTTCCACAAGGCCTTTGACATGGTCCCCTACCACATCCTTATCTCTAAATTAGAGATACGTGTATTTGAAGGGTGGACTATTTAGAGAATAAGGAATTGGTTGGAAGGTCACAGCCAAAGGGTTGTGGTCATTGGCTCTATGTCCAGCTGGAGGTAGAGGACACCAAGTGGTGTTCTCAGCAGTCCATCTTTGAACCAGTACTCTTTAATATCTCTGACATAGATGAGAACCATGAAGATGATAAGAAGGTTGGAGACCTCATTATGTCCTTGCAACTCTTTACACAAGTATATAGTGACAGAACAAGAGGGAGTACTTTCAAAATAGAGGAAAGGAGATTTAGATTAGATGACAGTGAGAAGTTTTTGTCTGTGAGGGTGGTGAGGTGCTGGAACAGATGGCCCAGAGAGATTGTGGATGCTCCATCCCTACAGGTCTTTAAGGTCAGGTTGGGTGGGGCCCTGGGCAGCCTGATACAGCCTTGGTCTAGCATCTGTTAGCCTTACCTGTGGCATGAGGGAATGGAACTTGTTGATCCGTGAGGTCCCTTCCAACCTGGGCGATTCTACCATTGTATGATTCTGTGATTCTATGATTACAGGTCCTAACTTAAAAGGATTAAGTGTTCAGAAAAACATATGCTCCAAAAAGTATATGCTCCAAAAAGTATTGCTGCTCCAAAAGTAATGCCTCCTTTTTTAATTATGCTGACTGATGATGTCCTAGGCAGATGTTGGTGATATGGCAGTAGAGGTTGAACCTTCCAACCAATATTCTGTTACATTTTCTTGCCATGAGACAGATGGCAACAGAGGGGCAATCTGGCAAAATGGTGTCTGACATGGAAGTGCATAAGAAGACAAGCTGTGTAACTGAATTCCTCTATCGGAAAAAGGGTGGCCCTGATTGACATTCATCGATGCTTACTGAACATTTATGGAGACCAAACAGTGAATGCGAGCACAGTGACATGATGGGTGGTGCATTTCAAACAGTGGTGACAGCAACAGTGGTTAACTCCACTGGCACAGATTTTTGTGAGCTTTGCATGCAGGCTCTTGTTCAACACTGATGAAAATGAAGAGCTAATGGTGGTGACTGTGTTGAAAAATAGTGTTTTGTAGCTGAGAATTTGCTCTATTAAACAGTGTTACTGTGCTTTTTGTAACTGTTGTAGCTTCCATTGAAATAAATAGGAGACATTACTTTCAAAATTACTTAAATATAATAATAGCTTAATCTTGCATGCACTTTGTTATTGATAAATGAAAACTAGACCTTATAGGGAAATACACTGTTCAACATACTTTGGCAAATGAACCTTCACTCCAGACATTAAGTTTTGTTGTATGGGTTGTAGAAGCATAGCTATGGTTTTGTTCTTTATAATCTAAGAGTATCTAACAGGCATCAGATTGTGTGTGCAATATTTCACTGCCTCTTGAACTGATGTATGCTGTGGTGTCATTCAGCAAATATTCTGTACTGTAGTTTTACTCAGCTATACTTTTAGGAATGAGAAGATGGAAATCCCAGGGCAAGTATAAGCTGATGGCATATTGTAAATAATGTAATACTTAGATAAGATAAACAAACGTAATACTTGAGAACAGATAAAAGATGAACTGTCAAAGAAACTGGAATTTCATAACATGCTAATAATTCTAATAAGCTTCTTCATGTTAAGTAGACATGTTTGGATTGAAACAGATAAGATTTTTAATTTTTTTTCTTTGTTTAGAATGGTCAGCTGGAGTGCGTTCGGTGGATGGTGAGCGAAACAGAAGCTATTGCAGAACTGAGTTGCTCAAAAGATCACCCAAGCCTTATTCACTATGCTGGCTGCTATGGTCAGGTATGATTTTCACTTTTTCAAAAAGATCACTGAATTATTCACATAGGAATTTCAGTTTAAAGAATCTTTATTAATTTGTGGTTCTTAAAAACAGATGTTTGTAATTAGTTCTAATGTTGAAAGAACATTTCCCACTTTGAATTTTTTTTTTCATTATTCTCCTTATTAAGTCCTTTTGTTTTTTTTTTTAAGTAATGGTTTGGGGAGGTTACATGGATTATTATGCCAGTCTATCAGTCCCATGACAATCAGGTGAATATAGCATCATGATCCCTTGCTTTCCTAGGACACGTCAGAAAATTGTCAAACTTTTTGGATAGTTCTGATTCCTTTTACAGGAGAGATTAATCTCAAAAAAAAAAAAAAAAAAAAAAATGGAAGAAAGAAAATTGGCATATTGAGACAATCTAGGAATTCATTATACTGGCAGTGAAGCGAAGCATGGCAAAACTTGAACATCATCTGTACAACTTTGGTTTTATTGAGAATTATGTATAAAAATATGTTGCAAACCAATCCTGTTCCACACCTAGCTTACATATAAATCTGATCATGAGAAACCACAGAAGTACAGCATTTTGGTACTTGACTAATGTCTGGGGAAACATATACCACTCGACTGCACCACATTCTCCTCTTACAGTCTGTTTTTCCTAAACAGGCCTTACAATAACCGCTGTTCAAAAGATCTTCTCTAGAATATACTATACAAGGAATAGTAATTGGTTATTCTTCTCTAATGTTTTTGGAAGATGAGCCACTCATATCATCCATTTTCTTCAAAAGACATTAATGGGAAATGCAGAAAATATACTATTGTTGTGCTAATGCTTTTGTTGATACAAAGAAACTTAGCTTTCCCTTTCCAGTACAAGCATGGTTGTTTCCTGCTGTGCCATAAAAATATTGTGGCATGTTCCTGCTGTTAACTGATTTTTTCCAAGCATAGATTTGTAGACAGGGGTAGAAAAAGAGGAGCATATCTGGAAGGCTGTGAATCTGGAAGTCCACTCTTCATCTTGCTGCATCCTGAGCCACCACAGACACCTTTGTTCTCATGCTGTGCTAAGTCCTCTGTATCTCTCTGCTCACCTGTTATGCAGATGTCACTAGTGCAAATTAGCAATCTGCTGGACATACTGATTAATTGTCCTGCTTTCTGTAACAAGTTGAGCTTATAAAACTTTCACTGAAGATAAGGAAGCTGGGAGCCCCATCAGAACTGGATCTGAGTAAAGGTTGTTTGTTACTAGAAAGAAAGTTTGGAAGAGAAAGCTTCATATGAATTTAGGCTTGTGTCTTCGTTTCACTGATGTAATTTTTCCTCATCTCTAAATGTGTTTATACAAACTAAATCCAGTGAACTCTGTTGTTGTGTTTTTTTCAGTGAGCTATGCTGTCTACTGTTAGGAATAGATTTGGCAGGCTTAATCCAGATATTCTTTTAGAGCAGAATGGAAGCTCCACCAGTTAAGAAATGCCAGCTATAGTTAACCATGCACGAAATGTAGAAAGGTGATATAAAAAGTGCTGCCAAATTTTTTTAGTTAGTTGAATGCCAAAGAAAGTTCACATGTAACGTCAGCTTTTTTAAAAAAAATTTTTTCTTTTAATCTATAAATGTCTTGCAAACACGAAGGAATGTTGAGGCTGAAGAGAAGCCAAATTATCTTGCCCAACTGTGTTAGGAAGAAAGAAGTTTAGATATTCAAATGTGTAGTTGGCACTATCCTCGAAGTTTTAATTTATTTTACCATTAGTTACGTGAGAGATAATCCATGTAAACACTGGCCTTGGCAGAATTGCAGGAGTAATATTTTTACAAGGAAGACCTGTTATAGAATCTTTCTCTATGAGTCAGCCCATCCATTGTTTCCCCAGGCATTAGGAATGCACACCATATTTTTCTTGAACAACTATCATTTAGAATGGGCAGCAAAAGTGAGTTTATAGCAAAGCTCCTATATTAAAGATCATCAAACCACAGCCATGGCCAGATTCCAAAAGCATTTCAGCAGTGCTGTATTTTGTCCAGTGTGAGAGGAGCTACATATGTTCAACTAATGGAAGAAGAGCTTGTAACCAACCTGGAGTCTGGTCTGCAAACCTCCTGCCAAGGGTTTCTTTAAGTATGAGGTCTTGCAAGAAGCTGCCATGGTTGACACAGCTTCCCATAACAGGTTGTTGGTGCATGACACATTAAATAACATTTGATTCTGCCACAGGCATGTGTATTTAGTCCTGGCTTTGAAGAGCTCTTGTTTCTTTCCAATATGGACTACATAGGGAAGAGACATAGTGTGGGGGAATGCCAAGTGTTTGTCACATTCAGGTGCAAGAGAATCAGGAAGGGCTTCAGGAAACCAGAGCTACAGTGTGACTGAAAGGTTTTTGTGTGCGTCTTGGCAGCGGTGTACTGCTGGAAATCACAATGTGCTGGGGAGAGTGTGTAGCACAGACACACAAATGCACATTTATGCACTTCAGGATGTTTCCCTTCAGCTTGGTGACCACCATATGGTCATATGTCTTTTCACACATCTCACAGTTTTCAATTCAAAAACCTAGTATTTACTGAGAATGTATTAATTAATCAAAATCAAGTAATGGGCAAAGATTAGCTGTAGAGTTAGTACACTTCACCATGCAAAGCCTTCCATTTGTAGTCCATTTAACAATTTGGACAGTTATTCTTAACTGTTCTTCCTATTTCAAAAGCCAGCTGATGGAGCCAAAGTCTGCAGCTTGTCCCAAAACAGAAAATATGTTTTATGATATTTTCCTAGATTTTACTTTTTATAGGGAAGCTTGAATTATTGTTAGGTCTGAAATATGCCAGCGTGATATTAACCATTGCTACAAAATAAGACTGTTGAGTCTTAAAATGATCAGATATGCTGAATAATTTGACACTGTTTATCAGGTCCTGTTACACAACAAGTATGTGATTACTTTACCTTATCAAAATCTTACAGGTAAATGTTATTATTCTTCATTTTGTCTGAATAAATCGTATCAATGATGTTAAGCCTATTTCTCTCTATTTCTAAGTGCCCTCTTCTTCCAAATATATAAGCATTACTAAAGTGATAAATAATATATGATTTTTCATTCTTCAGCAAGTGAAGAAAAAAGTTGTTTTCCCTGTGTTTGTATGTGATGTCAAAGATCTGTTACAATACTGTCATCTGGGGGAAACACAAACTATTTTAGCAGGCCTCTAATGTTGTTCTTGTGATCAGTTCTAAGTTCTCTAAGTAGAGATGATGTCACTTAGTTACCCATCCTTGTACTTGGTTTCTGTGTTGATAAAAAAAATTACTAAAAAGCATAATTTGCTCCGTGCTGATTGGGATTGTAAAATTACAGACCATGCACAATATTTTGGTTATGGAATAAATGTATTCTGAAAAAATACATAATTTCTAGGCAGAGGAATTTTTCTAAAATATTATTCTTTTCATTATTAATATATAAGCACAATTCACATGAGTAGCATAATTCTCCTCTGCTGCTTGCCAACACCAGAGGCGACTCCAGAAATTGCTCAGAAGTATTTTTAAAGGGATATGTGATCTCAAGTTGTCTCTCTGTGTTGACTACCAATTATACATGCCAGCTATATCAGTTGGCATTCAGAAATATAAATACCTATTCTTTTACCCTGTAATAAGAAGAAATTGCTGTTAAAATGAAATACAGAGAAGTTAAGTTCTAGACACTATAGCCCTCTGAAGCAGAAAGCAGAGAGATTCAGGTGCTTGAACAGATGGAGTTGCTTCAAGGACACCTAAAAAGTCAGAGGTTCCATCCTTCCTCTAACAACTCAGTGCACTGACAGAAAGTTCAGGATGGCAGACTTCCTGATTTTAGTTCTATTACTTCTCTTCTTGCACAGTAGTCAAGAGCTGTAGACAAGTAGACAAGTCTACTCAGCTCAGTGATCTGTGCATACTCCTGTTTTAGTTTTCCAAAGATGCTTATGAAGTTCCACCAAGTGTCAGAAGAAGTTTTTCAGGTTGGAAAGCAAGATGTGCTATGTCAGGTGTCCTTTCCAGGGTGTAGGCGTGCATGCTTTTCCATGTACAATTTGTGAAAATGTGTTACTTAATGCAGATTCTTCTTATAAAACAAATACAGTATTGTGGTGTATTGCTTTGGAAAAAATAAATAAATAAATAAATAAAGCACCTAGAGGCAGGCTTCTGATAGACCAAGTCCTGCAAAAGTAAGAGAGACTGAAATCAAGGTCTTGCAAAAGCAGTTATTGGTCAGTGCTATACCAGATGACAATACCAGCATTCCTCTAGTGCCTGTCCATTCTTATTATTCCTTATCTTTTGTGGCATCTCTTTCACCCCTTCTCTTAGGAGAAAATCCTTCTATGGCTTCTTCAGTTTATGCAAGAACAAGGGATTTCACTGGATGAAGTTGATCAGGATGGAAATACTGCTGTTCACATAGCTGCTCAACATGGCTATCTAGGATGTATACAGGTAGAGTATTATCTATATCAGAAATGTAGTTTAAGTCAAATGAATTTTGAATTATGAGCTATTGAACTATTAAAATGTTTACAGGAAACTTTACACGTAGAACTAGTTATTGATACCTTAAGATATACTGGAATAAACAAATAGAACTCAGACTAAACACCATAAAGTTCTTTTTTCAAATTCTATTATGCTATTCTGAACCTAAAGTAAACATGCTGCCAGAAGATAGCATGATTATTTAGTTTAGGCACGAGCAGTTAATACATGTGTTGCTCTGTAAAAAAAGGACAGCCAATATGGATGTGATCTTCTTACTGATTTTGATGTTTTCCTTCTGTTTCTTTTTCCAATGAAAAGTTGCAGCTCTTCTTAGCAAAGTCTAAAAGTTGCAATTTGTTCTGTGTGGTAGGATTTCCACCTTGAGCAAACCATTCTTTCCAGAGTTGTAATCTTTTAGTGTAATGATACGAAACATAATAGTGTGATAGTGATTTCTTAAACAAATTGTATTTCCACAAAGAGCAATACAGCTTTGTTATACAGAGCTGCTTTAAAGGGAATTTGACCTGTTGAGAGAAGATTTGTATGGCTACAGTGCTTCTGAGAGCCAGATCTGAATAAATCAGTTTGGATAACTCTCTACAGTAACTGTTCAATGTAGACAAGCCAAAAACGCTGTATGGTTGAACTGAATGGCGCTTGGAAAAAAAACCCAACTTCACTTTGTCTTGAATCAAGGACACAGATGTACCCTTTGTCCATCAGAGTCAACAGAACCATTAGTCACAGGAGTACATTCTAGTATTTGGTGGTGGGATCACTTTGAATGAAAGCTGTCTGGAGAAGAAATAGTAATAAAATTAATTCAGGCAACTAAAAAAATGATATTTGAGAAACAAATCAGCTACTGAAGAGTGGCTTGAAGAGCAGATCATCATGTTGCAATCTACATAGTGCTATTTGCAGATTTGTAACTCCTCCTGCTTGTTTATCTTTATTGGCAAGTTAATCTCAAGGTTTTTTTTATGTTCAGTACAGTTGAAGAGTGCTCATAAGTTTCTATTCCTCTCCTTGGTCAGCAGATGAAAAGGTCTCTGTGCCTGCTGCTCTGAGTCAACAAGGTCACTCTAAACCCTAGCTGGTCTCATCTGCTCCTGAATAATTCAGTCAGCTTAGGTGGAGCTCAACCACCCACACCCCCTACAGCTAATGATGCTGTTTTGGGATATATTACGGTTTGGTTCAGCATTTTTTTCTAGAGTGCTGTAAGAAAAGCCTGACTAAAAACTGCTGCATACACCTAGCTCTCATTCTATACATGCAAAATTGGAACACTGATTATCATAAACTAGAAGAAAGCGTGAGGGTTTGTTTTTAGTTCGTGCAAGTCTTGAAGTCAGCTTGACAGAACTTTGTGTTTACAATGTTTTGGATTCAAATTCCAGAATTCAGAGATTGTGTTCACTATCTGGACAGTTTCCTAGCAACAAGCTGGAGTTTTACTTCTGTGTTTAACACAGGGATAAGCATCAGAATATGAGCTGTGGCCTAAAGACTAGAAGCTGACAATTACTTCAGTATTCTCTAAGGAGATAGTAGAGGGTAACCCAGCTGGAAAGCAATGAGATGTTTTCTGTGAAAACAACGTGAAAACAGTTTGGAAAACTCTTTGAACAGATTTCTTTCTTCATAATTCTAAATAGTTCTGAAACTTAATAATGTTGAGCCCATCAGAACCAAAGAGGTTTTTGGGAAGCCTCTACTCCACCTTTTCTATCCAAGCATTAATTCTCTGATAGCTTCTCTAAAGATATTTGAGACTGTTCCACTGAGTGTTTCAAACCCAGCTATTACAGCTCATCGCTGCCCTCTATAACCTCAGACACAAATGTTCTAGCATGGATGCCTCTCAGTTGCAGCTGCCCATGTCTCCTTTTCTAAGTCTACCATGTTCAAAATTAGCACAATGGTCAGCAAAGCACAGACATCTGAAAAAGTTTATTGCCATGTCTCAGAAGTGAATTATTAGTTGCTTAAATGTAAGTATTCTGTTTTCATTTGCTGGTTTTCACATTTTTCATTCACAGTATGAATGCTAGAAGCTATGTTATCTCACAGAAACAAATGAGCAGAAAACTAATAGAATTTCAAAAGCAGAAGGAAAAATGCAAGCTTTTTACAATGCCTTCTAACCACAGAACACTCTGCTGTGTTACCCTTGCTCCTGTGGATTTTAGTCATGTGTAAAGATTCGTGCTTATGGATGTCATTGTTTCCTTTCTTGACTTTACAGACATTAGTTGAATATGGAGCAAATGTCACCATGCAAAACCACATGGGAGAGAAACCCTCACAAAGTGCTGAGCGACATGGGCACACGATGTGTTCCCGCTACCTAGTGGTGGTGGAGACCTGTATGTCATTGGCCTCTCAGGTTGTCAAGCTAACAAAGCAACTAAAGGAGTAAGTGTTTAGTTCTTAGGGTTCTTAGGGGTTCATTCTTAATACCATTTTTTGTTTTCAGTTTGTTAGCAGTGTCCACTTTCTGCTTCTCATATGAGTCATATTCCTCCCTTATTTTGCCATGCTTTCTCACTCCTTCACCTATAGTTTGTCAGCTGTTCTGCTTCTGGCATCTTTTTGTGAACTGAAATGAAGGGAATGGGAGTGAAAAGGGGAATATATACAATATAAATGTATACATAAGCAATCCTTTTCCCCATTGAGTGCCTTGAGATGACATCATTGCTGATCACAATTTTTGTTCATATGGCATGTTTCCTTTTATATACAGTTGGTGGCTCTTCACAGTTGTAATATTGGTTTTCAGTATTAGGAGGAAACAGAAATAGCAGAGCTTTTCATCTACCACAGGCAGTGAAAATGCCTTTTGAAAACAATATATATAATGAAACCATATCATGTTATGCAAACAGTGTGAACGATTGTATTGAGTGTAAACTCCATGGTTTTATTTGCATGTGGTTGAAAACAGGTGGCCTCTGTGACAAGAGGTCAGGGGGTTTCAGCCATTTCCAACAAAAGATCAGCTGAAGGACACAGCTGAGTTTATCATCCAAGCTGCTGATGTCTCTAAGGGAACGTACTTGAAAAATGGCAGAATATGTCAAGGAGGAGGGAACAAAGAGAGATTGAGGTAACAAAAGCATCAAAGGAGTTGCAGGTGCTCTGTGGTAAGGAAAAAACACCTACAAAGGAACTGCTGCCCATGCAGGAGCAGGCACACTCCTTGAGTGCAGTGGAGCCCTCGCATAAGTCCATGCCATATCAGTTGGATCCTGAATAAACTGAAGTGTGCAAAGCACTAGAGTACAGGAAGAGTGAGAAGGAAGGAGAGAAGCTGCTACACACTGTTTCAGACCTATGTCATTCACTGCATTCCTGAAAAGAGTGAGTGTAATCTGCAGTGATAACATGGGGATAGGAGAGTTGCCTAGAGTGAAGCCTGACAGTGAGGCAGGAAAGGTGCTTGGAGCACAGATGAAAGTGGTAAAAGCCCAAACAAGGGGAAGTTAGGTGTTTTATATGTTTTCCTATTTTTGTTTCCCAATACATAATCCATAAAAATTCTTCCTTCTTCTTCAATTCTTCCTAATTTTTGCCCCTATCTCATGGAGGTGGCTGCGTGGGTGCTTGCCTGCCACCCAGAGCCAACTCACCACAGCAATTCAGTTTTTATTACCATAATAAAATGAAACTTAAAAATAAACAAATAGTGCCATTTTATTATAATCAGGTACCTGTTTTGTAATTTTTTTAGGAGAGAATGGGTAGTATTAGTTCTCTGTCCTTACAGGTCTGCATAAAAATCCAAGTATAGCATGAAGTGCATGCCTGGAGCAACTTCTCAAGGAGCCTCATCTCTAATAATGTAGGAGAGTTTATTGGCTGCAGCACCTCTAAAAATCCCAACAGTATCTGAACAAAGTCCAGTTTACAGCCTAAGTCATTTTAAACTTTCTTATGTAGGAAAAGATCCTGCTTGGGCAGCTGAGCTAGTTTTGCTGTATTTACTCCACCTATTTCTACTGGTGTTCATGGACATTATTCTAGTTATATTCAAATCATGATGGATTACTTGACTGTTCAGGATAGTACTATCAACACACTAACCCTTATCTGCTTCCCTACTTTTCCTCAGCTACTGTAAACATGCACTGATTGTACACACTGCTTAATTTTCTGGGCTCCTTATCAACAAGGCATAAGAAATGCTCTGAATACTGTATGCCCCCAACCACTAGAAGACTGAAATGACTGATACTGTGCAAGAAGAACAGAGTACAGAAACTGTCTTAAATCAACACCTTACAAGATCTTTCTTCAATGGTCTGAAACCAAAGAAGAGATTAATATATTTCATTCTCTTCTTATGAGCTCTTCCAGACAACACAAAACAGTTCTATTCAGAAACCACCGTAATCCATCACACTCTCTGGAGTCATTCCTGAAGAGAAGTCACAAAAGCAAAACAATAAAATCACAGTCTGCCAAAGTCTTCACGTCTTACGGATCTTTGATCCAAAGCAGTTCATTTTAAAGATGAAAAACTGCAACAACAACAACTTCTGAGTTCAGTCTAGGTCCCCTTTCAGCAAAGATTTTATGAAAAAAGGAAACTATTTCTAACTAGAAAATTTCGATTAAATCTTCATAGGAGGATTGAGACTGTTCCAAGAAAATGAAGAAACAAAAAAAATCTTTCTGTAGTTAAAAAAGGAAAGTGGCCCACATAAATAAATAAATAAATAAATAAATACATCTGCTATTAACTTCAAAATAAATCTTTGGTTTTCATCTCTTGCTAATTACAGAACTTTGGTCAAACGAATACAATTTTCTGAACAATTTTCTGAGAGAACCCAGTATAGGCACAAAAATTTTTCACAGATCCTATACAAAGTACTGGTTGTTGTTCTGCTTTCACACAACTCTGTAGGCCTTACCAAGTCACTGTCTCACATTTTACAATTTGCCATGTAGAAAGGGTCTGAAGCTCTGACTGATGACAAGTTGAATGTGATCCAGCAGCATGCCCTGGGGTGCATCAGGTACAGCACTGCAAGCGGGCAAGGGAAGGGATGGTCCCACTCTGCTCCACCTGGCGTGTACTTGAGTACTGCGTTGAGTACAGAGTAAGGACGTGAAAATATTAGAAAACATCCAAAAGAGAGCTACAGAAATGATGAAGGGTCTAGAGGACAAAACATATAAGGTTCCTTGGTTTGTTTCACCCATAGGAGATTGAGAGGTGGCTTCATCACAGCCTACATCGTCCTAAATAGGGAAGCAGAGGGGCAGAGGCTTGGAACAGGCTCCTCAGAGGTGTTGTCACAGCCACAAGCTGCCAGGGCTCAAATAGTGTCTGGATAATAGTGTCAGACATAGGATTTGGATTTTGGGTGGTCCTGTGTAGAGCCAGGAGCTGGACTCAATGATCTTTGTAGATCCTTCCAACTCAGAATATTCTGATTCCATGATTCTATTTTCTAGCTATTATTAAGGCAACATACTATGAATGATGATACTTCATTAGATAATGCTTCACTACATTCCCTATTCAGTAACTAAACATTCTGATTTCATTTAGAATTATCTTCAGAATTCAGAATTATCTAAGGAGAGGTATCAGGTTCCTCAAATAGCACCTAGTGGGATCATTGTCTAAAATACAACCCTACGAATTTGGTATTGAATACCTTAAAGACTTTCTTACTTATACTTCTGTAGTGGTCTTGTCTCCTGAATCAGACTCATTTTAACACTTAATAATATTGTTGTTCCAAGGAGTTCAGATCTCTCATTTTCAGTGTTATCATAGGTATGTATGTTACATTTCTCTGGAGAAATGTCTGGCAGGATGTGTGTGTTTCTGTGTACTGTGGGGTGTCCATTAACAAGTTGAACTGTGAAAATGAAGGAGATGTTGATTCTCTTAGCACAATAAAATGTTTAACTGCAAAGAGGATGTTAACACTGTAGAAGAGGTGTCATACATTTCCATTAAAGCTAAACGTTTGAGATTTAGATATTTAGAAATAGAAGTTGAAGAACACATAAAAAGAAAGTCAAACAGATAAACCGTATCACAGTCTAATCTCAAGGAAAATTTCCTTGGCTCTCAAATGAGAGTGTCTGGGGAGTTGCAGTGTAAGCCAATGTTGACAGATGGTAGGAGTGATTTTAAAACAGTGTAAGGAAGTGTGTAGGCAAGGGAAAGGAAGACAGAAAACTAAAAAAAGTAAATATGTACATAAAACATGATCATGTTGTAATAAGTGATGGCAAGGCAGCATGTCAAGATCCCACCTTTATTTCTCTAGTACTTCTCAGATCCACACTTTACTTGTAACTGATACATTAGAAGTAAAACAGTTTGGTCAGCCTTGTAAGTACAGCCATTTGGATTCTTTCTGGCTTTGACATTGCCAGTTATATTAAGTTATTAAGACTGCATTTGGAACATAGTTAGATCTTCTGCTGATGGTATGTGAACTGAGAAAGAATCCAAATCAGTCTTGGAGAACAATACTGGATATGTAAGTCTAATGTGAACAAAAGTACTAAAAACATATTAGTTCTGCAGCAACAAACGTAGAACATGAGTGAAACAGACGAGGTCATATTTGCCTGCTGGGTTCTTATTTTTCCTGATTAGGTAATTAAACCAAACGTACAAATTGCATCCCAAGAGAAAGACAGTTTATATGCACAAATGAAAAGCTGAAATGAAAATTACTGTTTTCTGGTAGTTTCCCAATAATTCTATCTATCTCTGTGGTATTTGGGGGCACTGAAACTTACATTACCAAACAAGACTGAATGTTGTCTTGTGGTCAACAAGCTAAAGGGATGTTTTGATATTAAAATAAAGGATCAAAATTGGGAAGGGGTGGGGATGATGAGAACTTTTGTGATAAATGGATCTATTCCTTCATTTTCATAGCACTACTTGAAGATTTGCAGATTAACTTACTAGATTGAGACCTATAGAAATAAGTATTGTTCTTACATAAGAATTTGATGTAGTTATTGTTCTTAATAAGTAATGTTCTCACAGTTCTGTGGTAAGCTGAATTTCTGATATGGATGTCACTTTCATATTATTACCAAACTGTATTTACCACTGTAGTTTCTATAACATTGGCCTCTAAGATTACTTGCAAATCAGTGCCACACTGAAAGCAATAGACTTAATAGCAGGATGTGTAATACTACTTATAATGTGGATGCAGAGCACAGGCAGGACCTTCAGTAAGGTTGGGCAGTAAGCAGATGTGTCTTTTCCTACTCTTCTGGAATAGTGAGCTCTGTTGTGTATCTGAGGAAGGTTTTACCAGCCCTTTCCAGTAGGCTAAGACTCTCAGTACAATTGCAGGGAGAAAAGGACAGAGTGGTTGTTTGAACCACTGTTTAGCTGAGTAAAAGCTATCCACCGAATACAGGAAGTAATTTCTTAATCTGTCCCATTGTTCTTCCTTTTCACAATCAAGAGCCATGTGGCCCTGCTGTTGCTCTGAAATATGTTCATTTCTGGAATTTTATTTTCTGTAAGTCACTTGGTTCCCATGAGCTATTTATGATCCCACATTTGTCCTTGTACAAAGTTTAATAAGTAATCTCTCACAAACAAGTGCATCTTTGTGTTGGTATTGTACAGTGATCACAAAATGCCCTTAGGATTTTGGAAGTACAGAATCTCTGCTCATGCTGTTATTTATAAACTCATGTCTTTATCCATTAATCTTACCTGTAGGTGAAGAAGGCTTATCTTTGGAATGCAGTGTTGAACAATTTATCCTGTAGATTACTAACACTGACAGTTATAAAACTCAAGATCACACTGTCTTGCAGGCAGACAGTAGAACGTGTGACATTGCAGAACCAACTCCAACAACTTTTAGAGGCCCAGCGATCAGAGGGCAAGTCTCTGCCCACATCCACAAGGTAACATGACTGGAATTTCACTGTAGCATGGATTTGCACAGTTATCATGAGAAGTTGTGATCTGTCTAAATAATAGATGAGTTTTGTCGAAGTGAATGTGCTTCTTTTACCCTGTGGGCTTGAAGCTGAGAATTTGAAAGTGTGTAATGTTATATAAATATTGGACATATTGATTATGGAATTAATAGTTTCAGTTTTTCCCCAGAGTTAAAATCAGATTTACAGTGGAATAGATTGTATCTTGTGTTAGATTAATAGCAGAGAATCCTAGAAGCCCCTACAAATGTAATATGAAAGTGTGACCTTGTGCTGGTTCACCATACCTACCAGCTGTTACTCGTAAAGACAGTTGCCATCAAAACATGCTGTCAGAGTAATAAGATCCTTAAGCTCATTAAATCTTTTGCCTGCAGTAGCTCTTATAAAAGGCCAAAACTCTAGAAATTTTACATATTATTTATTCTCTGTCCACACAAGTCCCAGAAGTCGATACAGCCTTAAAGAGGAAAAAAGAGACTCTTCCAGCAGACACACAGCTTAGGGCCTCCTGATCTGTCCCTTAACTTCTGCCACAGGTTTCCAGTGTGGTGCATGGAAATCAAGTAAGCACACAACCTCCCTCTCAAGATGACACTGAAAGGAATGAAATAATTCAGGTGCAAATAGAGCTCAGTTTACCATTACCTTCTAATTCAGTTTCCTCTGCAGAAGGTGCACACAGTGTTTTCCCTTGTTTCATGGAGTCTCAAGGGAGTTAAATATATGTTAAAAGTAGAAATCCAGCTTAATTAAAACTTCTTCCACTGACATTGGTGGCCTGAACTCTGGGATGTCATGTATGAACCTGCAGTAGTGGTGATTGTTTTCTGTTCGATCTTGCAGAATTTTATGCATTGCTTTGAACAAGTACATCATATCCCCGAAGTTCATCCGTCAGTATTTCAGACAAGTGCAAGTAGTTACAAAATAGGTAATAAAGACACTGGGATAGGCGGTGCACTTCTTTAAAGGAACTTTGGCTACAGAAGGGATTAAAAATCCAAATTCCTGCTGAAGCAGAAAACCACACTGGAAAGAGTCTTTTTGTCCTTTTTGTTAGTACTCATGGTCTTTGTACTTCATATCTGCCAGCTCAGCAGGGACAAAGGGACCAAACGCTGTCTTCCAGCTCATTTGGTTTCTGTGATTTTTGCTGGCTGTACTTTCCATGTGGTCTTTCATCTGAGTACTTGTGAGCACCAGGACAGTTTCAGTATCAGATAAGAATAGGTGAGAGCAGATCTCTCATCATTCATTTTTTCTGTAAGAGAGTAGGTTTCAACATGGCTGTAGTTAAGTAAGTGAGTTTGAAAATGGCAACCTATTATTTTGAATTTGTTTTCATGGATGGTTGCTACTTCTTCTAATTAGAACTGACTTTGGGATATTGTCATCTTATAGACATCATAGGCAGATGTTAATCTATGAGAATCTAACAAACCTGTTGGCATTATCTATTTTATATACATGTAAATTCTATTTTGGTTTGCCCATTTTCCCACAAGGATAACTCAAAATGGACTGAAGGTGGATATTATATTCATGTGAATTTTGTACACAGTTTATGGACTTGGCAGGGAAGGAAAACAGAGAAGAGACAAAAGAAAAAGGAAAAAGAGATTTATTGATTCACTGCTTCACATCAACCTTAATTTTTCCACTTTACCCTTGTTTAAAGAAAAATTGGCTTAAAATAAGAACGTGGAGCATCAAAATCTGGTATACATCATGGGAAAAGAAATGGCCTGTGTAATTTCTATTTCTATTTCCATTTCCACTTCCTTACTATATATCATTTGCAGTGCTAAAATTAATTTATTGATCTAATAATACTGAAATAAATTAATGTCACTATTCACCTGCTTTTCAGTATTTCATGTCTGAAAAGGTTTGAGCGTAAACATACATGAATTTTTATGAAGTCTTATTTGGCTGCTGTCAGATGAAGCTTATATTTATGAAATCATTGCTCTACATAGAGCTGATACTTAGCGGTATTTAAAATCTTTATCTTATCTTTTAATCTTTATCTTCTGTAATGTGGGGTGACTTGAATAGTAGGCATTTGCCCTTTTGGCTTTTTTTTTCACCTTCTAATCTATGTCAGTTCCCACAGAAAGGCGACAGTAGTTTTGCAAAAGTTTCTCTGATAAACAAGTCTTCGGCATTGACATTATTCTTTTTCTTTTAAGGATTTTCCTTTGTAAAAGAAAGTGGAGAGACTTAAGTTCTAATTAGAAATGGAAGCAGGGTTACATCCTTTTCTCTGTAATCTTCATTCTAGCATCATAGTAATGAATTCCACGTGAGTAGTGAGAAAGAGGACAAGTAACAATAAGCTGAGACAGACTTGTAAACGGGAAATGACAGTTTTGCATTTTATATGTGCATTAATTTGGCCGTGGTATTTCCTCCTCTTTTTTTCTTTAAGCTCACCATCATCCCCTGCCTCTGGCAAACCCCAGTGGAAACCATCTGAAGCAGATGAATTGTCTCCACCGAAAAGTAAATTGAACGCCCAAGATGGGATTCAGATTCTTGGCAGCTTGGGAACTTCTAGTCGCACTCGAGCCAAGATGAAAGATGAGGACTCAGATAAAATCTTGCGCCAGTTGTTGGGAAAGGAAATCTCTGAAAATGTCTGTATGCAGGAAAAACTGACCTTGGAATTTCAGGATGCTCATGCATCCTCCAAGAACGTGAAGAAGATTTTGCCAGAGAAAAGGGAGCTGAAGTTAGCCAGACTGAGGCAGCTTATGCAGAGGTCTCTCAGTGAGTCTGACACAGACTCAGCTAATTCTGAGGATCATAAGAACACTCCTGTGAAAAGAACTGACAAACTAAGGCCTCAACCCATAGTGGAAAGTGTTGAGAGTGCAGAGAGTTTGCACCTGATGATTAAGAAGCATACTTCAGCAGCAGGGCGCCGCTTCCCTTTTAGTACCAGAGCTTCTAAGTCAGTGGATGGCCACAGCCCTTCCCCTACTTCAGAGAGCAGCGATCCAGATAACGAGGCTCAGTATCAATCTGGTACTGTACCTCAGGGCCAGTTTTGTGGAGACAGCTCTCCTTCCAGCGCAGACGGTGCTGCTGCTCAAAAGGTTGCCACCAGCCCTAAGAGTGCACTTAAGTCTCCATCTTCAAAACGCAGAACCTCACAAAATTTGAAACTCAGAGTGACTTTCGAGGAGCCTGTGGTGCAGGTGGAGCTAGCTGAGGCAGAGCTAAATGAGGAAAAGGATAAAGAACGGGGCAAAGCACTTTCACGGGCTCCACCCACCACTGGGGAACCATCGGGGGACCAGCTAAAAAGGCCTTTTGGAACCTTTAGATCCATAATGGAGACACTGAGTGGTAACCAAAATAATAACAACAACTGTCAAACGGCAAACCTGATCAAAACCTCATCGACGCTGCCTTTTTCGTCATTAGGAAGAAAGACAGCAGACAGCAAGGGAAACCCAGCAGCTCTGACAAAAGGAAGAAACAAGCCAGTGAGTGCACTGAAAGGAGCCTTTTTTTCCTTCTTTTTAAGTAATGAATGTTTGACAGCTTCTTCTTCCTACCTTCCTACAGCAAAAGGATATACACAAGTAATTTACTGTATTTGAGAAGTAGAAAACCAATCCACTGTTTTAATTTTAGAAGGCTTTTTTGAGGAGTAGCAGGCTTTGGTACACTACCAAAGTACATAGTCCATACTTTCAGTGCACATGGTGCACATATTCTGTACTGAAAGCTCTCCACGCAGACATGATTCATCTGGAAATGATATTAGATGTTGCTCTGAGTGAGAGGTCATAAAAACAGAATGCCATGTTCGAATGCATGGGATTTTGTGCAGAGTAAATACCTGAAGGACTAGACCAACCATGCTCTATGCACATAATGAAGCCAACAGGATGAAAATTAGTGGCAGAATGTAAAAACAGCGGAAGAGGTTCTCCCTGCTTCTATGCAAACTACAGCCATCCCCTAAGTATCTAAGCTGTCAATACCCAACCTCCTTTGCAGCCTCCTCCCCAGAGCACACAATCTTCCCTTAGCAGAGCGTATGGTTGGTCTATAGCAAAATGGACTGATTCCCCTCTCTGCAGTGGGCAGTGTGCTTTTGGGGATCACAGCAGAATGAGGGATGTCTCCAGTTATAAGTCTAGCTCTTCTGCTCAAAATCAGAGAGAAAATAACTTGAATAAATGTATCTTCTGAGAGTTGGAGGTGGGAAAGACTGTGAGCACAGTGTGTTTGTGGAGCAGAGAGAAGTTCAGGTATCTGGAAATCTAATAAGGAAATGAGTGAAAGGCAATGGTAGATAATTTAATCCTCTCTGAAAGGCTGTGTGGAAGGGGGGTGGATGGAAAGACATGAGGCAAAAGAATAAGTTCAAGATGAAAAAAAAATAAAGAATGTAAGGCAGACTAGATGTAGGAAGAGGGATAGTGAATTATATACTGCAAAAAGTATGATGAGGTAATGGGAGAAAAACACAGGAAAATCTTAGGCACAGAGCAGACAACATGAATGTGGAAAAGATACATCTGAAACAGAGAACTGGGAAATAGTAACAAATCCATATTAATGGGTGCTACTAAAAGCACATGGTATCAGAATGTGAAGTGAATTGAAAATTTCCGAGGAGGTCTAATAGGCTAAATTGAAGTGGAAGTGTATTTATTAATGTTCAGTTGGAGTCGTTGTATGAACTGCTAATTTGCATATCACTCAACTGAATTGCCATAGAAGTCTTTTCTTAACCCAGTGGCAATTTATTTTTCAAAAGGATGGTTCCAATTTTGTGGTGATAAAGAATCTCCCTTCAAAGGCATTCTGATGGAGTGCAGTCTCATGAGTGTTTTTCATAGATCCCAAACAAGTTTAAAGAGTTGAGTAAGATAATTCTAACAACATTGTCACTTGCGCTGCGAAATGCACATCACTTGTGAAAACTCTGCTTGTTTTTGTTGTTGTTATGAACATCAGAATTATAGGAGGAATATATTTTCATACCTACCTAAAAGACCACAGCATATACCTCCAAGAAGAAAAAGATTCAGCCTGATTTACTAACTTAAAAAGAAATGTGTTAAAATGCTGCCATGGCCATTTGACTGCATGTTTTGATAGATTTCCTAGTTATGCATGTGGGAAGCTCAATGCATGTTTCTGACTGATCTGATATTGTACTTCCTTAGGGGCCTTGCTTCAGCCACACCAATCTTTCCTCTAGCACACTGAACGAAGAACATCTGTGTAACTATGCTTGGTATGTGCATGGAGATATTTATCATCTCTGTTGCTTTGTCTTCTCAAATTGCATGTGTTTTCTAACTTCATAACTGAAATAACAGAATTGATTGATGCACAAGAAGGGAAATAAATAGATGAGTAGAACATCTCAATTCCTAGAAAAGCAGAAATTTATGAAGGATTTTTGCTGATGTCACCATTGAGCTGGAGATTTCAGTTCCAAACAGGCGTAAAAAATAGTCACGCTCATAAATCCACTAGAGAGTATAGCTTACTTTGGCTGAGTATTCAGCCTCTGTTGAATGAAGTGAAGTACCAGATGACACTGGAAACTAAATTTCCTCTCATAAGGTGAACAGAAACACCACAGTTCTTCTCTAAATTGAGAATATAGAGAACATGAGGCAGGATGCTGTACGTTAAGTCCAGTGCTCTCCTGCTTTTATAGATTTTTCTTACTCTCCCTCAGACTTTGAAGTTAAATCTGCTTTTGAAAAGTTTGATGACTTTGACTGCATTTAAACTCTTAAATGTATTCCATGAGGGCTAATCAGGCAGATGGAGACCAGTCCCTCAAAGTACATAAAGACATGTTGGAGAAAACATTTGACAAAATATACGTTTGTTTTACAAGCAAATTACTTTTAAAAATTAGCTCTCATCATTTATCAACTGTTCTAAATTAGTGGGATGATCATGGTTTTTTGTTAAGCTGAGACGTAAATCCTTTCATTAGATCTGGAAATGACTGTATTTCTCTTCAAAATTATCCATTTGAAGAAACTTCTGAGAAAATTATAAGCTAATCATGCTGCAGTTCAGAAGCTTAAATTCCTCACAAGTTACTTTTTTTCTAAAAATCTAATAAATTTTTTTGTTCACTTTTTTTTTCCTACTGTCAGGAGCTTCCCATGTTTAAAAACTTAATTTCCATAAAGCGAAGGAAGGGAAGTTCTGAAATCAGCAGCAAGATTTATGTGAATCCAGAAGCAGAACTGTAAAGTTTCCTAGAACTTTAATTGTGCTGTGAAAACAAGGGAAATTCCAGCATAGAAAGCTGCCTGCAGAGCAGCAGTTTGAGGGAGCATCAGTGAACAGCCTCCAGTACCCACAGTGTGTCCAGGCTCATACACAGCCATAATCTTGTTCTTTTGTTGGAGCCATCCCATAGATTTCGTCAGTTGCTGTAATTTGCTGTTGCTTTATGTAAACTCTTATGTGAGCAGGGTGGCAGTTCACCCAAGGCAATAAGAGAGAGTACAAATTGGCTGCAGCTGGGCCCCTACATGTTGCCATCCATGAGGCACTGTGATCCACCGTGCCCTGGAGCTGCTCTACTTCTCCATGCTCCCATGGCAATGGAGCGTGTGGAAAATCAGAGTAGAAAACAAGGAGTGTGCAATTAGAATTCAGCTTCAAGGTGCAGTTATTGTACCCAGAGACTAGGACAGAAGTGGGCAGATTTTGTGCCAGATTAAGTGGCATAAAATTTCTAAAGTTCATGTAAAAACCTTTTGCTCGTCTCATAAATCAGAATGCAGGCATGCAGCCCCTCAGAATTTCCAAGCCAGCCTTTGTGGTATTCTTCATTAGGCTGCTGCATGCTGCCCTCTACCCAGTGAAACTTAAGTACTGGAAAATCATCACCCTCAGGTGCAGTGCCAGTCCTGCGTGTGTTGGGAAGTCTGTATAATTACCATCTTAGAAAAGTTTTTAAAAAACAGCCATTCTGGAAAATAGTGCAGTTTTTGGTGTTTAAAACCTGTGCAGATAGTTATATTCAGAGGCTTTATTACTGGACACAGTCCTGAAATTGTTTTAACTCTAGATCTCTTGTATTTGAGATTTTATTAGCGTATTCTGAAATCTGAAATTGTTCTGCAAAATCTACCTAGAATCAAATGATGTTCTGTCCATCTATTATCAGGTTCTTTTTCTTCAGCTTCTGTTATTTCATTTGTTTTATTGTTTCAGGATGTACTCAGGTACATCCAGGCCACGTAGTTTATTTTATTCAAGTTGGTTACAATGAATAGTAGAGAATAATATCAAAGTTTCTAGAGTCCTTTTGAAAATTGAGACACCCTATTTTTCTTAAGGTTCTAGAGTAAATTTGAGATGTGTGAAACATCTTATGACATATTTTCTCCTTTCAGAAGGAATGGTTGGTTGCTTATATATTACGATGCCAAGCAAATGCTTGTACTTTTTTCCATCTCTCATATATGCCAATAAACTGGCTTCTTTTCCCACTCTTTAACTAATGGAAGATCTGCATCATATCAGTAACTCATCATATCAATACAAAGCCTCTTATTAGCCGCAGCTATCAGTAGCTAAAACTGCTTCATACATCAGGATCAATTAGCTGAATCTACTGTTAGGTTTCTATCAGACAGTATGCTGGGCATGCCTCTAAAGTAGCAAGTGGATCTAACCTTCAAAATTTCTCACTGCCACGTCTAGTGCTGGGAAAATTCCATCTTCATCCCAAATGTGAGTTCTAGGAAAAAGATGCTTATCTCTACATTTAATAAACTAGTTATTATTCAAACTAGTGCAGTGTAAAATCAGTGTAAAAATAATTTAAGTCTGGACCCACAGAATTTATGGATGTTCTTTTCTGAGTCGCAAGTTTCTAAGTTTAAGACAAATATTTTGTACACAACCTTGCCATTTGGTCCAGGTTTTTTACCATCAGGATTTATCCTTTGCAACCACTATCCAGCTTGTCATGGTTGCATTGTAGGAGCTTTACTGCAGTCGTTTCTGAAAAGAAGACATAACTTCATTGAAAGTTGCTGTGGGCTGGACAGTTGGTCCAAAATCCTTCATCTGAAAGGTTAATTGAAGAGAAGGAGAGTAGGCTGGGGTCTCGGGAGAAGGCAATGTGAAAGGAACTGAAGAAACAGCGTTTAGTTCTCCTACCTTAACTAGAATAATATACACAGTTGTCATGTACACAATTGATAGATTATAAAATTAATTGTTTTAATTAAAGTTTACGTATGGTGGAAATAAAAATATACTGTAGATAAATAATTGTTTTCTGTGTATGTAATAAAATTCATAATTGTTTCAACTAATATGTAATTATATTGTTAAATGTGATGTAGTCCCAGTATTAAAAAGAGGCATGTTTTCCCTACTTCTTGAAGCAGACACATAAAGAAAGTCCAGCAAGCTACCTTCTGTAGATGAGTTCCTTCCATGTAGTGTAAGGAACAAACACAACACAGGTTCTGTTTGTTGTAGTGGATCCTTTTGTCTCTGTGTTGCTATTTCCTGAAAAATATAAGAGGTTTTAGGCTTTCTGTCCATTATTTCCAGAACATTTGGCAGCATACTAATTAGTGTTCTGACTTAAAAAGCTCCTCATCTTTCTATGGCTTTCCATCTTTGATTGCAGAATAGAAGCTACATGAAAGTCAGTAATAATCTGCAGTATTAAGAACTAATGTGTGTAGTACCTGTCTAGATATAAAAAAAAAAAAAAAAGTAGCTGAGAGTTTAATATTTGCAAATGAAATTAAATAGGGAAAACAAGCACAAGACAAATCCTTCTATATTGTTAGTGTCACTATGAGTAATTTTCTTCTTTTTTCTCTCCAGGCATGATAACATCAGTAGGAAAAGCCAGAAGTCTTACAGTCAAAAGAGTTCAGAAGAGACGGACCTGCAGGAACTCTTCCTCTAAACCGTATCTTGTGATGTCTCACTTTGTCTGAAATGCCTGAAATGAATCCCTTTGAAACACTGATATGAGACATATCCCTCACCAGCAAAACAGCAACTGTTAGGATGCCTTAATTCGTAGCAGTTAGACCATATTCATAACTTTTTTTATGATATATGTGTATATGTAACTTGTTTGTAAACTGTACTATGTAAAGGCATGGGTGAGCAAAAGCAACAATTTGAGAATTGCTGTGACACAGGCAACCTCCAAAATGTTGGGCCACAAAACACATTTTGTACTTTGTCTCTTGCATGGATATGTTGTCATATATCTTTTGTCCCCTTTGTCAATGAAATATGCTGTCAAAGTTTCAGTCAGGACTCTGCCTACTCAGCTCTTCAATGAGACAGAGGCAAAAGCATTGATTCAAGTAAGTTTTGTTTGTTTTTATTTCTACTTTTTGTAAAAAGGAAATAAAGACACTGTTAAATAGAAACGCTGAGTTTAAATATTTCTCATACTTCACTCTTTTAAGCTTCAGGTATTGTTTTTTCCAGATACGTTTGATAGTGAGGCAATATCCAGCATCAGAATTTTAGTACAGACATTCATCTGAATGTTTATTTAGTAGTCCCCTTTCAGACTTAAAATATGTAGAAAAAGCAATTTTAATTGCTTTTATAAAATGCATAAATGCAATTTTAAATTACCGTTTATTGTTACTTGCCAAACACTGGCAGTATGCTTGGCTCACCAAATGACCATGACCATGCTCCTTCAAAGCTGTCACGATCCTTTTATTGAATTCACTTGGAACCTTTCGGAGAAAGTAAATATTCAACATCTTATTGAATTCATTTTGTTTCTTGTAAATTATCAGTACATCCTGTGGGTGTGTCAAATGCAGCACAACATCAAAAACAGGCTAGGAAGCAGCCTTCAGCTGAAGCATTAATATATACCATTTGCTTTATTATGATTATATTGAGCCATTTGAAGACTGGTGTGGTTTGATGAGGAAGATCTACATACATGAGAATTTATTTTCGTGGCTGGGAAGTCAAAGGAAGTCTGCCAAATAAAGTTTTCTCACAAAAAAAAAGATGTACCAGATGTACCACAGAGCTGAAATAATGCCAATTAAATTCCTGCAATTACATAGCTATTAGGTAAATAATATAGACAGCCAGGAGGATTTTGATGAAGTACAACGGAGTTACTTCTTTGCAGTTTCTTATGCCTGTTTTTCACTGTGCTTTTAACTTTAGGTTTCCTTTCTAGTTGATGAGGATACATAGGGGCTTCCTGAGTGTGATTCATCCCACCTATTTTAGATACCTCATTTATAGGTTTGCCCGTCCTGTCCTTCTTACTGCAGGGGAATTGGAGTTAGCAGAACTATTGGAAGAGTTACTTAGCGGTTGGATACCTGTAGTTAAATGATAGGCAGGTCCCTCTTTGGTCACTCTTCGGAGTGATGTCATGTTTGGCAATACAGTTACCATACACTAAGATGACCGAATGCCCCAAACACATTACTTACAGCTTTTGGACAAGCACAGACTACTACTGGACAGAATGGAGCCAACTGAGAGATCAGGAAAAAAAATACAGCTTGAAATAACAAGAGCATCCCCTTACAAAAATGAAATTCTGAGTTTCTTTCCACAGTTCTTATCTGTGACTTGGCAGCACTTTGGTTTTTGAGCTAAAGTAATAAACCTAGCACTCTAGCTGACCTGAACTGTGTTGTTTAAAAAAATAACCAAACCTCCAAAAATATCTGTCAGCCGGGAACAGCAGTGCCTATAACCAGGCCTCCCATCATCTCTGTGTGTATAAGAAATCTATATGCAGTGAGAAGAGACATGTGCTGCAATTGCCTTTGTGCTGAAAGAGAGGGAAAGAAATTCTATATCTGGTGGATGAACTCAGGACAGGTTGGTAATCTGTGCTTTTGAGAATGTGATGAGCATTGACTGTGGTGATGCAATAGCAGAAGTGTGGGTTAAATGACAATTTCTGAAGGAGAAATATGCAACTTGAAAAAGCAAACATACCACATGTGTGAAAGGTTTTATAAGCTTTATCAATTGCCTTTAAAATGAATCACCTGAATCTTTTTGTCTTGTTTGACAGCAGTGGGCAAAGGCTTCAAGGACAGTTTTCAGCCCTAAAGAACTGTGCTGAATAAAATGTAAAAGCATGTTTAGTGATCTTGAGCCACTGGAGATCAGTAAAGGCCACTGTAGCTATTTAATGTCTAGTTGTAGCAGGGGATAAATCTGAACTGTGAAAGGATTTCAAATAAAGTGTAAATACCATCAGTGGTGTCAAATCCTGGAAGAAAGAATTGGCTGGATGTGACCAGTGGGAATTTAAGATTCACCTACACTGCTGGGCTTCTTTCTATGGAGGGTACTCATACACAGCAGGCAGTGAATTAAGTTACACCAGCATTGTAGGACAACAGGAGATTACTAAATGAGATAGGATCAAGGTGCCAAAAGACACTGAGGGTTCTTGGTTAGCAATTTCTGTTAATAACCACTGCTGAGTCCCAGATAGCTCAGTACAGCTGGAAGGGCCTGGGAGTTTGGAGTGAGAGCTACACTCACTGCTTTCCTTCCTCCTCACTGCTCTGAGCACACTGGGCTGCAAAGCTGTTGCTGACTTGATGCAGGCATGAAAAACAGTGCCTTTAATGTATTATCCCAGGAGAAGATGAACTCATGTATAAACTGCTCTTTTTACTGTTCCTAATTTGTAGATTGTTTCCTACCTAAGGCCTCAAAGCCTACACATGGTATACTGTGATGTCCCCTATCAGAGAAATGCTGATTCTGTGATCTTCAGCAGGCTGAAGTGTGTGCCTTTTGTATTTGTATCCTTAGCAGCTATAGAATCCCGGTGCCATAGCTCCTGTTTGGTCTATAGACCTCCAGGCAGATCCCCTTAGCATGAGTCGAAGTCAAGCTTCTGGCAACAGAGCATAAGCATTTCTAGAGTTGATCAGGGGTTTTTCAGCAAACATCTTCAGAAAATATCGGTTCACCATAGCTTCCAACAGCAGCACAAAGCCTATTTGATTACATTCCTTGTCAAAAGGGCTCTCCCCTGCCCCCTGGGAAATTTCTGGTCAAAAGGAGACAGTGAAGTAATTTGCAAGTGACCACTGTGCATCACAGTAATGCTGTATCTGTGGGCAGCAGGGGCTGGTTTTCATATTCACTCACCCACAGCAATTGCAGGATAAGACCTCCATGTGTAAGTCCTGTAGGTTTGTAACAAAGATGATGAATAGGGCATATTATAGAATCATAGAATCATAGAATCACTTGGGTTGGAAAAGACCTTGAAGATGATCGAGTCCGACCACAACCTAACCATGCTACCTTAACAACCCTCCGCTAAATCACGTCCCTGAGCAAGTGAGAGCAGTATATGAGAGCAGTAGAGCAAGTGAGAGCAGTATATGAGAGCAGTAGTGAATTTCAGTTTCACACTGCACAGCTCAATGATTCTGGAGAATGAAGTCATTATCCAAAATGAATGAGAGTAATCTGCTAAGAGCCTTGTTTTAGTGATAGGCCAATATTGGTTTGTTTGTTGCATGTGTTTGGGATGGACAGCATCTGGATACACGTGGTATGACAACTGCAAGCACAGCACTTTATTTCATCAGTGGAGCACTGGACTGTGTTTTGTTCTGCATTACTGAAGTAGCATTTTAATAATACTTCATTTGCCCTTTAGTCTCCAGGGGCAAATGCACCAGTGTCCTAGATTGCAGATAAATAAAATAACTACACATAACATAGCTGGTATGTGGACAAGGTAGAGACAAGGTAGGAAAGATCAGATTTAGTGAATGAATGAAACAATCATTCAGAAATCATGTAACATCAGGCTGACACAAGATTAATGGCATAACAAAATGTAAATGATAGAGGGAACAAACAAACAAAAAAACCACCTCCCAAATCCTCTTACTTATAACAAAATGGTAACTGTCTCAAATTCTACTGTCAGAGAGGTAATTCATTGTATGTTTTATCACCTGCTAGTACAGCAATGCCAGAATATATCCTGTGCCAGGCAGGAATTACAGATTGTGGTGGGACAACTTTTGTTCGCTGGTAGAATAGGATTCAGTTCATGGTACCTCAGAAATTCTTTTTTACATTTTAAAAGCCTACTTGGTGAAAATTGGGCAGAAAGGACTATGAAAAATGTAGTCTCTGCATTTGTAGCATCAAAGTGTCAGGCTTAATTGTTTGTCATGAAGTGGTTCCTCAATGATATTTTCTCAAATTATGGGACATTTCCTATTGAAACATCAGAAATATCTTTCTAACTGTATGTCAGCCCAAGTATACCCTCTTACATACCTAGCTTTTGTATAATCCTGCTTTTCATTTCATGTGTGTTTTGGGGTACAAAGACTAAGTCTTAAGTGAGTAGGTAGCTGTGCATGAGAAATAACACAAATAGCACATGCCCTCTGACCAAAATGTCTGTCAAACATAAAAATTTATTGAGTATAAATTGCAAAAGTAAAAAAAGACCCAGCATTGGCTGACCTACAGTTCATCCTCTGCCTCTGTACAGTATCACTGTCATATCACTTTCTTGCATACACCGAACATGTTTGCCTTCCTTTACCCATTATTTCTTCATTATATTGATCAGTAAGTGCATCTTTGACCCAGGTATCAGAGACTGCAGTCAGGACAAATAGCACAGGTTCTTAATGTGCCACATAACCTCTTCCAATTAAAAATAATGTATGATACATATGCAGCATCCACCATCTATCTCCCTTGCATACATTTGATAATGCATTTCCAGCTTCCCAGATACCACAGCTTTTGTAGCTTGTGCTCTTTTTGTGTAGCATATATGGACTGCTATAAATACCAGCTCAAGACATCTGTTTCCTGAGCAGAATGTTGCTCTTTGTCTTTGACATCTGTGCAGCAACTTCCTTTCCCACTCTAACTACTAGGTGTTTTGGTAATATGCTTACCACCAAGCAGCATGCAGCAGGAAGGAAAAGATTTATTCTGGGTATATTTGGGAAGCAGATAAGAAATCCAGAGGCCATTAGAACACTGAGCTAGCTTTTAAATAACTCTGGTCAGTCAGTAATACTGCTCCAAGAAAAGATAAAATAAAATCACATGGGTCTGAAAGGGAAGAAAAGAGGCCTGAACATACAGGTATGAATACAACCTTACATGTAGATGCATACAAATTGCTGTTAAAACTCAAAAACCTGCAGAGTAGGAGCCACATCATGTGTCTGGCAATGCAGAAAACTGTGACTGTACCGTGCTTATGTGTCTGTGCATGCATACAAAGAGATTAGACAGCTATTTCAAAGTACTATGAGTAGAATAAGATTATAGTCGTATTTTACTTCTAAGCTGTGGGTACAGACAGCAAACTTCGAGCGATATATTTAACAAAGAAGCACAAAACTGCACATGTTAAAACATAAGGAAATAATGATTATGAGTTATTTACTGGAGGAAACAAACTAACATAGATAACTTCCTTTCAGTGCACAACTAAATAGTAGGCTGGGAGCAAACTGCCTCTCTATGTTGCTCTATGCATTGTCTACCACGTGTAAAACAAGCAGCAGTGAATATAGAACAAAGGGGATGGAGGTTATGTGTTAGCAAAACTTTCTGCAAGTAATGATAGCACCAGAATCAATAGCCTGAGGGGGAAGATGTGGGAGAGTCGTAATTGGAGGACTTGAAGAACAGGTGGGAGAAACAACTGTCATAAGTGACATGCCAGAGACAGCCATGAGAAATGTCATGGGGCAGGCAGGTGAACTCAGCTGACCTCCTGAGATCTCTCTCAGGCTGCTCTCTTCTAATGGGTCTGTGATTCAACAGTGGCAGAATCAGCTTAAGAGAGGAGAAAACCATTGAGGTCTTTGCAATTCATGACTTTTATAGCACTGTCAGGAGAACCAGCATTCTGCCAGAGGTTTGTGATATGGCATTTATTATCTGAGAACACTGATCAAATAATACCCACATATGGGTTTGCTAAGGAATCTAATAGGTGTCATAAATTTAGCCTTCCTTGAAAATGTCTGCCTGAATTATGAAACATGTTTCTGGACCATTAAAAAAAAAAAACAAAAAAAAAACAGGTAGGTTTCTTCTCCAGAGGGTGAGGCCAGTTTTCACCACATGCCACCCTTTTGAGACATAAGAAAAGGTTTTTGTCCAGGATCCTCTGTTTTCACTGTACACATAGTAGTAGAGCAGGAGAAATGAAGAGATCACTCACTAAAAGTGGTACAGACTGAGCGATAAGGATGGGCCTCCAGCAGCAACTGAAGTTGCCCATTTTGATGAAGAAGAGCTGCCACTGGCAACAGGAGCAAATGTGGGATGGCAGAGTGCCAGAGCTGGTGGTGATCCTGGTCCTGTATCTAGCCCATTTCCCCTATTTCTCATCCTTATTGCTGAAATGAGGATTCTATCTTCCCTTTGCTGGAGGTTTCCACAAAAAATCAAGACAGAGATATCACATAAGTAAACAGTACTACACTCAGAAGCATGGGGAAAGGTTGAGTTCTTGGCATGGAGAGGGTGCATTGGCAAAGGACTCTTGCAAGCCAGACTTGCTGCCAGCTTCTGGGAGAAGAGGACCACTGAGCTGCATCCTCAACAACAGCTGCTTCCCAAGGCATTCTTACCTCTGCCTAAGCAACACTGCCTGGACACCCACAAGGCAGCAACAAACAGCATCATAGTGCTGCCCTTGTTAGGCTGGTTTCTTGCCAGCTGCCTGCTTTGCTGGGGGTGGGAACGCAGCCTGTGCACAAAGCAAGAGCTGCATTGTGGAAGCGTGTGTGTCAAAGAAGCTGTTTGTGCTCCTGATTTTTTGAGGGAAGAGTTTGTAGAAAGCAATTGGGTAAGTCTGCTATGCCAGATCTCTTGGGACGTTGTTTGGTGGTGTGTGCTGCACTTCTCTATTTGCTATTGGAGTTGGGGCCTGGCTTGCTGATATTGCTCAGGAAGGCCACGTGTGGCACTGTGCAAAAGGTTGTTGTCTGCCTCCAGGACCTGTATGTACCTGGGCAGAACCAAGCAGACCAGACACATTACTTTGGCCATTCCCTATGAGAAGCAATGACCTACATCTCAGAAAGAGCTGCACCCCAGCACAGAGCCTACAGCAGCTGTGGCTCAATGCAATACTTCTTCAGGTGCTTGATAATGAGAATGCCTTTAGACCACTCTTTTATATGACACTACCACTCATAATTGTACTTGAAATACATAAAATCTTAATAGTAGGAAAAAATCTCCTCTCAATACTTTGCCTATAATTTTCAGTGAGGAATGTTCTCAACTAAAGACACTTGGAAGTCTTGCTCTCTCGAATGCTTCTTCCTTGGCGTCCTCTCTGCCACTTCTTCTCTGAAGCCATTTTCCTTCTCTGCTATGAGATGGATAGGAGACAGACCAGTGTATTTAAGGGCAACTCCAATTCCAATTCTGAGACTGAAAATTGCCTTCCAGTGACATCCAGTGTCCAGTGGCAGCACTGGAAATTGTTTTCAGCATTTTTCTGTGGAACTCTATTATAATCTTACAAACGTGACAGTAGTGAATACAGATACTTAAAACATACATTAAAGTGTTAAAAGACACCACATACAAAGAAAATTCACAAATTCCAGCCTAGGTATCAACATTGGACTTTTTTTCTGGAAAATAACACTGTATTTCCATGAACAAAGATAAGCATCAGAGGCCAGAGTAAAAGAAACAGGAAGAAAATTGTTTTCATGCTGTAGCAATAAAACACTGTCCTTGTTTGCATTTTATTATACTTTTAAAACAATTGTAAAAACTGCACATGTTTCTGGTAGTGTTTAATAGACAGAACATCCATATGGGGATTAATGCTTATGTGTGCCAATGTAATTTGGAGATTTATTTATAAAAGTTTATTACTAGAAAATTAGTAATGGTATTGATTTCCTTTTTTTTTTTTTTTTTTTTTTTTTTTTTTTTTTTTTAATTTTGGGGGTACAAAAATTTGCTCCATCTGAGAGAAAAAAATGTTGTCATCTTTAACAAGGTGTTGTTCACCCCCTTTCCTGCCTTTTTCAATAGGGGTGTGATTTTTCTACTTCTACGTAAGACTTCTAGGGCAGAAGTTGTGTATGTTTAACAGCTGTGTTACGTGCTCAGAACAGTGTTTAAATAGGACTAGGCCATATCCAGTGGCAGCTGAGGAGAACAGAGTTTGGTGTTGATTAAAACAAAAATAGGTAAATCGTTTGGAGTTTTCCAGTGCATGATATTCAAGGGACTTGTTCCTCATGTAACAGCATGTTTTAAGGCTGTCAAAGGTCACCATCTCCTGGGTGATGAAGGAAGTCAGACATGGGAACTGAATGAATTTATTTTGAGAGTGGAGAGAGCACAGGTATCCAGAAACAAGGGAACTCCACTTCTAACAGGCTGATTTTTACACCTCTACCATGTAGGCAGGCACTTTTCTAAATAAATAGAATTTAAGATGCTGCACAGGTAAAAGATACAACCTACTAGACTAGCAGGTGTTGTCTGATATTTTGTGCTCTTTGTATGCATTTCTGTAGCAAATTGTGTAGACAATCATACACTTCACGTTCAGAAAAATTGTAGTTTCAGAATGTGAAAGTATGCAGGGCAAGACGCTAGTGAGCTGCACAAGAGATATCTCAGGAAACAGTTTTCTTAGGAGCCAAAATTTTCCTAATGATATAATTAAAATTTGAATCAATACGAATTTGGAAAGGAAAACTCTTTTTAAAAGTTAGATTCAAACTGTGTGGATTTAAGCTTTATTTGGAACCCTGTGACTGCAAAGTCATGTCAATGGTACGACACATTTGCAGCTATCCTTACAGTATTAGCCTCAGGTCAGCAGCCAGCTCCAGCTTTTGAAATATAGCTCTGCAGTGTGGTCCAGCTTCTGGCAGGAAGCAATGATAGGAGCCTATTTCAGTAAATGATTGACAAACCACTGCTGCAGGGATGGAGATGCCAAAAAGTCACGGGCAAGAAGGTAGACCCTCTTTACATATGCTCCTGAGAAGAAATGTAGAGGTTGGAAGGGACTCCATTAACTACAGGCCTCCAGTTAGACTATGTGCTACTGATCACAACCCTCCGAGCTCTGCCAATCAGACAGTTCTCAATCCACCTCACTGTTCATTCCTCCATTCTACGCTTACTCCCATAAGTAAGCCATGGGAGCAAGTGTCAGAAGCCTTGCTGAAGTCATGGTACACAACACCCACTGCTCTCCCTCCATCTACCCAGCCAGTCATGACATCATAGAAGGCTATCAGGTTGCTTGAGTGTGATTTTCCCTTGGTGAATCCATGCTGACTACTCCTGATAACTTCTTTTTCTTCCACTTGCTTGGAGATGGCATCCAGAATGTCACAGCCAAAGGTGCTGGCCATGGGTACTAAAGCATCACCAGGACTGGGAGATGGGAGACTGGGGCTGGGAGATGGGTGCTGAGAGATGATGGGAGATGGCTGCTGATCTCTGTTTGCTTCTGGGCAATGGAGGGAGAAGTGAAAGTGGTTGCAAGTCAGCTGAGGGGAAGTGCTCCCAAGTAGGAATCAGGAGTTATCTTTTTTTTATTTTTCAATAATGTGTTAATACAAGATTTTCATAAACAACACACTTTGACTAAATCTGTCAGTTTGCAAGTACACACTTGGAGTGCAGCCTTACTCATATCTAACTCAGAGGATGCCAGAGACTTTTCCTTGAATGACAGGAAGCTGCAGTTAGTACAACTGTTGCATGTACATTATTATTTAATTGTTTCTATGTTTTAAACTAATAAGTATGTCAATTTTGATGGACAGAGAACCAGGGGAAAACACATCCTTTTTAGTAACCATGATTCTTGTCATTGGGAAGATAATGTTCTTGTCAAACAGGAAGATCACCTCTGCTCAGGTTCCAGGGCCCAACACCTGATAGGAGGTGAGGTCAGGTTGTGGATGAGGAACTCAAACCTTCCCTGCTTCATTAACCAGAACAATGATTTAGCAATCTAGAGTGGCAATGACTGCTGAGGGGAAAAAAAAAAAATAATCTGCCAAATAAGAATCACAGTATTGGCCCTGGCAATTGGCCTGCAGATCTCAAAAGCATCGTGATTATCTGGCTGACCAAGGCTAATTAATACCCTCTGCTTTCAAGAATCAGGATTTGCTAGCTGCCTACATGGTTAAACATCTCCGTTCTGGTTTCCATCTTACCTTATTGAATGGAAAGAAGAAATTGGCAACGTATTGATTTGCAAATAGCTGGGTTGTCAGACACTGTTTTTCACTGCACTCTCCCTTCGTGCGAGTACCCTGATTCATCTCAGAGCAGAACCAGCCTTTAATGGCCAGCATAAAGCGGGCAACAAAGAAACCTGTAATACAAAACACACGCACGAAATCTGTCATTTCTTGTAAGTACAAACCACATTATGGGAGGAATAGATTGCTTAGCACTCACTTCAGCAGACACAGTACCATTTTCAGCTATTCAAACACCATAATATAAAAAGATTTTTAAAATATGGAGAGGGAAGACATGAAAGCTTTCAAAACATGGAATTGTTCTCTAAGGTAACTAAAGTCATTTAATGAGGAATTCTGTTCTGTTCAGAGAAGAGCTTACGTGTATGGCTCTGGTCTTGATTCATTTTGGCTATTGCAACTGTTTTAATTTCAGTTTGGAAAAAGCACTCCATATGGCAGTTTTATGAACCATTTATTTTTCAGCATTGAAGTGACTGCCATTTGTGGATCGTTCTGGCCAACAGGATTACCTTGTTGTTAATTGCTTGGATTTGGCTTTCTCAGAAGTATTTCACATTTAAGAATAAGCTCATACAGACAAGAAGGCACATACTGGCCTTCTGTTCCTCCATTCCCCCTCAGATTTGCTAGGTTTCTGCTAGTTTTTACATAGTGGGTAAAGTGTTTGCAGCAAGTACGTGTTTTCACCCTGGTGTAATGTGAGCTGGGTGTTTGTGTGCAAGCCTTAGCTTAATTTGCTTTAGGAAATATCTGTGTTAGTGCAAACAGCAAATTAGCTTGCTTCTGAGGACAAAAGCCCAATGTATATCTCTTTTGAGCAACCATTCTAGGATTGCTTTAGGAAACATACATTACAATTGTTTTCACTTCATTGTCTCCTTTGCTGTTTTACTCCTTTATTCAGTAATTTACACTGCAGCCATCCTGATAAAATTTAGCCATCTGTCCCACGTCCTATGAGCCAAATATTCTTTCCAATGACGTCTACAGGAATTTTGTCTTTTGTTTTCAACTATATTGGGAATTTTCCCCCGTGTTCTACAATTAAGTAACATCTTACACTTCACACACAGTGCAGACCTCCCCTCGGTGTTCCCAGTCCTTCCAAGAGTTTGTTTCCAGTTGTGTGCTCCAGCCTTTTGCTCAGCCCTGCAGCATCAAATGTGTGTATATACCACGTTTTTATGTCAAGGCAAACACTGCTTTTGCAGGAGCTGGGGTCCGTGCTCACACACACAGGCGCTGTGCTTGTCAGAGCTTCGTTTGCTGGCAGCTGGCTGGAGCTGACAGAGGCACATGGCTGCTTGGGGTTGGAAGTCTGGAAAATAACTGAGATCTAAAGCAGCTTAATGCTTTCTCATCATCTGCAATACCATTCTCGCAGCAGGTCGGTGTAGTCTGCCCTGTGAGCGTGTGTGTCTGTCACACAGCTTCCTGCTCTGGTAAGGCTTTTCTCTCTCTGGAGTTTCAAGCAACTTTGCTGAGGAAAACACACTGGCAGCACGAAAATGCTCACAAGAGTTCTTCCTGTGAGAGGCCAGCTTCCAAGAATCAGTTCTCTTCGATTTATTTAGCCTTTTGATCTAAAAACTAAGTTCCATTTTGTTAGCAATGAGAAACAGTTAATAATCTCCCTCCATGGCTCCTACTGGAGCCTGAGCTGCTGCGGTCACAAATTGCTGCTCAAACTCTGCCGTGCCATCCTCTGTGCTTCCCCCCTCTTCTCCCTTTCTGAGGGAAGGAAGGGTTAAGCTCATGTCCTCACAGAGGAGCAATAGCTCTTCCCAAAAGACAAGTCACAGGCAAACTATTCCGTTGTATATGTCTCACTGAAGAATTGGTACATGAGTGAGACATGACTTCATCCTTTAACCTGCATGCTTCACTGGTCTAGGGAACCCTGGTGGGTTTGGCCCATTCTAGTCATAGTTGTCATGGGAGATCCTAATGACTTAGTAAGGTAGCTTAAAAAATCTCCATGCAGAATCCAGCATATGGTATATTTATTGGCAATGCTAATCCCCCTAGGAACAAGTTCTGTAGTAACAAATGGTGAATTATGTGGCTTCATAAGCACTCATGTCATCAAATGCACCATTGACCTTTTTACATTTTCAGTGGAATTTTCTGCTCTGCAGTTTCTCTGGTTTGGAACTGAAGCAGTTTAACAATTTGTCCTGGAGGAAACAGGTAATCAATAATTTCAGTTTTGGTTACTGGAAAAGGTAAATGAGACCCATATATTTGTTGGGCAAGTAAGCAATCCAGGGTTTAGCAAAGCTTAAGCAGGAGCTAAAATAGAACACGAATGTTCATAGTACGGGAGCACAAAATAGAATCCTTGCCATGAGAAAAGAAGAAAGAGTAAGTCAAACAGATCTCACGGTGCCAGACAGAGAAATATTTATTTAAAGCATGTTTTTGGCATGAAGCAGAACTAGGAAAAATATCTGGCTCCAGCAAATAAATCTGTTGCAAATCTCTTCAGAAGACAGTAATACAGGAGCCTGCAGTTAGCAATGGGTGGATCCCATTCAGATTAATTCAATAGGTGGCCAGAGTCATTTGTCTGGATCCCATGACTAAAATTTTGGTCTTAGTCTTCTTACAACATGGAAACTCTAGGATTGTACAGGGAAAAGGAAAATGCCTTCCTGCCGTGACCAGACTGAGAAATAAAGCAAGGATCAGGTCGTGACTGTGCCAACCTGCCCAGCCCAAGACCAAGACCCAACCCTACCCGACTCCAAGATGGGTATTGAGCCATCCATTCAGTGAAGCAGCCAGGCTACCACTAGTCTGCTGTGCCATTCCCAGCAGATAGCTCTCTCAACATGGGTTTTTGAGATCTGTGAGCAAGGATGAGCTCCCAGGATGCACACGTAGCATGGCAGACCTGCATGCCCAGTGCAGTCGGTGTCAGCTGTGATGCAAGCAGAGCTGAGACAATGGATACTTTCATTTTTTCATTGGCCCTAGTGTATGTGATACTCAATGCTACACCCTGCACTGAGCTGCCTGACAACTTTAAGCTGTTCAGCCCTTGCCTCAATCAGCAGTGCATTCTGCTGTGCCCAGAGCTGTTTCTGAAGGTTGGGTGGTAGAGCTGCTCTCTAGTCAGGTGGCTTACCTGGGAGAAACATAACCTGTGTTCCACGCACTGCATCTGCTTCCAAGTGAAAAGAAGGCACTGACAGCTGCCAGGCAGAATCACAGAATCACAGAATCACAGAATCACCCGGGTTGGAAGGGACCCCAAGGATCATGTAGTTCCAACCCCCCTGCCTAGCAGGGCCACCAACATACATATTCAGATCAGGTTGCCCAGGACCCCGTCCAACCTGGCCTTAAACACGTCCAAGGACGGGGCATCCACAACCTCCCTGGGCAGCCCGTTCCAGGGCCTAACCACTCTCCCAGTAAAGAACTTCCCCCTAACATCCAACCTAAATCTTCCCTCCTTCAACTTAAAACCATTTCCCCTAGTCCTGCTGTTGTCAGCCCTTTTGAAGAGTTTACTCCCCTCCTGGGTGTAGGTTCCCTTCAGGTATTGATAGGCTGCAATGAGGTCACCCCGCAGCCTTCTCTTCTCCAGGCTGAACAAGCCCAACTCCCTCAGCCTGTCCTCATAGGGGAGGTGCTCCAGCCCCCTGATCATCTTAGTCGCCCTCCTCTGGACCCTTTCCAAAATCTCTATGTCTTTCTTGTACTGAGGGCTCCACACCTGGACACAGTACTCCAGGTGGGGCCCCACAAGAGCCGAGTAGAGAGGGACAATCACCTCCCTGTCCCTGCTGGCCACCCCTCTCCTGATGGAGCCCAGGATCCCATTTGCCTTTCGAGCTGCCAGAGCGCACTGCTGGCTCATATTCAGTCTCTCGTCCATCAGGACCCCCAGGTCCTTCTCTGCCGAGCTGCTCTCAAGGACCACTCCTCCCAGCCTGTACAGGTGCCTGGGGTTCTTCCGGCCCAAATGCAAAACCCTGCACTTTGCCGTGTTGAACCTCATCAGGTTCACCCGAGCCCAGCCCTCCAGCCTGTCGAGGTCCCTCTGAATGGCATCCCTTCCTTCCACCGTATCAACCGCACCACTCAGCTTGGTGTCGTCAGCAAACTTGCTGAGGGTGCACTCAATTCCCTCATCGATGTCATTAATAAAGATGTTAAAGAGCACCGGTCCCAAGACAGACCCTTGGGGGACACCACTTGTTACCGGCCTCCACCTGGACATAGAGCCATTGACCACCACCCTCTGTCTGCGGCCTTTCAACCAATTGCTTATCCATCGGGTCGTCCACCCATCAAATCCACTTCCCTCCAATTTGGAGATGAGGATGTGGTGGGGGACCATGTCAAAGGCCTTGCTCAGGTCCAGGTAAATGACATCGGTCGCCTTCCCTTCGTCCACCAATGCCGTCACTCCATCATAGAAGGCCACAAGATTAGTTAGGCATGACCTTCCTTTGGTGAAGCCGTGCTGGCTGTCTCGGATCACATGCTCATTCTTTATGTGACCGAGCATGTTGTCCAGGAGGATCTGTTCCATGATCTTCCCAGGCACGGAGGTGAGACTCACCGGCCTGTAGTTCCCCAGGTCCTCCCTGCTCCCCTTCTTGTATATGGGAGTGATGTGGGCAGGCAGCACAGCTATTTTCAGCACAGGTCTTTCCCTGCACACTACCTGACAAGTGAGCTGGACTAACACAGCACAGGGCTACAATGCATGCTGCCCAGTGGTGGGTGGACAGACAACTGCTGGCAACTCTCCTTCCTGGTGGCTGAAGCTGAGGAAGGCATGCAGGTAAACAGTGAAAAGGCTATTGTGTTTGTAACTTACTCAAGAGGTAGAAGATGTCAGCAGAACACTGTGAAAAACTCCTGCCTTTCTGATCCTTGTGTCCTGAGATACCTAGATGCCTTGTCAGTGTCACAGAAAGTGTTCTTGAGGTCTCACTCACCCTTTGAGGCAAACCATACCATATCAGCACAGGAACACTGGAAAACAGAGTAATTTAAGCAGACTGAATTGCCTGAGGCTGCCAAGGGAATTTTTGGTCCCTGAGAACATTTATATGCCTCAGGCCTGGGCTGTCTTCTCCATCCCATCATGACTAATGGTCCTAAATTGAATGGAACTGCCAAGCCCGGCCGCCAAGCAGAATATTTTTACGATCTCAGTTCTATTTATGCACTGATAAATACAAAACTCAGTGTTAGAAGAGAAAGTGCAAAGCAAAACTGCAGGAAAAGAAGCAAACCTGCAGAGAAAAAACCTGCAGACTGTGAAAGTGTGCTTGCTGTTGGATGGCACCACTTGCAGACACCCACACCTTGTGTGGGCAATGCTGCTCCAAGACATGAGCCCACAGCAGCTGCTGAGGCAGCATTCAGCACACATTCCGAGAGCTGGATTTATTTTGGAATATCCACTGGCCCCTGCTGGGGATAGATACGTTTGCTTTTCTGCTGTCAGCTCTTTTCAGGGACCCACCACAGTAACCGCAGAGGTGACCGGTGCCCCTGCTCACGTAAGTCTCTCCGAAAGGAGGGCAGATCGAGCTTTCCTTCGGCGTCCTTCCCACAGGGACGGGGCTGGGTTTCGCTAATCTCCCCAAAGCCGCAGCAGCCCCGGCCCCGTGAGGAGCCGCGCTGTCCCGCGGCCTCTCAGTTCCCGAAGGAAGCAGCAGAGGGCGCTCGTGCCCCGCGCAGCGCGACCAGAAGGGGCTTTGCGGGGCTGCTCACGGCCGCGGCTTGACGCTGAGGCTTCAGGAAGCTGCAAAAAGTGTCACATCCACAGGCTCTCATCCTCATGGGGGATTTCAATCATCAGGATACCTGCTGGGAAAACAAGACGGCGAACCGCGAGGGATCCAGGAGGCTCCTTGAATCCATGATGATAACTTTCATATATTGGACAGGTCGACCAAAGTTAAAGCGTTGCTGGAACTGGAGGTCACCAGTGCAATCATCGTGAAAGACATTAAGATTGGAAGCAGCCTGATGGTGATGCACTGGTACAGGTTGTCCAAGGAGGCTGTGGATGCCCCATCCCTGGAGACATTCAAGGTCAGGCTGGTTGTGGCTCTGGGCAGCCTGGTCTGATGGTTGGTGACCCTGCACATAGCAGAGTTTGGAACTAGATGATCATCGTAGTCCTTTTCAACCCAGGCCATTCTAGGATTCTATATGATCCTTGAGGTCCCTTCCAAACCAAGCCAGTCTATGATTCTATGATGCTAAGAAAACGCTTATCCTATTGTGCCCCATTTTTACATTTCCTTCACGGAAATACAGGTTGGTCCTGCACGTGAGAATTTTCCAATGTATTTTCCTTATCAAGTGACTTGCATGAAACTGGTAAAATGTACAAAGTTTTCACTTAAAAGGCTGAATTTTTTTAATCACATGTAGATTGCAGTACAGGTTGTCAAGAACTGATGTAACACTCATCAGAATTCATCTTATCTTCACACCAGTGACTGCAACACAGCACTGATGACAATGAAATACCACACATGATGGAATCTGCTTGTGAGACCCTGTCTTCAAAAAGTATAACTAGGATAGAAGCTATCACTACGGAGACATTTGCTTTATTAATTACTATTTCCTGAAGTTTCATATTCTCTACAAGAAAAGGAGTGAAGTGTTGTCATGTATAATTCACATCTATCTTCCAGTATTTCCTGGTTCTTGGAGTTACTTTCCAGGCACAGGGCTTTGCACTCCTCCTTGTTGATCTTCACCAGGTTCCCCTCAGCCCACTTCTTCAGCCTGCTGAGGTCCTTTTGGATGGCAGCACTGCCCTCTGGTGTATCAGCCACTCCTCCCAGTTCCATGTTATCAGCAAAGTTGCTGAGGATACATCCTGACCCATCTTCCAAGTCATTAATGAAGATGTTAAACAGGACTGTAACCAGTACTGACCTCATTATTTATTGGTTCCAGGCAGACTCTGTGCTGCTGATCACCACACCCTGGGACCAGCCATTCAGCCACTATCTCTGCTCCCCCAGTCCACACTTCAACAGCTTGTCCATGAAGATCTTATGGAAGAAATTGAAATGATCTTTGGTTCCTCAAATGGAGAAAAATTTTCATGGTGGTCTGGGGATTAATTTTTGAAGAAATGGTAATGCTTTTTTAAAAGTGTCTGGAAAACAGGATAGACAGCAAGAGGAAAAAGGGGATAAAAGCACCAGATTACATATTCCGATCTTAATACTTGTTCAGAGTTCTTATGCTTAAAGGAGAAGATCATTCTTTTTTTTCAGCCTTTTTAAATAGTCAAGAAGAAAAGTGAGTAGAACTGTGGGACAAATTGAGAATTTGAGGTAAAGCAGCCCATTCTTACCACAATAGTGCAGTAGGTCTGTCTCTGAGAAGTCATCACAGGGCAACTTCAGGCCTTGCTTTGTCCCAGCTGGAGCACCAGTCTGCTGCCTCACACAGTATGGCTATAGGCTATTCAGGTCCCCACAATAAGGAACACAGGCTGTATGGAAATCAGTGCCTGGAGCCCCTGACAGTTTGGCAACCTGACTGTTAACAAGCAGTTATTACCAGATGACCTTCTGAGAGTTTTCACCAAAACAGAATCATAGAATGGCCAGGGTTGGAAGGGGCCTCAAGGATCATGAATCTCCAACCCCCTGCCACATGCAGAGCCATCAACCTCTCCATTCAATACCAGACCAGGCTGCCCAGGGCCCCATCCAACCTGGCCTTGAACACCTCCAGGACGGGGCATCCACAGCCTCTCTGGGCAGCTGTTCCAGCACCTCACCACTCTCTCTATAAAGAACTTCCCCCTGACGTCCAACCTAATTCTTCTCTCCCTCAACTTAAAACCATTTCCCCTTATCCTACACATATCAACCCGTTCAAAGAGTTGATTCCCCTCCTGTTTGTAGGCTCCCTTTAGGTATTGAAAGGCTGCAATGAGGTCACTCCTCAACCTTCTTTTCTCCACGCTGAACAAGCCCAGCTCCCTCAGCCTGTCTTCATAGCAGAGGTGCTCCCGTCCCCTGATCATCTTGGTGGCTCTCCCCTGGACCCTCTCCAACAGCTCCCTGTCTTGTACTGGGGCTCCAGACCTGGACACAGTACTGCAGATGGGACCTCACAAGAATAGAGTAGAGGGGGACAATCACCTCCCTGTCTCTGCTGGCCACCCCTCTGCTGATAGAGTTCTATCTCCTAGCTCTTCTCTGAGCAAGATGAGGGAGCACTGTCATGCTGGTTTCTTGCTGTGAGAACAGCAGCAGAGTGGTGACTCCTCACCCAAAGCGTGGTACAGCAGCATCTCTCCTCCCAGCACAGTGTGAGGCTCTGTCTCCCCACACATCCAGGACACCACAGGCAAGAGGTGCTGTGCTGGAAAGAGATGTCTGCCCTGGTGTTTACTGTGTCATCTGTAGCTTTGTGCATCAGATTTCTTGCTTCTCACTGCGGTCTGGTTTTACAGTAGGTCTTATGAAAATAATAATATAGGAGCAATAATTGAGCATGAACAGTGTGCAGTAATGTCTGTTTGCTGAGATCTGATCTTTCACATTAACTCAGAAAACCATCCCTTACAGGCTTGTATTGTAGTGCTGAGAAGCTGCTAACCTGATACGACTTCCTGTCCATCTTGACTAAAAAGGTAGTGTTTGGTTTGGAAACAGTACATTTTTTATTTTAAATGGAATAGAAAAAAATTGATTTTAAGCCCTAATTGCATACATGTCAAATAACACGTCACATTTAAAGACTGTCATGGGAGCCAACCAGTGTAATTGTATATGGACAGCGTTATCTAATTTACCCTGGTTTGTATGATTTACCGGTATGTTTTGCTGTAGATTGCATTATTTAGTTGTTTGATAATCTCTTTTCTTTCTGTTGTGATTTATGAGGTGGAATTTCTGCTTGTTTTATATCAGCATGCTATTTTTGTCAATCACAATTTGTGCAACAGTGATATACAAAAATTAAAAAAAAAAAAAGTGGAGAACAACTCATAGAGTGTATCTAATGTGTGCTTTAAACAGATTATTGATGGAGAAATGTATCAGAGGAACCAATTTGGATAGCAAAGGTTGGCAATATGTAAAGAACAAATGCTGCAATCAGCACTCTGTGGATTTGTTTGCATAAATTTTGTGGATCTGTACAGTTGTCTAAATGATTAATGAACACAAAATGAAAATTCTTTTTCCTTTTGAGCTTTTGTACCTTTCCTTTCTCTGTCCTGATGGTGGAGTCCTATCCTCTGTCTTTGCTGCTTTGCTCACCTTCCTGGCCTTATTGGGACAAAGCACAAGGATGGATCTGGATTGATTGTTGCCTTTCACCATCTGCAGACTACAGCTACATGCTGGAGTAATGAGAAGCTTTGCCTGGGACTTGGCAGCTTTGGGCCTCTAAGGTGGACAAGAAGAGGATGGCACATATGTCGAGTGTTCAGGGCAGTCTGCATACAAAAGCTGGATGTGGAAAAAACAAGTTTATCGAGGTCCTTAATACCTCCTAGTGAGACGAGAAAGCCAGTGTTCCATTTGATCTCTTCTTACAGGTCTATCTGATTTATAATGCTGTGATACTCTACTTTACAAGCTCTTCTAACTATGTTTTTTCTTCCAGTGATTTTCTTTTTTTTTTTTTTTGGAAAACCATCAAAAGTTGGCTCTTACTGAAATGAAACAAAAAACGCATCGTTTACCCACAGCTCCCCACAAAATGCCATGACAAGAGTGCCAGCAGTATTGCACAAAGTAGAGAGAACAATCTCAAAAGGATACCACGTGTTTAAAGACAACTTCGAATTGAATGATTTCCATTTTGTTGGAACCAATTCTACTGAGATAAGTGCCCATCCAGGCAAGCAAGCACAGTCCCCAGCTTTTGTGTGGTACAGTGCACAGTACATGCAGCAGCCTTCTTACACCGCTACGGAATCATACACACATTGTGCAGCTCAATTCTGTACCTCCCAAATTCACAGGCCTGTTTCTGGCAACAGCAAAAATCAAACTGGCATCTGTAGCCTTAAATCTCTAGTTTAGACCTCCAGTATTTACCATAAATATGATGCAGATACCAGAGTGATGGAATTAGGACTTCACGTGACTGTAAAGAAAAGAAAGCCAGAGCAAAAATACAACGAGGTCTCCTTGAGGAGGCAAACATATGCCACTGAAATAACTCAGGAAGCTGGAGCCTGTTTATAGAATCATGGAATCATAGAATTGCTCAGGTTGGAAAAGACCTTAAAGATCATCAAATCCAACCGGCTCGTTTCAAACAGCTTTGAATGGCAGCCTATTCAGTACCATATCGTTCATTCCTTTAACTTGTCTCACATTTTTGTCAGGGAAAAAAAGCAAACCTATTTTTAGAAACAAACTTTGCCAGAGAAAAGGGAGTATGAGAAAGTGCAGTTCCCACCTAAGCTGTGAACTGGTATTTCCGGGTGAAGAGATCCATGTGCAGTCCCTGAGCAGGACTGCAGCTTTACGGTTTTTTCTCTGCCTTTATCTCTGCACTTACAGACCCACAGGATAGTTGGTGTTTGACCAAAAGAAGACAATCTATTTCCTTGAGACAAGAAAACTTCACAGGTCCAGTTGGCTTAAAAGGCACAAAGCAAATAAAAGCAAGATGGGAAATGAAGTAATATAATTCCTTGGCTTTGAAGATGCTGCTCGCAGAAATTTAGAAGTATTCTCAACTTTTCTCTAGTTATATGTCTAGACACAGCCTTTTCCAAGGCAATTAAAAGATGTACAGGGTGCTAGTTCAGATGGAGGAAATAAGCAAATGTGGTATTTTGTTATCTTTCTGACAAAATGTAAAAATGCAAAAAATTAACTGCAGGGGCGATGTGTGCAGTGTATATAAACCAAAGGCTTTCCTTTAACCCACTGCTAATCCCTTACTTATCTCTCCTACTGTACATGTGTTGTTAACAAAGATAGAACTGGCGCAGAGACATGCAGGCGCTCTAAGGGAGTTAAATTCCAATATTGCAAGTCCAAAATGCAGAATAACCCCACACTGAAAAAGTCCTCGCACCACCACCGTCATATCTGAGTTTTATAAAGCATCCTCACAGTGATGAGTAGCGCCTTTCTGCATTATTGAAACGTTTCTCTTTTTTTCACTATGCTACACATGGGAGGTGTGTAAAGATCACTTAATGATCACCCTTGAATTATACTAATGTACTGGGCATTGTTGCTTAGAAGTAAGTAATGGGAGTGTAATTAAACTTTCATATTTTTTTCATCTCTCTTTTATGAGAGATACTGAGTTAAAATGTTAGCTTATGCTTGAAAAATACCTCTGGTGGAAGAGCACAAGTTGGCTTCTAAATGATATTCCAGTCCTTTCCTGAAGGCTGGTAGAAATAATATAAATTATTGACAGTGAGTGTGCTGCTTATATCTGAAGAACAGACCATTCATAGTGATAATGAATTTGACATTTGAGCGTTACAGAGACCTGCGCACTTTTGTTAAAGGATAAAAGTGCAACTGGAATTTCCAATCTGCTTTGTTACAGACAATTTAAACGACATGGCTATGAAAAAATGAAGTACATCTTGGATGATTTAACTCAATCCTGGTTTGGTTTTATTGTATTAACTTACATCATTTTGATAGCAGAAGTGTGGTAGAAGGGAAAACCTTTGCAGATATGACTTGTATAATCAAGTGCTGATGATTCCACATCCCTCAGCGTGTATTTTAATGGCTAAATGTAAAGGATTATCAAGTAATTGAGTGTGGAGGTGTCTGTGACTATGTTATATAATGCTAGATATTTTTATGAGAAATCCACACCACTGTTCACTTTGCACATCATGTTGCTGCTGGAGGAGGTGTGAAGCAAAGTTAAAAAACAAATAAACTTAAAAAAAAGCCACTTCTTTAGAGGCTGGATAAATAGTAAGAAGCATGTTTAATACAACTAATTTATAGATGAATGTGGTGCCAAGCCAGAATACATTAACAAGGTAAGGCTGCGGGGTCTCTAGGTAAGATAATATATTGCTTTCATTAAAAAGCAATCTGCATGGACCATATCCACTAACACTGGAAACTCTGCAGCTGTCACCTTTATCAGGGGAACAAGAGCAAGCCACTACATTTTAATCACTGGAGTTTGTCAGGAACGAAAAACAGCCAGCTTCCCACAAATCAACAGACATGTATCCTGATAAGGAGAGTGAATTGCAAAAGGACAGCTACACCACGCATTACACCACCTATTCTGGAGTGATCAAAGTGCTGTAATTGTAGCAGATAAATCTAGTGAATTAGGCTCTGGGATGAAACACCCGTTTTTTTGCAAAACAAGCACATGCCTTCTTGGTCATCCATGACACAATTCACCTTTTAGTTTGAGTATTTGCAGTAGTTAACAAAGGTAGCAGGAGAGAGAAAAAGGGTGCTTGTAACAAAAACCTGCCAGCATTTTTACAGTCTGTTTCCTGATCATTACACAATAATTAATATCTGTGCTGCAGCTACTGACATATTCCTTTGAGCAGCTCTGCCAATGAAAGTAAATATAATTATTTTTAATACTCTTAGTCCTTGCGTTTGTCTTATCTGATACACATAGCAGATACTTCTTTCTCTATGATAGATAATTCATCTTTGAAGAGATGGTAGTATAGGAATGAAAGGGGCAATGCTTGAGGTGAAAATATCCTTCCAGGATAGACAGAATGAGAGTAAAATTTTAACCCCTGGAGTAGTCACAGGTATATGGTCATTATATAGGAGACAATGTTAGCAGATGTGACCCCTGGAGTGGCTGATATGACAATGATTTTCTGTAAGGAAGAATAAACTACAAACCTCTCATGGAAAATTCTTTTTCGAATGGAAATATGGAAATATTTGTTTGTTTGCAGAGGAATGACTCTTATTTTAGGACAAGGGGAGACCTATGAAGAAGTTTTGTTTTGGGTCTTGTTTGTTTGTTTTAATGCACAGGATGTAAATGCAAATCAGTTTTTGAGGAGAGGTGTTCTCATTCACAAGAGCTTTGCAGTAGCGATTAAATCCAATGTCATGCAGCAGAAAGGTCTCTGAAAAAGGAATAATACTAATACTGCACATACAAAACATGGAGGGAATGAAATATATCGGCCTCATAGATTTTACATTTCTGAACTATTCACTCTACTGTCTGGGATTGGCCCATTTCCATCAGCTGGTACAGTCCTTGCTGGCAGTCCAGGTCAGCACATCTAGCTAAACAGCTTATTGCCATTTGCAACAGCAGGCCAGGTTCTTCATTGGCACCCAGAGGGGGCTAAAATCTGCTATTACCTCACAGGCAACAGTACTAATTTGGATGTGCATAAAGTGCATGGAGGATCATTACCATGAACCGTTATTTGTTGCTCATTAAAAGATCAAATTGTGATGGCATACTTCTTCTTATACTACAAGGCACTTCGGTATTCAGAAAATACTCCAAAGAAATCAGATGTATTTGTGTTACTGGAAACTATCAAGGTAATTTGTCTATGAGATTCATCATCCTATTTCCTACTAGCATACTGTTAACAGTTATCCAGTGTGGAAGCCACAGATCCCAGAAGTTGGAATCCAAGTTCATAATAACAAACCTTGTTAGGTCATACAAAATGCTAAGCTGTGCTGTATTTTCCATGAGGGCACACATTATTTCAGCAGCTATTAGAAGGGTATGCAGAATCATCGAATTGCTAAGTGTGGAAAAGACCTTCAAGATCATCAAGTCCAGCCTAACCTACTACCTTACCATCTATCAACTATCACAACCCCTACAGACACAGAGGCAGAAACATGCATGCACACAGCTCCCATGTGGATGGTCACACTGTGGGATTAACCCCTGACACAAGATTTGGCCCAGCTTCAGGGAGGGACGCACGTGATTTTATTGTCACTGTGGTTCCATATGTCATAATTACTACAGAGATGGTAATGCCTAAATTTATTCTTCTGGGTGCAGGAAACTCCCTAATCAAAGAAGATCTAGTGTATATTCTTTGAGGTGTTGTTTAATTCTTCAATTGATCCAAGATAATATGAGAACTCTTGCAAGGAAACGTGGAATCATGTGTGTGTCTTCTAAATTTTCCTAAGATTTATCTATATGGAAATTCCAGACAGAATTTTTATCATATGCTTGAATTCTGTTGGTTAACTGGCAACCAGAAAAGCAAACACAAGTCAGTATATGGTTACATGTTTCACCCCTCAGAATCAATTATTTTTATTTCCTCTGCATTTCAACAGTCCTTTTATAGATAAAATAACATCCAGAATGGAATGAAAATCAAAGATTTCTTTCAAGATAGCATTTTCTTTTGGAATAAAAATTCATGTAATCCATCACTCAGAGAGCTACTGAAATAAAATCACCAGCAGTCTGTCAACTCCACTAAGAAAGTCCCATTGTCTTTTTGTTTTCCTCTACTTTACAAGGAATATCTGAGTATTTCATGTTGATAGCTTGATTGGCTGCACTGGGACTCTTTAAAAATACTAAAAAAATCAACAGTCTGGTACAAATCAAACACAGGCTTCTTTCAATCATGTGCTTGGGGTATTATCTGAGGTTTCTACCCGGAAAGATGTCATTAAAAGTTGCAGAAATTAATTGGTGCCATTGGCTGTAATGGCCTTTCCTGACATGGTTTCTCAAATGTAAAGGAAAATTATGGATAAGGCAAATTCCTCATGGGATTTTTATGGATGTCTGCTTTGTTCTGTTATTGTTTATTGCAAATGTTATTACTGTGATCTATTGCCCCATCATGCTTTGTCTATACTGCTTATGCCATTTTGCAGCCCGTAACAACTAAGGGCTTCTGTCATTGACCAAGATAGCATTTATTTTTAAATTCTGTGTTCTATATGAGCCCGTAGCCATCTCTAGGTGTTAATTTTGTGTGTTTAAAATTTCATACTCAAACAAATCTTGTTCTGATTGATTAAACATTGCCAACGATCTTCCTAACACAATTGTGAATCTTCTCTCAGTATCTGCATTTTCTTCTGCAGTTGATTTAATTGCTGTACAGAGCAGCAGGGGTTATTCATTTATTTCCAATGATGTATTTTGCATTTTTTATGTTAAAAGACAGTTTTCACTCTCTTCCTTTTAAATTTATTAATGGTAAGATTAACTTCTTAACTACAGTTTAGAATACCCTACAAGAAATGGAAGCCCTCCAGGAGCAGAAAACCATAAAAATACAGCCTATGCTTTGCAGCAGTGTAAAGACAGTTGCAAATGAATCTAAAATATTTTATTTGAGATGCACAAAACATTTTGTACTTAATACCTGAATGTTTTTTTTCTGTCACTGAAGTCCAATTACTCCAGCATCTAGTGGATACTTTCCATTTGGGATCCTGAAAGACCCTTTTGAAGGCATTTGGAATCACAAGTCTTGCTTTAAAAAGCTTATCTGAATTAAACTTTAAAGCATACTTTATTAAACCTTCTCAGAAAATGTTGTGGATCTTTAGGTTATCCTTTTCAGAATGTTTTATGTAAATTGGCATAAATTGAGTATGAAATGCTCTAACAGTGTTACCAAAATCCAACTGATGTAAAGAAAGAGGAGTATCTACTACTGTATTATAATTCCAGCTATGTAAGGGTGTTGATTTTTGGTGGTGCTTTTTTTTTTTTTTCCAGTTTGGTCTTCAGGTTTATCATACACAAATGTGAAGTAACATAAAAATATCAGTCTGTTACATCTGCCCAGCCTTCAGTCACTGAAGCTGTGACTGAACAGCCTGCCATCTTCCAGCTTTTATCTTGTTCTTCTGTGTGCATTAGTAGACTCTCTTCTGCCTGTACATTTTAGTTCTGTATCTGGTAGTACTATTCCTAGTTCAACTTACAGCTTTGGAATACACGTTTTCTCTTTGTAACTGTCAGCTTTTTTTCTGTTTGGATAGTTTCAGAGCTGTGCTTTGTTATTTGAATTGATTGTCTTGTGCTAAAGTTGTAAATCCTTTCAGACCCCTAGCAAAGATTCACTGAAGCTGGAAACAATAGGCTGTGTGGGCTCAGGAGTACAAACACAGCTTTTCTTTCATACAGGGCTTTCCGGGGCATGTTCTCTTGCAACTCATGATCTTACCAGAAGGTAGGGCTTTGGTGATTGTTTTCCTTTGCATTGAAGTTGCATCCTGTCTCTAACAACCCAACATGCCAATAGCAAAAACATGGCCACTGTCATAATCATTGTCACTCTTAGGAAAAAAAATTTACTAATGTTAGAGGTTGAATATGGCCTCTGTCATGAAGGCAGCACTTCTGGATTGAAGAGGCTAACAAATCCCATCCTGAGAATCTCAGTGGACATCTTTGCACTTCGTTGGTGATTAACAAGACCATTGCTCAGTCATCTTCATTTCTGCATGCTTGTGGATTCTTCCCCACCTGGCTTTCTGTTGTGGGCCAGATGTCTTTATCATTTAGTGGCACTCTAAGGGGCTAGGAGGGAGCCACTGAGAATGGCTATAAGCATGGTGTGATATTGGGTCTGAAGAAGAACTCACTGGAGTGGCATAGATCAAAGCTGGATCTCCCATGGACACTGCTCCCATCTCGACATATTATTCTTAGGACACCCCACAAACAGCAGGACCACTTTGCCATCTTTGTGGCATACCATGCTCATATGCAGCTGCTGAGGAAAAGAATTTCCTGTACTGCACTGTTACAACTTACTTAGAAAGTAAAAAAAAAAAAACACATGTTTTTGCTTGGTGAGGTGGAAAAATGAGAGACGTTCTTCTTATGTTCCTTGAATCATTCAATTCCTGTATCATCTCTCCTGTATCATCTCCTTAGGATTCAGGTACCATGTAACTTTGTGTCTTTTCTGTCTCATACAGGCAGGTGGGTACCTGTGGGACACTGTTGACCATTAAAGCAGCCAGAGGATATGTATTTCTGCAGCACCTGGCACTTAGGCAGTGCTTGAGGAATGCTCCAGTCTTGCCACCCATTGTCTGAGTATCTCTGAGCTCCACTTTTTTTTTAGGTGCTCATAATAAATATGCTGAAGCCATTCAGTGAAGGTGTGACATGGCATGTAGAGTGGTATGGCATATACCTGTCAACTGCAACAGAAGCTGGAAGTGCTCATGGGTCCTTTTCAACCCGGGACATTCTATGATTCTGATAGGCAGGCACATTTTTTAAGCCAACTGTTCATCATATGATTTGGCCTGCCCATTTTTTTCTAAATTTGTGCTCTCTTACCAAACAGCTCACAAAAAGGCCATGTTTGCCAGACTGTTTTCAACACCCTGTTTAATTCTCTGTAATTCACACCTGGAAAGCTAAAGTGGCATGTCTGAGGTCTCATAACCACTGTGTTCCCTTGCCTGTACTAAAAAGAGAGACTGAGTTTCATGCCAGGTCCCTTGTTCATACTTGTTTAAATTCAGCAGAAGAGAAACTCTTGTACAGTGTTCTGTTTTTCATTTCTCAATCAGACACACTTGTTCAGATGCACTCAAAAGCAATGCAGGAGAAAGAGCTTGAGTGCTCATGCTGAAGTCCCATACCTAGCACCCTTCCTGCGTCAGGCTCATGCCGTGAGTCATAGAATTATAGAATGACAGAATGGCCTGGGTTGAAAAGGATCACAGTGCTCATCTGGTTTCAACCCCCTGCTATGTGCAGAGTCACCAACCACCAGACCAGGCTGCCCAGAGCCACATCCAGCCTGGCCTTGAATGCCTCCAGGGATGGGGCAGCCACAGCCTCCTTGTGCAACCTGTTCCAGTGTGTCATCAGTCTCTGTGTGAAAAACTTCCTCCTAATATCCAACTTAAAGCTCCCCTGTCTCAGTTTAAAGCCGTTCTCCCTTATCCAATCACTATCAGCCCATGTAAACAGCCATACCCCCTTCTGTTTTATGCTGCCTTCAAGTACTGGAAAGCCACAATGAGTTCTCCCCAGAGCATCTCTTCTTGAAGCTAAACAATCCCAGTTCCCTCAACCTTTCCTCATAGCAGAGGTGCTCCAGCCCTCTGATCATCTTAGTGCCCTCCTCTGGACCTGTTCCCAGAGCTCCACGTCCTTCCTGCATTGGGGCCCCAGGCCTGGACACAGCACTGCAGATGAGTTGATGCAAGCAACACCATCAGGGAGGGCTGGCAGTTGTTTGCTAAAATCACTTCTCTGCACCACGAAGGATAAGGAAGGAGACTGCTCTCACCCCAGTTTTGTTTCATCCAAGGACTGGTCAGATGATACAAATGGGTATAAGGACATCGGTTTGCCAGCTCTCAGCCACCTGTTTTGCTTTCCATGAGGTTGCAGTAGCACAAACCACAGGTCTCAGAATAACATTTCCCATCTGGAGAGTGTCCAGAAACAGCTAATTGTACTCTATGTGTTGCTCTTCTGTCCGTTGCCCTTACAAAGAAGAGCTATAAAACTCACCCTGTCAAAGTGCTTTGGGAACAGAGTTGGGTTTTCTTGGAGAACATTGTTCTGGATGATTGAATATGCTGATTGATCGACAAAGTTACCAGAGAGAAACCTTATTGTTATCAGATTATCCAGATAGTCAGGCTTTGAGCCCCTGCATAAACATCTTGTGAGATAGAGAATAAGGGTCTACTATGCTTCTACTAATGTTGAAGAGACATGAAGAGAACCAGCTTCAGAATTCTCACTAGTGTAATTCTGCTGCTCCCAGAGGCACAGGGGCAGTATCTAAGAAAAAGGAAAAAGTTGTGTGAATGTGGCCAGTGCTTTCTCAGAAACAAGCATGGGCCTGGACCCTCAGACTGTGTAAATTGGCACTGTTGTGATGAGCTTTAGTAGGGAACAGTTGAGAGTCTGGCTCCAAAGACAGAGCAAAGAGAAATGTAAAACAGCCAAAATGAGACATAGACCATTAAAATAAGTTGATAATAGAGGTGCATATATATATACAGTTTTTCTTTGTCTTTAATCTTTAAAGTTTTAATCTTTTGCCATCTATGAAACAGAGCATGAGATATTTCTGATATATTTTCAAAGGTCAGGACCAAAGCCATGCTCCTTTAAAGGCCTTATGACTGTTTGTGCTTTTTTGATGTTTGTACCATCATTCAGACCTGATAAGTAGATGAATGACCCATGATAAATGTCCATAATGAGAAAGTGATAAGAATACCAGCATCTGACATGAGTTATGCCTCTGACGGCCAAAAATGGAGATGCTCTGCTTTTATCTTTACTCTCAAACTTCTTAATTAGAAAGAAAGCATATTTTCCACCCAGTGCATATGTATTTGGCAAGCATGTTGTCTAATAACAAGACATCTCAGCCAATGACCTTATTATAGATACTGTTGTAATTTAGTGTTTGAAAATGTCTCTCCTCCCTATAGTGCTTGAGCCACAGGAGCAAGCTTTATGCGGTGATGTGTAACAAAAATTGCTAAACATAAAATCTGATGGGATCCTCATGATTTGAAAAAGAAAAAAGAAAAAAAAAAAAAAAAGAAAGAAAAAGATTAAAGAATGAGGGCCCCGTCCCACAGGGTTTAGAAAATACATGCTCATTTATTCACATATATGGTTTGATTCAATTGTGGGGATTACTTATATGAGTGATGACACACACATGCATTTCAAAAACCTGGCTATGCAGATCAGATTTTAATCTCAGATACCCAGAAAGTCTGTATTGTGAAAGCCTTATATGGGCAAAATTCCCTTTAATGAGATTCCTCCCATTGATAGGACTCTTGCTCCAGAGAAGCAAGAAAATCAGAGCCATTCAAATCTTTCTTTAAAAAATGAGCCACTGTGTGCTGTTGGAGAATTAGAGCTGTGGACTTTTTCAGAAATTAGAGTCTGTATTCAAGAGCCTTAATTTTCCCAGAAATCAAGTGAATGTTCTGAATTAATTTGTAGCAGGCATGCTACAACCCAGTGATGGTTCACTGTCTTTTGCCTATGCTCTGAGAAGACTGGCACACTTGTGTCCTTCTCCATGACTTGTACTCCTGCTGAAATAAAAGAGATGCATTTGTGGAAGGAGAGCTTAACAATTAGAACCTAATTCTCTCATAGTGAATGGGAAAACTGTTCACATAGTGAAAGGAAGCTAATATTAACTGCAGTAAAGCTACACTAAATTAAGAATTTCTGCATTGTGCAAGCTACAGGACTGTACTGGCTTCCATATTATAAAAAGAGAATTTAAAATTCCTTTGTTTTGAATAACTGCTGCATAACTGCTGTAAGGCAGTATTTTATCCTGCCATTTAATTGCATTATTGTGATAATACCAAATTACTTAAGCTTAAAAGCTATCATGAATAGCCGAAAGCAACAATTCTGGCTGACTGAAAAACAGTATTGTGCATTTTTATGCTTTTGTTTTGTTTGCATCTAAATGCAAGGTTCATAAAACATCAGCAATACGAGGTGTAGCAAGGAGAGAAACATTTTGTAGAGGATGTTTATTTAGATTTTCTTGGTTTCCTTTCAAACTAAGATTTGTTTACTAGAGGCATTACAATTTAGTGAGACAAATTAGGCTAAACTTTTTATCTCTGGTGGTTTGCACATGCACTGATTGAACTAGTATTTCTTCTAAAGATTGCCTGGGAAGATAAATGAACAAGAGGAGCAATTAGAGTAAGGAAAAACTAAAGATTGGCTGACATGATTTAAGTTTACCGCTAAGGCAGTTTGTCATTTTGTCTCTATAATCTCTATCAGAATTGACTAAAACGGTAAACATAAATCATTATACTAATTTATTTCACCACAGTGTGGTCTGGGAGAAGAAGATTTCATTTTTTTCCACAGACTTTTGGGATTCAAGTATTTGCAGAACTTTTTTTTAATATAGTGGAAAAACAAGCCAGCCTAAAGAATCATTGATTAGTATTTCAGCTTCTTTAAAATCTAATTTTTTTTTTTTATGGTAAGCCAAGAAATACCCCTATTACTGTTGCTAAAATAACTGTTAAGAATTCAGAATAAATGGGCATGGATTTGATTTTTTAAGTGACTGTATAAAGCTTAATGCAGGACAAAATGTAATGCAAGGCCATCAGTTAATACTTTACACTAGTCCAGCTAATAAGCAGCCTTCTCTCCTGAGATGCATCAGAACAAAATGTGCAGGACGGTGGGACATCTTTGTGGGAGGGAAATCACTAGATATCTGAGGACACCCTGCAGCATAAATCTCCATGGGCTGTCACTAGGCCTGTTATAGACTCTCCAAAAATAGAGCTCTGTATATCTTCATTAGGAACCATGCTAACAACACTGCCTTCCTGCAGTTTTATTCAGAAACTATGGATATGGTAAGGTCTATATTATGTTGCTCTTGTCAAGTGAAATATTCCTTATCAATGTCTTGAAGGGACAGATTTTCCAATGTCATTGGCATATCTAAGTCCTTTGGACCTCTCTGGGTGTGAGTGGTCCATCTGGCTCATTGAAGCTCCTTGCAAGCTGCTGCCCATGTTATTCTCCCAAATCACAAAATCACAGAATCACAGAATGGCCAGGCTTGGAAGGGACCTCAAGGATCATGAATCTCCAACCTCCTCCCACATGCAGGGCCATCAACCTCCCCATTTAATACTAGACCAGGCTGCCCAGGGCTCCATCCAACCTGGCCTTGAACACCTCCAGGACGGGGCATCCACAGCCTCTCTGGGCAGCTGTTCCAGCACCTCACCACTCTCTCTATAAAGAACTTCCCCCTGACATCCAACCTAAATCTTCCAACTTAAAACCATTTCCCCTTGTCCTACTGTTATCTACCGTTCCAAAGAGTTGATTCCCCTCCTGTTTGCAGGCTCCCTTTAGACACTGAAAGGCTGCAATGAGGTCACCCCACAGCCTTCTTTTCTCCACGCTGAACAAGCCCAGCTCTCTCAACCTGTCTTCATAGGGGAGGTGCTCCAGTCTCCTGATCATCCTCTGTGGACTCCTCTGGACCCTCTCCAACAGCTCTCTGTCTTTCTTGTACTGGGGCTCCAGACCTGGACACAAATGGGGCCTCCCAAGAGCAGAGTAGAGGGGGACAATCACCTCCCTGTCCCTGCTGGCCACCCCTCTGCTGATGGAGCCCAGGATACTATTTGCTTTCCAAGCTGCAAGAGAGCACTGCTGGTCCATGTTAAGATTTTCATCTATCAGGACCCCCAGGTCCTCCTCTCACTAGTTTAGTGAGATTTTGTCTGATATTTCTTTCATTGGATACCTGAGGCTGGCTGTTAGACCTGTTAATTCCCATAATTAATGGTAATGTGAGGGAACAAGAAAATGCAGATCCTCAAACATGCTAAAGACTTCCAAACTTATTTGAAAAGGTTCTGAAGTCAAGATAAGCACTAGCAATGGGTCAAGATTGCCAACTCAACCACTGGCATGGCCCTGAAGCATAAAGTTCATTTTCAAGTAAAAAATATTTCAGTTTTCTCTATACCAGCAAAGCAGAGATGCCGGGCTGATGGCAAGGCAGAAACAAATGTTCCTACTTGTGTGAAGGATCACTGAGTGGATTGAAAAGAGATAAAATGCACCAAGTTTGCCTGAGTAGGGCAGATATTTTATATAAAGAAAACGCTCATCCCAGCTTTGAACTCCAGAGGGCAATAGTCCACAGCACGACAGCTACCTCAGGATCTGCTAAAAAAAAAAAAAAAAAAAAAAAAAATTCATTTCTGAAAGCTTTTTTGGTACTACCAACAGGACTGGGATCATACCATGTCAAAATGGTGGCTGCAGAACATGCAGCCAGGATTGACGGAACCACAGCTGGTAGCAAAGTGTGAGACTAATGGAAAAAAAGCAGGGAAAAAAAAGTTACCTTGTCGCTGAAAATGCCTTGAAAAGAGTGGCATGCTGCAGGAGAGGCAGTGTAGGACATCGGTGGGCAGGAGCATGTTGTGGAAGCTTGTCAGGAGGGTTCTGTAATCTGAATAAGTCCTATTGTGTGCTTATTAGCAGTTTTAAATCAAGGACTATATATGTATAATAGTTTATGATTATTTATTCTGATTATACTTTTAAAATAACAATTTTCATGTGCTAAGAATACAGGAATTTTTGCAAGCTACAGCCAAGCTACAAATACTCCTGCACAGCACTGCAGTGGATTCTTTCAATCATTAAATCAGGAAAAAAAACATCTACATTACAAAAATACCACTACATTCTTTACCATTACTATTTATTTATTTGTTTGTTTGTTTTGAAATGTGTACCAAATAGCATCTTTTTTCAAAGGGAAACACTCCCATTCTGGGCAGCGTCACTGGAAATATCAGTGAGATATCTCGAACTTCTGGCATAGTTTCCACTGTATTGGCTTTTGTTATTGTCTGGGGTCCATGTGTTGCTCTAGTTCCCCATCAAGAACTGCTGCTTACCATGTACTCCTGGCACTCCAATTTTCTCCCAGACCAGGGAGGGGTTTTGTTGCTCTGAGCACATTACCCTCACATGGGCATTATGTGAGACTCTATGGCATGATCAGCAAAGCAAAGCAGACTACTAACACAACTTGAGCAGAGAGTGAGAGGATAGGAGGAAAAAAAAAAAAAAAAAAAAAAAGAGAAGCAAATGTTTTTGTTTTGGATTTCATTATTTTGAGCTGTCACAAGTCATGTTTGTAGATAGGGTCCTAAAATCTCTGCTCTGTTTGCTGTTACATGCTAACATTTCCTGTCTTCCTAAGGTCAAGGAAGAGCTATGCTTGCTGGTGCCTGCCAGGCTTTGCTCAGAGGAAGACAGCAATCAGGAAGCAGTGAGCAGTCAGTCTGCCACCTCTCTAAGCTGCAAAGAGGTAAGAGATGAAAAACTACTGTGCATGCTACACTTTAATATCTTTTAACAAATCACAGATCAATACACCTGACTCTGTAACTGAGTGCTTTGCTTATGGTGTAAAAATAAACTGCTATTCAGTTTCAGCTTTAGGGTTTCCTTTCCCAAATCAGGAACTGGAACAACCATGCAGGGTCCTTACAGTACCAATAGGCTGTTGGGTGATCACTTATTTATGGTGGTGATACATACAATGCAAGGACATTTCTACCTTTCCTCTTAGTCCCAGAAATGGTCTGTGTGACTGTTTTGTTTTGTTTTGTTTTTAATTGAAACTACTTTACAGTAGAAATCCACTTTCTGCTACAGAATATATTAACTTGCCTTTTTAACAGGGCAAGTCCATGCAGCAGAGAGCTCAAAACTGCTGGGCTTGCCTGCAACTAAATCTAGATTGTGTTCTGCTGCTGCCTTCATACTGAAAACAACTATATTTGCCTGTTTTAGATACCCGAGGGTCACATTTCCTTCTACAGAGATAACCTCTTGGGACAGCTGCATTCCACTCAACCCAAGAACCACCATGCAGTGTAACTAAAGGGAATTTTGTCTTCCTTCTTATTTCTCCTTGCAACTGAGAGCAGAGTTTAAGATGGAGACATCTGCACAATACAAAGTGACATTGAGTGAGGTGATCATATCAAAGAAAGAAGTAACATTCAAATTTACATTTAACTCTGTCAGTTCAATACAAGTTTAAAATAGAAGAAGCAAGCACACGAGTTTGCAAGCCAAGCAGTGAGTGCTCATAGGAGAACAGTTATTCCATATCCAACTTTGCAGGCTGATAAAAAGTAGTTTATTGCTAGCAGAAAATAAGTGACCCAAGCAACTTACTCTCACCAGGTTCAATAAATTTCTTCAGCAACTGATCATGTGGAGAAAATGAAACAAAACTTCCTGAAGTTCATGGAAATGTTGGTAAACACTGACAAGGAAAATTACCACCTAAGGTAGAGTTTAATATAGGAATTATGACATTAGTAAATAACTTGCAAAAATATTAGATGGTAGGAAGTTCTTCTTGAATGAGGTTAAATACCAACTCTGAGGTTGCAGGTGAATTTTCTGTAAGATTGCCACGGGTAGTGGTATTTCTTAGCAATCCTTCACTAAAGGTACAGCAGTTACTTATGACACTTGTCCAAGGTGCAGAAGGGACTCCAGATATTCTACAGGAAAAACCAGACAAGCCTGAGGCTACAGTAATAGAGCCAAAATTAATTTAGTCATACAAGACTAGCTTAATAACACAGATACTAGTAAAAATCTTTGCTACAAGTGGGCAGCTTCATACTTAAAAATGAGACAGGGAGGGGAAGAGCAGCTGATCATGGTATGAATCATAGATAAGAAGACAAACTAGTGATGATTTAATCAACAGAAACATTGCACAACAACACTGACAAAAACTCAGTAAGACTTCATGAGGATGTAAGGGACATGTTAGGTTTTTGTGTTCGTTAAATGTAAATGAAGTCTGCAGCGTTGAGAAAGGTATTCTGAGACAAAGCATCATTACTAAGTCATTCCTTTCTACTTATAGCCCTGCTATCTGTATGTAAGATGAAGAGAGTTCCTACTCTCTTTTGTCTGAATTTAGAAAAGATAGCTTTTTATGTGTGGAAGTTTAATTGCTATAAATCCTGTTTATGTATTCCTGTTATTCTTTCACTCACAGACTCTCCTTCTCAGTGTTCTTGTTTGAAGAGATGGTCTTTCTGAGATCTCTTCTGACGGTGATGCCTTTCTGAATATGGAAATGCAGTGTCCTAGGCTTTTGCCAGACCATCTCTTCTTGTACCATTTGTAAGTTTGGAATCCAAAATATTTCCTCTGATTTAGATAAATATCAATGATTTCTACAAATCTCAACTAAACTCAACCTTAAGATTCTACAGTTATTTAAAATAAAGTTTTAAGCTTAAGACTAGGTGTATTGCTGATGTATTTGGATCAAAACAGAAGTAATGCAAGCTAAGGAAAAAATGTGAATAATGCATTATGCACAACCTACAGTATGACCAGTAGACAGTGGAGTGTAGGTGTTGTGTGGTGCAAGAAAGAGTCGTTCGTTGGATTTCAAACTCTGTATTGATTAAAAAAGCAAAAAAACATTATGTTGAAACAGACACTTAGATGGGAAAGTCTTTGTCTCACTGAGCAGTTCAGTATCTATATTAAAAAAATTGAAACATTAAAGTAGCACTTTATTAGTCACACGTGCAACTAACGCTGCCACGTGTAAATGTGATACCAAGATTTCCGTTATCACTGCTGTACGTGTGAAAACTGTGGTTTCAGCTTTACCACGAGCTTTGTCTGTATTGGGAGCATACTGTATGGTGGAAAAAAAGTGTTGCTTTTCTGTAACATGAGTTTATATCCACTACATCTTTGTAGTCTTTTACACCCTGCCCTTTCCACATCTCTCTGTTTCATCCATATGCTTTCCATGGCACACACTAATTATGGCCTTTGGGGTCCGTGCCTGTTATTATTACAGCCTTACTTGCTACCTTATTTCTTGAAGACTATTCACTGCAAAAGCATCTTCCAATCTGGCCAGAGATTTTCTGCATCTCAAACACTTAAAAAAGCCCTCGAAATATTGTTTTCATGCAGAGCCAAAAGGACAAAGTAAAAAACTGTTTTAACCTGTGATCAGACTGTTCTGTACCCAAAACAATGCCACGTTATGCTTAATTCATTTCATTTGTTTTTCTAGGGGTCCTCTATTCAGGCACAACGTACTCAAGTCCATACTGCTCAAGTATATTTTATTCAAATGCCTCTTTCAGAAGGAGAGAAAAGGTATGATGGACGGAACATCTGATTGCTAACAAGAGCTCACACAACTTTCAAAATGCGACATGGCAGGCATCTCTTCGCAGAGTGGGCAAAAGGCACACAGTACCAGGAGACATTAGGTTTTTAAAAGTGAAGTTAAACTGATAAATTAGACCTCATTTATTGAACAGCAGTTACAGCCAATTGCCCAGGGAGTCATTTGACACCTTTGAAGACCCTGCTAACTTAATTGGTGATAGTTTGGGGGCTGAAGGAAACATTTAAGGCTGTAGCAGCAGGACACCGTGCAGCATGAAAATGGAGAAGACAGGCATTCTCACTGACAAGGGGAGTCATATATAGATTTTTGTGTCCATTGTTTTCGCTTATTTGTGTGTGTGCTTTACTCAGTCAATCAAATATAATTGACACCACTGGGTTCTGTTGTTTTGTGGATGACAGAAGCTAATGCAAGGGAAAAAAGCTGGAAGTAAACTTCCCCCTGAAAGGCTGTGTAAAGGTTTTTCCACCGGGCTTGTGACATTTTTTGCTCAATTGTATTAATTGATGTACTGACAAGGCAGTTGGAAAGATGATGTATACTGATCACTACACTTTTCTTTCTTTTTTTTTTGGGGGGGGGGGGGGGAGGGGAGGATCTAGGCATTAACATAAACTCTGCTTTTGTGTAAGCAGTAGGAATGCAGCCAGTGAGAGCTCAAGGTGAAGGTTTCAACACTTGCAGACAGAGTTTATGAAACTAAACATTCACACCTAGATATTGCTACAAAACAAGCAAGGGATGTTGCTTTTAGACTGACTTTTACTCAGTTCACCTCTGTACCCAGCTTTGCTTTTCTGTCCACTTTTTCCCATGCTGTTGTACTTCTCCCATATGTTCCAGATATTTGCACGAGCTCAAAGGGCATTAAAACTGTTCTGGCTCTTCCCTAGATTTAAAGTATCTCCAAACTCATGTTAGGAGCTTGATGACCTAAATGAGGTGATAAATGCGATTTGGTTCCCACACACAGTTAGTCAGCCATTTGGCTGGCTCCCAGCTCTGTAGAGCGCATGCATAGGTGATGCCTGGACTCAAGGTACAATGTACTAACTGCCCTGTGCATTTCTGTGAGGATCCAGACAAAATCATGCAACACTTACTATTCTTCCTCAACGGCCCTCCACAGAGGACACTATTCTTCCAGCACAAAGGAGATGCCCCTATGTGCGGCTGACCAAGTCCAGAGACAGTGGGAAATTGGCATCACAAGTATAGCTTTCCCTCTGAATACAGCTGCCTGACCTTAATACAGATATTAATCAGTTGGATTCCTAAAGAATGTCACCACTGGAGCTCGCTCAGTATATGAATTGCATAATTAAAATCTTATTTTATCTGAAAAGGCACCAATGTCAATTCCTTTCTGCTGGTCTTTCATTAAATGGCAGTAGCTAAAAGGGGTGTTTGTGAGAGTCTAGACTACTCAAGGAGAAAGCCAGAGGCCTTGACACAAAAATGGAAGTACGCTTGTGAACCAACACTAGGGGGAACATAGATATCATCTGCAGACACACAGATTGAGTGAATATTGAACCAGTCATATTCTTCTATTGAATCATTGTCTACAGTCAGTTTACTAAGTTGAGATAATTAACACATTTCATATGTTAAAACCCTATCTAGAAACCTGGCTTTAAACATTCCACCATTTTTTTTCTGGATCCTGTTACTTATTACTGGCTTAAGACATACAATAAACAAAAGGAGTTTTGTTGGCAAATGTGAAAATACAAGGTTTCCCTCTTTCTTTATTTGAAAGCAGTGAATTATTTTACCTGGATTTTCACAAATCCCCATGAAAAGTTCAAAATACAAAAGCCGTTGTTGCCCTTTGATTCTAGGCTTCCCCTTGGACATATCAGTGTGCCTGATATCTGTGCTCAGTGTGTGAACCCAATGATGTGCCTTGATTGTAATGTGTGTGTTTCACTACCATGTGAAACAGTCAGGTCTCCTTCAAGGACAGACCCAGGGGAAAAAAATAAAGGGAAACATTTGAAAATTGAATGGTAGGTAATAAAAGCAGATACTAAAACAAAGTATATGATCTTCCTATGTTAGTTGTTCAATCAGAAATTCAGAAATTCTTTCTAGTGATTTCTTGAATACCTGTTGATAGACTTTACCCAGGAGAAAAGTGGAGATCCATCAACATGCACCCGTGGGTGCTCCATAGTATTAGACTGCTGTAATTTATAGACTCAAAAGTCAGTAATGAGCTGGATATTACTGGACAAATTAGAAGTTTGTGTTATATACTTCTAACGTACAAGCTGATAGGACATAAAGAGTCAGTAAGATATGCATTCCTCCTTGAAGAATGCCAGCAACTATGAAAGGGAGAGCTGCAATTACTACACTTTATTGGTGTACCGGTTTTATCAGTATTCCATATCATGACATCATGTGGCAAGCTGTTTTAGTGCTGAAGCACAGTGCCAGGGAACTGTACTTCTGGGGTCAGAAGTGTCAGCTTACATGTGTTGCAGCTCTCAGTGTACCTAGAGGAGGTTATACTGAAAAGAGACAAACTGCAGACCCTGAAGTCTCCAGTACTCCCCATGTGATGTCCAATTCCAGGTAGAAGATGTAGAATAGCACACTAATGGGGAAGAAAATCCCTCTTCTGTTTCCATTAGCATAGCAAGCAACACTATCTGAACTCTTCTCTCACCCATTTGTTTGATTTATTATCTGGAACTCCTTTTTGTATCATAGTGTCTTACATTCTTTTATCAATTGTAGTAAATTAGGTATCCCTCCTTATCTTAGTTGCTTCCTCTGTGCCTTTTTCCACCTCAGGGAGAGGGAAAGGTGGGGAAGAGAAGCCCTGTTGCTGGTGATAGAATCAACCAAGCCGCAACAACTGGAAGCCAGAGCTGTCTTCTGAGCACTGCAAACTCTTGGTACAACAATGATGTATTTGCATACCTATGGAAAGGAAAACTTCTCTTTGATTAGGAGGGTTAAGGTCAAGCAAGACTGTTAAAGACGTCACACTTCAGCAAGAATAGAGTGGAGGTGGCAGAGAACAGAAAGTCATCTGCATAAGAGAAGAGGATGCGCTTTGGATTTACCCTTAGTATAAGCAGATGAAATACAGTTCTTGTTGAGTCTTTGGCTTTATCTTCTGGATGTGATAGTGTTTTGCCTGATTTTGGATTTCATGGGCTTAGCCTGTTTTGATTAGCACCACCTTGCAGGAACAGTAAGACATCATGACTTTCCTTGCCCAAGGATGTGGTGAGGCTATTAATTGGGATCCAGGGACTCCTGAAATGTTTCAGTTCCCCAGCAAATCCTCCTCTCTATGAAAAGAATATCAAACACTCCTTAGAACTGCATGGTCAAGTGAAAATTGGACATCACGGGGATTAGAGAAGACATTTGTCATCCAGTGCCTCTTGACGACACCAAGGGCTTCCCCCATACAACAAAATACTGAAACATAGGCTTAAGCTTAGAAACTCGCTGAAGAAAATTTGTCACATCTGTGAAAATGAAATTGTATTGCCCATGCATGAACTCATAAATTGTGAGAAAGCCAAAACTTAGTAATCTTGAAGAAAGACATGAAAGTTGAAATATTCTCCTGGTTAAAAAAAAAGAGCTATTGGGACTTCCAATTCTGACATCAGATTAATGCAAAGCATTTGAATTCCATGGAAATGTTTTGGTGAATGTTCAGACATGGCCCTGCAATGCCTAAGATTGCTTAAATTATTCTCCATGTTCAGGTGGAGTGTGACATGGAGTAGATGACTTTTGAAGGACAGTATATCCAATACACTGCTGAATCAAACACATAACTCATTTCTTCCAGAGCCAGTGTAGCTCTGTCCTCTGAAACCTACTGTTACTACAAGTGGTGGATTCTACCAGGGCATTAGTGTATCACTGTTTTAGTAAATTAGTAGGCAGCTTCCAAAATGTGCAGATAAAGCCAAGGATTTTCTTCTGGCTGAAAATACCAACAGCACACAGCTGGAATTCTGGATTTACTGTAAGGTGCAATGAAACAGGCAATGCTTTCTGATAAGTCCCCTTGAGGTCCTGCAGTGCAGGTCTCCAAAGATAAAGACCTATATAGAAAAGATAATTCGGACATACACTGGGGAAATGAGTTTTACAACATTTTTTTTCCCCTTTAGATCCATTCTTGGTGTCACTTTAACACTGACCTTATTAATGCTGTTATCATTCAAAATTTGATGATACATACGTATTTCAGATTATGACTTCCGTCATGTTGTGTCAGGACATGAAGCAGGAGAATAGCCTTGTGTCTCAGAAAAATTCTGTCAGTGAGTGTTTTGTTCAATTTCTAGCAGGAGAGTTTTGTTCTGTACAGCCCTTTTATGAACAGAGAAAACTATTTCCAGTCATTCCTGAAACTGAAATAACTGCACAGTGTGTACAAACTGAAACAAATGTACAGGCATTTCCCTCTGCAGATGTTTTCAATTTTCTGCTTAACTCTCTCAATGTAATTATGACAGTGTGGGAAACTTTGGCAACAGTGGGTAAGTCTGTAATTAGCGTTCTTTCTGTCCTTCATTTTGAATTTTCAAATACTCCTCTGTGATGGGAAGATAAAATCCAGTATAGCCTGAGAGTTTTGGGTCAGCTGTCTTGGAGGAAAATGGGCTTAGTTTTCAAACAAAATACAATAAAACTGAAGGTAAATAGTGGATTTCTTGTTTGGGTTATGACCATCCTAACTTAAACTTCATGACAACATTTTTGCTTGAGTTATTCTTCTCTTGTCTGCACAGTAATTACTTAAGTCCTAAGATTAAAAAAAAAAAAATCTTTATGCAAGAAAAAGAAAAAAGAGAGGAACAAAAATGAAATGGAGACTGAATTCATTCAAGGTAGAGCATTTGCCACAGTATTCCGTAATCAATCATCTGTGGGAACTGTGATACTGTGATGCCTTTAGTAAAGATCACTAACGTGTGATATCGCTCATCATTCAACTCAACATCCACTGAAAAAATCCATGCATTGCTAATTACCATTCTTCTTGAAGTATACCAAGTGCTTTGTGAAGACATGCACAAACATGGCTTTTACCCAAATGGCTTTCAGTGCATGCTTCTGCTGTATCGCAACAAAAGCAACAAAAATAGTGGCAGAAGGCGGTGTAACTCAGTGTAGAAGGGGCTTGTGTGTGAACTGAGGAATTGAATTTTCTTCAGAATATGAACTCACAGTGATACTGATCCCTTACTACTTATTCATAACATACATGCTTTTCAGTATCTGATAAAACTATTGACTACTGATAAAATTCTTTTGTTTCCAAATCCTAAATTTTGAATTGTCTAACACATCTTTTAGATATTTATAATTACCTATGTCATAGCAATATGCAGATAAACTATCGTACATATTGGTTAACGTGCTAGATAGTACAAGACCACGTATAACTGTAATTTTGTTTTGCTTTATCTACATGTACATGAAAGTGCACATGCCAAATGAACTCTCAATACTTTGTGTTTCTCCTCTTAGGTCTTTGATAAGGAAATTTTTTCTTAAGATACCCTGGGATCCTAACTCTTTCTTGCTGAAATCATGGTGTACAGTGAATGGATGGTTTATATCAAGACAGAGAAGGCTGGAACAAGTGTATGTCAACTGCTGTTGTATCAGTAGTGCCCTAAGACTTATCTCCAGGTTACTGAAAGAAGCCACCATGCAACACTTCTGCAGTTTCCCATCTGCAGCTCTGCTGAATAAAGTCTGAGGGTTAATTATCCCAAAGTAAATGGTGTGGGAGCTCTCTTTTTAAATGTAACCATTAGTGAGATGCCTGTGTAATTAGTCTTATTTAATAGAATTCATCAGGAAGCAGTATCCTTTCCTAGTTGTAATTAGTATCTAAATTATGCACACTAGCTGAGGGTTTTAGTAAGGCTTCAAAGGAGTCTTGGTCTGAAAAGTGCATCAGGGAAGTAAACAATAGTTTAACTAGTCGCATGTATAGGTGGTCATGTGCATGAAGAGACTGTTGTAGGTGTATATTATTTATCATAGAATCATAGAATGGCCTGGGTTGGAAAGGATCACAAAGCTCAACTAGTTTCAACCCCCTGCTATGTGCAGATCACCAACCAGCAGACCAGGCTGCCCAGAGCCACATCCAGCCTGGCCTTGAATGCCTCCAGGGATGGGGCATCCACAGCCTCCTTGGCAACCTGTTCCAGTGCGTCACCATCCTCTGTGTGAAAAGCTTCCTCCTAATAAATAACCTAAACCTCCCCTGTCTCTGTTTAAAACCATTTTCCCTTGTCCTATCACTATCCACCCATGTAAACAGCCATTCTCCCTCCTGTTTATACGCTCCCTCCAAGTACTGGAAGGCCACTGGAAGGTGTCTCCGGAGCCTTATGATATGTCTTAGATAATTCTTCTGAAATGAGTATGCTTAAGGTGTAAGATTTTGCATTTTGTTGAGAACTTCATCAATCGATGTTCAGGCAAGTATCATAGAGACAGTGGGTTTCATATGAATGCAAGCAGTTGCAAATATTGATTACAAAATCAGAAACTTTTTTAGTGAATAAATGAAATAATTTTTTTTGTACAGCTCTCTTGTCGCCTTTCTACTTTATACATCCAAGGACATTCAAGCTGAATAGCAAAACTTAGTAACACAATAAAAACACAGAAGGGTTTGGAAATGTAGAGCCCTTACGCCTCAGCTTTTGTTGAACATATGAAAATGCCACACACGCATAAGCTTTGTGCAATCACAGTGTGTGTGCGTACGCTTGCATTTGCCAAGCAGGATGACTTTTTCAGCTGATTTAAACCAGCATATTGGATCAATGCTGTTAGTGTTTTACATCAATGGAGAATGATGCCTGTACTATGCAGCTGGCATGCTAAAACAAAAACTCATCTTCTGAACTTGCTGCTATGCTTGCCACAGCAGGAGGCAGAACTGGGGGGCACATCCCCCTTAAAGCATTCACAGGTGAATGAAAATGTGTTATACAAGAAATATTTGACACAGATGCAGTTGGATTCATGTAATAGACACAGCATTTGTGTGGTTCACTCTAGCTTCTGACACCTGCTCTTACCAATTGAGTGTGATTGTGCTTTCATGTTGGAATGAAGCTGACAGCATTCTTGCAGACCCTCCAGGGTCTGGCGCTGTTACTTTTCACACTAACAGATGAAAAACGAGCACAACAAACTGTTGGTGTTGTTATTCAAATTTCATTTTCTGTTTACTGTCCTGCAGTTTTTTCCTTAACCCTCTCTATTGATCTAGGGAGCAAAGGCTTAGTGCTATGCTACTGTCACCTGTTCCTTGGGGAAGGAATAAATGATCCCAGAAAAAAAGGGGAGAGAAAGGAGGAAAAAAAGAGAAAAACAACAACAACAACAACAACAACAACAAAAAACCACAACAAAGAAAGAAAGAAAGTAAGAAAGAAATAAAGAAATAAAGAAAGGAAGAAAAAACCCTCAAGATTGACTGGCTTGTTGGATACCCTAGTGAATTTCTTCTTACACCAGAGCATCATTTAAGTCTATGTTCTCCCATCTACCTTGTTTGCAGTAAATAGCTGCCCATTATGTCAGGTCAGGCAAGCACCGTGGCGTCACAGCTCAGCAGCCGTGAGCAGCTTGCCAAGTGTAGAGGGGACAGCCTCCGGGGAACAGACACATGTGTCAAGTTCTTGAGCTGTCAAGGCTCAAAGCGACAGTTTATCTGGAGGGTTTTAAACATCCCCACGAAGTTTCCCCTTCTTCCCTTCCCACTGCCCTTGTTGACAATCTGCTTGAAAGATGACAGATGCTGTGTAGCAGTTTTCTTTAGACTTGCTTTAATCCCACAAGGTGCAATACACCAAATGCAATTCTGCCCATTGTTAAAATGCCAAGCTGAGAATCAAGGCAAGCTGTTCAAGGGAGAAGAGGTGTTCCCTCATGCTAATGTAAGTATTTCCAGATAAATTTGATGCTCTCACTGTATCATCCTAATTTTCTTTGCCCACAGTAAACACATAACATGGAGGTTCCTGGAGAAAACAAAGAATTGAAGCTGGAATGAGGTTTGTCAAGCCACTCTTCAACCATGTTGAGCTGAATATTTTATATCACTTTAACACAACACTGAACATTGACATGCTCAATGTGAAATAGTTCCTCTTACATCATCCTAGCCTAACAATACTGTAGGGTTGTTTGTGGATTTGTTTGCATGGAAATGAAATCTATTTTGTAAACAGAGTTGAATTGCTTATGAGAGCATACCTTATAAAGTCAGCCTCATATACCACTGGGTCTGCAAGATGATTCTGTTTGTGGTACAAATCAAGAGCCATGTGTGGTATGAGTATCATTTAAAAATGTCACCTCTAAATAGATGTATATGTAGATTAAAGTTATCCTATCCTTTCTTTGTTGTTTGTCATACCTTGATCAAATGGAGGAATATTTGCACTCCAGACAAACTTTTACTGCTTCTAAGTTCTTTTTTGCCATACAGTGAAATATATTTTCTACATTTGCTTCCTAAGTTGCACCTGCATCAGGAGGGAAAGCACACTCTTCAGGCCAACTTTTTACTATTTTTCCTTCCTGCTGTTGGCAAACATTACCCAGTCAGCCTGTAATAGCAAATCTTTCTCTTCCCACCCCCCCCCCCACCCCCCCCCCCCCGCCATTTGCTATTTGCACAAAGGATGTGAAAAGCATACTAAAGAAAAAATAGAACAGTCCTCCCCCACCATCTTTTCAGTGCTTGATCTCTTTAAGTAGCAGCATATCACCACCAAATATTATGCAGTTTAGATTTCCCAGCAGGAGAGGCACAGCCCAAACCAAGGAGATGGCAGAAATGTGCAGCAGGTTTATTCTGATTCTCTCTCAGTTCTTCAGACAGGTTAGGAAGTGTTCTTAGGCTATCTACAGACATGAGCAATCAAATGCTTTGGACCTCAAATTCAAGTCTGTTTGGCATCCTCACTTCTCCATATGGTTTTCCAGTGCATAGCATGATGCATTCTTACAGTGAATTGAACACTGGTTCATCCTTACTCTAAATGGTAACCAGTGAGGTCTGGAATTGGTATCAGAATCCCACAGCAGCTCTGCTTGATTTATGTCATCCAGAAGCTGCAGTCACAGTCTGCCTGAGAAGTCTCCTGTCACCAAAGCCTTCTGGTTGGTTAGAGAGGTCCACTACAAATATCCATCCATCCATTCTTTACGATCCATTTCTGCAGAAAGGAAGTGTTCACAGTGAGCACATTTGCAGATGATAACAGGTGACAGTTGAACTTCTTCTGGAAGCTCTTTGCCAGATGTCTACGTTGTCATGGTATTTTCGGTCAATTCCTATTACTTTCTGCTAATTTGTACCCAAGTTCAGAAGAAAACAGACAACAAACCCACCAAATTCAGAGGAAAAAAAAAAATCTAGTTGATCCTGCTAGCACTAGCAATGATATGGAGTCTATTTCTCTGGTCTATACAGTTTTCTGTGCCTTCTTCAATTTTGTTAAATGTGTTATGTTAGCTGTTGCATCCAAACCTGACTTGGCAGATTAGTCATTGCCAGGAGCTGCTATTCTCACTCAGACATTGCCTTACAGTAGCACTAAGTTCGGTCTGGATGGTCTGGAGCTGAAGAGAATGAAGCCACTGTGATACAAGTGATGTTTCTTAGGGCACTGAGATAATTTTTTAACCATTTTTTTCACATGAACTGTTACGATTTATTTGTCCCTTGATTGCTCTGCAGATCTTTTTCAACCACCCTGTTACCTTTGCCTGGCTGCTTACTGGCCAAGTCATAGAGCAGGTAGTGCTTGGGCTCTTCCAGACCTGTAAATGTGATACCATAAGACGATTGATCTAGAGGAAACTCTCTAAGACTGAAGTTAGAGTGTTAGAAAGAAGACATTCTTTAATAGCAGTATGGGGGTAATCCTCCTGTCATGCATAGCTTACACAAAAGATCTTCATTTTATATGCATTACTTATGTTACACATGCAGAAGTTTTGAAGAGGCGTGTTACATACTCAGTGACTGATTCCAAGCAGGACCTCCTGTTTCCTTGGTACAAAGACTCTGCAGAACTTCCTAATCTCCTTGGTTCAGAGACACAGCTCTTCCTGTTATGTAAAGAAATTGCAGGGCAGGAGTACCCATCAACAAACGCTAGCAAGTTTAATAATACTGTCATAATGCAGTGTGAGCCTGGACATCACTGCGCACAAATGCCAAAATGCAAGATCTCTGAAGCTTCTCCAGCTCTAATATTTTACTAACGTTGCTATCAGAAACACATTTTAGGCTCCTCAGACCTATGCTTCACGCAACACAGGCTCAGTGTAGTCCCAGGTCAGCTGTGCAATCCAGGTACATTGGGTTATACCCCAATTCGTGATCTCCAGCTGCTGAGGCAGTCTCTTTCCTCTCTGCATTTCTCTCACAAGGGCAGCACAAGCTGTCCTTCCAGAACTAAGCCCGCATCGTTTGCGTCCCTAGCCAACTTCTCTCTTAACTGTCCTTGTTCATAACACTGTTTGAACTTGTGTCCTTCCTGTTTGTTGTATCCAGCATCCTTAATATATTTGTCCAGTGGATGATTGCAGACCAACTCAGAGATTGAATAAAAGGAACGAATATAATGCTCCATGGCAGAGTTTCTTTTCTTCCATTTCTTGAAATGATAAGTGGCATAGATATTTAAGGGGCAATTAAACTTCCTTTTATGCAACGGAAGATGTTAAGGATGTATCCTATTCAGAGGACTATTCTCTGAATGGTGAAGAGAAAACAAAATATACACCAGGCTATGCTAAGTAATAAAACGAACCTTTGAAAAGTGTGTGTTCATGAAATATATAACTAGATGATGCATCGTCGCATTTTTGAGGACACAATTCACTGTGCAAACATGGTATTTCAACAAAGTTGTTTTGTAAAAGTTGTGGGTTTCTCCTCACATGCCTACTGCCTATGCCTTCAGGGAGAGGAACAGTTGTACAGACCACATTTGAAAGTAGCATTTAGGTTATAGCAACTGCAGAGTATAGTGATTGACTGATAGATACTTAAAAAACATGTATCCAATCATGTAGCAATCAATTTTCTCGACACCTCCATTTCCTCTCAACTAACATGATTCAAAAGTCAGCATCATTCTGTCTATTCTATGTCTTCCAAAATTGGGAAAGTGATAAGTTTAACTACCTTACATGGTGGTCACATTTTCTCTTGACACTGCCTGTTGAAAAGTGACCCCGCACAGTGCAACCAGTAACCAAGCCTTTTAGGGAGCTCTTCTCTGTCGTTCTGTGGGAGCTTCGAAAGGTATACAACCATCATCAGAAAGCCTTTCTCAACTTTAAACAGCATGTTTCATCTTAAACACTAGCACTGTGTGGATTTGGCATTCTCCATTAAAATTCAAGATTTCAGAGTTAGTAAGAAAATGTAGGATATCACTGTTAGGATTCTGGTAGTGCCCTACTTGTTATATGGTCCAGTGGAAACTTACTAAGCCGTCCTTTAGGATATCAGGACTCTTACAATGTGGGAATGCTCAGAATGATAACTAGGAAGCATCTCAATTCATAAAAACCAAGCTGCAAAAGAAAAAGAAGATTTATCTGGATGAAGTCCAAAGGTGATTTTTTTTTTTTTTTTTTTTTTTTTTCTTCTAAAATGCATCAAACTGAATAAACAAGCTACAGTTCTGCTACAGATGGGAAATTTGCCTGGTGATTAGAAAATGTCATTAAAAAGAAAATGACTGCCTGTAAAAGTCTTACCCTGATAAAATGTATTGACCTAAATGATATTCCTCAAAGGTAAGTCAGAGTGTTATGTGATGTTCTTCTATCGATTGTTGATTCTGTGTTTACCCTTGGGAACAAAACCCACAAAGAAATGTTTTGAACGAAAAAAGAGTGACCTTTTCGATGGAGGCATTTTAATACTGTGTAATGCTGAAATAACTAATCGAAAGTATAACAAAGGTGGAGGAGAGGAATCTTTGTGTAAAAGTAGGCATTTCTCTGTGTTTGGGATAAAACCAGAGTTATAATACAACAACTGCTATCTACTCTGAAAGCTATAACTTAAAACCAGCCCTTGAAAATAATGCACTCAATATTGGAGAGATAAGGAAGGTGGGAATCTCTCTCTTTTTTTGCATATAAAGCACAAAGTCACTCTCTCGGATGAGTGTCATATCACTGTCAGTGTTAAGAACAGAAATTTCTACAGTTAAGTCTTTGTAATCATGTTATAGCATGAAAAGAGTGTTTTCCATGGCTTCACGTTTGTTTGATACTTCAGTCAGAGCTAGTGATATTTTTTTTTAGACAAGGTTGTGCATTTTCATGCTCTTAAAAGAAGAGGCATGGCAGATACTGTAACAGTAGAAAGAAATTAAACTGCTTTTATGTTACTGAAATAACTCAAAGACCATGATTTTTTTAGTGCAATATTTGAATATTGTTACTGGAAAGCTTATTTCTGGCCATCTGTCAGGGTAACTTACATATGCCAGGTTATATACAAGCCTTGCAGGGAATGCCATGTGAATTATACTTCAGCAGTTTCTTTGTGGTCTAAAGAGAACTAAACAATCTATCCTAAGCATAATGTATTGCAAATACCGAGAGGAGGAAGGAGAGTAAGTACGGATCTATAGAGGGTTATGACCTTTAAGAGAACTCCAATTACAGGTACTGTGGGTAATTTCTCTTGTATCTTCACATCCTTTCAGACTAAGTAGTTATTATTCTTGTGTTCAAGATACAGCTGTATAAACTAACATGTATCGAGTATTCCTAAACATTTTATCTGGAATATATGATGAATGTGGTACTCTTGACTCACTGAACAGTTAATACTGAAAATCAAACAAAACAGAATGAAACAACAAGGCACTTTTCCTAGAGAGAGTGTTTGTGGAATAACGCAAATATAAATACAACTTTCTTAGACAGAATATTCCATCTGTTTTCCGTACCTCATTATAGTTAAATTATAGTAGTCATAAAACTGAGTAAACTGATGAGTAGCTAGAATTAAGAACTAGATCTAGAGCTGGGATACCAGGCGTCGGAAACAAGTAGCTTCAATCTTTAAATCTTTGCTTTTCCTTCCAAGGAAACCAAAACTCCACTGCCAGCACATCTTTCTTTTCTTCTTTTTTTTTTTGTCCTGATGTTAGAGTGTTGATTAAATTGTTTCCAGGTAGTTAATTTGCTCTGCTGACAATGGCTCTCCCCTCTCTGTCCTGTAGCCCCCTTTAGGTACTGGATGGCCACTGTAAGGGCTCCCCGGATCCCGCTCTGTCAAGGCTAAACAACTACCAATTATTCAAATTATTGATTGGGCAAATATGTGTTCATCAGAGCTTGCTAAAACCATCTCCCGGCCTGAGTTTCTGTGTGGTATAATATCTGAAACAGTAATGTGAACAAAGAAAAGAACAGGAAAATTGTTACTGCCTAAACAATTTCTTACTTTATACATGGTTGTTTTACTTTTTTTTTTTTTTTTTTTTGTCTTTTGCTTTTTCCAACATATTATGTGTATTTGTTGCTGCTATTTTTCTTCAGTGGTTGCTCTCAGTTTTTACTATCACAGACTGTATTTGCTTTTCCAATTTGTTTATACAGTCTATTTACATCATTTTTCTTTTTCTTATCTCTCTTTGCATTTGATTTCATAGTTTGTACAATTCATAGCAATTAAATATTCTGTTTGCACAAACAACATGCCTTCTGAGTGATAGGCTTGGCATACAGGATCAGGAGAACCCCCATTGCTTGCCTTACACAGCTCGTCATGGCTGGGAGAAGTTGAACAGGGGAGAAACTGACAAGAGATTAAGACTAGACCAAATGAGATCTAGTGTTAGGTGAAATAGGTACAGAAAGGAGCACTGAGAAAGCCCCAGCTTTCTACAGAACATTGGTTCTCTACAGGACAATGGCTTTCCTGCAAGAAAGGGTTCTCTTGCTCTCATGAACAGCAGTGCAAGGAAAATGGGCCCTGCCATTTTCCCTTGTGTGAGACCATCCATTTCTCCATTTTCTGCAAAATATAGTAAACAGCAATTATTCTACTGAAATGGAACTGTAGGGCATTTGGCATCAAGCATCTGCAAATGGCAATCTACCATAGCTTGAAACACAATGAAACAGTGCTTTTTTTTTTTTTGCTAATGAAGTAATGTCCTACCCAAGAGGGACCAAATGATGTTTAGCATCTTATTTGCATCTCAGGTACTGTCTTTGTAGCCCATGTACATGCACCAAATCAGTACCTTCTGTGTTGTGAAAAATCGCTGTATTCTCACAAACTACCAGGAGGACTGATGGCCTTCCTATTCCAAGTGGCTTAGGAAGAAAGCTGGAGCTGCCAGGAGCAGTTGTCAAGTGAATCCAATTGCTTTTTCTTAACTGATAAAAGAACAGTGCGTTCATTCACTGATGCAAAGAGCAAAGGCTTAGCTCGTAAGGAAGCCCTGTGAAAAGCAACACCTTCTCGTGACTCTCCTACTATTGTAGTCTGAACTGCAGTCATCACCCACATCTCTTCTTCCTACATGCAGATCAGTCAAGGTCTGGATAGATGCTCACAGAATCCAAAGCAGGGATCAGGAAATTGAAGAACTGCCCATTGTCAGAGATCAAGTTTGAGACCGTCTAAGGAGCCTGGATGTGCTCAAGTCCACAGGACCTGCTCAGAAGCATCTGAAAGTTCTGAGGAAATGGATGGATGAAATTCCCAAGTTACTATCCATCATATTTGAGAAGTTGTGACCGTCTGCTGAAGTTTCCACTAGCTGGAAGAGGAGAAACATAATCTCCCATTTTTAAAAAGGGAAAAAATCAAGACCTGAGAAACTACAGGCCAGTCAGTCTCATCTCTGTGACTGGTAAGATTATGGAACAGCTCCTTGTTAGTGGTGACTGGTGACAGCCAACATGGCTTCACTAATGGCAAATCATGCCTGTCAAATTTGGTGACCTTCTACAATGAGGTAACAGCAGTGACAGATCAGGGAAGAGCAACTGGCATCGTCTATCTTGATCTGGACCAAGCATCTGACACTCTCCCACACAACATCCTTGTCTCTAAAAGGGTGAGACATAGGTTTGATAGGTGGACCACTCAGTGAAAGAGAAAATTGCTAGATGGGCAAATTTAAAGAGTTAAAAGCTCAGTGTTCAAGTGGAGATCGGTGATTGTGTACTTGAACCAGTATTATTTCATCTTTGTTCTTTGTATCTTTGTATCTTTGTTCTTGACCCCACCTGGATCCAGATCTGACTCCCCAGCACAGAATGGACATGAATCTGTTAGAGAAGGTCCAGAGTATACCCATGAAGATGATTAGCAAGCTGGAGCCTTCCTACAAAGATAGAGTGGGAGAGATGGATTTGTTCAGCCTGGAAAAGATAAGGCTGTGGGGAAGCCTCATAACAATCTTCCAGCACATGAAATGGAAAGGGGAAAGAGTCTCTTTACTAAGGATTGTAGTATTAGGACAGGTGTCCCTGCCAGGCAGTCGGATAATTTCTGCATTCCTTTCCAAGACTAACCATTCTATGATTAAGTGATTCTATGGTTTTCTTTTCATATTATTTCTAGAGTGTCAGAAGTCTTCCAGTCCTCCTCCATGCCAGGTGCTGCATGACAGCCATGTATCCCCAAGTAGTTTTCTAAATGAGAAGCATTCACTGATCCAAACACTGTAAGTCATGATGGAAACACACAATCAGAGTGAAAAAGCTCTTTTCCCACTTCATGATAGTTCTTGCTGAGCTGAGCCAAAAGCTTGTTTTACCCACTCTGTCTAGTGGGAAGTGCAATATTAAAGTAGTTTCACAGTTGTTTCTATTTATCTAAAAGAATCTCCAGCCCCTACCTGAAAATACTCAGGATAAAACTTGCCAATTTCTCCTAACAAAGGAATGCTATAGTACATTTTGGGGAAGGCAAAATGTAACCTTATTTCGGGGAAGAACAAAACTGCAACCTTATTTAGCATTTATATCATTTGTGTCTGCATGGACACAGTGAAATAAGGTGTCAAAAATCATTTTGGCAGTTTTGTAAACAAATAAAATGTAAGATCTTATCTATCTATAATTCTATCTGTTCAGGTGATAGATTTATTGTGCTAATACCAAGCATGACTTTAAAAAATTGTGATTGTTTGTAATCTAGCCAGTCTTGATTGTATCAACATTTTGCTGGGAGACAAAAATGTGACTCTGAAAAATATCCTGATCTTGTGCAATCTTCAGCTTACATGGGAGAGATATTATCAAGATGTATCCAAACATTACAACTCAAGGAAAAATAATAGAGAGAGATCTGTATGGCAACAGTAACCTGTGTTTGTCTTCTTCAAGGCATTGACTCTAGCCCATTTACTGCTATGGACTGCTTTATAGGTTAAAAAAAAATAATACCTGGTATGAGATTGTGCTCTCTGCTTTGACTGAAAATGGCAAAACATACAATTAAGCTGCCTGATTTTCTCCTTCTGATCTGTTTCTGTACCTCTTCATGCCAAAACAGTGTCATTCATATTAATCTGAAGTTAAATTTCCAGCCATCTGCAGATAGATTCCTCAATACTGAGCACTGTTGTAACTCCCTCAGCTTCAGAATAGTGACTCAGTTTAATTTCATACAAAGTAACTGCAAATTTCTTTTACAAATCAGACAAAATCTCAGAACAGAGTGACAGTGACTTATGATTAGGAAGGCTCATAGCTTCACAGGAAAAAACTTTTAGGAATGTGACAAACACTGGTAGATATTTGAGGACAGAATGATAAAATCACAGAATCATAGTTGATATTGGGCCACAATCTCAGGCTTGAGAGGTGGGTCCATGCAAATCTCGTTAAATTCAACAGAGCCAAGTAGAAGGTTCTGCACTTGATTCAAGGCAATTCCAAACACAGATACAGACCTCTCAAGCCTGTCCAGGTTGCTCTGGGAAATGTCTCTTCTTTCTGAATTGCCAACTGCTCCACTCTGCAAATTTGCCAAGGGTATGCTCAATCCTATTGTTGACAGCTCTGACAAAGATTGTGGCCTACTATCAACTGCTGAGGAATACCACACATCACTGGTCTCCATGTGGATATCAAGCTATTGATCCTACATAGCAGTCAGTGCCCAGCCATCCCTTTACTCTTGGTGGCTCGTTCTGTAGGCCAGCACATTAGCCTAGTGGGCAGAGGGTTAATACTGCTGTTCTACTGCCTGTTCTCCTCTCTTGTAGAGTAACTCATCAGTGAATAACAGAAAAAGGTTGCTCATGGCTCTGGGTCATCATAAAGGGTATGTCCAACAAGGAAATGTCCCTGAGATGGCTGCAGGCAAGGCTTTCAGGTTAGAACACAACCATGGTATCTTCAGGAAGAATCCCACTGCAAGCACTTCATATACCTGAGCGAAAAATAGGGGCTGTGACAGTGCAAGTATTGGTCATCTGGCCAATAAGTATGTGGTGGAGTTCTTGGACACATTTTCTTCTTTGGAAAAGAAATAACAGAGAAGAATTTTTTAAAAGCTTTAAAGATAAGAAGACCTGTATTGCTTCTCTGTATGTTGAACATTTGATATTTTAAACCAGCACAAACGTATTTGCCACAAAGGCCTGTGGCTGATACACTGATTGTTAACAGGAGTAGTCTTCAGTAAATGATCATTACAAGTCAAACAGCTTTTAGGTTTTGCTGTCTTTGTAGATCCTCATGAAATATGTATTTAGGATTTTTAATTGAATATGTTACCAGATGAACCATTTTGCAGTTGTTTAGTACAATAATGGAAAGAAGAGTTTGTGATTAGATTTCTACTCTTCTGCTCTTATTCTTTACACACTTCCTATTGATTCAACTAATGGATCCATCAGGGAAATAAAAATGTTGGGTCTTATTTAATTAAACCAAATTACTTCAGTGGCTTTTACATACTTTTGCTTATTTTTCCCCTTCTGGGAGTCCTGGTAACTTGTGTTGAGCTTTGCATTTTATTTAAAAAAAAAAAAATAAGAGCAAGAGTCTGAGCTGCAGTGATATGACAGCTACCAGACATCCCAAATCAAAAAGCATTAAGTGAATGTTCTTTGGAGCAACATTTAGCTTTAGAAAAGAATTGGAAAAGTAGCAAATTTAATTTTATTTGACTTGAATCTTTGTTGCCATGTCCTTTATCTACAAACTCTCCTGTATGCTCAGAATGGCAAAGCAAGTTCCAACTACAAAAGGCTTTCATCTGGAGGCCACTAACAGGTAGGCATCTACAGGCAAATGCCTACAGAATATAATTGCCAGTAACTGTGTCATTTCAGTGAGCATGTCATATGTAATCTGCAGAGCTGGAAGCTGGATTTCAGAATGTGCATTTCAGAGGGCCCAGGCTTGAGCTTTGTTAAAGTAATTCAAAACCATGAAATTATAAACTTTTCAACTCTATTTATTGCAAATTTGTTAGCTATTCTGTGAAACATACTTGTTGCAATGCACAAGTCTCTATGCAACCATGTGATTATAAAACAGGTGAGCATAAGTGTAAAACCACCATATTCCCTAAATAACCCCTTTCTGACATGACCTCAGTTTGTTATAGAATTTGATTTGAAACACAGTTTCTTGTGTGAGTGTGAGGAAAATCTCAAATAGTCAAATAAGCAAATATCCTCTCATTTCTGCTCATTTTGTTCCATAGCAGCTCATAATGGGTATGCACATCTGATGCTCAGAACAGTAATCACATTGCTCATAAATACTTCTGTGTTCCAGTAAATCAGACAATTAAAGAAAAAAACAGTTTTAGATGCTTTAACAGTTGAAATATATTGTCAAAGTGTCCTCCATTAGCACTACAAGAACAAGGAGAGCTTCCCCGTGGATGTTCAGAAACAGCGATAACTGTATCATCCCTGGATGGAAATGTATGAGCTTTCCAGACTGATTAATGCTATTAATGCTCTCATGATTGAGATAGCCTACTCTTTCTGCCTGGATACCTGTTAAGACCAGCTTAAGTGTTGGCACATGTATGCAAGGTCTGCAGGTGCGTGGGACAGGGCAGGTTAGCCACAGGAAAGGGGTTCCAATACACTGTGTTGGGAATGTGCCGGCTCTGCAGCTAACCCAGGCTGCAGCCCCAATTAGGCAGATTGTAATGGAAAACTCTCTGATTCATTCAGTATTCAGGGTGGGCAGCTGTATAACAATTTGTTTCACAACAAAAAGTTGACAGAACAAATCCAAAACAACTCTGTGTGCATGTTTACATGGGAAACTATTGGCATTAGCAGTGCATTTGAAGGTGTGCTTTAAGTCCCTTATGCTTTTTGTAACATTTTCAAATTCATTGCTGTCTTCAAGATGACAGGAAATTCAGGTCTGCCTTCCTCCAGGGGGATCTTTATTCACAGACAAGTCAAAAACCCTTGACAAAAGGCAACCAAGGGAACTTGCTGACCTTTTAGCTGCCTGTCTAACATCAGAGCAAGTATTGCTTCCTGATAAAATGAGAAATTCAATTTAAGGGGAAATGTAGCAGGTACTTGAGTAGAGTCTCATTTTATTTTACTTCTTGGGCTGTCTCTCAAACTGAAAACAAATGTAAATAAACAGAACTGTATCCTTCATTCCCCAGTTACAAGACTTCGCAATGCACACAAAGGTAATATTATTATTGCATTGTTGGCCATCCCACTGTCCGCTGACTTTTATCTCCTCAAAATAAAATTGTCAATTAAAAATCCTGTACTCTTACAGCACTCTGTTTTTTGTTTTTTGTTTTTTTGTCATTAATTTTAGGAGGAGTGGTCCCTTTCATATTGAGGACCTGTTAGTACTACATTAATTCTTTGGGAATTAGGTGAATCCCTAACCGTGATAACTTCACTGCATATTGCATAATGGTAATATTGCTGGGGAACCAGGATTCCAGGTAGGTGTCACAGTGTATTCCACTTTCAGTCTTTCAGCTCAAACACCTTTTTCATCTACATCACTCACATGTCACAAACTACCTGCTCCTTATATGAAGAGAGCAAAAACCCTGAGAAAGCAACATGGAAAGGCTTGGCCAAGCAATGCATCAGGGACTGCAGTACCTCTCCTGTGAGGAGAGGCTGAGAACTGGGACTGTTCACCTGGAGAATGGAGGCTCAGATGGATCTTATCAGTGTGTACAAGTACCTACAGCGAGGATGCAGGGTGAACAGAGCCAAGCTCTTTTTAGGGATGGGACGAGAGGCAGTGGGCACAAAGGGGAGCACAGGAGGTTCCCTCTGGACACCAGGCAGCACTGCTGTGCTGTAGGGGTGACTGAGCTCTGCCATAGGCTGCCCAGAAGCTGCGGGGTCTCCTGCTTGTGCAGGTGCTCAGAAGTTGCCTGGAGCAGTGCTGGGCACCCTGTTCTGCATATCCCTGCTTCAGCACGGATTGGGCTACATGGACACATTTGATGTATACAAGATATTCAGAGCTTACAGATAGACTGGGCTCTTCGAAAGAGAAGAATTTGGCATTTTATATGTGTGAAGGAAATGTGAACTGCACATATTCCCAGTTTTGACAAAAAAGACAGAGATGACATTGAAGACTCTTGCATTAATATGTTATCATTTGCAAATGTCTCTCTGATGTACTGTCAAGCTTTATTTTTTTTTTCACTTTGGTTTGTAAACAATCAAAAATATTTCTCATGTAAAGTTTCATTATTTACACTGGAGTTTATGTAAGTATGCATTGCAAATAGAAATTCTCTGGTGCTTTTACAAACTGATACACCAGCCTAACAGTAAGTCACAGTCTGTTATGAAAAGTGACACCTAAGTTAGAAATCCATAGGTACAATTCTGATATTACAGCTTTAATAATCCATCTTAATAATCCATTTGGAATGGACTGCCCAGGGAGGTGGTGGAGTCACCGAGCCTGGGGGTGTTCAAGGAGAGACTGGATATTGTGTTGAGGGACATGGTTTAGTGGGAGCTATTGGGAGTAGGTGAACGGTTGGACTGGGTGATCTTTTAGGTCTTTTCCAACCTTGGTGATTCTATGATTCTATGATTCTATGATCTTGATTTGTGTGCATTTACTGTATATCTTTGGTCTCATTAGGTGAAATTTGCTAAGCTGGTCAGCACAAGTGATTTCAGATCCTGTATCATAGAAGTTTATACCCATCCTAAACATACAATAGAAAAAACACCTGTTGTGTAGAGGCAGGTGCAGAGAGGCAGGTCAGAACAAAACAATGCACAGTATCCTTTGGTTATTTGTTATTTGCCATTAGTATCTGCAGTATGGTTGGTACCTTTGGGAACAGTAGCTCTCCAGCTCAATCAAGCAGTGTAGTATAAATGACCCCTGGAGCTTTTTGTACTTTCAGTTTGCGACAGAAGAAGATAAAATACACTTGGCATCTCTCCACCTCCCTTCAAGCAATCTGCAAGATTTGTATCTAACAAGAGATTGCAAGGCAGATTCCTGTTTCCTGCATTAAATATTAAAATGAATAAAAAGAAGTCTTGAGAAAAATTCGCTTTCTTAACAACACATTCTGGTTACACACCAAAGTATTCAAGCACGTGGGAAATATCTTCTGGCATCGGAGCACAGTTATCTGTCACAGTAAGATGCTAAAATTGCTTGGCACCATGCAAGTCAGTCAGCCTGCAGGTAGAGCACTGCTGGGAACAATCCCCACAGGCAGATCACGTGAAGCCAACTGTTTTGGACATTAAGGAGAGTTTATTTCAACAGTGCGGGCTGTTCTTTGTAACTTGCTCTAAGCTGAGCCTATTTAATATATTAGCAAAGATTCAACAAATCAACTCATGCATGACTGCTGGAAAGAACAGAGTTAGTAGAACCTTTGCCTAATTACAGCAATTTTTTCATAGAATCATTACATCACAGAATGGCTTAGGTCAGGGACCACCTGGGGACCACCACTTGCAACAGCCTCCTTTACAGTGTGTTCTGCTGCTGTTCTATATTGAAGAATCTCACTGCAGCTGAACAAAAAGCACAATCTGGATATATTTTTCTGAGAAGTAATATTTATTACGTTTGTAAAGGTACATTTGGAAGCAAAAGCAGCCATCACTGAATTGCCAAAAATGAGAAAGCTGAAGTCTCTAATCTTCTTCACTTGAATTCTCCCCCTCAGCAAAGCTGCTGTACAGTGAATGTGGATGCAGGAGTCCTAGAAATGCTACCTTTGTGACCACCAGAAAAATCAAAACTATTAGGAGCTATTCTTCCTTCTTTCATGTGCATGGTAACAAACTTAACCATCAGCTCTGCAGTACTGATTTCTAGTTCTTCTGGCTGAGCTGTTAAGATAATTTCTCAATAGTGCTTTTGGTCTATACTTACTGCCTTCCCTGCTTCAGCAGTGGGAAGCAAGGTGCTCATTGTAGATGCTATATGAAGCATATAAATACAAAATATACAAGGAATTTTGAAGAAGGGGATGGACATGTAGAACTGTCTTATTTCTTCTGAGCTTTCCAAAGAGCCTGGTTAATGCTGCAGGGATATCACAGGAACGGCATTTCATATTGACACCACAGAGCTCTCTAGTATCCCTCCTAATTTACATATACCTTGGTAGAGCCAACATCTTTCTGTATGCCATCATCTTGAATTTGGATTACTCATGACTGACAACTAGAACCTGATGATTGAAACACTGTCTGCATGTTCTGTCAAAGTATTAAAAGGCTTCTAGATGGAAGAGAAAACTCACTTCCCTACGTAATACTGCACGTCCTATGTTGCTTCAGCAACATATGCATTGGATGTAATGAGTGTCGATATGTGATGAATGTATTCAGTATACTGATGGTATAAAAAAGATGTACAAAGATCAGATCCTACCAGCTGTTTCATATTCAATACAAACATCCTTCTAGACGTAGGATGGGGTCCTGGGCAGCCTGGTCTAGTACTAATTGTGGAGGTTGGTGGCCCTGCCTGTGGCAGGGGGCTTGGAGATTCATGATCCTTGAGGTCCCTTCCAACCCTGGCCATTCTGTGATTCTGTGATTCTGCGAGTGGTAGCCACCCTTTCACAATGGCCTTAGCTTCTATGAGGACAAAGACAAGGCAAAACAAATTGTCATCATTGAGTCAGAACTCTTCCCAGGGCAAGCTGCATCCTCAAATTTGCATTTGCTAAAACAATCCGCTTTTTGCACCGTAGCAAGTCATCCACACGTGTACATTCTGGTCAGATCCGTTGGTATGTGTTTCATACATGTTCAACACAGTTTTGTGTATGCAGAACAAAGATTAGCAGGTGACATTGTGGAACATTTTATCAAACTCAGTCATGTGCCAAACGCCCCTTGTTCCTAGAAACCAAGCTTCTGAAACATTCAGAGAAATTAGTTCCCCAAAATATCAAACTGAAAACAGAAATACAGAAGTAATTAGGTTTTGTGATACCTCATCAAGAATTCTGCACTTCTGCTCTGGTCTGGATGAAAGTTTGTTTCTACAGAAAGCATTAATAGTTAAATTTTATTAAGCACAGATTGGCATTTGAACTAAAATGTGGAACTCCTGATGTCTGTCTACTTATCACATTCCTTCCACATACCGTCTTCCTTGAGGAGCACAGGACAAGGTTAGCAGCACATAATCCCACAGCAAGTTTCCGGACACCTAGATTATTGTTTCCTTGGTGCTCATTGGTGTTTCACTTGGGCTAAAAAAAGGGGTCATCTTTATTAAGCAAACATTCCTTCAATTTGAATTCTATTATTTTGCACTACTGTAACATTACAATACATTAGGACTTTAGGATGACCAAAGTAGTGTCAATCTAAAAAGAAAAAAAATGTGAAAGTCTCACATGTAGCAGGACTATGTTGTTGTTGTTTGTTTTTGGTTTTTTTTTTTGAGGAAGGAGTGCATGTCATATTTTCATAGATTCATATGTGCAGACACATATGTGCACAATACAGTTTGTATTCACTGGTGTAAAAGTTGCAAACATACAAACATGATAGAATATTTCACAGTATTTCATAAAATAGAAGGAGCTTTGGTGAAGTTACCTCCCTTGTCATGCCACAAGAACCAGGTGGCGAATCACAGATAAGGAGAGATGCATTACTTGTGACTTTAAAACAAAGACATTGTCCTGTGACATGAAAAAAGAATGAATCCTGTTCCACACAGCTCCCTGCCCCATGGTACTCATAGCAAGGGGAAAAGTCAACCTAGCACCACCATAGAGCATAGCTTCTTGCTGCAACCAGCAGATGCAATGCAACTGATGGCTGTCCTGATGTAAAGGATGTGTTGGGCTGAGGAGAAATTGATACAAATTGATCCAGCAAACAGCTGGTTCCCATTGTCCACTCTATCTTCAGTCTGGGCCCATGCTGAAGGATACTATGTCTTCAGGAAAGGGAAGAGATGCAGATCTTTCAGCACTCAGTTCTTCCCCTAACCCTCCCCTCCTCTGCAGTACACAGAAAGGGTGGTGGAACATGCTGGAGATGATTTACAATTCAGTGATCGATGCAACCTACAGGATTCACACTCCATTTAGAGATAAATGGGGGGTAATCCAGTGGATTGTCCACTATTTATCCCTGCAAAGCTTTTTGTTCCCTCAATATATGTGTTGCTCTCGACTCTGTTTCTTGACTAGGGATATTGGTAAAGCAGGCAGATTTATTAAGGTTAAGTCACGTTTGACAGAATGTGCTGGTTAATATTTCATATTCATCTAGAAATGATATTTTGGCCTAATTTTGTCAGACATGACTATAGTCATATGAAGTATGCATATGGCATAAAGAAAATGCATCATCCGTGTTCTGCACAAAATCCTGCCGTTTTCCCAACAGAACTTCAAGTTCTCAGGAGACCACTGAGGAGTCTGAGAATGCTGCACAGTATTGATCACAGATGAACAGGCTCTGGTAACAAATTCTAGAGATAGCTTACCAGTTTTTTTTCTGAAGACCTTTTCAAAGCTTCTTCCAATCACTGGGTGGAAAGCAGTGTGTCACAGAAGCAAGTTCAGACTGTAGAAATGCTCAGCAGACAGAGTGCACCAGAAGAACATACAAGACTTTGAATTATTGTAAGCTGAAACCTTCCATGTTTACATTTAAGTCATAAGTTGTGGGGAGTGAGCATAAAGAAAAACTACGTATTTGTGAAGTCTTTTTTCTTCCATCCCTTGATTACAGCATTACTTTATCTATGGTTCCCAAAAGAGAGCCAAACTTCTATTACATGACTTTTCTTCTGTTAACTGTTAAAGAGGCACAAAAACAAATGACTTCACAGCAGGTTTTTCCTCTGTTGCTACCTGCCTGTGGCATAGGCTTGATCCCAGTCCAGACCCTCACTTTAGTGGGTGATTTTTTTTCCCAGTAGTGAAACATCTTGATATGGGTAGTCTGCCTTTCCTGTGATTTCTCTAATGCCAGACAGTTTGGGTGCACAAGCCATTTGAAGCTTCTGGCACATTCTAGATCATACTCTTTTCATTGCCAGAAGAAGGGTGGGAGAGAGGAAGGAAGAGAGAGAAGAAGGAACAGAGGGTGGAAGTCATTGTATGACCAGGCGCCAGGTTGTGCACTGAACAAAGTTAGATAAAGATTTTCATTCAGGTGTTCAAAATCAGCTTTTTTTTTTTTTTTTTTTTTTTCCTCCAGTTGCATCTCTGGGCCATTGCTATGAAATATCCCTTTACCAATTGAAATACCTGACTTTCAGCCTTGTTTTAATTATTATCAGGTCATTTTTATTTTCTCTATTAATACTGTCCTTAGATAGTTCTTTTCTGTGTACATACATATTCGATATATATACAGCTAAGTATAAATACACCTAGTTATATTTATTGAATTCCTTTATTGTCCTCAGCTTTCACTTAGCAAAACTGTCCTAAAGATAAGACTGCCATGAAGAATATACATCAGAAAGTACCATTTCTAAAACATTATAGTCTTCTGCCTCCTTCTGCCTTATCTTCAATGATTTAATTCTGCCCTAAGCAGAATGACAAACCTCCTACAATATTGCAGGCAACTTGTTTCTGCTATTTCTAGAGTATTCAGTTTCTTCTCTTGCACTGGTAATGGCTCTTCCAGAATGCTAGGAGCTTCCACCACAAGTATAAAAATATTTTGGTTCTTTCTCTCTGACTGCATTCAAATTCTTCACTGAATTACATGCAGCCTTTTCAGTGATGTTTTTACCTGCTAGAGTTCTGCTGTATTACTTCTCATGTTTCACACTATCTTTTGCTCCCTTTTGGCCTGCTGTTTTGCCCTTCTATACTTCCATTTCCTGTGTGAAAGTTAGTACTGGAAGTTACACAATATTCCCTGATTATTCCCCCTTGATTGGAAGTTCTTATCACTCATGGTAGCCTCTGTTCCCAAAGGAAAGTGCCTGGGTCCCAGGGGAAACCC